>NC_089680.1:22315505-23001339 GCF_037042795.1 Molothrus aeneus | reverse complement strand
ATGTTTTAACTTTACATACTTAACTCACCCACTTTGCAGGCATGGTACTGATACACTAAGCAGTGTATTTTCTTCACTCAATCCAAGTAGGCTTCAGTAGACACATCCATGCAGATTAAATAGGTACTAAATAAAAAGATTAACCTTTGCAATGAGGGAACACTGACAACAGCAGTCATACAGGGAATAGATGAGACTGAGGATGTAGAGGATGGATTATCAGCAAATCAATGTCACTGAATTTGTTTTCATTTGGATTTTATCTTTTTTTATCAGCCATAGAAGCCACTCTAGCTCAAGTCCAAGAAAAATTCTAATTTGTTACAAGAAGATCCCACCTCCCACCCCTAGCAGTACAACCCTTGGAGAGTCAGGTCATTTCAGCAGATAACGGTGACCAGGCCATAAGCTACACAATTTTAGAGAGATTATCACATTTCTACAATTGCAACTCCTAAAAATCACATATGCTGTTCTGGTATAGAAGCTACTAACTCATCATCCATCTATTTTGGAAATACATTTTAGAAACAATTTGGGGATTTCTAGTAAACTAATCGAGTGGACACTGAGAAATTCCAGAGGATATAGAGCACTGTCTAGGAACAAAAATGGAACAACTCTGCTCTCCAAGTATTTGAGAGATGCACTGTACGACTCACCTTAGTATATCTGCACACAGTACACTCAAGGTATTTAACAGTTTAAAACCAGAAGTATTCATTTGAAACCTACATTATTCTGAAACTATGATGAAGTTCAGACTGCACCTCATTTTTAGTGTGAGTAGAATAAACAATAGTATCCTTTGACAAATGAAAGCACTGATTAAAACTGGAAAAATGGGACCAACCTGAGTAATCTTATTGGTTTGCCTGGTTTCCTGTCTGGTCATTTGCTAGTAACTAAGAACAAAGACAAACACAGCAACTAAATTTTAACAGAGAGACATTAATACACACAGAGTCCTCATCATGGTTGACTGGTATCACAGAATTCATCCTCTTAAGTAAGGTATAACCCATGTGGGGTACTATCTCCTCCAAACTGGTTAGTGAAGATGACCATCGTAACTGAGAGCAGAGATCATGTACACATTATACATTCTCCCTTCTTCCCCTGATCCTGAAGGAAACTGCTTTGTATGATAGAAATGAAAAAAATAAAAAGCACTTGAAACAGAAAGAAACTGCAAACACTGAGTATTAAATAACTTGTGAATATTACAGCAGCATCAAAGGGACACTGACATGTTCTGAGCCTTCACTCACAACTCCTGGTGCACTTTTTCTTTTGAAAGGTGCTTTGAGATCCGAGTAGAAAAGTACTTTTAATAAAACACACATCCATTTTGCAGACAATTTTTTCATGAAATGTCGGTATTTACTCCTGCACTCCAGCCAAAATAACAGTTTGTGTAAACTTAGCACTTAATGAATTTACATGGCAGTTTCTAGACAATTGGATACTTCTTGCTTCCCCAGACTGCTTTTCAGGGTCTTGTTTCATGCAATCTGCTACTTTATGCTGTCAATCTGCTTTTTGTATTGCACTCCAGGAATTACTCCTGTTTGTGACATACCATGTGCACATATAGAAATTGTATTTTCCTAATTACAAGATATCCTTTGGGTAAGAAGCAGTGCAGAGTGTAATGCATTATTAATAATTATAGAAACTATTGCTTTTGGAGGAGAAATCTATACTAGCATACTTGTTTAACTGTGCTTTGACATTGTTGGTAGGGAATAAAAAGTTGGTAGGGAGGATGTATGTCCAGTGGTTAGGAAAAGCAACTGAGTATGAAGATGCACACTTAGTCCTCAAACAACAAATGATGTGTTATGGGATACTAGGTAAATAAACTAATTTATTTTTTTTTAAAGTCAATTTCATTTATTTTTTCTATTCTGTTTGTTTATCCATGTGTAAAACTCAAGTAACAATATGTAACTATGCACAGACATGTTGCAAGGCTGACTTACCTGATGAAAAAGATGCCATAGATAAGCCAAGTATTTGCTATTTTAAGTGCCTATATATAAAAAAATTAAAGTTATGCAATGCTAAGTTCACACCCTCTTGGATATCTTTTATATATATATATATTTTTTTTTTTTTTTTTTTTAAGAAAACTAAGCAAAATTTATAAATGCATCATTCCTTCCTTGACATTTGCATACTTACTAGGTCACTTCTGCATAATGCATGGGTGCACATCCTTAATACAGCAACCTGTACTCATAAAATGACACTTGGCACTGCATCTGGGACACTGTAACCTCCACAGACTAAAAAGGATTTGGATTGTGTCGTCCCTCCTGATTACGCAGTGTGTGATAGGAACAAGGATGTGTGGTGACACGGATCGATGGAGCCTGTACACTGTGTTTTCTGGTCCCACTTGTTTCTACTCTTCATTTTCTGTTTCATGCGCTACCTCTAATAGTCCTCCTACAGGAGGACAGGACCCATACATTTTATTTATCAAAATCTCCTAGTAAAAAGAACTTTTAAGGAAAAAAGGATTTTAAAGTAGTCATGAAACTTCTTTCTCTGATACTGTAAGTAACTCAAGTTTTCTGATCACTGAATTTGACCATCAGCATTCACAACTTATGCCTAAGAAACTAAAGCCATGAAAAGAAAGACATTAATTTAATCATGAATTCACGTAATTTGTCTTCCATGTGTCTTTCTCTGTCCCCACCAAGGACAGCAAATAGAAGAAATCCCATGCAGGGATGATGACAACACTTCAATCAAATTACAAACAAAGTACTTTGTAAAGAATATTGTAGAAAGAGGCCTACTACAAGATTTCCAACATGAAATTTAACAATCTGTCAGGCACCACACCCAGAAGAAAGTTGCAGGTCACACAGCATCATATAATTTGTATTCCTACTGTGAATTACCAATGTAAACCACACACATCCCTAGGGACATACTAGTGCCTTCTCACTGCATATTATCTTGAAGTCTCAAGGCATTCAGAAAGATGATGCTACTCGGAATACAGTCAGGACGCAAAGAAAACCAAAATGCATCTCATGTCAGCTGCATGTGTCTTCCGTCTCATATTCATGTAACATATATGATACATAAACAAATACAGGCACACAAAATTTTCTTGAAAGAAAAATAGAAGAGTCAACTATTTCAAGAAAAATTATTTATTGAATCCTGATTTCAATGGCTTTAGTAATTAGCTCCCATTGATTTCAGCAGAGTGACTTCAATGAGAATGTTAAAACTTTTGTACTGCTTTGCACATTCAAAAAAACTTTTAGAATTTTGTGCTATGCATAAACACTAAAGGTAGCTGGATTAAGCAGTAAGAAAAGGCAAAGTAAAAAATAAATGTACTACATGTACCAAGTACTTTACACATTCATATAATTCCATAATTTTTTTGCTTTCACACTGCTGTATGAAGAGCTACACTAAGAGACTTCTCAGAAGAGAAGAAAGCAATTTAAAGTTGGGTATTCTTTGAGAGGGGTTCTGCAGTCAGAGCTTGTCTTCCTACTGCTATTCCCTTAGAATATCAGAAACAATCCTGGATTTCTGAGGATGACAAATTCAGAAATGATAGCACAGCAGAGGACATACATTGCCTTATCATAGTAGCACTTGAAGTGTGTGAAGAGGAACTATTTTTCTAAGCTAAGAAACATTCATTTTGTCTTGAAAAAGGTCGTGATGTCAACTGTTACTACTGATCAAGTTATTATAAGTCATCTCAGGTTACAATTGCTCTCCTAGATGGAAACGTGGTTGACCCTTGCTAGCCACATGACATCCTGCACTCACATGAGCCCAATTACAAGGAAGCAGAATCATCCCATGAACCTGTTCAGACAGCTTAAAAACACATCTCAAAGAAAACAGTTACAACTAATTAATCTTCCTCTTTAAAAACCTACCTGTACAAAGCATCCGCCACCAAACAGGCATGAAATATCTAGTTGAATAAGGATGGCAATTCCCAAGAAATAATGGTATCATAATGCTACTGCAATGGTTAGTGAGTGGAGCTAAAGACAGCACTTTGAATCTCAGGATGGGATTTAATCAACACAAAAAGGCAAACAAGAATGGTTGACCCAAGGCTGAAAACAATTAACACAGACATGTCTGAAGTCAAAGAGTAGAAAGGGGAGGGAGGAGGTGGACAAATGTTAGAGCCTTGATCTCCTATCACTTTAGTCATACTATAAACTATCATAAGAGCAGTCATTATTAAAAAGTATCCGGAAACATGCCAGACCCACTGGGAAACAGTGCATGTCCATGTCACTAAAAGTCAGATTCTAATCAGTCAAGTAACTAGGGTATCGAAAAAAAAGAAAAAATAAGTGCCCAGCACATATGTATACACAATAGAAATCACTCTAGAGTCTCTTAAGATGATTTTAGGTCAAAACTTTATATGAGCAAAAACCAGTCCAGATAATATGGGTAACTAAGACTTAGAGAGAGGTACCACCTTTCCAGTAATTCACACAAAAAACATGGTTCATGTGGCTACTTCTGCTACTGTTGTTCTGATTCGTTGTTGCTGAAAATATCACTGTTTGAGGATGAGCAAGTGGCATATAAGCTTGGAAGCCACATGGTGTTCATAGTATGATGTGGAAGGATGTGAGGTTTGGGTGTAAAATCTGTGAAAGTTCACTGTAAAACAGTGTAGGAACAAAGGCAGGGTGCTGAAGTCAGAACTGCCTCAGCCAAGCTGGAGCCAGAAGGATCAATCATGTTGTTTCTTGCCTCACCTTGGGGAGGATTGTTGGTAAAAGATGAGTCAGGGAAGCTGTACTTAAATCTCTTTCCCTGCGAGATCAGGAACATAAGAATACTGGAGTAGAAGTACTGGCACTTCTTGTTGACATCTGAAGGGAAGAAGCAGACCTCAGGCTATCTTATGTCCTGGAAAGCAGCACATAGACCACCATTCTTCTCTTCCCATTTATGATGTGCTACCTCACTTTAAAATAGGTGAATACATTTGGCAAATAGTTACAGTCTCCAGACAGATAAGAGTGATGTAAATGTTCCTGGGACAAACCTGTCTCATAGACCACATTTCCCCACCAAAAGGAGTGGATCTCACTGCATGGTGGTCAGGTTTTCTGTCATCTGTTCATTATGATCTTACTGTGTAAACTGTAGTCTCAGTGTCTCCTTGCTCTGACTGAAATATAAATTAAGCCACTGGTTCTGTGATATCCAGTGAAAAAGCAAACCTAATAGAGATCAAACTTTTCCAATGTGGAAAGCAATGATGAAGGAAAAGAAACCTTCTGCCTATTTTTCACTTTCTATTTATAGAGGGAACCATTATGCTTCATGATAGTCACCAACATATCCATCAAATGGGGCACTCAGGATTATAGAGTGTTCAAATGACATCTGCATTAAATGAACGTGCAGTGTTGTATTAGATTGCGTGTAAGTGCAGGATGTCCTACAGCCAAATATGGCCACATTCCATTTCAAGAGAATAGCAGTAATCTGAGTCACCTTGTTAGCTTTGTCAGAGCTAATAAAATCAACAGTACAACTTTTGGCAAGAGAGAATTCTAGTGCAGTTTTCAGTAAGTTGCACCATCTGTTTTATGAGCCAGTCCTACAGACGTGGCCTGAAGACAATTTACTTTTTTTTAATGTCCTCAGGACCTTCATGACAAAGTCCAAGTAGGAAGTGGTTACAGAAGTAGCAGAGGTCTTCCAAACAGAACAGGCATAGCAGAAAGAACCTCGCAGATTAAAATAAAAATGTTGCTAGAGCAACAACAGGTTGTCAGCCCAAATGTTAATTCTGGATTTCACTCCTCTTAGGTCCAGGACTGATGGATCTTCTACTTTTTTCTGTTTCTCAGAAATAGTTGCTGTAAAACAATTTTCCTCCAACATAAAACAGTTTGGGTAGTCACGTCATTCTCCTAACAATTCACTTCAGCATCCTTTTTGATGAGTCTCTGAGAGTGATTAAAAGAGGTATTTGGAGGAAGACAGTGAAAAGCGCGAGGTACTGTACTGCACTCCTGTACACTCATTAAGAAGGTCTGAAGAATATCTGACAGCACAGTCACAAAGAGATGACAGGAAAGAAAAGAGAAAATAGGACGAGGTGCTAAACATATTTTTCCAGCATTGTTTACAAAAGTCAGTTTGGGGACTCAATTGTGTAATTTCATGGAAAGTCATTCTGATGAGCAGTGCTAATGGCTACATTGCCTCTTTCTGAGGATATCGTACTGTGTATATAATCTGTTTGAGAAACAAAAGAGAGCTGACAAAATGAGCTTGGATCTGAACAAGAAACCATTTTTTTGACAGCTGAATGGCAGATTTTAGAAGAATGTGAGGTATGACAGGAATACTTGACTAAGAGCAATAATTTAATCTTCAGAAATTATTTCTGATGCTAGATTTTCAGGACCAGGCACTGGATAGTTTGTATGATACAAGCTGATTTTTGTTGAGATTACTTGTCTCGTCCAGATCTGAGGCCAAAGATCTCTGCAACTCTTCCAGACCATCCAGACTGGTTATTTTTCTCAGAAGTTATTGGTTAAGGTGGGTTCTCATAATCCTTTCACACTGTACCTCTGTTTTTCTGCAAGTGAGCAGTAAAGGACAGGGCAATCAGTGATGGATGAGCTCTTTCACTGAAGAGAAATCATATCACAAGAAGGACAGTCCTAGAGATGGGACACCTCAGAGAAAATAAACAGAAATTCTGAAGAAGAAAAATTAAGATAAGACCTAAAAACCCAAATAAAGCTGATTTAGTTGTAAGAGCACAACATTTTTTTGCTCAGCCACATGGAATTTGAGAAAAAAAAAAACAAGGTGTGAGATTTACTGGCCTGTACAGAGGCAGTCAGTCACATCATGCAGGTATGCATTACAGGTACTCCAGAATCAGAGAATATTCTACAGCCCAACACAGCAGGATATTTACATCTAACCACAACCTGAATGAACCTACTCAACTTTTGTCCTGTGCTAGCGAAAGGACCATAAACACAGCAATTATTTTATCAAAAGTACCTGACAGTCAGCTATATTACTATCTTCACAGGCTCATCATTCTTGGTTTTGTTCTTAGACTTTTCATGAATAAAGACTGCCAGAATTGGATTGAACTCCTTTCATAGAATGGCACAAAGCAAGGCTTGGGTAACAACTGGAAGCCTATTTTCATTTTGACGTCAGAGTTTTCATAGTTGTCTCTCCAGAGGCAAAAGATCAGATAACTGTGTAGTGTGATACACAGCTCCCTACCCATAAATATCTTATTAGTACAATAAAGGGAAGCAGGCCTCTTAAATCCATGATGGGCATATTAGTATATTAACACAGGGTCCACAGCCTACAGAGAAATGTTCATTAACATACATGTGTTAATCTAATCTATCTAATTTCTGTCAGTATATGTGGGTAACTTCTGTGAGCAGCAGAGCAGTCCTACCCTTTCCAATACTTAGCTGAGAGTCTGGTAAGAAGCTGAATGTATTAAAAACAAAGTCAAAGAATGAGAAGTTGGCACAATATAAACCACAGAAAACAAGCTGGCTGAAAGTTGTCATTTCACCTATGCCACTGCTGAGCTGATGGGCAAGTAAAAAGTAAAGGAGTAGTAAATCTGTATCTTAGAAATTTTTGTTTAAAATGGTAATAATGTAAGTAATGTCTGCATATTATATACCAAGGTGTTAAAGGGTGCAAAGGGAATAAAGGTGGGATACAAACAACTTGTTTCTACATTAGTCAACTAACTGTATTACTAGGCTTGAGTTCCCTACAGAGCCCAGTGTGCATCACATACACAGGCAACTGGCAGCCATTGCTCATATTCAGATATTCATTGGGTTCTCTATCTGTGGTTCTATGAATCACTGATCACTCAAAAACACGTGGAAATTATATCTGTAAACCATAACTTCCTCAGAAATGATAATGTAATATGCAATATCCTTTCAATTATCTAAATCTTAAGCTAGATAAGTGAGACAGAAAATGTAATAATTTGATTTGCCATTTAAGCACGTATTGAAAGAGTTAAAGATACACTAACAGTTGGTTGTAGCTCTGCTGCACATCCTCTAGCTACAAGAGAAAAACATCTCAACCAGGTAGACACTGTGAAACTAGTCCTTCTCCCACAGATGAAGACAGGACAAAAGAGGATTGCTTCTCAGCCACTCAGGATTACAAGTTCCCAGTCAGTCTTCCATATAGCTGTTGACACGTGACAGGTTCTGGTTCCTGTTCCTTCTCCATCTGTTCAGTGCTCTTGTGATTCCATTTCCCTTAGTAGCACTTGTACACAACAGGAGTTAACCACAACTTCAACAGAACTACATAGATGTCTCTGAGGGAAAGACATGGCTTAGTATCCACGAATTTATATGGAAATCTCAGCACTTAAAGCCTCCTACATAAGCCTTTCACAAATGTTTTTTCGTGCTCAATTGGAATATTTATTAATTTACATGTAATTAAAAAACAAAAACAAAAAAACCCCAAAAAACTCCCCAAAAACTTCAGGTTAGTGCTTCTTTTGCCTTTAATTACTTGACAAACAGTAGTATAACTGCAGAAATTTTGCCTGAGGTGAAAGTTGGAGTTGAGCCTAATCACTAGCTGGAGACATTGTTCTGGCTAACTTAGGCAGAACGCATTTGTACTGTATGCCTGAACAATAGTTAGGCACTACACTTAAGGATTGCTTTTAGCAGTTGTTGACTTTGATTAACTCTTTTCTGGATTATCTAAGAACACAGTGTTAATGTTTTACATTATTGAATTTGCATTAAAGTATAAAGGCAGAGGCAGTGAGGGTACTCTGAGCTCATCAGAGTGTAAACATATCACAGAGACATGATAAGCCTTCAGATAAACTATATGCAACTTTCTGAAATACAGACTAGCGCCTTCTCCTTACTCACTATACAATTCACACAACAGCATCAGCTTTATTTCCAGAATAAACCACAAGTCTTCCTATTTTTCTGTATTAAAGTAAGGAGTCAAAAGTGAAGCCATGAAAGCATACAAAGTTACTGAAATAGAAGAAAATAAGCAGAGAGAACATGAATGTGTGTAGAACATTTATATTAAAAGGATACTATTGTAACGGGATGTCATTTGAAAAAATGGATTAAAGATTATTTTGGTCAGCATTTATTGAAAGACAAATTAATACTACCATAAAAGGGAAATTTATTTTCTCCAAATTAGATATGGTTCTTAAAATCCTCAAGATTTTTCATTCTATTGTTTCATGGTTTTAGTGTGTTAAGTCACCATGCAGGTGGGATGTACTTAATTTCAAGACATCACCAAAATTATTCAAATTTTGCAAGAACAAATATTTTTTCAGTACTACTGTGACTCCCCAGCATCTTGCAGTATCCAGCATGACAAGCCCTATTTGTTTCCACCAGTGTCTGTTCATATAAGCCTTTAAACTCAGAAAAACTTGACGCCCAATCTTGAACTACCCTCAATCCTCAAGAGCATCACTGGACAGGATATATCCTGGTATGTGTAGGGGTAGTCTGTTCAGACTTTCTCATCAATTACAGAGGAATTTTTCCTCAGGTAAGAATTTTCTCATTAATTTTCTTTCTAAAGTACATGTTAGTACTTCTGAAAAAAGCAATTCATGTATTTCCTCATTGCTCTGAAAAAGGCCTAAATGAAACCCATGGTAAAAACCAAATCTGCAGAACTACAGAGCTAAATCTGAGCTTTCCAGTAGTTACTTCATCTGAAGTACAGCACATTGAGCCAATTTAAGACATGAAAATTCTGCAGACTAGGTCTATCATATCAAAATCAATGCATAGGAGACTAATAGCAATGAAGGCTCCTATTGGTATATATAAACATAAATGACAGAGTTCTCTCCCCTTCACTTCAAATAGCAGTTCAAGAAAGAGGAAAAAAAATGGAAGAAACATAAAAGAATTATGCTTACTAGTGAAGAACACGTCCACTGCTTCCAACACTAAAGTAAACATTAAACATTTTTCTTCCACCAAAAAAGTGTGTTTAACACTGCCAAAGTCAGCTTAGGAGTCTGTACTGAGGCACTCCAGTTGGAACTCATAGTGAGAGAGACACATGTTTTTCACAAATGCTAATTTCCCACAATCAGTCCAGCCTGCTCCTCAAAACCTGCAATTTACAGCTTAATTAGTATTTTTAAAGCTATTTGTAAAAGGTAAAAGGTGAAGATTTTCTCTTAGTATTAGAGAACATGCAGTATCTTTCTCCCATCCTTTCTTTAGCATTGTGATATTGGAAGTAAATCATTAACAACAAATAAATGTAAATATAGTACAAATATAATATCAAATACTGATAAACTTGCAGCTGCATACCCATAACCCATATTTGCAGCAATGACCTTCTAAAATTACTTAATTCAAATCCTTAAAAAAGCAATCCATTAAGAACTTTACAAGGAAAGTGCCCAAGGCTAGTTTAGAGGCTGATTGATGTAAGAGACACATCACAAAAACAGAGGTTAAAAAATATGTAATAAAAAATCTCATGCTTGATAAAAAATGTAATACTCTGACATGTAACTTCCTGATAAAATATGGTATTCCACTGTATTTTCATTCTGATCTCTGCTGTTATGCTTTACTGAACTAACAGGTAAAACATTTTATAAGCCCATAGTATTCCATAAGAAACTTTATAAGCAAGAGCATTTCAATTCTGTAACATCTTAATATTCATATTTCTGTTTTCAGTTTTATATTGTTTATGGCAATTTTTTGACAAGGAAATACAAAGCACAGCTACAAGGACCACTAAAGAACACTGGTGTACACAGTAGGTGGAAGTAAACTCGTGAACATGCAGAAGCTAGGGAGATGAAAGGTGAGAAACTGGATGAAGATTTTAGGTCCTGGGTGGCCTGAAGTTGAAAGATATGCACTTAAGTGCCCAACTGAAGGGGTGGGGCAGGGGGGCGGAGGTGAAGCCTACTTATGTGCACACACTCATGTGGAAGGAAGCAGAACAGTGAGCAGCATAGAGCTCCGATCTTCCCTTGATTTTCTAGGACTTTCTTCTGAAAATCTGGTAAACAAAAGAACACAAGAATCAAACTTCTGTCTCCTTAGGCTTTACTGAACACACTCCACACTGGCAAGCAACTGTATTCAGTGCTTTCAAAGGCATATTGCTGTGTAGGAGTGATGACTGAGTGCCCTCCAGGCACCTCAAACGCAATGCTGTCACTTCTAGTCACTACTCAGCAGGGCTAATGCCATACCTGTTATGACAAGAATCAGCCACTTAAAGGCACCACACCTCTGCCCCCACAACACATACTTGGAACAATGTATGAGCCGTGCAGTAATGTTTTAGGTGTTGCCAAGGAGAAGCAATTTTTCCTATAAACACTGTAGAGATGAGAAGCAAGAAATTTAATAAACTCATAGGAAGAGCTCTTAGTCGGAGTCCAAATAATTGCTATGATTTTGTAGTAGTTCCTCTTGTGTATGGTCAGAGAAAGTAAAAGATTAAGATGCCATTTGACGAGGCTAAACCGGGTTTTAGTTGTCAGCCTAAACCTGCCATCTGGTGTCAAGATACAGCAGATCACACCCCAGATGTGATCCTTCAAACAAATGGCATTTCTACCCCCTTCCTCTCTTTCTGCAGAGCAAGCAGAGTAAAGGATCTATCAAAGATGCAAATTAGCAGAAGTTAGTTTCTTAGTACAGCAAACTGTTAATAAGAATAATCACATCAAGAGGTAAGATTTCACATACATGCAGAAAAAATCAATTTACTGCTCACAATCTCCATCTGTCAGTATTCAGTGCCATGGAAATATGTCTGCGGTTGAGGAAGAAGGTATGAATTTCTTGCTAGCAAAATATGCAGGTTGGCCCACCTCAGCCATTTGAAAATCTCCTGAAAACCGAGTCTTTTTTTCAGGGCAGTGTAAGTTTTGAAAGCTTTGTCTTATTTCTTTACTTCTTTCTGTCGCAATATCTCATTCCACAATTGGGGTGGAGAAGGGTTATGCAGCGCTATCATTTGCACCTCATTAGTCTTGGGCTGGAGCTTTGAGAAAGCTGATACTCCCTCTAAATTTTTACAGATGCTTCTAGTTTACCAGTTCATGACTGCACTACTAGGAAAGACTTCCTGCCACTAAACTGCTTGCTGGCATGTAAGCTGAATTTCAAAATCCCTGAAAAAAGTAAAGCCCTGTGCGGCTCACTTGCCTTATTCTTGAGGAAAAAAAAAAAAAGTATCCTGAAAAAACACAGTAAAACTCTTCACTCCTAACCTGTGAGAGTAAAGGCCTTGGAAATACTTCCTTAAAATTGCAGCATATCTTGATTTTGAAACTCCCCACAAAAATGTTCATTAACGGGAAGGTATTTGTGGAGGTGTTTGAGGTGTAAATTAGTACTATGACACACTAAATAAGTAGGTAGAATAATTCATCAACAGATAACTTTTTTTTTGTGAAAATCTAGGTATTTTTCTTAATTTCCTATATGTCACATGCATAATCTTTCACTCAGTATTATATTTATACAGGACATTCCTCCTTCTCCAATATGTCATGCCCTATACTCCCTTCCTTAAAGGGTGAGAACTCTTTAGGTGGTTTGTTGTTTTGTTTTGTTTTGCTTTTAAATCACTTTTTACTTTGCTTTGTTTACTATAGTTCTGGGGAGTTTGGTGAAGTTCGGAGCAGGTGACACTGGTCTGTTCTTAATCTTTAGTGCCTTAGTAATGTTAAGGCTAATGACGAGGGACACAAATCCCCTGATGGAACTGAATGCATTCCAAGATCCCCAACCCACTCAGAGCAGTAATCCCCTGCAGCTGGAACTTACTTACCACCATGCACAGCTAATACATTTTTTAAAAGCTAGTCACTAGTGACAAATGTAAACTGGACTGAACAGCTCTCATCTCCTATCCCCAGTCTTCTCTCATAACCCTGAGACTTGCTATTTCAATGATGGATATGATCTGCCTTTTAAAGCTACCAAACCAGAGTTGTATAGCTCCACTCTAAGTGACTAGAATGTTTTAAAAGCATCTTCAACTGTCAGACTTGAACAAAAACAAAAGAGGTCATTCTTTACACAAACATTTCACAACTGGGAAAACCATCTTGGTTGGCTTTATCACTACCATTCTGAACCCACTATTTATTTAGATGTTACATGCAAGCCGTCTGTACAACACAATTACACTATCTGCTTGATGCTATTAAGCTGCTTGCTGCTTTCTGTTGTCTTAATAAAACTCCTTTTACATGGGAATGAAATCCAAGACTGGGGTTCAGTTCTGCTGGTGGCAGTCTGATGCTAGTAAAAGAGCAATCTGAAGTTACAGCCTCATAGTAGTAATTCTGTGTACTATGGCATATTTCCATGCAGATTCCCTTGGTTAACTTACTGCAGAGAGCTACTCAAATTCACATGTGGGCAAATTATAACCAAACCAATTTTTCTAGATATTCCGAGGATGGGGAGGGGAGGACTGTTTCCAAGTAACCATCTCAGCAACTTCCATAGAATTCTACAACTGAACAACTCAACCTTAATCGTATGTTCCAACGAAAGCAGTGAAATAAAGAGGGAAAGCTGAAGTCTAAATACGAAGAAAAAGATTAGATCACTTAGAGGAAAGGAAAAAAAAATTCCAGTGATGACATAATTATAACAAAACATCCCTAACAGGAATGAAAATAGAAAGGGCTTGATGGTAGTTCAATTGTTTAACAAAGCCTTTTTTTTTTTTTTTTAAGTAAGGTAGTATAGCTCCTTATTTCTGTTTGTTAATTTTCACAGATAACTGGCATTACCAGGATTCCAGTGGTATTACCAACAGGACTTGGAAATAGCTACCAAACACTGACTACAATACTTAAATTTCATTAGATTTAATTACTGCAGTTACATCTGGTGAGGGAAACATAACTGTGTAACTATCCTCAGCATTCTAACTTCAGTTCAGCCTCTGCATTTTACATACTTAAGTATCTAATTTAGGTCCTAACATTCACTCCAGTTAATAATGTGTAACTAGCAGAAACATAAAGAGACAGTGACAAACAGGCCTCTATGAATTAAAATCAGGTCTAATTATGTGACCTTTCTCTGTCCCTTTGAGCCCTCCTGAGGGCAGGTATTTCAAGCAGCCTTAGTGACCAGTCTCAACAGTAACCATGTAAACGGAATGTGTAAGATGGGGAAAAACCAACTCCAGTTCTAATTAAGAAAGCATTTGCTTTATAATCTAAATTTTGTAATATTTTCTTCCATCTCCTTCTGCATGTCACTGTCTGTCATATTTCTCTAATATAAAAGCAACCAGACAGTCTCCAAATAATTAAACAAAAATCTTTATCTCTCTAATTTTTCCCTTGAATACAGCACCATGGGATTTCAACACAGAGCATGAAATTAGAAATGCACACTTTTCTTTGCATGTTGTTACACTCAGAAATTAATCCAGCACCAACGCAAGGCTAAGAAATAGGCTGCACAGCCATTATGCTAATGATGGGTGAATGGTGCTTTATGGCAAGAATGCCCACTCTGTCATGGGCAGTGTTGTTTGTTAATATTACTACTCTTCAAAAGGTTTAACAGTACCAAATATTTTTAAGGACTTTCTCAATTTGTGGTAACATGTACATATTTATAACTCCTGTCATGATCTTGGATTACTTACTGTAACTCACACTTCTGTTCTGAATTAAAATATTTACTAATCAAAAATTAAACCTGGCACATATAAATTTCATCATAATGGAATTGAGCTAAGGCAACAATACTCTGCAAGCACAAAAGAAAAAAAAAGGCAGTTCATATCACATTAGAAAAATGAGATCAAAGTAAACTTGAAATTTTTTATTAACAAAATATAACTTAAAAATAGCATCCAGTGTTCTCTTTTCATCCACAGTAAAAGTGCTAATGTAAACAAAACAGAAACTGTAACAAGTAGAAAATGCAGGAAACATTCTAAGAAAGCTGAAATGTAAGATTTTGTAGAACTCACAACTAATATAAACAAAGAGGTGTAAAAAACAGAGATGGTTCTGAAGAGTTCATATACTAGACCAGTGTTAGCTGGCAAGAAAACCCTCAGAGCTGTAACTTTACTAATAATCTTCTGTATGTTTCTGTGTTCATTCAAACACTAAGAAGCAGATTTACAGACAGTCATGGAGCACAAAATGGAAATTCCTAGCCCTGTATGAAACCCCACACCGCTCTGGCAGACCTTGTGTGAAATGAGCACTGTCTCTTTAAGCTCTAGGACCTGCTACACTTAAGCAGTCTGCAGCCAAGGAAAAGTTCTGAAGTTAAACTCTCAGGAGCAAACATTTTCTACTTGTGAAGTAAACTCTGTTGAAAGACAGCAGACTATGGTCCCACCAGTAAAAACAGGAAAGTTTTCAGCCAGTGACAGCTCTGCCTACAGACAAGGAAAAAAAAAAAAAAACTGTCACAGACTCACTTTATTAAACCATATGCTCATTGCCCTGTGAAGAAAGTAGGGTCACTAATTAGTTCATTCTGTGAAAGAAGCCCCTCCTGATCCCGTTGACTTTTGTCCCCCTGGTTAGCTCAAGCTATTTCTGTCATGCAACTTGAAAATCACTGGAGGGAAGAAGATCGCCATAACAACCGCTGAAATGATCTTGTGGAATGTGTCTAGTGGCACTGGAATAACCTGAATATGTGCTCCAGATGTGTCGGCTGTCACGGAAAAAGTAAACACATCTGATGGACAACGTATGACTGGATGGCCTCACAGTTGACTCCAGAGAGTTGGGATGGAGGGGAGGGAAAGGAAAGGAGGCAGGGAAATGGAGTCAAGGGCCAGGCAAGAGTCACCCTGTGGACCTGTGCAGCCTGGCAGGCTGAGAGGGGCGAGCACTGGGCTTGATTGTTCCATTTCTGTCCCTCCTCTGAGTGGCCTCTGTGGGACTGCTGCAGCCTCTGTGCATTTCTGTCTGGCACAGACTTGTGAGCTTTTGGGAGCAAACTGAAATATGAACTTCTAGGGGGAGGGGGAGAGGAAGAGGGGTTTCATGATGCTTGCTTCCTAAAGCTGGTGTGTCAATAGATGGTTTTATTTTTTTTTAAGGCATTCTGCTTCTACATTCCCAGTTCCTTCTTGCAGAAATAAGTTGGACTGTCGCCTTCACTATACTGTAAAGCAACATATTTTTCATATGGCTGAAAAAAGCAAGCCTGAAGTTGTATTTTCAAAGCGGGTTTAAGTTGTCCCCTCAACACAGACAGGCCCCCACTTTATCCACCCTTCTCAAGGTGGATTGCTTTTAGTAAGTAATAAATAATACCTATTTACAATTATCAAAAACATGTATGTGTATTTCTAAGATAAAAAAAAATTAAGGAAAAAATCTTGGTTATGCTTAAGGGTTTGCTTCCTACCTGAAAAAGAGGAAAAAAAAACACCAAAAGGAAAAAATTGGTGCAACTAATCAACAGTTAAGAAAATATATGTAAAGGCAGTTTTTACTGTTTGGAATTTATAATCCCAATTTAAAAATCTGTTATTATCACAAAAATACACAAAATCTGCAAGGAAAAACATGTACCTGTATTAAGCACTTATGAAGATATTATAGAGGATAAAATTGTCTGCTTGGGCCAACAAAGCCATGGCATTAGGAGACCAGTACAACATAGTACTAAACTAGTGTTTTGCCATAATTTCACAGAGGCAGGAGTAATCCATAGGCAAAATATAAAAAAAACTTGCTTGAATTTGTTCTGTACAGTCAAGATTGGCTCAGCCCAAGACTTCAGACAGGAACACACACAACCCCTGCCTTTGGAAGAAGTACTCTATGTTCAGGCACTCTGGGGCTGGATAAAGAAAACTTACAGCTGGGGCCAATTCCTGTTAAACTCAAGTGAAATTAACATGTCATAGAAATTCCTCCATATATTCCATAATAAAAAGAGATAGAAAATAAATTTTATAAAATTTTTAAAAATAAAAGTCATGTTAAAAATGTTACTAACTCTAAAATACAGTCATTAAATAAATCCATATGGTCTTTTAAAAATAGTTATTTATTTGTTTGCTGAAAGTTTTAAAAATAAAAATTTAAGTACTGCAAGTTATTAATTTTATAATCGTGCCTCAATTACGAATTTACAAAAATAGTGCATTGCCTGCTTCCTTATTGCTTCATTTATCTGGGTTCACAATCTCTCAGACAATCTAAATCTGGAAGAGAAAACCAAGTGTCAACTCCCTCTTCCAAAAAACACATTCCAGAAATTTTATTACAAATGTATAGGAAACAGAATATCGTTAATTAAGAGATAATTGCACTTACAAATGGCCTAACTTCAAACAATTCCCAGTGCTTATTTAGTTAAAAATGAAGCAGGTTTCAAAACTCAACACTTTAATTAAATCTTGATAAAAGATCTCATGGTGGCACTTCCAAAATGGCTGACACAAAGAGGTTCCAAAAGTTTTGTTATTGCCTCTTTTTGAGTGAGATATCAGCAAGTTTATGACAAAGAAACATTACTAGTCAACAGTAATGAAAGTCATGGTGGACTAGCCTTGATAAGCAGCAAATTAGTAGATCTTCAGCAGGGTTCCCTCTTTCCATATTTAGGCATAGTTTAACAATATTACCCAGACAACCACAGAACTAATCATTTGGAAAGATGTATGGCAAGAAGACAAAGTTGCATCACTACTGATCTTGCCACATAATCTTCCACATAAGGGGACCTCATTGGGAAACGACTGCAGACAGCCAAAAATGCGCCTTTCACAGGAAACTCTTTGCCTTTCAAGCAAATACAGTAAAACATTGCCAAACAGCAAGCCAAACAATGTAAAAGAACAGAGTCTTCTATTAGTTAACAACTATCAGAGAAAAAAATACATAAGTCAACTAGAATAAAAATTTTAAAAGTCTGTGTTATGCCTTTGTTTGCCTTGTATTGTCTAATGTTAAATTAGAATCATGGTAACAAGACCTTAAGGCCCCAGATACTATGCAGCCCTAATGGGAAAGACTCTCACATTCTGTTAGATAGAAAGGAACCACATCATTTTTTGTATAATCTGGAGTACTGGATACTAAGCATGGAATTTTTCTTCACTTAGCCTACATTCACTGCAGCAGTTAAAATAATTTTAGTTACACCAAACAGTTCTTTTGCTTCTAATTAGACAACTCTTCTGCTGGGTAGGAACAGGACTGTGTATGCTTACACCTGGAGTGTCTCCTCAAGTGATTGACTGAACCAAATCCTAAGTGAGAACATGTAAGTCCTAAGTGAACCAATTCTCAAGTGAGGAAAATCATACCTCCACAAATCTTGTTGCTTACACACATGCCTGGCTACACATATATTCCAATATAAAAATGTTTAAAAAAAAAAAAGACAGACACAATTTCTGGGGACAAATTTAGAGTCTCTTGGTGTGGGCAGACAATCTGTAAATCACATAAGTGAAGGAATTACTTAGAAGTTAAGCAAAAAAATCCCCAGCTCGTTACACACCACCACAAAACCGTAATAGTTCATAAATCCTCAATCTTAAAATTAAGCATAATGCATAAGTAAAAAATGTTTAAAACTTTATTTCATATTGCCTTACTCAATTGTGCTGATGTAGCTGTGAAAGTGTTGGCAATGGACAGGTTGCAGGGCTGGCTGTGTGAGGAAGAGGTCACGGGCTGCCCTGTCCAATGGACCCACCAGACAACACAACTGCGCCCCTCAGCCAAGATGGTGGTGCCACAGACAAAAAAGGGCGAAACACAGGAGAGTGGAAAGGAAAAAAAGACTATGAGAAAGCAGAGCAAACTCCAAAGTCAGAGAAGGAGATAGCAGGGGTGGCCCTAGGGACCAGATCGCCCTGCAGCTCAAGGGGACTATGCTGGAACAGATGACAACACTAGGATCTGTGGAGGGCCCCAGACCAGAACAGGGGGATAATCCTTGAAGGAACTGTGGCCCATGGAGATGCCAGATTGAGATGATTTTTCCTGAAGGTCTGCAGCACATGAAAGCATCCATGCCAGAACAAGGGAAAACTGCAAGGAAGCAGGAACAGCAGAAGAGACCTGTTATGGACTGACGATAAAACCTCCCATTACCCATCCTCCTGCATTTTTTGTGGGGAGTAGGGAAGTCTGCAACGAAGAAATAATTAAGCATCTGGGTGGGAGTTTGGTCCTTAACCAATGCTAACTCATCAAATCAACAAATGCAATAACCATCTCATGGACTGAACAAAGGGCAAGGGATGTACAAGGTATCATTTTGCAATTGGGCAAATTAGTCCTTCCTAAACAATTCACAGGACCCATCTATCTAGGCTGCATTGTTCTGACTATCACTTCTCATATCCTGCACAGTCATTATTGGCAATAATTTCTACTTTTAACAAGCAATGGAAAAGTCTTTCAATTAGAGAAATAGGATTAGTATGAATGGAAGTTTCATAGTAAGTCTGGATTTCCAGTTCCATACTGCAGGGGTATTTTATATTACACTTGAGTATGTTTTGGTAACCTCACTATCATCTTCGTAACAAAAGTAAGGTTTACTATGTGAAGACAATTTTTCCAAATATTTTCATCTAACTGAAAGTAGCTTTCAGATAATGTTTAGAATGTTGGGAAGAATTTCAATTGCTTTGTACAGACATTCTGCAGATAACCTACTTTTTTCTCCTTTTCTGTTTTGGCATACATGCATTTACTATTCATTAAAGAAAAACCATAAAGATGACTTGGTTCAAAGTTTAGTTAGGAAAATGAAGAAAAATTACACTTCAAATAGAACACCTATTTTAATTAAGAGTTCAGAAGAAGCACTTGAACATGCTGAGGGGCACAGGAGCACACAAATGCTACTAAACTAAGGCTCTGTCTGGTGAATGAAACATTTGTACGGAAACCACAGTCATGGCTAGTAAAAGTCTACATTCTTGCAACATCAATTAGGCCAACTGGGAAGCTAGCTTAATCTCATAAATCAGTATGCTACTTTTTTCACCTGGGATACAATTCAAAAAGTAATACTAATCTGCTTGACATCTTCCAAGAAAAAGCAGACATGTCCAGATCAGGCATTACTGAAAACAGAGATTCATAAAGCACAAGAAGACTATGCAGGTTCTAAGAAGCAACATATATGGCATGGCTTGGCAAAGTTCTAAGGACAGATATCAAACTGTTGAAGTTCTAGAGAGAAATTTGTATTCATATCAATGCACTGACACAAAATCTGCCACAATGCTCTACTTTAGAGTATTTTATATTGATTTAGGGACAATTAAGTTGTTGAACTGGTTTTATTTTAATTTACTCTAACTTCTACTCAAACCATTGAAAACATTTGCTCCTGCCTGCACCTGTTGAATTTACTATAGTTCATTTCCCACTGATAAAAATATCAAGGCTTCAGGAAAGCACTTTTTCATTTAAAATAAATCCATTAGATTTTCCATGTCACTAATTTGGTTTCTTCCTCCTGCCTTTTGCTCATTGACACCTGAAGTTTGCTCATCTCTCTCTCTCACAGATCATTTATCAGAGGGGATGCAGCTGGAGTTCAGGCACTCCAAAATACTAAATATGAACAAGACATATTGCAGTCCTCTGCAGATCTTCAGAGTAAGTCTGATCTCTCATGGAACCAGATGTTTTGTTATCTCCAAATTAGCCACGGACTTCATTTTGCACAGGGGAAGGGCTTCATTTCACCATCTATCATGTTTCTGGAATCCTCACTTTCCAGTTCACACAGCACCAATCATGCTTCTGAGTCTTTTCACAACTGAATTTTTACTAATGTATGACATGTCTGGCAGGCATTTTTGGGAATGGGAAAGGGGAACAAGTATTAATGGAGAGGATCAGACCCACCCTCACCTCTTGAGAGATTACTGATATGATACTGATATTCATGGTATAATGCAAAGAATAACCTCCCTGTGTATGATTCTGGACAAACATATATCCTTTTAGCTTCAACAAAGCTCTTGAAAAATGAGAGTAATATAGCTGTGATACCAGAAAACAACAAAAAAAATTATATTCAGTTACTGTGTTGGACAAGTTCTGGATAGTGGTTTTTTCAACCCTTGCAATCACACTAGGGACCTAACTCATGGTGAATACAACTCTTCATCTACATGGGATTGTTTCCTCTTGATACAATCAGAACAGATGAAAACCAGATGCTGGAGGTCTAGTTTGAGGGGATTTTGGTTTTAGAGATTTTTGCACAACAAAAGTCATTCAGCTTTTTGTGGAGCTTAAAAATGTTCTCTTCACAAGAGGTATAACTTAATAATACATTGCACACTAGTGAAGACAACAACACTGCCATACACACGGGTCTTTGAATCTTTTTATCCAGGTTTTTTTCATGTGCATTAGAAGCAGATATTATAGGCCCTCATATTTATACAAGGTAAATACACAATGACAAGTAAGATGTCAGAATGTTTCAATGTTTCTCTACTTTTTTTTGTATGTGTTATAAAACATTTAAAAAAACTAATAAACTTGATTTAAAAACTGCATTGAGAGGAGTAAAAATGTAAAGCACTATAAGTTAAAATGTTTCAAAAGAGATGCTGACACATAGAAATTTCCTCTGTGTATATCAAAATATGTTCAGAAACTTAAAACTGAGACAATGGATAACAGAGAGAAACCAGCAACAGACTGACTAACTTCTAGGAAAACACATCTGTATTTTTGTTTGTGCCATATTCCTAAGACCAATGCTGCAGAGCTCCTTCGGTTCTTCTAGGCTCTTAACTCCAGAACTAAGTCAAGGAATAGGGTCACAACTCAAAAGTCAGTCCCAGTTCTTCTACCTGAATCCATCCACATTCAACATATAACTCAAAATCAAACCATATTTGTGCAAATTAAACTGAGTTCTTCCTTTCCATAAAGGACCTTGCCTTATTCTCCTGTAAGAAGAGGCACTGTAGCAGAAATGACAATTACTGCACATCTTCCTATTTATCTCTGAAGTAGCAAAAAGAAGTGAAAATTTTTCTTTATTGCAATAATGGATATTATCAACTCTTTGGATTTATAAGTTAAATATTAAAATAATTTAGCAGTGATAATGGTCTGCCACATGAACAGTGACAAAATACTTCTGGTATTCATGTTCAACTACATGTTACAGACAATACCAACCACAGGCCAAAATTTCATCTTTTGCCACATGTTATTTTACATGGAACAAAAGCAGGTTTTTTTCCCACCAGCATTTCTCTACTTGTTTTAGAGAATTTAATAGTTTTACGTTCCTCTCAACTACCAGTTAATTTACTGATAGAAAGGTTTCTGTTATTGTCAAATGATATTTACTCTGCCAATACTGCTACTAGATGCTTCATTCTTCCATTCGGATTTTCTGTATAGAAACCTTGAAATATATTAATTGTCAGGACTTGTAAAACTCTCTCAGATCCATGGGCAAACAGTAATCAATTTCAGGCAAGGGTCATTCATTTTTAAGCATCTGGTGCTTGTACTTTGAATTTTAGTCCTTATGGCATGACTGGCCTCTCAAACACTGAATGCATGGAAGCAATGTATAATATATCTGACCCTTCGGACCAATAGCTCCATGGCCCTCTGTAACCACAACTACTCATAGTGTTGTCCTCATTGACAAGATTTCTGCGACTAGAAGTGAAAACTCCCATGTCATTTCCTCACTGCTAGTGCTCTGGAAACCTTGAGATAAAGATTGTAGAGGAAAGATAGACGTAAAAATCAGAAGTTTAGGGAGAAGATCATAAATACCTTGCCTGTCTGAAAGAAAGCTAGAACAATCACATCCAAAGTGACTCAAAGATAAGGACAAAACTGTCTTCTTCCTTTACAGCAAGTGAAGGGAAAGAGGACATGCCAATGAATAGAAGAATGAATTACAGATACAGAAGATGGAGTCCCTGCACTGGGATACAGAAAAATAGCCAGCGTCCTTTATTCTTCAGTGGCTGAGCAAGATGTACTTGTTTCTCAGACAACTCTACCTCCAATTTTCACATCAGCGGAACAGCTGGCTTATTTTTCAAAATTAAGTGTTTCAAATTCACATGAGAGCAGAGAGGTGTAAGAACAGAAAATAAACATAGTAAAATTATTTAGTTTTAAACAGGAGAAATATTTTTTTTTAAACCACCAAAATTCTGTATATAAAGTATGCTTTTGTATACTGGCAAATAATCTTCTTTTTCTGCAGAAATTTGGACACTAAATTTTTGCATATATTTGAAAAAGAAAAAAGAAGTTTAAAAATCAATGAAAGATCTTACTTGCAGTGCACTAATCTTTCCTAGCAAGCAATATTAACTCAGTTGTGACACATATAAAACTGGAATGCGGGACAGCATTATACTTTCCCTGGTCAGACTGACCCAGTCTTCGCCTTCCCTGAGCCCTTCTAAAAAATGTCAGCTGTGGAGAGGAAAGTGAAAGATAAAACGGTCTGACAAGACACTGGAAATGTTTAAAAGTTTTTGTTGTCAAAAACTTTCAAAGGAAGTGATTTAATTCACATTAATTTCAAGGATGCCACAAAGTAACAACCTTATTTGACAAAATCATGCTGCACTCTTGCCACATAACTAATAGACAGAAAGTTACATAACCAGCAAGTTATCTAAGCAACTTTTAGTTGGAAAAAAACCCACAAACTTAAATTTCACATAATAAGAGGCAACCAATCATTTCCTTATCAAACAAACCAAAAGTTTCCCTGTAAAACAATCATCATTATAATAAATATACATAAATATACAATATCATATAAAAAAATTAAATATGCATTTTGGAGAAATCCAAGCACTAGTATTGTAGTTTTAGTAACACAATGATACATTCTCTATTAAATTAACAGTTTTTAATGCAAAACAGCAAGTAGCCATGGAACTCCCATAAAAATGAGGTCTCATAATTTAACAAAGACCAAAATCAGAACAAAACGTGACAATACTGTAATCTATTGTTAGCATTAAATGCTCAGTCCTAAGACTTTAATTGCAACTACATGTGAGACTTAACATGCAACTACTCTGAGACTTAAGACTGGCAAAGTCTTTATTCAGCAGGCATGGACAAGGAGAACATTTTATACATGTTGGTGTATCTAAATCATTGTTTGCTAGCCTAGCTCTAAGCACAAAAAAAAAGCCCTACACATTAGTGCAAGACTCCTTCTTTCCTTCTGCATGTACCTAGGAAAATTTACAGATACACAAAGACACATATACGTATACATACACACAAAACACAAGCAAAATATTCTGCAAAGGAAAATATGGAAGAAATGCTGCTTTTCCCTATAACTTCCATGCTTTCTTATGGATAAAAATGCCAGTCCTTTTCTTTTTTTCCTTTTCTTAATGTAAGGAACTGTAAACAGTGCTTCAGGCCAACAGAACTTAGCCAAGCACTATGTACAGACACATTTTCTGCAAGTTCAGAACCACCAAACAAAATCTGCAGAAAGACAGCATGGCAACATAGGTCTTCATCTGAAGTGGAGACAGACACTTCAGAATACTGTGATTAAAAGAAGTAGGTCATAATTACTACACATGCAGAGGTACAGTTCAAAAACACCTTCTCCCCAGGTTTAAAACAAACACACACAGATTTCAAGAAACAACCATGAGCTGATGCACTTAAAATAGTCATATCTGTTTACAAATTCAAGTTGCTGCTTGGTGGAAACTTGATTTCTGCAACATGTCCCCAAGATACAATCTCATACTAAAATTTATCCTGCGGTAGGTCTACTTTCCAATTACTAGAAGTAAGCATACAAGGTATATAATTAGTTATGACACTGGGACAGGCATACATGTTTCAACACAGACAGAGCTCTGAACAAAGTTTTTGGCAGTATATGACAGAAGACTTAAATTGAAAGCTCAAAGGCAGAGTATAGTGTATTATGGAAAAAAAAAATAAACCACCCTGTAACTTAAAAAGTTCTCACACCAAATGATTTTTAAAGGTATGAGCATATTCAGCTGAAACACCCTTCATAAGCTGGAGAGAAAAAAAATATTGCCCTGAAGCACCAAAATAGGCTATATTACAATTAAGAAAAAGAAACTCAATCCTTTGAATGGTTTCTTTTCTTTCAGTGAAAGGGTGTAATTCTTCCCTAAAGACTACATTATGACAAAACATTTATATAAATCAAAGAAGATTTCTTTAATGACTGTGGGCATGGGATCTTAAATCTGGGATGAAACACCAAATTCTATCAATTCTAAAATAAATTAGGCAAGGATTATACAACTAGTACTTATCTTGGCATTAGAAAAGAAAAAAAAAGAGAAAAGAGAAATGAACATTACTGTCAAAGACGTATCATCAACATGCTTTCAAGCAGCAGTTTGGAAAGGCCTTTAGTGCTAACTTCAGAATAAGTGAGCTCTGAGAAGTTCAATTAGGTATCTAGTTTCTAAATATTTTCATTTAAGCAACCAACAAGACACCAAGTGAGATATAATGGCAATGTCCATATGAATTAACCTTATGGATGTCTTGCTTGATTCTACAGAAAGAATTAGACTTCAGCTATTTTAAATAAGCTTCCTCAGATGTTTGAAAGGGTCTTCTTGCTCTGCATGTTCCCTACAAACAAGTACTTTAAAGGTCATTTTTTGAACAGGATGGCCATGATTACAGTTTTTGTAAGAGGAAACACTGAATCTGTGTCTAAAAGAAATTCAAAGTCCATCAATCTGTGATGCAGATATCTTGGAAAGTACACCTTAAGCTAAAACAGTAGTAATTGATAGGCTTTTCCAGACTGAAATTAAGCTAGTAATTTCATAAGGCACAACAATTTTTTTAGTGTTTTCCTATGTTTATAAAACAGATTACATATTCTCAATACACAAACAAACCAGATAATCGATGTTGGTAACTATCTTATAGAACACAAGAGTGTAACATCTTTAATTTCACACCCTCAGACAAACTTTGAGCAAAAAAGCACACTGAAATGCTACCTCCATCCTCTTAGATTAACATTACTTAGAGAGCTGATGCAGCACTGTTGGCAGAACTATTTCTTTTGTCAGCATATACCATGTTCTATCTGAACAAAATCTGACAATAACTCTCTTTTCCCTGCTTCGGATACTTAACAAAAACCCCTGGCCCTTGCCAAATACTTGGAAAGAGTGTGCCTGTGATGTCACACATCATGTTCATATGAGGAAAGAAATAAATTTTTCAAAGATATGAAGAGCACACAGTATCAGCTGCCTATTCCTTCTGAAGCTGAAAGAGTTAAATGTTTGTTCGTTGACTACAATTGTGGTAATAGGGCTAACACAGCACTTAAAATTAAACTGTACAAGTCTTCCTCAGTTAAAACTAGTACTTTCATCATCCAACAAACAGTTTACTTAACAACCTGCACAGTACCTGGGTGGGCCACATTCAGCACTAGTTCAGTTCATGAATACAACAAGAAGCAAAATAACCTAATTTTGGGGAAGTGAGAAGCAAAGTTGGCAGCATGTGGGTACATCCAAAAGTATCAACTTGTGTTTGCCTTCTCTAAATTGGGTCTCCCTCAGCAACTAGACCTTTACTTCTAATTCTTACAAACAAAACAACAATTTTCAAAAACTAGCTTCATCTCAAGAGGTAGAAAGACTATCTTGCATACTTTGTGGGCATTGATCCTGCATTCAAAAGGCACTGGTGCATTTCAAGTGCTATAAGTAACAGTATAATGCTAGTATGAATAAATACAGATACTAGAATTCAGTGCACTCCAGAGCTACAGCGCACCTCAGAAAAACACATAATAACATAAAGCATTGCACTAATAAACCAGACAGTTTTTGCTAAGAAAGGCTGGACCAGATGATCTATGAGGTTCCTTACAACCCAGTATTCTGTGACTATAAAGTTCATTCATAGATTTTGGTCTATTTAAGAGAGACTTCAAATATTATAGTATACTACAGAATTACATTCCTATCTACATTTTCTTTCTTCACAATCAACATATGCTACAGGTGATCGTATTATGCAGACCATACATTTAATGGTACATATTCAGTTGAGGGGTTTTTAAATCTGCAACTATCACTTAGAATAAAATTGCTCCCCTATTTCAGTTCTTACAAGTTGCCACACTAGAAGGATTACTGGACTTCTGTTCCAAACAATGTTTTTTCCTCATTTCTATGAGGTTTTGGATAATTAGCATGGTGACTCAGATAGTATTCATGGAGTGCCTGTCTTTAGCATGACATTAAAAAACCTCTTGAAAATAATATACCATGATTCAACCTCCCATGGTCCCTTCAGAATACAGTGTTAATACCATGGCCCTACTGTTTTCCAGCTCTCATAATTATGAATGGACACGAAACTCATGAAAGCCAAAGGCAAAACACCCATGAACTACTAAGACACAATTACATAAAGAAGGGACCATCAGGTGACCAGGATACAATCAGGGTGTTTGAGTTAGCTTGTGGCACATGTCACCCAGACTTACCAGCACCAAAAGTGAGGTAAACTCCATATAATGAGGATAGTACAAATGACTATGAATACAAATGACTTTTTCAAGTCAATGTGAGATCTGGTACTGACTGCCTTGCTGAGTGGGGATCTGTTCCATCAGTTCCCTCTATTAAATAAACTGCAGATGACGTTTGTTCACTCCTGAACCATCACAATATATGCCATTTTCTTTATGAGTAAGGTCCTAGAATGATACGTGGCTTAGGTCTATGATTCAAGTTTGCAACATATATTCTTGAAATTTTGGGATGAAATTCCAATAAGCTTGATAAGAGAGATTTTTAAGTACTAAGGGCCGACAATGAGTATAGCACAAAACATCTAACAGAACACTCAGTAGTTCCACTGAAATTATCTAATACCTCAAAGTCACCAACCTTGCCTGAAATCAATTTCAGTAACACCTGTCTCCCTTTGCATATCTATCCCCACGACTGGCAATAGTACAATTACATGAATGGTAGTAAAAGAAGTTATCTGTTAAGTAGCATCTGTTAGTATGGTGTAATTTCAGCTGAGCTTCCATTATCCTTCACACAACTTATTAATTTCTACGCTTTTTCCCACTGTAGTACTACATCTTGTCAACACCTGATATTTCCCATTATTTTATGTGTAGCCTCAGTTTTAAATATTAATTTTCCCAAGACTGTCTTAATAGGAACAATAAGTTTCTAAAATTTTCACAGTCCCAAAGCTTTTTCACAGAAAATACAGAGATATTTTCTATTACATAACAAAAACTAACCAAACATACAGCATATGAAAACGTTCCCAGGACAATATAATCAGAGTGTATTTCAATGTACTTTTATAACAGCAATAGAAAAGGAATGAAGATATTTTGCAAGCCAGTGTAATGGCAGACCAGTTTTGGTTATTCTTCGTTTATAATTAAACAAGGCATAATGTTATCCTTTTTATGAAATATTGCCATCATAAATGGAAGCCATCGGAATTTTTAAAGAAGAGGAGATCCTGACATTAGGCAAAAATCTACAAAGATTCTTTTACCAATCCCATTCAACAGTACTTTCAAGACAAAATATCCATAAGACCTGGCCCTTCACAGAATTAGAGAGATATCAGAGGCTTGGTCATTAGCAGGTCTAGTTATCATTACTATAATATAATAATTATTTTTATATATATAAATAAAATCTAATATACTATATTATATAATACTATAAGACACAGGATCACAATACTGACTTTGGTTTAAGTAATGACTAGGGAAACATATTCTAATCACAGAATAAGATAACTCTATATCTCAAAGAAAACTCAGTGAGAAAACTGAGAAAGAGGGTTTACAATATACAGAACAGATAAGGAAGCTGGAGAATAAGGAAAATAAAATAAGAAATGCAAAACTCCGAACAGAAGCCAGTATTTGCTAGAATTTAGTCCTAAGATTAAAGGGATAGTTGGTTTCCCTTTCAACAGTGCAATCATTTTCACAGACAATTTTTAGAATTTATGTATATCTTGCTTTTACTCAAAAACAAGAACTAGCCAAAAAGCTTTTCTGGTAGCAAAAATTCCAGTACAGAAAAAATTATGCATTTATATCTATAAATATAAATATAAATATAAATATAAATATAAATATAAATATAAATATAAATATAAATATAAATATAAATATAAATATAAATATAAATATGTATGTATGTATATCTGAATCAAAATCACAAAATTCATTGGTAAATGTGGAAGGGACCACCAAAGAGATCGTGAGCTCTAAGCTGCCTGCTCAAGCATGGTCATCTCAGGGCACATGGCCCTGAGCACACGGCACAGATTTGCATCCTCATGGTTCTGGAATATCTCCAATAGGGAGACTCCATAACATTTATGGGCAATCTGTGCCAGTGCTCAGTCACTGCACAGTAAAGAATTTCTTCCTCATGTTCAGGTAGAACCTCCTGTGCATCAGTTTTTGCTTATTCCCCCTTGTCCTATTCCTAGTCAGCACCAAGAAGAGCCTGAATCCATAATTTTGACATCTTCCCTTCAGACACTTGTATGCATGGGGGAGGTCCCCACACAGATGTCCCTTCTCAAGGCTGAACAGTCTCAGCTCCCTCAGCCTTTCCTGATAAAGACATGCTCCAGTGGCCATCTTTGCCACCCTCCACTGGACATGCTCCAGCCACTCCATGTCTCTCTTGCACTAAGGATCCCAGAACTGGATGCAGAGCCCCAGATGTGGGGGAAATATCTGAATGCATGTAAATATGCATGTATTCTGTGCGCATACAATCTATATCAGTATAGATATGTATTTTCTATGTATATTTATATACACAATAAATTTATAATGAAACTGTGTATGCAATTACCATAAGGTATTGCATAGATACATACATACACAGACACAAAGAGGAAAGTTGCAGCAGAATTTCTGAAAGTTTTGCCTTCCACTCCATCCGCTCATCTTTCCTTCCTTCCACTCATCTTTCTATACTGGCCACTGGTTAGTTTATAACAAAGTATTAAACTGCTTTTTGAAATAAATTTCCATTAAATTTAAACATCAAATCAAAATCTTTCTTTCAATATGTAAAACAAAGAAACATACATATTTAGTACTAGCAAGGGCCCTCTCCCAATGAGTCTGAAATGTGCTAGCCACACAGGAACACACTTGGAGTCTTAAGGAGATGAGACAGGAATTTCTAAGGCAGTAATGTGCAAGAGAGAGACACCAAGAAAATATCTCTAAGAAATTTAGAGGTGTTCCTCTAAGAAGGTTACTTGGCCAACAATCCAGCTCAAGTGCCTGGATGGCAGTATGGGCAGCAAACAGGAGGAGCTGGAAGCTATCGTGCTGCCAGAAAGTTATGACCAAGATGCCATTCCTGAAACTTGGTGGGACAAATACCATTACTAAACCCTCTGGCAAATTGCCCTCAGGGACAAGGAAGCAGAGCTGGCAGATCTTTAATAAACTCTTTCATAGGGCATAAGACCTAGCGATCCCCAGGAACAAGAATTCAGGCAAAGAAGGCAAGAGATGGTATGGCAGAATAGGGAAAGCTTGGTCAAATTAAAGGGCAACAAGGAAATGCAGTGACAGTGAAGCAAGGACAGGTCTTCTTTCTGGGAAGAGCCCTGGGGTGCTTCCCAGTTGTGTAGAGATGGGGTGAAGAAGACCAAGGCGAAAGTGCAGTTCTCCTTGGCAAGGCATACAAAGAATCACAAAAGCTTCTACAGGTATGTTAACCAGAATGGGAAGGTCAGAGAAGGTATACCCATTCTGACAAGCAAGCCATAAAACTGGTAGCAATGGATGAGGTGAAGGCTGAGGTGCTCAACAACCTTTTGCCTCAGTCTTCACTGGCAACCTCTCTTCTTTCACTTTTTGAGGGGATGGATCTCACAACTGTGGGACTGTGGGAGCAAAGACCTTCCCACTGTAAGAGAAGATCGGGTTTGTGACCATCTGAGGAACATAATCATAATTCTATGGGACCTGATGAGATGTATCCCATAGTGATGAGGAAATTGACTGATTAGTCAATTTCCTGGTAGTTGCTAAGCCTGGTAGCTGCTAAGGCACTCTTCATATTGGAAAAGTCATGGCAGAGGAAGTCCCAGGTGACTGGAAAGGGGGAAACATTGAACCACATTTAAAAGTATAGAAAGGAGGACCCTAGCAATGCCTGACCTGTCATCTTCCCTCTCTGCCTGGGAAGTTCATGGAACAGATACTTCCCAGAAGCTCTGCTAAGGCACATTGAGCTCAGGGAAGTGATTTTCGAGACAACCTGCACTACTCCATCAAGGGAAAATCCTGCCTGACCAACCCAGTGGCCTTCTATGATTAATGACTGCACCATTGCACAAGGGAAGGGCTATGGATGTAATAAGGCCTCCGACACTAGTGCCCACAGTATCCTTTTCTCTAAATTGAAGAGATACAGATTTGGTGGATGGATTGTTTAGTGGATAAAGTGGATAAGGTGAATAAGGTGGATGATTGCATTCAGAGGGTAGTGGTCAATGGCTCAGCATCCCAATGAACACCTGTGACAAGTGATGTCCCTCTTGAGACTGTACTGAGACCAGTGTTTTTTAATGTCTTCATTCACTAAATCAATTACTTCAATCAATGGCACACACAGGGGAATCAAGTGCATCATCACCAAGTTTGAAGATACACCAAGCTGAGTGGTATGATTGATGCACCCGAAGGCCAAGATGCAATCCAGAGGGTGCTGGACAAGCTCGAGGAGCAAGTCCATGGCAACCTCATGAGGTTCAGCAAGACCAAGAGCAAACTGCTGCACCTGGGTCAGGGCAAGCCCTGGTACCAACACAGCTGGAGAATTAAGGAAAGAGAACAGCCTTGAGGAAAGTGACTTGGGGGGCTTACATGGGAGAAAAGCTGGACATAAACTGGCAATGTATGCTTTCATTCCAAGAAACCAACTGTATTCTGGGCTGCATCCAAAGCAGTGTGGGCAGCAGGGCCAGGGAGGGGTTCTTCCCCTCTGCTCTGCTCTGCTGAGACCCCACGTGCAGGGCTGCATCAGCTCGGGGGTCCCCAGGGCAGGATGGACATGGAACTGATGGAGCATGTCCAGAGAAGGGCCAACGAGGATGGAGTATCTCTCCTATGAGGAGAGGCTGATAGAATTAGGATAGATCAGCCTGGGGAAGAGAAAGCCTTGGGGTGACCTGATTGTGGCCTTCCAATACCTGAAGGGGCCTTACAAGAAAAATTAAAAGAGACTTTTCACATAGAAATGTTTGAGGAATGGCTTCTAAATGAAAGGGCGTAGGTTTAGATTAGGTATTCAGGAGAAATTCTTTACTGTGAGAGTAGTGAGGCACTGGAATAGCTTGGCCATTTGTGGATGTCCTACCCCTTAAAGTGTTCAAGGCCAGGTTGGATGGGGTTTTGAGCAATCTGGTGTACTGAGAGGTGTCCCTGCCCATGTTGGGGGGGCAGGGGGTTTGGAACTAGACAACTTCAGAGTCCCTGCAAACCCAAGCCCTTCTATGATTTTGTGATTTTGCTTGTTATGAGCTAATATTGTGTTCCTTTGTTATAAACAGGAGCAAAAACAATCCTAAAAACTGATTGAATAAATTTGGGAGTCTGAAGGTGAATAGCTGTATCCTTCACATCCTGAAGGATGAGGACATCCAGTGAAGACTGAGGACAAAAGTAGCTCTCTTCACCTCAGCACTCAGAGAGTTTTTCTCTTGCAACTGTTTGATCTACTGTAATTAGACTCTTCATGAGTGTGGCAACTGCTACATGAGAAGAGTGATTTTTTTGACCCTCCATGTTTGACAAAAGGAAGACAATAACTGCCTCAGCGTTCCATAGGTTTATCTAACAGACTCACAAATCCTATGTAAAGCCTAGAGGCTTCCAAATACTGCATGGAACTCAAAAATTATACAAAATTCATCCCACCATACTTCCCACACCTGTGAATCATTTAGCAGAAAAAGTACCATTAAATTCCTCAATACAAGTAACATGTGAGAACAGGAAAGTTGTGCACAGTTGGAAAGACACAAGCCTCTTGTCCTGCTGCTAGGGTGACTAGAGATAGAAGCCTGACAGGTTCTTCTAGCATTATACTATCAGTCTCACCCACGTCCTTCCCTGCTGTCACCAGCATCAGAGAGCCTATTATCCACCTCTTATTTTTAAAAGACTGCTACTAGAGTATTCACAAAGGCTGTCCGTCAATCTACAGGAGATAGAGAACAGTTTCTTCCCATTTTCTGACCCCCAAGCCAAATCACAAAGAAGGAGTAGATCACACCCATCCCTGCTACTGTCAAACTGACCTCATCATTTCGAAAGTGCCTGCTCAGGAATTTAAGAAATTCTCGCTTATGAAGAATCATCTGACATCACAGATCCCTTGAGTATACCAGCTGATAAATAAAATAAAAATTTATATACCAACTGATATACAAACTAGTACAAGTTACATGTAGATAAGAGGAAAGAGAGAAGATTGTAACCTACCTTCCAACGGCAAAAGTTAATAAATAAGCATAGTTTAAGTCAACTAATACAAACCTTTAAATCACACATCACTTATCCGATATTACTTCCTGTTCCTCCTTCACTTTCTTTCTGCCTTACCATGTGAATTACATTAGCTTAGACTTAAATTCACTTAGAAGCTTTTAGTTACATAATGTACATGATTTTACACATTGCTTTTTAATATTTCCACCAAAGTGAGAAGAAAATCTTAATGTCAGTTTGTGTACTGAAAAACATAAATTACTCAGCCTCTCCACACTGCTTATATAATCACTGAGCCAACTGGCTTGTACTGTCATTTACTTTGATCAGGCATATTTCATGGGATATCAGAAACAAGGTATCTTCAAAAGCTGGCTCAAAATACAACTGCTAACTGAAATACAGTCACAGCCTAGCACAAAAGTTCAAAGTTTTCACTTTTGCTTAAACAGTATTTGCTTTTTTTCCCCCCAATTCTTTGCATCTCTATCAGAACAACAAAACGCTTTCCAAAATGCTCTCTAGGATTCTGTACAGAATCTCATTCTGGAGAGCTAAGTATTATCTGTAGACTTTTAGAACCATATAACTGGCATCAGAGCAGTATAAAAACACTGCTCAACTCTATTGTAGACTATAAATTACTGTCCATAATAATAACTTTTCAAACATACAAATGGGGTATATACTGGATCAGTATTAGTAATATACCTGCAACTGCACAGTGAGATGAATAAAAAACCCATCTTTAATAAAACTGGCACACTGCCACAACAAAGTCAATGGAGTTAGGCCAGTAAGAGTCTGTCAAAACAACTACAAAAGTAATTACTTAGCAATGAAATTTTACATGCCTTAACAATAAAGGGTGAAAAAGCACTTTCAGGAAAATATTTCCCTTAGTTCAAAAATGGCACTAATCAGGGGTTCCAAATTAATTTATGTTAAATTTATTATACCTCAATTCAGTTTCAAAGTAGTTTTATTGCAAAAAAAAAAGTCACCAGGCTAGTTACAGTAAAGAGAAGTGGTTTATCATGCTGAGCATATCCTTCTAAATGTCAAATGCTACATTTCAACAGGAAAATTTATTTGATTCCTAACTGGCCCTTTCATCTTTGATTTGGAAACCATGTAGTAAGTTTTAGACTCATCAAAGCTAAAATCAGCCTAGTAATGAAAGAATCTTTTAAACTAAGGGCACTTTTATATTTGTTCCAGATCATGTCTCAAGATTTTTTTTCATTTAAATATTTGTCAAATTCGAATCACAAAATACAAAAGCTTCTCTTCTAATTTCAGGGAAGTGGAATTAAGTATCAGCATTACAAATGCTTCCAGTGTTTGAACAAGAAAAATAAAAGGACTATTTTTGCAGAATTTTCTCTTGAACACATTTTTCTTTGGATGCACTTGTTCCTATGTTGCAGTAATTATTCCAATATTCCTACAATGAGCTCTTATACTGCTGGTCACTTTGGATTCTATGTTCTGAATTAAAGCAAAAGGTGCAGTCAGGCTTTACTTCTTTAATATCAAAAATAAAAAGAACTAGAAAGCACAGAATTCCTATTAATATACTGTAAGCTCTCATACTTTCAAATGATGATAATCTAAAATGTTAAACTGAAATAAGGAAGTTTTAAAGAATTTTCCTGTAGCCCACTAGATTTATAATCTTCAAAATCCTCTTAGCATGCTATGAAAAGTGCAAAGGACTTTATTCAACAGATTCCTAAAACTTTAACTCCACTACTTTCAGTGGCCCTACTCCCACTTCCAACCTTGCTCTGAATAGAAGCAATACAAGACCCTAATGTTCTACACAGAACAAAGAATAATTATTAAAATTATAAATGAACTATAAATCTATAGGTTTAATTTTATTTTGGCCACAATCTCCTTATGAAAGTCATATGAAGTAATACATAATATTGCTATAATGCTACTGATAAAAATGTAACTAAAATGAATTCTAAAAGTTCAACTCTGGGGAAGTCAGGGATAAGCATGTATTTTTTGCTATTATATAAGCTGAGAGCTCAGAGTTAAGTTAGATTAGGTTAACAGGATAAGATGGGCCTCCAAACACTTTAGAATCAAAATGTATGCGAATATGGCACTGGATTAAACAGAGGGCATGCCTCAGTAGAATGAGGAAGTTGTGTCACACCTAGTAATTTTGGCTCTTTAGGCAGCAAATGTAGAATAAACTACTTAGATGCACCTAGATATTCTCAGCCAAATTAATGCCTCAGAAAATACTATGACAATGCTTTTACAAAATCAAGGGTGAAATTTTGAGCTTTAGTAAGAGGAATATTTCAAAATGTACTGCAATTAGTATTTGCAATCTCTTTTTTTTCAAGTAATGTGAAAAGATTTGCAGGTTTTGATCCAAAAACAAGTAGAAACAATAGTCATAAGGTGTATTATTGAGGGCAATTTCAAGTATACTTTAGCCTGGCAACTTAAAAAGTGAAAAGCAACACATTTTTAAATCATAGAAAACTCTTTTTTTTTTTTTTGGTAAATGGCACTTAAATGAAACTAACATGATTGACAAGTACCTTGCAAGCAAGCCTTGGCAACACTTAGTGCAATTCCATCTCTTTACCGTTTTAAGAGAAATTCCTTCACAACTGTTTGTCTTTGCAATAACTCCTACAAAGCTCATTAGTGCCAGCCTTGGTTCATCCCCCATGTTGTGCATTTATCTCTGGGATGCATTATCAACATGTGGCACATGTCCTTGACATGCACAGAAGAGTTGCACCCCAGGATAGCAGCATGCATGACAATAGTGTTGACTCTTACTCCTTTATGGTTGCTGGGATGTAACCGAGAAATCTAATAACTGTGACAGTAGGCCTTTAGGTTTCTCCTTGCCTTTCCAGACAGTGAAGCTGCACAGACACTAATGAAAGGTTAAATGAATAGGAATAGCTGACAAGAGGTACAATAAAGAAGGGACTTGGTAATCCACAGACACTGAGCAGAGATCCTTGGCTCAAGCCGAGAAAGGACAGCACATCGTCAAGTCACAATATTTAAAACAGCTTGCTATACACAGAGGCTTTTGTGTCTGGGTACGTGTCTGGCTTTGGAAGAAAAAAAAAGATACTGAAAAGAAATTTCAGCATGGGGCACTTTGGCAAATGTCAGGTCACAAAAAGAGAAAAATGTTTTTTGTTTGCTGTTACATATTTGTATTCAACAGTAAAGAGCATTGACTAAGAGCACAAATCAGAAGTCCCAAAATAATACATATTTGATAAATTTAATAAAGTTGCAACACTAATTCAGTGTGATTCCAGCTGACAGCATGATGGGTGTTGCACATACACCCAGTTTCTTTTACAGCTGATAACAGTTAATAATATGCTTTGCATACCCTTTAAAACTTCCCATAGCTGAAGACTTTCTGACAGGCCTAGCTTCCACAGTTTAATATGCATCAGAACAGTAGACCTAACCAATTGCAATACTCTGCAAAAACATAGCTGAACTTCCAGACAGTGCACCAGACCATGGTGACTTAAAAACTTTAGTGGTTAGCTTACGGCATTTTGATTTCACTTGGCTTGTGACTTACAAATCAGCATTATGAACATTCTGGTTTTTATAATGAAAAAATAATTGCAATGCCCAGCGTGGTTTTAAAACTTCTCTAGCTTTTTATAGTTCTCTACAAAAATGTGATTTACGTACATAGTAGGACATTAAAAAAAATTACAAATACAGAAAGAACTCTCTAAAGTAACAAATCAGAAGCAAATCTGATTGTTACCTGAATTTGTGTGAGTTATTTTTATATAAAATATTTCAAGAGAAAAGTACCGAAATAGGTGCTGCAGATGAAAAGAATTCTCTCAAAATCCTTGATTTACCTGGAATAAAAAATGTATTTACATATCTATCTGGAGTATAAAATATACATATTTATAATATGTGGTGAGAGTATTACAGGAAGATTCTAAATGAGAGAACCTCTTTGAACAATCACATTAAATTACAGCAGAACTCCTAAGTGTACTAAGATTCTAATAATCAACAAATAAAGGGTTTTACTAGCACAGCACATAATGAGAGCTACTGTATGAGAGATAAAGGAGACAAAACTGGTACTTTATCTCACTGGATAATATAATTTTCTGAAAAGGTAAATAAGTTTGTCCAAAGTAATACTTATAAAAGCTGCCATATGAACACTAAGCAGCAATTATGATCAATGCATTTTTAGAAAAGATATGTCAGAATTTAGGTGGGATGAAACTGACACAGAATACAAGGTTTAGACAGGTGCTTTTTATTAAGGCATGTTAAATACTATTCTTCTAAATTAAGTAAAAATTCCTGGCTAGATTAGGAAGTGATACATATTTCCAAAATGGCAAATATATTCTATTTGTTTTGTATTTTATGAGGAACCATTTGTAGTTCCAGACATGTACATTTTTGTCCTAACACATACTAACAGTAGACATTAAATCAAATTAAATCACTAAATAAAAAGTTCTGTGCAAACCTGTAGACTGAGAGTCAGGACTCTGATTAAACAACATTAAGCGATGAAAAGACTTCACATTCTAGTGACAGTGTCCAAAGTGCAAAAGGGAAAGGGACACTGCCAGAAACGCCCATCTCTGAGACGAAAGAAAAATAAATTTGGTTTTTGTACAAAATCCAATGTTTTACTTGGACTTGTTTTAATGTAATTGCTTTGCTGTTGGTCATTTCTGCTTTGTTTGAAATTCACAAGATCTGTAGTCAGCCACAAATCCTACTGGCATACACAGACACATAACACAGAATAAAGCCACCTTAAAGTCTAACTTCTAGATCTTTGGCGCTGAAAAAAAAAGGTAGTAATCAGCCCTCCCTTATTCAGAATATTTTTCCCCTTTTTCTTACCTAAGGCATATCTAATAAAATCCAGAAGCTCCCTCTAGCTCTCCAGAGGAGCTTAACTGACCAATGATCCTTTACAGTTCCTTTCCATTTTCAAAAGCAATACTGAGAGAGAAAGTGAGAGCAGTCTTTCCCTTACATAATACGTGTTCTTGTTTCCATTCAGCAGTGTTTTTAATTCTACAACCTGAAAGGATGTGGATTATATGTGAGAACATCTGCTGTGAAATACAGAAAGTTAAATACTGCTTACTCTTGTGCAGCATACTAAAGACCCTCTTAATCATTTCCAACTTACACTTTATTTACCAAATTCTGGTTTGAAATTTTACATTGTTTGACAACCTAGCCATGTATGCATTGAAACACACACACACACACACACACACACACACACACACACACACACACACAAACACACCTCCATTCCACCTTCCAATTACCAAGTGCAAAATCATGTAAAGAAACCTGACAGATAACACTATAGCCCCATTTAGATGCCAGATTTTAAGTACAGAATGTTAGTTAAAATCAATTTGTTGGCATACGCTGGTTTTCCAGAAAACCAGTAATGCTAGTGGTAATTTGCTGACTGTATTTTCACCTACCATAATATTTACACATACCATTTGTAATGGCTTTTATTGTTTAATCTCCACTGCATTTCAGTATTGGATACTAAAGAATTACAGTTATTTAGCAGGCTATAAATAATGTAGTTGGCATGTACAATTGATATTTAAAATGTCTTGCAACAACTGTAAAAGCCTCATTACAGACTAGCAAATCATTTCTAACAAGCAAGTTCAACTGACAAACACCAAAGCAAACCTGCAGTCTATGCTGCAAGCATGTTTGTTTTATTTAAATGATACACATTTAATGCAGTGTGCAACAGACCATTGGTACAAACTTTATTAAATGAGAAAGCAAAGTTCCAAAGTAATACGATAATTGTGAAGTTTCCAAAATTAAAACTTTAGTATTAAAAATAAAAGGAATTCTCAGTAACGACAGAAAGAATAGCTTACTTTCCCCTCCCCCCTCTATGAGCTAGTGTCCAATTTCTTCTTTTCTGAACAGCTGTATTATCCAACTTAAGTTGCTCTGCTAATTTCAGTCCCACAAGGACTAACTTGGAAGGCAAAAAAGTACTAGAAAAGATCAATTTGCTGGGAAAGATCAAATGAGAAAACTGTGGGGACAGCACCAGGTCATAGTATGAAGAACTAAGCAGACCTGTTCTTCATTAACTTAAGCTCTCTTGGGATGTCACACACTACCTGTCCATAGGCTTATTGAACCGCCTAACCCTCATCTCTGTACCATTCTTCTGGGCCCAAGTGAATCATATCCTGCTGCTGACAAGTTAGCAGGGGACTGCGGCTGCAACATGAAAGTACTTTTCTTTCTTGTCTAAATCAGGCAGATTTTTGAAAAGAGGACACAGCACTGACTCGTGACATGGCAAGATGAAATGAGAGGTCTGGGCTGGTCTTCGAGCTGTGTAGATAAAAGTAATCAAATGACACTCCTGGAATGCAAATTGGCATTCTTGACTGCAGCAATTGCACAACCATGAAACATCTCTGACAGCAAGCAAGATTAGGACAAAATGTTATGTAAAGCACTGAACTCAGAAACTCACTAGAAAATTCAAACTGTAACATTTACATTTTAATATAGCAATAGCCTTCTCTGCTTTTGTCCGTTTCTTTACTTTGTTTACTGCAATTGCATACTCAAATGCCTCCAAAATAAAAATGTAACGTGATTAAAGGTATAGAGCTGTTAATAAAAGTTTTTTTTTTTTCCCTAAAATGTCACACTGTTGTATTTTTTGCAAAACAGTGTACCAAGGCAGGGTTTTTCTTTTATGTGTGCAAGATGTGTGCTTAAGAAACATTTTCACAATCCTAAGTCTTTAAAGGAGTTTCAAAATTTGCTCATAACAAATAGTTTATAATTTACACTGAAGCTTTTCTACACATAGATCAGGTAAAGAGGAGTCATTTGAAATATTTAGCAAGTTTTAAAATTCACATGCTTTACGATTTTAAAGCAGAACACACATAGAGCTAGTTGGCTTATTAATACTAGACAGTTTAAAATGAAACTACAGTGTATCAGAGAGCACATATGCCCCATTAAATTTCAGATTAAAAAATCCTGCCATTTTTAAGGGCAAGGAAAGTTCCACATACTTTTGCAGGAACTTGGTATTCTTGTGCAGATATGCTGATCAGGCTTATTAAATATTACTGTCTGAAATGAACTCAGTAATTAAACTGTGAACATTTGTACTCTGAAACTATGACAAAAATGCTGCTCATTTTATAATTTGTCTATGGAAATGGGTTATAATTCAGAGGGGAAAATGGAATATATTGAGAAATAAAAACCCTCTTCCACTGAAAAATGTTTCAACAACTATTATACAGCTAACATACAGATTAAGAAAATAAGTAAGTAATATTCTGCTTTGATTTCATACTTAAAATATAGCTTCAAACCATTTTAACCATCAGACACTCAAAAAAGACACTCATTGCCACTTTAATCCTGGGTACACCAGATTACTACATGATGTCTTTTGTGCATCAATTTTACAACAGCTTGACTCTAGGGTAAATGGGAACCATCATAAATCGCATGCTGCTTTCAAAACCACTTTAATTTCTGTCAGTGTTACTGTAACCACAGTCCTGGGCACATGCTGCTTCCCCCCCCCCCTTTTTTTTTTTCTTTTTCTTTTTTTTTTTTTTCCTCCTTGTTGTCTGCATTTGACAGTTGCATCTCCTACACTCCAATTGTGGCTTTGATCACTGGAACAAGACATGTCATGTTAGGGAGAGAAGGGAAAAACACAAACCTTCCATCGTAAACTCCACTCACACAGACATTCTCTATCTATAGTTTGAGTACTGTATATACATACATACATACACGTACGCGTGCAGAAACATACACATATATAGGTAGATAGATATAGATATAGATATATATATATATATGCACACTTGTGTGTGTACATATGTATGTGTACAATCAAGCACACAAGACAGCTCTGTAACATCCCTGGAGCGAGGTGACAAAATCTGACTGAAAGCAGAGCAGTAGTCAAACAGCGACTGGAAACATACTACTGGATTGAATATGGGATGATCACCGTTCATCACCAGCTGAGGTCGATCCATGTGTTAACGTGAACAGTTATCATTCTGCATGTTAAGTGTGGTCACGGCTTAAATGAGCTTGTCTTTCTCAGCTGTTTAACCTATCCACAAATCACAACCAAGACAAACTGACTTCAGTCAAATAAGGTCCTTGGCAACTTCGACTTTTAATTTTTAAATTAAAAGCCCAAACCGTGCTTTGCAAAAGCCCTACTGTAAAGGAGACGTGCATGTACGCAGCACATGAAATAAGCAGTAAAACCTTGTTCAAAGTTGGCTTTTGAGGGGCTCCCCCTTCCCCTTCATAGTTAGGGCATCAGCATAACTCTCGAAGTTCTGTTAGCAATCGCTGATTGGAGAGGTGCAAACTGCAAGCACATGCACAACAAAAAAAAACAGTTTCGGAGGGAAGGTGGATTTACACCCCTGTCTCCCTGCCGCAGGCGATGTTTCACACGCGAACACAGAGCTCCTTCCCGCTCTCAAAGGTTACCTTTACACAGTGTGCAAACCGTACTCATTTCCGAGCAGAAGGTGGTGGCCAAAACAGCTCAGACCACCGTATGTCCGACTCAACCCCACTCCACCTTCACTCGCCCTCCATCCCTCCATCCATCCGCAAACACTTTTCTTACACTAGCTCTTCATCTTTAGTGAAAGGAAGGAGGCGGTAAAAAGCATGTGGCCATCCCATTTCAACCCCCCAAACTCACTTAAAGTTTAGCACAACCTCTTAGACATTTGTTTTCCCCCAATCCACGCAGCACAAAGCTGATTTATTTATTTATTATCTTCCTACTTTGCCGTGCCTGGCTGCTTCTTTCTTTGAAGGCTGAAACACACCGATAGCAAGCAGGGCTGCTTGTGTTACTGCACAACTTATTAATCAAATCAAACCAAAGTAAAGGCTAGAATGAAAACGAAAGGCTGCTGGAAACTTCTTACCATCTCTGCATGCTGGTTGTCAAGTGCACCCCCTGTCTCTCGATCTCCTCTCAGCGGCAGTGCCTGCACCCTTCGTTTTGCCTCTGGGCTCTCAGCACTACACTCTCTCTCTTTCCCCCCTTCCCTTTCTCCTTCCCACCCCCCAGGTGATCTGAACTAAAAATGGAGATTTAAAAAAATACTTTCCCGGCTTCAAAAAAGAATTTTAAAAAGAAAGAAAAACCCAAAACAAAACAAAATCCCGCACCACTAACACACACACACAAAAATAAAGGGAAAAAAAAAAAAAAGAAAAGCAGCAGCTGCAGGAGCAGCGACAGTCTCTTTCTCCCCCCTCCCCCCCCCACTCTCTCTCTGACTCTCTCGAAACTTCAGCCCCCAAAGTTCAGCCCGAGCAGTAGGGAGAAAGAAAGAGAAAGAGCTTTCAGCGCAGAGCTGGAAATGATGGGAGGGAGGGACCCAGGTTCGGGTCAGAGCCTCCACAGGTTGGTTTGTTGTTGTTGGGATCTTTGGCTGGGGAAGGGGAGGCGGCGGGGGGAGGCTGCGAGCGGGTCCGAGAGGGCAGCGCCGCTTCCTTCTAACCCCGCGCTCTCGGGCGAGGGCGGCAGGCAGGGAGGCAGAGGGGGTTATTTTTTCACACACACACCCCCGACTGCTCTTTCCCCTTCCCTCTGCCTGCTCCCTCCCCCGCAAACTTTCTGTGCCAGGCGGGGGCCGCGGTAGAGGCCGCCCGCGCCCAGCTGTCAAAAACACCCAGCGGCCGCCGCCAACTTTGTGGCGAGGGCGGCCGGCGGCGCCGCGCGGGGCTGCCGCGCCTCTGCCTCCTCTGCCCCCTTTCGCCTTCCCGTCCTCCGCCCTGCTGCTCCTCGAGCGGCTGCAGTCCCTCCCGCTGCTTCTCCTCTTTCTTATCGGCTCCAGGCGCTGCTGGAGCGAGCGAGAGAGAAGGCGGCAATGCGAAAGAAAGCTGGAGGGAGGGCGGAGAGGGGGCAGAGAGACGGCGGAAAATGGAGCGTAGCCCAGAAGAGGGGGTAAGGAGCCGGAGGGGAAGAGGGAAGAGCGTTAGAGAGGAAGGGAAAAGTTAGGCGAAGTTTTTGCTCGTGGTGCCGGTTTCCCGCTTCCCACCCATTGCTCCATCAGCTCCCAGGGCTCTGCGGCGGCGGCGGCGGCTGCTGCTCGGTGTGGGATCCGAGGAAATATTTTGTAAAAGGGTGGGATTTTTTTTCTTCTTTTTTTTTTTCCTGTGGGGGGGGGGGGTAAGGGAGGAGGGAGGAGGTGAGCCGTCACGGTTGTACGTTCGCAGGGAACAGACAAGAGTCACATCTGTGTGTGACAAGGAGCCAAACCGAGCGAAACCCTGCCCCGTCGGCGCCGTGGAAGCGCAGCCGCCGGCGCGGCCTTGGCCGGGCGCGCAGGCACACGGCGGCCGGCCGGGCGCGCTCCCGCGGGGCCGCGGGGCGGGGCGGGACGTTCCGCGCCCTCCCGCGGCCGCCGGCGGCTCGGCCCGCGCGGCTCCGCACGGAGCCAGCGCTCGGGGCACCGCACTGCCGACCGCCAGTCCCCGCTGCCCCCGGTGAAACCGTCCCTTACCGGTTCGAAGCTCCGGTCTCCAGGCGAGCCCCGCCGGCGGCGCTCAGGGGGTGGCAGGGCCGACCCGCGTCGCACAGGCTGCTCGGTCGGGGGAAGGTGGCTGAGGGCTGCCGGGCTTCACCTGCGGGGACGGGCAGGCCAGCCCGGCCGTCCCTCGCGTCCGGCCTGAGAACTCGCTGAGGGTCACCAGTGCGGTCAAAACCCGCTCCCCTCGTCAGGCGCCGTGTAAACACGCGGTTTATACACGAGGTTTAAACGCGGCCGGACCGTTAAAAAGTGAACACGAGGAGAACTTTCCAGGCGATATGAAACACAGATAGAACATTTTGCTCCCTTTTGGTGTAGCTGGACACTCAGATGACCTAGCAGGAACTGAGAAAAATTGATAGAAGACGGGAGGTAGCCGTCCGCACTCCTGATTTTTCCTGCATCTGCTATGGACTGAACTCACAGTAAGCTTGCTGTAATGAACGGCATGTCCCCGGGAATTGCCAACTTCCCAAGCTTGTTACCATATTTTGCTATCTTTGTTACTTATGTATTTCCTATGGCTGTCAGAAGAGAGAGGGGTAAATTATCTGTATTAGTATCAAAACTAGTTTTTCATAAAACCCGGCATAATATATCTCAATGTCTGTTTCCGTGAAAAACTATTTTTGTTTTCTGGGTGTTTGTCGCATACCTTGATTAGGCATAATACATATCAGTTTATGGACAGGTTTGCAGTATCCACACTTCATCAAGATTAGTTTTGATCTTCGAAGGCATGTTTCAGGCTCTAAGCGACGATTCAAAAGATTTTGCATTCATCAGGATTTGGGATTTCTTATAAAAATGCCATGGCCAATGGAGATTTCAATTTGAATTCTTAAAAAAAAAAAAAATCACGGGACTAATTAAGCCATGACTTGGTGCGTTTTCTGTCAAAGGGGAGAGATAAGAAAAACCTTGTTAATTATTTCAAAGTCACATTTTATCGTACATAAAAACGCATTTGCCCTTTTGAACCAAGGAAGGGCCAAGACGTTGCCAAAAAATTGTGTTCACACAGCCCCCTCGTGGTCAAAGCCTTCAGAGCCTCACAACCGCCTCTGCTCACACGAAGAAGGGAAGGGTCAAAGCAGGCTGATGCAAATTAAAAACAAAAGTGCTGCAACCTTAGCTCGCAAAAGGCATGGTCACCTGCTAGAATAGATATTTGCCATGCCCATCACAAGGCTAATCTTCTCTGTGCAGTTTCCCCGAAGCGAGTCAAAGATTATAAATGGTTACAGCTTTATGGAAGTATTAGAGTAGGTAGATGGCCATTCAACTAAATTTAAAACTGGATTTCCTTACTACTTTGGAAAACTTTATCTTTAAACTGGGGCTAGGCATTTGAAGAATATATTTCTATATGCACTAAATTAGTAGTTCACATTGATAATTGCCTATATCAATAAAAAACTGTATCTAAGCTCTGATCTGTCATTTCAAAGAACCTCTAAGTGTAGCACAATCATTCATAGCTTCCAGATACATTATTTTTAAAGACTCTAAGTAATTTTATATGGAAACTAGTAAAGCTTCATGGAGTTACTCCTTTGTTATCTTGCTTGATATTTGATTCAGCATTTTTAAACCTTTTTTTTTCTTCAACCTGTCAATAAGCCAATGTCTTTTGTATTGGCCGTAAATTACAACCTCTTGAAAGCTGATGAGGAGGTAAAATGACTGGAGGCAAGCCAGCTGTTGGGAGTTCTGATTCCTGGGTTGACAGTATGGGGTTACAGGTAAACATTGTGGGGTAAGATACTTCTGCTTATAGGATCAGCGCCAAAATAACTAACTGGTGGAATTTGAATATATAACATCATTAGTCTTCAGACTGAACAAGCTCCAAATTTTTCTGAAATTTTGCATCTTTCAGAGTCACGCTTTCAGTCACATATACAATAGTATTAAATTTCCATTGAGTTCTTGCTTTCAAATTTGTTTACTGTGTAGTATATTCTGAGATTAAACTAAGATAGAGCCTGCATTAAAATACTATACCATCCACATGCACAGTACCTGTTATTTCTTTATAGTGCTGCAGTGACTGTGAAATCAGCACATCATTGATATTGTGGGAAATGATGACAACAGACCTTTACTTGCAGTTCAGTGTCAAAAGAGAGCATACAGACTCATGGTGTATCACAGGACTGTCTTATGACTTCTCAATGTATGCAGTTACCTTACATTTTAGATACTCTGTGCAAGGTTTCAGAGAGTAAGTGCAAGGCCTAAACTTTTATTTGCTTCTCAGTCTAATGATATTTTTTAATGAAGAAAGCAGTGTCTCTAACAATTTCAGCCTCATCAACAGAGATATAAATACAGCAAGTCTTTCTCACTGTAATTTTCCTGTAAAACCAGATTTGACCACCATAAAGAGTTAGCAGTATTCCTTGTCTGAGATTCATTAGTGTGAACAAAGTTCGAAAGTAAAATAATTTTCCTCAGGGTTTTTTTGTGTTTGTTTCTTGGGTTTTGGGGAGTCTTTTGGGTTTGGGGAGAGCTTTTTCTTTTGGTTGGTTTAGTTTTTTTGCTTTTGGGGTTTTTCTTGGTTGGTTTGTTTGTTGTTTTTGTTTTTCACAGATTAGAGCACCAAGCTATTGCAAATTAGAGTCTGAATAGTAACTGCAACTTGAGAAGAATGGAGCCATAATTCATCTGAATTGTGATGGCTCCAGAGTGTGGTATTTCTCTGCTGTCTTGATCCTATTTCTCACAGAAGGAATTTATGCTTCACTTGAATCTTGCCCTTTTTGCAAACCTGGAGGTGTGGTCCAGAGGATTTTCCCACAGAGCGAAGAGAAGTGAGGTGGGACATAAGGCACCAGTCCTGAAAGGTACCAAACTGAAATCTACCATATTCTGATGGGTGACAAGGTAGGACAGAACACTTCTAGAGGATGGTATAATTGAAATGTAAATGAAAAAAGAGTCTTCTGGTAGAAAGAATCTCCAACAGAGAAATTATTCCCAGTCCTGAAAATGAGACCTGTTTTCTGTAATCCACAATTTGTACTTGGACAAACAATCCATTCCAAAAATACCCATCAATATTTTGGACCAATGCCATCATGAAGTCCTAATCTGATTATTCATTTTATTTAGGAATATGGCTGTACCATCCATATACATACTGAATATTTGTTTTAAGCTTCTGTGTTAAGTGTTACAACAGCTGGCCTGCCTTATAGTATGATTTACAAAAGATAGACTCCTACTTTCTATTAGAGATTCTTCTTTTTTACTTTTAATTTTTCTCTCTTTTTTTGCATTTTTCCCTCTTTTTTGTTTGATTTTTATGCTAGTTTATCCCATTATGATATTTGGGAGAACTTCAACCATTGTAATAATCTGATTAGGAGAGAATATCTGAGCATTTATTTAAAAAAAAGATCTAAAGGTTTCTTAGTCAAACTGTAATTTCCTGATGGGATTTGAAGTTTGACCTTATGTTGGCAGAGTATCAGGGATGCTGCTTCTGAAGGGGTTCACCTAAACATAGCTCTGAACCCCAGCAGCCTGAGACAAGATGTGGAAAACTAGAGACCAAGTGTAAGCATTTGGTTTAAAGTCAGTTGCACAGGATCACACAGGAGCTCAGAGACGGGAGAAAAATCTCGGTCTCCAGGATGACGTTTAATTGCTTCATCTGCTTTAACCATAGTTCCGTCTTTTTCTTTCTGTTTTGTTTATCCCACCTTAAAATTTTAGCAGTAAATTAAGCATGAATATTAGGAAAGAAGCTCCATTCATTATACAGGCAGTGTGTTTAGTGAATGTCATCGTTTCTCTGTACTTGATACAGACACATGTTGCAGGAAGAAAACAGTACATGAGCATACAAATTCAGATGCTGTGTACTCATCACATGAAAGGGCTGAAATAATAATGTGTACACACTAGTAATGATAACATTTCTTAACTTCTGAACATATAACTTTCTAACCCCTGCTAGCCAGCTGTCAGAATTCAGTGTTAGGCTCATGAAACTGTGTCAAATAACAATACTGATACAGTAGTGTTCTGAGTCAAAAAGTATTTTTGTCATGGAAGAAGTGAAGTAAGAATAGCTAATTATGTTTTCTTTGCCTCTTGCACTTAAATATTGAAGTCTATTCAAAGCTTTTCCAGCACTTTAATGTTGCTAAGTCCTCCCAGTCATAATGGTGATTTTGGGGAATGAAAAAACGTTGTCTGCAACATATCCTTTTTTTTTTTTTTTTTTTTTTTTTGTACCATATCCTCTGTACCAAATATTTTCTAGCACTCTTTTGGAGGTTGTTACCACAGTTTGATTTATCCTAAACTTTCCCCAAAACATTAGCAGATTTTCTTTAAGACAAATATGCTTCCAGGACTCTTGTGAGCTCAGCTGAAAGAATATATATTAAAAGCAATATATATAGATGTTACTTTATAGTTATACAACAGTTTTTGTAAGGGACACCAGAAGATTTTAAACATAGGGAAAGAAACAAAACTATTCAACTATTCAGCTGTAGAGATGAAAGGAGTATGGTGTAGCAAGTTTCAGCAATTCACTTACAGTAGTAAAAAAGGTAAAAATAAATGTTTTGGATCTATTTGGTAGTTCTATCATCCTTTCCCCAATAAGAATACATATATTTACATTTAAGAGCTCTCTAGATTGAAGTTTCTTCTTTTTCTGTTGTCACTTCAAATCTTTGTCCATCAAAATTGTTTTCTATAACTGAGTAATTGCTAGGCAGAGACCACACGTAGTGTTCTGTATGCATTCTGGAATATGTTTCAGCTTATCTCATGTGACACTTGAGAGTATTTTTCCCAAGTGAATCTCAATGTTTTTCAGTTCTCTTAGTGTTTTACCATTTGTTTTCCTCATATTATACTAGTCAAAAATTATTGCCTTGGAGAGTTAGTTGTGTGCATGATGGGAAAGTCCCTCTTTTTTTTTCTTATCCAGTTTACTGCTTTTGTCTTGAATTCTGATTGTTGATGAGATTTTACTTATTTCATCCTAGTACCTTACAGTGAGTGTTTGTGCATTTAGCTTGATCTCATAAATTAGTTTTAACAAATTTATGAATTTGTTAAATTCATAAATTTGTCAGAGCTAGTAGAGATTGGTGACTCAGTATCCTAAAAACAACAAAAATGTCAAATATTATATGGCAGGGCAAATCCCAAAATCTTTCATGTCTAGTTTTGAAATATTACTGCTGAGACTTCCCTACTTTAAGAAAAAAATTTTTTTTGCTATTCACACCTTGCTTAAATGGTAGCTTAATAGGGATGTGGCAACCTAAGCTGAATATAGTACAGACCATTAAAGCCGGCTTTAAATAATGTGGCATAAAGATTTCTCATCCATCATAACTTCTCTATTCTGCTTTATTTTTATTTTTTAATCATTGCTTCAGACATTTACAATACTATTTGATTTTCATGTCAAGAGAAAGAAAAGAAGGCAGAAGAATTGACAGCTTGATCCTTGCCTTATGAAAGACCAAATTTTAGATTTTGACCTCTTCCAGCAGTGGACTACTCTAATAGCAGATATTTAATAGATCTTGTTTGAACTTGAGCCTGATTGTAACCCTCACATCCAAAGATCTAGTTAGAATACCAGGTACTCTCACTGCTTTTATTATAAGCACTTTGTTGGGGACATCTAATAGACTTCCTGTTCATTTTGTTCATTTTATTGAGGTACAATTACAAAAAGAAGGTGTAGACTTTGCAACTGGCAATACTTTAAATCTTAGGAACCTGGAGAAAATAGGAAATTAAAAATATTGTGTCCAAAAATTGGTTTCCTTTTTAAAGTACTTTTTATCCATGCACTTCTACCACTTGATCATAAGCCAAATACTATTTGCAATTGACAGTGCTATCCAGATAGAACTCTCAATTTCCTTTTTTTATTCGCTGCCCCACTTACAATTATTTTGATTTCACATCCAAAGTGTTGTTCTTTGACCTTGAACCAATTTCTCCAAATTTGTTGCCCCACCTGTGTGTGTGTGTGTGTATGAAATTAATTGGAGGAATTTATTACACATGTGTATGGATGGACAAGGAAAATAAAGGAAATAGGGAATAGTTGTCTAAATGGTTTTTTTTGAACCCTCAAAGTATTTTAGTGCCAGTTTAAACTTAAAATGTGGGTTTTTCAACATTAGTAACTTGTAGTTTGTGAGTTTAAATTAATAATGCAGGGCACAAGACTCAGTGTATTTGATTTCAAGGATATAAAAATGTGACTTTCTATTATAAAAGTTAATTGCATTTGTGTAATTCACCCTACCAGTACTGTTAAAAAATACCTCTGTTCAGAGTAGAGCTAGAGATGAAGAGGACAGGACGTTGGCTCTAAGGATAAAACAAAGGAAGTTATCATTTGAAAGACTGTTCTTTGTGAAATGCTCTCACAGAAAGAGGGGCTCTTCTTAGAGTATGACATTGAGTCTGCAGCAGCTGAGATTTTCTTTGTAAAATTATGCTCTATACACTGAACAGTTTGTTTTAATTCTGTTGTTTGTGACTTCTTGGTGTACCTGAAAAGCTTTCATGAGCATGTATCCTCTATGACTTCTGTAAATGAATACACTATGTACAGGCAAAAGTCATTTTCTTTTGGATACACATAAATAAAAAAGGTTATCAGTACTCTGTTTGCCTTTGTGATCTAGACAGCATAAATTTTAAATTTTAAGCATTTCTACAATCTGTCCCAAGCCAGGGAGACAACATTGTTTCACAGATCACTTTGATTAAGTTTCTTCTGGCTGACCTGTTACTGCAAATTAATTGTTATTGCACTGGTAGGAAATACATTGCTACTGAAGAACTACCACAAGCTGTGACATAAGAACTGTGACAACAACTTAGCATAGCAGTTAGGATTTAGCAAAAGTTAGCAGTTCTGTGGCATCTTCAGTTCAGTGACGTGTCTAGCAAAAAAAAAAAAAAAAAAAGTTGAAATATCAGGTTTGCTGCTCCTAATCACAATTAATTAGCAGAGTCTTTAGATAGCATATGTTTTCTCCTCTCTCTTTCTTTTCCTTCTCCCTAGAAATTTAAAGAATGGTTGAAATACAGTCCAAGTCACATTTTTAGAAGGAAACTGCATAGTCTAGGCTCTTTTAACACAATTCATGTATTTCTCTTAAAAGACAAAATAAATACATCATTGTAACTTCTTCAGATTCTTCTGTGACTTTATTGCTTTTACAGACCAGCCAAAAACACACACACATACACATACATGAAAGCATTGCTTAATGCTTTGTAAGAGATCTTGATAGAATTGAAACAATTGCTTTAAAATTAGAGCTAAAACAAATGCTATATTTGAAAGGAAGGATGGTCTTTAATTGGAGTGCCCCATTTATGCAGAGGAAAGACATAGACATCTGGTCCTCCATGTATAGTTTTAGGAGGTATTTAATCAGGAAATCTGTGTAGAAGCGTACCACTAGATACATTTTTCCAGACTACAGTAGAAAATACAATTCATTAGGAGTGCAGCTAACTCAAAGACTCATTTTGCAACAAAGGGCCAGCAAAAAAAACCAAAACATACCAAGCAACTTCTGGCTCTTAAAATATTTAACTCTGTCTTATTCAAAACAATCGAACGTCCAACCTTTAATTTTTTTTTCTATTACTATAAAGGCTTGTTCAATAATTTAGGCTCTAAATTTATTTACTTATACAAGAAAAAGAAAATTCATTATTATAAAATATGTATAGGTTACTGGTATCACATCTTGTAGATGAAAAGCATGTATTGTGATGGTGAGCAGGAGACACAAACAACTGAACATCACGCTTGTGTCTGACAAATTTATGTTGCTTCCCTTTAAACTGGATCTCTGTAGTATGTATGTTACTTTGAATTCATGTAATTGCAGATTTTTGGATTTGTAACAAATATCGGGACTTGTAATCTATTTTGAGACAAGCTTATTATGGATAGAACATCTCTATGACATTTTGCTTCGAAATTTTGTAAAAAAAATCCCACTATACCCTTTGTAAGTGGCCTACTCCAGTACTTCACTGCCTTTACTGTTAGTTTTTCTTAATACCTAAACAAAATACTTGTCTTCTAAATAAGCCGTTTCCTTCTTTTCCTGTCCTAGGCATACTTCATAGCAGACTTTTGAACCCTGGAAGACTTCTCTTTTTTTGTTAATTCTTCACCTGACAACGCCTTTTCCTTCAAACATTTCTCACATCGAATTTCTGAAAATTATTAGCACTTTTGTTACTTTTCCATGAGTACTACTCAATTTACCATAAATACCAGCAAGTTCCCTGGTCTGATTTGCAAGTAGTGCTATAGCTGAAACTTCCATAGACAATAGAGTAATTACCTATTGTATATGATATACAATAGTCTTGATAATGCAGCTCAAAATGGCATTTGCCTTTTAATATCATACTGATCTATTTAGTTTATGTTCCACTCTATCTTGATAACACCATCCGAAGTACTGTGATAAATGTCCAAGAAGGTAGCCTTTCTTTTTAATTATTTTTACCTTATTCTGTTGTTCTTTGCCAGCAACTTTGTAACAAACCTTTCTTAGCCTCTTTCAAATGTATGCTCTGTCACCAAAGTAATTACTGAAATTACAATCAACCTTATGATTATCAAAATTCTCCTGTTCCATGATGTGTTTCAAGACAGCTGGGCCAAGTAGTTGTGACTGCTGATCCAAAGATTGTCAGCCCAGTTACAAAACCAGTACAGATATTGTGAAATTGGACAGAAAAAAAAACCTGATAAGTGGTTTTACATGACTCTTGAAACCCATTGTAGATAGTCAGTACTTCTGTGCAGAATTAGCTTCTATCATAAAAATATTATTAATTCAGGTTTGACTAGAACTTTGCCAATAGAGCACACTGGAGATACATTGGTAAACCAGTGAAGACTGGCTGAAGACTTCTCTGAAAACTACCTTGTAAGACCTATCTAAGATAACAAGTTTTGAGGACGCTAAGGTCTCTTTGGCTTGACACAGAGCTGTAGGTTCACTTAACATTAGTAGAAATACTTAGCATTAATAAAATCTAGATCTCCCATAATGACATATTCTCAAGCTTGAAAATTTTATTTAAAATTTCTTGGTATTTCATGCATGTCCTCCTTCTTTGTAAAATCGCCCTAAGAACAGCAACAGCTCTGCATTTTCTTGCTGTGCATCTTCAGAGAGTCTTTGATGAAAGCTGTTATATAGGCATAAATGTAGCTGTGTGTTTAAGTCAAGTAAGTAAAAGCAGGGAATCAAATTGAAGTCTTTTGCACTGTCTTGCAGACCACTAACCACAGTAAAGATACTTGGCTGGCCCAGAAGTAACATGTGATACTGAAGTCATATCCAGACTGGGAATTTTTTTTAAATTACTATATCCTCAGGAAGCAATAATTTTAGAACTGAGGGCAGAATGATTGTTTTGTTTTCTTGTAAATCTTTCAATATGCTAATTGTGATTACAGTATGAAATTAGAGATCTGTCCATTTTATATCAGACAAAAATTAGAAATTTTTGAACTTTAAAGGACTGTCTGTTAAGAATAGAAAACTATTTGTTTGCAGAAAGGTGTTTATGTACAATAATAAAGTCAAACAGCAGAATCAGACACCTTTAAGGTAAAGGATACCCAAAGATACAAGCTCTTGCAAAACTGCAAAGCTTTAAAGTATAGTAGATGAAACTAATTTGTCTCATGCAAACAGTACTAGGTATCTGAATTTGACTTTTAAAAATTGCTTAGCATATAAAATTGGCTATAATATCCTTTGTTCATAGAGAGGCTCAAGAACAAATGCTTTCAAGCCATGCAGGGAAGCTGCACAAAGGGAAGCTTGGTTTTGTAGAACAAATCTGTTAGGTAGGTCAAGAGTATTGAATAAATTCAATTTATTAGAAAGGCAAATATTTGCTGGTTTGATTTAAATAGTTTTGGTTTTTTTCATTCTTTTTAGGGAAGGAAGAAAAGCATCCACACAGAAAATGAAAAACTATCTTAGACATCATGACCATTTTATTTTACTACATGATGCCACTTGTAGCAGTATGCATGCTAGTTTGTCAATGCAAAATAATTCAATTGCTTTTGCCTAGTATCTATGCTGTATTTAGTATACTTTTTGATAGTGTTGAAATATTAAGGGAAATATTTCTTCAACACACAGAACTAAGTGTAAATGAAATTTAAAAGCATCAAAGATTGGCTTGGAAGAAAATGTAAAGATGTTTGAGGGCAAGCAAATAAGGTAACAGGGAAAAAAAAGACATATTGTAAAAAGCGTCTGCAGCAGAATTGAAAGACAGTTGAATAAATGCCTCAAACCAGGAAAGAAAATGTGTAAGTTGCATTGTAGAAAGGGGATTAAGTTACTATGATAGAAATAAAGTGATCAGATTTTTCCTTTTACTTGGAAAAATTACATTAAAAAGAAAGGTAGGAAGAGGCAAAAGAGACTGTACATCCTCCTCTGTTGTCTATCCGTTTACTTTCCCCTGCAAGCTCTTATACTTCCTTATATGCTCTACATATTAGATTTATTTTCCTTTATCACCAGCATGATTATTTTGCATTGCATCCTAATCTCCATTTGCCTGCCTTTGCCATAATACATTAAATTCTGTACACTGAGCTTTTTCCTTACTCTTCTCACCATTGCATATCAGCAGTGCCTTTGCTATGTAATTTGTATCTTTACTGTGCTCTTCCTAACAGCAGAAGTGTGTACATTGGAGTGTTTTGGAATATTTCTAGAACTTTTTATAAATTTGTCCTCCTGTATGTTTACAGGATATATAACAAAGATAGGAAATGTACCTCATATTTGAAGCAGAAGTCATTAAGATTTGCACAGAATTCCACAATCCCAAGAAACCTAGGTATTTTGTACAGAGGAAAAAATTTTGTTTTTGTCAAAAGCTTCTATATTCCAGTGGAGTATTTGTAATGATCACTGTCTTAATCTCATATCTTTAGCTGACCATACGTCTATGCCTGTAAGTTGGAAACCTCTTGTAATACCCATTTGACACAGGCGGCACTGAACTACAAAGAGCTACATTGGCTTAGGTCACACAAAAAGAGTAGGAAAACAAAATTGAACCGAATTTTCTGAAGAATCCCAAGTGCGCCAACAGACATTACTCCTCTAGAGTAACTGCTTCTAGTATTTTCAGATTTGTATCTCTAGTAGTAAAAAACTTTTCAATATGTAAAAGCAAGTGCCACCTTGAGAAGTATTTTTGTTGATAGATACAAAGAATTTATAATATATGTTAACTTGATGATATCTTTGATCCAGAAGACATACTTCCTACTAATAAAAGGCATTCCAAAGTAAGAGGTATATTTGCTAATGTCATATATGTTATAGAAGTTATGTGGAAAATGAATGTAGTAAATTATATATTTCCATGTTTCTTTTCTTTAGTCTAAATACTGCATTTTCTTCCTTATCTTTAATTCATGGAAAAAATTGTATCTCAGACTAGAAGGGAGGAGAGAGAAAGATATAGGGCATGAGGATTATAAGAGAAGTTGTACTCAGTATTATTAGTTTTTGGAGATTATTCCACCAAACATAGCAAGAGAAGTGCAGGGAATTTGAGAATACAGGTACCTATGGTGACTGGAAAAACAGAAGCCAAGGAAAACATGAGGAAATGACCCAACTAGAACCAGGAGAAAAAGTACATCATTAAATAAGTCACTGGGAAGTACTAGATCAGTGTTGGAAGCAAAATACATTGGCAGAAACAATTCTGAGCAATTACACATACTCACCAAGGAAACTGCAGAAGGATGAAACTAAGTGCCTGAGCAATTCAAGCTGTCTAGAAGGACAGCCGTAAGTGTTACTAAGTATTGAGAGTTCAATGATTGGTGTACACAGGTGTTCTTTAAACATCAATATAATTTTGTATACTTCCGATGGTTGATCAACCACTTTTTGTGGTTGATCAATGTAATATCAACAACATCAACATCAACTTACCTGAAGTGCCTGAATAGTAAACTACATCCTGAGATGGACTCCTAGCTCATTCTAAGAGAACTGAAAGCAGCTACTTTCATTCACTTTTCAAAAAAACATTGACTATTAAAAATTTCAAATATAAAAATTTAAATTGAATATAAAAATTTTCCACTTTTTTGACCTTCTATCATTGTTATTTAGGGAAACCAAAGACAGAATTTATTTTAATATACCACAAAAAATAAGATGATCAAAATATGTAGCAAATGTCTGCAATTTGTCTTAAAATATAGATATTGACTTAGTTGGAATTTAAATGTAGTGCCTTATGCTAAAGTGCCTTACAGTAAAGATTTTGTGGAAATCGAAGAAAATATGCGTATTTGTCTTAAATAAGAATAAAAAAAACAATAACATTGTTTTCAATCTAGCTGTTTATCCCACCTATATCACTACATTGCCTAAACAACAGGCAGAGTAGATAATAATTGGGCATTCTGTACCCTCACTGGAGGCTTGTTTTTTCAAGCACACACCCAAGACTTTACCCAAAAGTGTGAAAAAAAGAAAAGAAAGTGCTAATCTAGGCTGTCCAAAATAAACTCTTCAGGATCAGAAATAGCAGCTGTATGTCTCTTTAATCATAAATATTTTCCTTCCTAGCTCTCAGCATGGAAACCTGACTGCCAGTAGAACTGATTTTAATGACAAATGATTAAGGGAAGTTCTCTTGAAGTTTGGGAGCAAAAAAGGCTCCCAATCAATTTGCTAGGTCCATTTACTTTATATTATTTTAGAATATGACCAGTGACCAAAAGACTTTGGAACAACAGAAAGTTTTCTAACAACCTCCTGCCTAATTTCCTTCCTTCCTTCCTTCCTTCCTTCCTTCCTTCCTTCCTTCCTTCCTTCCTTCCTTCCTTCCTTCCTTCCTTCCTTCCTTCCTTCCTTCCTTCCTTCCTTCCTTCCTTCCTTCCGCCACTTCCTTCCTTCCTTCCTTCCTTCCTTCCTTCCTTCCTTCCTTCCTTCCTTCCTTCCTTCCTTCCTTCCTTCCTTCCGCCACTTCCGCCACTTCCGCCACTTCCGCCACTTCCTTCCGCCACTTCCTTCCTTCCGCCACTTCCTTCCGCCACTTCTGCCACTTCCGCCACTTCCTTCCTTCCGCCACTTCCTTCCTTCCGCCACTTCCTTCCGCCACTTCCTTCCTTCCTTCCGCCACTTCCTTCCTTCCTTCCGCCACTTCCTTCCTTCCGCCACTTCCTTCCTTCCTTCCGCCACTTCCTTCCGCCACTTCCTTCCTTCCGCCACTTCCTTCCTCCACTTCCGCCACTTCCGCCACTTCCTTCCACCACTTCCGCCACTTCCGCCACTTCCGCCACTTCCTTCCGCCACTTCCGCCACTTCCTTCCTTCCGCCACTTCCTTCCTTCCGCCACCACTTCCGCCACTTCCTTCCTTCCGCCACTTCCTTCCTTCCGCCACTTCCGCCACTTCCTTCCGCCACTTCCTTCCTTCTTTCTGCCACTTCCTTCCTTCTTTACCCCACTTCCTTCCTTCTGCCATTTCCTTCCTTCCGCCACTTCCTTCTGCCACTTCCTTCCTTCTTTCCGCCACTTCCTTCCTTCCTTCCTTCCTTCCTTCCTTCCTTCCTTCCTTCCTTCCTTCCTTCCTTCCTTCCTTCCTTCCTTCCTTCCTTCCTTCCTTCCTTCCTTCCTTCCTTCCTTCCTTCCTTCCTTCCTTCCTTCCTTCCTTCTGCCACTTCCTTCCTTCTGCCACTTCCTTCCTTCCTTCTGCCACTTCCTTACTTCCTTCCGCCACTTCCTTCCACCACTTCCGCCACTTCCTTCCACCACTTCCGCCACTTCCTTCCACCACTTCCGCCACTTCCTTCCGCCACTTCCTTCCACCACTTCCGCCACTTCCTTCCTTCCACCACTTCCTCCACTTCCGCCACTTCCGCCACTTCCTTCCTTCCTTCCTTCCTTCCTTCCTTCCTTCCTTCCTTCCTTCCTTCCTTCCTTCCTTCCTTCCGCCACTTCCGCCACTTCCGCCACTTCCGCCACTTCCGCCACTTCCGCCACTTCCTTCCGCCACTTCCTTCCGCCACTTCCGCCACTTCCTTCCTTCCGCCACTTCCTTCCTTCCTTCCACCACTTCCGCCACTTACTTCCTTCCGCCACTTACTTCCTTCCGCCACTTCCGCCACTTCCTTCCTTCTGCCACTTCCTTCCGCCACTTCCGCCACTTCCTTCCGCCACTTCCTTCCGCCACTTCCGCCACTTCCGCCACTTCCTTCCGCCACTTCCGCCACTTCCTTCCTTCCGCCCCTTCCTTCCTTCCTTCCACCACTTCCGCCACTTACTTCCTTCCGCCACTTACTTCCTTCCGCCACTTCCGCCACTTCCTTCCGCCACTTCCTTCCTTCTTTCTGCCACTTCCTTCCTTCTGCCATTTCCTTTCTTCTGCCACTTCCTTCTGCCACTTCCTTCCTTCTTTCCGCCACTTCCTTCCTTCCTTCCTTCTGCCACTTCCTTACTTCCTTCCGCCACTTCCTTCCACCACTTCTGCCACTTCCTTCCACCACTTCCGCCACTTCCTTCCTTCCTTCTGCCACTTCCTTCCTTCCGCCACTTCCTTCCTTCCGCCACTCCCTCCACTTCCTTCCTTCCTTCCTTCCTTCCTTCCTTCCTTCCTTCCTTCCTTCCTTCCTTCCTTCCTTCCTTCCTTCCTTCCTTCCTTCCTTCCTTCCTTCCTTCCTTCCTTCCTTCCTTCCTTCCGCCACTTCCTTCCGCCACTTCCTTCCTTCCGCCACTTCCTTCCGCCACTTCCTTCCGCCACTTCCTTCCGCCACTTCCTTCCGCCACTTCCTTCCGCCACTTCCGCCACTTCCGCCACTTCCTTCCGCCACTTCCTTCCACCACTTCCACCACTTCCTTCCGCCACTTCCTTCCACCACTTCCTTCCGCCACTTCCTTCCTTCTGCCACTTCCTTCCTTCCGCCACTTCCTTCCTTCTGCCACTTCCTTCCTTCCGCCACTTCCTTCCTTCTGCCACTTCCTTCTGCCACTTCCTTGTTGCCTTCCTGCCTGCCTTCCTCCCTCCCTCCAATTTGAGTATAAAATTCTCAGCCTTGGGGGAAAATCTGCAAGGTAGCAGATTACAAATGGTTAAAGAAATATTGATTGAATCCAGAAAATCTGAAGCAAATAACATGAGAAATTTAAAGGGGATGAAGAAGAGAAGAGGAATCCATCAGGAATAAGGCACGTATTATCACGTGGCAGAGATGGACAGGAGACAGAAGAGAGAGGCATTTAGTTAACTGCTGAGAGACTCATACTAGCAGAGAAAAAGATCATGTTAGGATCATGTTACTTACAGGGTCACTGATCATGGAAAATATTTGGAGGAGAATACACATGGTGAAACATTTAGTCTGGTAGAAGTCCTAGAAATTTTTAGTTTGTGTTTCAAAGAAGCTATTTCCACAGAAGTTATGTACTCACTAAATATCAGAGGAAAAATAATATGAAGAGACCATAGAGCTGCCACAAACACAAATACTTAAGTAATGCAGAGGGCACCAGAGAAGAAAAAGCTTCGGCCTGCAGAAATTAGCTGAGTCAGAGAGTACTCAGCTTGAGAGGGGACCCTAGAAGATAGGTATAGATGCCTGTGGAATTTGTTTTGTATTCTTTCATACTGCCTATGAAAGGCAGGAGTTGAAAGTATTCCTTATTTTATAAAATGTCATTGCATCATTTCTGAAGCTGAAAAGTATTATGCTAATTGACGAGGTTATTCACTTGTTAGAAACCTGTCAAGTGTCAGTGCAGCATTACGAGAAACAAAGCTGCAAGGACATCAACTATCAGGCTTTTTCTACACAAAACAGTGCTGATTCTACTCCTCAGAAGTCAAATTCCCGTGGACTTCTATGTCCTTGGCTAAAAGGCCTAATCTTGATAAGCCTCTGACCTCCTGGTTAATCTTTGTGTTCACTTTCTCCACCTCCCTGAACATACTGTTTTTCTATATACCTTCAGGCTGGTTAGTACCTAGTCAGAGTAAGTAGTAAGAAAATGGAAACAAGGATTCTTCTTGGGTATTTGCTCAAGGTTTTCACTGAGTGGCAAAAATTTCTCATTGTGAACTTCTGTACCTGTGACCAACAGCTCAACTGTTCCGCAGTTGCTGTATCCTTCATGTCTTTCCACACCTTCCAGCAATATTGCAATCCTTTTTTATTCTGGAAGTGAAGGTATGTCAATACAGAAGAGAAGATTCTTCATTTTTGGTGAGAAAAAGTGAGTTTAGTGAAAATCTCACTGAACTCATGGGCGAAGTGATATTCAAGCTCCTTATATGAGAGGAGAAGACAAGGAAAATTATGCTGACAGAAAAAGCACCTTTCTCAGAACTCTGAATGACTGACATGAGGCCAACTGCAAAAAACATAGTTGTGCTTAAGAAGAAAAGGCCAGACAGTAAAATGTCTTTAGTTAGAGTGGATTTTTTGACTATTTCCTCTTGATTCCTCTTCACCTTCTGAGAAAGGTGAATAAAGAAAGAGTCAGGCAATTGCTTTCCAGGAAGAAAGCAGAAAGGGGATGTCTTTGGATATAAGTACAAGATCACACACTTCAATAGCCCCCAAGGGAGCAGACATTTCTAGGGAGGAAAAAAAAAAAACCCTCAGAGATCCCAATTACAAAAATACCCTGGGTTTAGAAGCTTCTGTTTCTTATATCAAAAACTAGTATCTAGCACAGTAACAGAGGCTCCTGAGTAAACTGAGACCCCAGATGAGCAGTAGCCACAAAATTAGGGAGGAGTAAGATTATCCAATTCAGTGTGCCAAAGTGTTTATAGCTCACATCCCAAGTTTCTCCTTTGCACTCTGCTGAGGCTTTTGCCAAACCCCTATATACATTAAAAATACTAACCACACACCACACTAGCTTGACATGCTGCCTATCAGTGGAGAATACAAATTCAGCCTAGATACTAAGTTTTTCTAGCACATAAAACAGTCATATACAAGGATGACCAGTAGTGATTAGGCTACGGTGCTACACAGAAGTTCCTCCATGTGATTTGAATTAATTGATTTATTAGCAGCAAAATAGCCAGGTGGGTCAAGCTAATTAAGACTATGATTGCTAATTGCCAACACTGGGGACAGTATGAGCTGCAGAGGCAATAGATACAGTCTGTTTGTAATAGCTCTGTAAACTGCTACATAATTAAGACTGGAGAAAAAAAAATGAGGGAGAAGGTGCTGCTTCTGCATGAAGGTGTAACTTACATTTGACCCCATTCAGACGAGGTTAAAACAACCTGTCCTATACAAAATTTCTATCACCTCTCAGCAGTCTAGTCTGCTGGCCTCCAAAGTGTTGTGGGCACAAGATAATACACTGGGGTGCAGGAAGAAGGCACATCTTGTACCATTAATAAATAAAGAACTTAATTTGTCTTTATATCATTCTTTTTTAAATTTTCATTTAAAAATATTTTATACATAATATATTAATATTAAAATGCATGTATATAATCTATAAATTATATAGGAGTGTGTGATCAAAAAAGTTGCAGTCTACTGGTCTAGCTTAGAATTCAGAGTAACTTTTCATCAGGTTTCCAGTTCTCAGAGTATTTCAATCTCTGCTATCATGAGTGATTCCAGGTAGTTTGACTCCCAGGTTTAGGTGATTAAAAGAAAACAGCAACACAATGTGGTATATGGTGTTTGTCAAACCCAAGACATAAACCTGACATTCATGTGAATTTGAGAGAACCATTGTTTATCTATAATGCTTCGTAAATCATACAATACAACTGCAGGGCCAAATGGGCCCAAATTACTGTTTTCATCAGATTGTTTGACTAAATGCCATGGAGAAACTATGATCTAAATTTGGAAAATCTATTTTAGTAAGTCTGTATGACCATAGCTATATTAAGCCTAAAAAAATCTAGATATTATGCATATTGTAGAAGGCTGAGATTTTAAAAACTTAGATTTTTTAGATCAAGGAATTAAAAACCCCATAACATACTTCTAGCTATGGAATTGCTATGGAAAATGTTTTGAAGCAATATCAACAAAATTATTTTTGAAGCATCTCTAATTCTGAACCCAGTTCATTTATGATAAATTAATTTCAAAACAAATGCATGGGGTTTTTTATACTGAACATTGAATTCTTCATACTTCTTTCTTTATCAAGCTACATAGGTCTGGATGTTCCTGTTCTTAATGTCCTTCTTTTTTCTCATTAGTAAATGAACCATGGATTTTTTTTTTTTTTAAACAAGATCCCTATTCCTTTCAGTTTGCCTGCCAAAACTGATAATCTCCTTGGATGCTGGCAGAAGTGTTTTAGAATGAACCAGTTTCCAGAACTTACTCCATGTTTATAGTGACATTCTGAAAAGGGGTGTTACCTTCTGTTCTCTATTCTCTCTTCTGACTGAAGTTTCAGATAAATTTTCTAGCTTTTTCTGAAAGAAACTTCTGCATATGTGATTATTTTTCCTTACCTTACCTTAAATGGTAGAAGTGAAATGTTTTGTTGTTTTAAAGAAAATTTGATTAAGGTATTCTAATGAATAATGATAGTTGCAGCATTACTTACTCAAATGTAATTCAATCTCTATCACAAATCATTTTGTTTTCTCAGTTTTTGCCAACATACATGACAGGCTTGTGGGAGGAATTTTTGTTTCCCATACTAGTTATATGTGTTTATTTGGTGTTTTCCAATTCATTTGTTACAGTTCACTTAGGTGGTATTGGATCTTTTCTCTATGGTGCCACCCCCTCATTTAATTTTCTCAGTGGGAGAAATTCTCATCCTGAAGAAGCTGCTAGGATCAGAATTTTCCCAGCAGATTTTTTCTGATGCTTTATGTGTGCTCTAACATCACATATTTTCTGTAGTGAATTTTATTAATTTACTTATAGAAATATCATTTTGTAAATAATAAACATTTCAAGATTTTTTTTTTTCAGAGAGGTCAATATTTGGCAATTCTGTGGAATTCTTTCTGCCTTACCTTCAGTCTTATCTTTATTTTCTTGAGTGTAAATTCTTAGGCAAGATTCTTCTCAATGAGGTTCCTGTGGGAATTTTAAGAACTTTAGTTCACTAACCAAAGTAAAATAAATTTACTATCTATCCGTTTAACCTTTCTATCTCAATGCATTAGTTTTCATCCATTTTTGTTTTAATCTTATTTTGATAGCTTGCTGTCATAGGATTTGTGTACAGACTTTCCTGAGATCTCCACATATATCATTATGTTCATGTTTCTGTGCTGCCACACAAGTTGTTGAAGATGCCACATTTTTTTCCATTTCTTTCTATTTGACACATCCCTGGCATTTATTTCTATTTCTGTTTTTTAAAACACTTGAAACTAGATTAACTAGATGTCTTTTTTAAGCTCCTTTAGTATTCATTCCTCACTTGATTGATACTATGTATTAGTTTTTGCCCCTTCTGTACTGAAAATAGAAGAAATACAAATGTCACATTCTGACCTCATGTCAAGACCTTGTGGGTTTCTTTTGACTTGCTACTTTAGAAATATTTGAGTTATCTCCTTAGGATTTTTGCTTCCATTAGGGCCACATTGACAGTAATACCCTTGCTTTGTAGCTTAGAAATATTCATAGTCTGTAGTCTGAGCTGTCTGCTGTTAAGCTGAGAGACTATTGTATGCTTTAGGAGCTGTATAGGTACTGAGGTGGACTGCTTTGAGATGTTCCCTTATATAACCTCCAGCTTGTGCAAAATGCTAAAAGCAGCATTCTTACTAGTGCTTTGCTATCTCACACAACATTGCTTAAAGAGTGGTATAAGCAACACTTTGTTTTACTGATCTTACAAGAACACATTTTGACTTGAAAAACAATAGTGCAATGCCGAACATCCACTTTCTAGGTCTGTTGACTGTGTGCCTGCAGCTCACCTCCTGAGGTCTTAGACTGCTGACCTGTGGCCTGACAACTCAAATTTATTTGAAGCTTTTGTATCTCTCTCTCACTCTCTCTTTGAGGCTGCTACACTCCTCAAAGATAAACCTGAGTGTTGCCACATACTTCAGGTTTTAGATCAGAACTCAGACCTCAGTGGATCCCTTTGGCTCAAGCTGATTAACTGATCTCTGCGATTAATCTCTCTGTGAACTCTCTTGGCAAACCCATCTGAAAGACATTATTTAAGTATAATGTGCATTGTACCTAGAAAACTGGTTCAGAATTGGCTTTCTGTTGGAACAAAAATATTGGGTTTTAATTGTTACATTTAATGGAATTGAGTAAAATATTGTTCTGTTTGATCTCTATCCCTTAGTGGGCTTTCTTTTTTTCTTTCTTTCCAACAGTGTGACAATTTCCTCTTTAGACTTATAATTAAGTCTCCAAGGACCTTCTACAATAGCAATGGTGGTGGCCGTTTACCATTCTACCCAGCTGGATTCTACCCAGGCTATAACAAGTTTTATAAAGATGGTTGTTGTATATTTTTAAATTCCTACAGAGTTTCAGGAGTATTCAGTTTATTTGAAAAATGTAATGGCTGAAATGGTCAAATCATTATTTTATCTGGCTACAGAAGTTGAAACACTTATGGTTATGGTAACATGGTCTATGCAGGTCATGGATCTGATCTGGATATGGTAATTCAGACCAATTTTATCTCGACAAACCTGCTAATGGTATTGTCTTTGTGAGGTGATCTGTTCAGATCCCTTGTTTCCCACCTCTGCTATAGTATTTGAATAGCTCTTGAAATCAGACAATTTTGATATCTCTTTTCATCTCTTTAGGATTATTTTGAATATTATTAGCATTTTTGCACTTTTTATTGCTTCTCTATATATTTTTCCATGCTGCATGCTGAGAAAAAAATGTAAAAGGCACGCATTCTCCTTTTCACTCAAAAATGCTTCCCAAAAGCCTGTTTTCCTCTAAAGTCCAGACAGAAGTCAGACATTCCTAAGACTGCCATACAGCGTATTTGTAAGAGGATTATAGCAAAGGTGGTGTTAGTTGTGCAACATTAAAAAAATAGAATTAAATATAGAATCTAATAAGATAGCATTAAAACCTATGATTCACCCTGTTATCTCACTCTCAAAACATGTCTTTAACTTCTTGTGTTCTGAGTTCCTCTTACCTCTCTGTCATAATCAGAACATCTGGTCTAAGCAGGGTAATTTTTAAGGAATTTCAGGCTGGTACTGCCTTTTCAGGGTTGTTATGAAAAAACACTCTGTGCACATGTAAAAACGCTAAAAACACACAGACTTAGTGAAGGTGCTTTTATTTGTAAGTCACATCTGGAATGCTAAGTCTTTTTTTTTTTTTTTTTCAGTCTGGACAAACAGTTACTATGCCCAGGTATATGTGGTGAAAGAGAAGACCCCCCTCTTCTGGCATGAACTGGAGTAGCTCTCACCAGAAGATGATAAAATATGTTCAAAACCATGTTTTGATCAGAAATAGGAATAAACCTATAATAATATCTGTGTTAAAAGTATTTATTCTTCCATCATGTCCTCTAAAATTTTCTCATTTGACACTCACACAAACTTAGTCCTCCACACCAGCTCATTGCATGTGCATCAAAAGTGTTCTAGCTTCTTCTTTGCCAGACATTGAACATTCAATGTATCACTGACAGATTATTTTTGCATCTTTTTTTTCTGGTTCAGGACAAAACATCTGAAGAACTCTTTTTTCCAAGCAAAGAGTGAACTGAGCATTGGCATTAAAAATATGCCCTGCAGTCTTGATGACTGTAAAGGAAAAGCTTTTTGACAGACAAATTGTCTTTGTTCAGGCAATATTATTTGCTTCATTCTTCCCTGAAGGTGACCAACAATTCCAGCTATTGAAAAAAGACTGTTGCTAAAGATGGTCAGAAATCCTTCTGTATCCAGCATTTCAATTGTTCCTGTAAATGCAAGGTTTTCTCTATGATAAATGTGACAGTGAGAATTCTGTCCCAATCACATTTCTAAACAGATGTGGTTTTGTGTGTTTATGTGTATTTATCATTATCTCCTTAGCTGCCAGAAGAACCTGCATTTACAAATTTTTCCTTTTGTTTATTTTTACATTTTGTATTATCTTTTATTTTTTACCAGTCTTTACAGTTTATGAGTTAATGGTAGGTAGATGGAATTCTTCCCTATTAGATCATATATTTCACTCTTTGTAAATGTAAGATAGACTAGTTTCCTCTACATCTTAATGGTTAAGAAAAAAACAAAGCCATGAGAGACATTCCCATTCCTCCTGTATTGCTGGATGAGCATCTGTTTTCCTTTAGTTTTAAAAACTGAAGTCAGAAATGGAGAGAAATATAATGTTGCTTAGTGTAATTCATCTGTAAAATAGAATATTCCCTGCCTGAAAAATGGGAAGAGTTTAAAGACCACTAGTGTATAGTTGTCTCATTTCTATGCAGTAATACAAAAAATAATATGCTTCTTTCCAGCACACAGTTAACATATAAAACTCAGGCATCGTTACTCAGGTAAGGGCTTGAAATAGAATGGCAGCCATTATGACAGATACTGAAGTGGTATGGAAATTTATCTTAAAAAGAATAGAAAATCTCTTCGTTTCCAGCAGTCCTCTTCCATATATTAGAAAATTCACATAAATTTAATATATTTCATGCTTTTAATTCCAGATTAATATGTCAAACCTAATTAATAAGAAATTATTGGTTTTTATTTTTCTGTTCTCAATGTTTTTAATATTTTGATTTCTATTATCCATATCTAAATATTAAGTAATTGTCTTTTGACTTTCAGTATGAAATCTAAACAAAGTACATATTTCTCTACATTTTTATCTAGACTCTCTAAATCTTTTTTTCTCTAAATTCTCTCTTCTTCTCTAGATTTTTGTCACGATTTCTTAGATTATGCAGTACAGTTTTGCTTTTCAAATCTATTGTTTAATTGGAACAGTTTCCAACCACTAGTACAAAAAAAGGAATTTGTGTTGGAGTTTCTATACTAATGGGTAGGAAGAGAACTTCATTTTCTTCTGAATATTTTCACACTTTACTTTTGCACTTTATCTTCTTTGCCCCAGATAAACTCTATTTTTGAAAGAAAGGTAAGATTTTTCTCTTGAGAAACAAATGGCTAGTAAATCAACCAATGTCTCTCTGAAGTCTTCCATTACGAATGTTTAACAGTTGCTGTTGAACTACAATAAAATAAAGGCAGTCACAATTTTGGAGGGGTGAAAGGATTCTTGGGGTAGAGCAATAAGCCAGAAAAGAAATTAGCTGTGTATTTCTAATTATTTCAAAGCATGCTTTAGTTAGCCCTTGGGAAGCCTATGAAGGACAAACATTCAGTATAGAGTATAAAAAGATTATAGTACTGCATTATTTATGATTCTGTCATAAAACTGGAAACATGAAAAAAAGAACCTTGATCAGCAAATGTCTTAAAACTAATTGTGAGAGAACAGCAGATTAGTAATTTATTGTATCTATAGTTTATTCATCTTCATCTTCTTGAGTGTTTTTATGAAGAACACATTGCATTTCTACCTGCAATACTTCATGAACTGTATCTCAAACATCTTTAAAGCTATTAGCAATGTATATATTTACTTTCTATTTCTTTATCTAATGTTAGGTCAGTTTTTCATTTCTCAGTGTTATGGCATGTTGGAAGGTTCTTATGAGCAATTGTCAGCAGGTGGGTTACAGAAGAAGATAACTGTTTTATCTTCTATGAAGATGAAGCTAAGACTGTTCTCTTTCTAAACTGAGTTTTAAAATGTTTGGAATCTATATTCCATTTTACTGGTGACTTTACATGACTTTAAAGGTCTTCTGGCATGCGTTTTCCAAGTATTTCAATGGTTGTCCAGCACCAAAATGCTTGAAAAAATTAGTCCTTACTGAGTGATATCTTTAGCTTATATTCTGTAAGCATCCTGCTCTAATAGGTGTGTCAAGAGACTATATGTTTTTTTATATGTACTAGTATATTAAATTAATAATAATACAGGCATTAGCCTGTATGATGTTCAGTTTTACTAAAAAAAGGGATTCATAGTAGTGAAACAGACTGAGGTCCTCTCAAAACTATGACAATCTTCTTCTTTAGGACTTTGAATACTCTAGAATATTCTTATTCAATACAATGAACTCACTGCTATTCACACAATTTGCCCCTGCATGACAGAAGGCAGTGTCCTCAGGTGCCGTAGGAGGAGTGTTGCCAGCAGTTTGAGGGAGGTGATCCTTTCCATCTACTAAGCACTGGTGAGGTCATACCTCAAATGTTGAGTTCTGGGCTCCATGCTAAAAGACACCTATACAAATACAGGAGAGGGTCCAGTGAAGTGCTGGATGGAGCTAGAGCAACTCTCATGCAGAGAAACACAGAAAACTTGATCTGGTCATCTAGGAGAAGAAAAGCCTCAGAATCACAGAGTTGGTGAGGTTAGAAGGGACCAGAGTAGTTCAACATGCATGCACAAGCAGGATCTTCTCAGAGTGCGCTGCACAGGATCACATCTGGACTGTTCTTGAATATCTCAAGTGAGGGAGGCTTCACAACCGCTCTCCGTAATCTGTTCCAGTCACCCGCACAGTAAAGAATCTTCCTAATGTTGAGTTGGAACTTCATGTGCATCAGTTTGTACCCACTGCCTCTTGTCCTATTGCTTGGCATGGCCAAGCAGAGCCCGAATCCATCCACTGAGATTCTTTCTTCAGATTTTTATAGGCAAGCCTTTCCTTGTATGAGAGATGTTCCTGTCCCCCCATCATCTTTGTCACCTCCACTGGACCAGCTCCAGCAGCTCTGTGTCTCTCTTGTGCTGAGGAGCCCAGAACTGGACACAGCACTCCAGGAATGGCCTCACCAGGGCTGAGTAGAGGGGCAGGATCACCTCCCCCAGCCTGCTGGCACTGCTCTTCCCAATGCACCCCAGGACACCATTGCCCTTCCTGGCCACCAGGACACACTGCTGCTCATGGACAGCTTGCTGTCCACCAGGAACCCCAGGCCCTTCTCCTCAGAGCTGCTTCCCGGCAGATCAGACCCCAGCCTGTGCTGGTGCCCGGGGTTCTTCCTCCCCAGGTGCAGGACCCTGCATTTGCCTTTGTTGAATTTCAGGCAGTTCTTCTCTGCCCCTCTCTCCAGCCTCTGAAGGGCAGCACGGCCCTCCTCTGGGGTATCGGCCACTGCTCCCAGCTCTGTGTCATCAGTGAACTCTCTGAGGGGGCACCTGCCCCTTCATCCAAGGCACTGATGGGGAAGTTAAACAATACCAGGCCCACTCTTGAATCTGGGGGGTCTCCACTTGTGACAGGCCTCCAACCAGACCCTGTGCCAACAACCCTCTGGGATCTGCCATTCAGACAGTTCTCAGTTCACCTCTCTGCCCCCTCATCCAGGCCACCCTTCCTGAGTTTGCCTATGAGACTGTTGAGGGAGACAGTGTTAAAAGTCCAGGTAGAACAATATCCACTGCTCTCCCTTCATCCATCTATCCAGGCAGCTGTTTCACTGTGGAAAGCAATCAGATTGGCCATGCATGATGTCCCTTTGCTGAATCCATGCTGACTCCATCGTCATCTCCTTGTCATCCATGCAGATAGAGACAGCCTCCAGAATGAGGTCTCCATCCCCTTTTCAGGGATTGAGGTGGACTGGCTGGTAGTCCCCTGAGTCCTCCTTCTTGCCCTTTGTGAAGACTGGGGTGACATTTGCTTTTTTCCAGTCCTGAGGCACCTCTGCTGATCCTCCATGACCTTTCAAAGATCACCATAAGAGGCTCACCTATGGTGTTCACCAGCTCATTCAGCATTCATGGATGCATCCTGTCAGGACCCATGAACTGGTTGATGCCCCATTTGCCTAGGGGTTCTCCAACCTAATAATCTTTGACCAAGGGAAAGTGTTCCTTCCAACATTCCTCTACTGTGAACTCCTGGTTCAGAGATTCCTGAGGGCTGGTCTTGTCTATTCCCTGATTTATGATTTCAGGATGTATTAACTGATTCATTTTGTAGAATAGAAAATCTGAGACTAAAATTTCTTGTATTAAATTCTTTAATAAACATATGAATAAGGAATATGTCTACTTTCTGATACTAAGAATCATGCTTATGAGTACTGAAAGTTTAGTGTTGCTTAATGGCATGCAGAATAAAGAGAATGACAGTATCATCATATTAGGATAGTCAGTCAAAAAAAAAAACAAAACTCCCCTATTGTCAGATATACATACAGCTAAGCATATCATAGAGTTAATTTGAGAGTATCTCGGCAACTTTTTAAAGCTTACATACTGCTGAACGATATTTTCTATTACCTCATATGCATTATTTTAAATTTTTTTTTAAACAAAGTTATCTTGGTTTTCTGAATAAGAACAAAAAAATTGCACTGGATGCTAAAGAAATTCTGATAATTCTTTTTGTTATCAACACCGTGCATTAATGACTTAGTAATCAGTAGTAAACTGGCCTTTGTTTTGGAATTATCCTTTATCATCTTGAGAGAAAGCTCTCAAGGAGACTCAAGAAGGGCTCTATCATGACTTAATGGAACTTATGAAGAAGGAATTGGATGCCTATGAAGAGCATAACTGGAAAGAAGAAAGAAAGAACAGGTTAGAACAGTCACTGGGATTGGACAACTGGTCTTGAGGCCAAGACTGGAGAAGGAGTCCTCCACACTGCTTCTTCACCCTGTTTCCACTTCCGTGTTACGGAAGAGAGAGATTGCATCAGCAATAACCTGCTTAAGAGCACAACTCTGTTTCACACCCTGCCCACCTGTTTACTGAATGAATCAAAAACCCAAGCAAAACAGAAGTCTATCAGGTGAAACATGAGTTGTGCCATCAGCAATCTTTGGCTCATTAGGTACAGAACCCATACCTAACTAACAGGTTAAATTGTCCTGGAATTATTGTGTTATTCTGCACAAAGAACAGCATTTTAAAAGCCTGTAATGTACTTTTTGCAGACAAGTTTCATGGTATTTACAGGGGATAGAAAAATGCAAACACAAAGGGCAGAAAAATATCAAGTTAATTTTTTGTCAAGACCCATCCTTTTGCTTTCATCTAATCCTACTGTTTATGGCTTTAAGTTTTTATTCATTCCTCTTTTATGCATGCCTCTAAACAGCTGTCTATCTCTTCATCTGTAGACTTTCCCCTCTGCTGCTGCTGCCTAAATTACAAACTCAGAAGGAGACCTTTTGCATCTCTGAGTGATGCCTTCTTCCAAAGTCTGCGTATCCCTATCTAAATCTTTCTCTTCAACCTGTTCTCTGTCTGACTTCTGAAATGTTTTCTTTTATCTTCCTTACAGTAGGTTCTATTTTGACCACTTATCTTTTCCTGGCTTATGCAGAGAGAAGCATCTGACAATGCTAGACAGATACCCAGTATTCAGCTTACTGAATTTATTCAGTTACTAGCTCTAGAAATGCAAGAGGAGATGCTTTGCTTGGTCCAAGGTTTGAATATAATCTTTATTGAGAGATTTATTTGGTCTGAAAAGTTAATTAGATATTTAGTTAGAAAGGTCTAACAGTTTTCTTTAAGTGTCCACCAAGCACATTCCAATCATATCTGCTTCTGAAAGCTTATAAATTGCCACTGCTTGCAAAGAAAACGATAGATTCCTTCTCTAAACCCTGTGTGACTAAAGCTTATTGCAGACCAAAATTGTGTCTTCCCGAAAAATGAATCTGATAGTGAGTGTCATCCTGGATGGGTGGCAAGTATTAGTGCACAAATTTATTCACACAATAAAGTGGTATTTAAATACAGGATTAAATAATGCATTTTTGTAACAATAATTTATCTTTTGGCTTACTAACAGCATCTGAAAAAACAAGGTTGTAGCATGTTCACACGTGTGTGCTTGTGGCCTTATAATGAACTCTTGCTTTTTTTCGCTGTGTGGTCTAGAGTGTACATTTTCCTTTGCTTGAGTTTATTGAGTACTGTGTAAACAAAGACTCTTTAAAAAAATTGTTCTGAGAACTGTTACATTCTCAACTTTGCAACTGAACTTTGTCTTCTTGAGGCTGTAATATTGTTTGTGATGAGAGTCTATGCAGGAACAAAAAATAAACCCAAACCAAAACAACATAACAGCTTAACTGTGGTGACTGCAGGCAGCTGTAACCCCAGTGGAAAGGCAGTCCAAGTGCAGAGCACCTGTGGGCAGTTTGTGCTAAGACTTCTCTTGGAACATTTTAATTACTCTGACTCAAATTCTCTCTCTTTTCCACAGGAAATTAATTTGTGTAAGCTAAATGATGGTAGACATTTTCTATTTATTTAACAGGGACAAACTAGAAAGCATACCAAACAAGGAGAATGCATCTGGGTGCAGGGAGAGACAGATGCTCCCTGAGTACACAGGGAGTACACATGGAAGCAGACTGAGGCAGCCTCTACCTAGGCTTCAGGCAGGGTCCAGGGTGGGCAGGGCAAGGCTAGGACATCAGCCCAGAGGCAGAGGCGAGGGAGGGCTGAGGGAGGCTAGTGACCAGTTCTGCTGCAGCATCACTGGGACAGGAGCTAGTGGCACTAGGGTCTGACATAGGATCCTGGGCATTGCTCAGGTTGTGGAGAGGCAGAGCAGCAGGCTGGGCAGTTCTGGTAACGTCTGTCAGTGCCATGAGGGTCCTGAGAGAATAGAAAGTAGGCTTTAACTGCGCTGTAAATAAAAACAAAAACATACTAAAATTTCTCGGAGGAGGAAAAAAGGTCCAAAGGTGTCACAGTTTGGACGGCCACGCACAGCAGGACACGGGAGGTTCATGTGGCCGCAGCCCATTCCGATGGAGCACGGTTCCCTTTATCCAGGGTGAGAGAACCAGTGCGGCTGGTCCTGACTGGCTGCGCTTCACTGGCCAAGAGCTGTCTGCATCCCCAGCAGCCTCAGCTGGTGGAGTTATGTCATCAGGGTTACCTGTGGCTGTGCGGCCTCCAGGCCAGCTCTTAGCCACCACACAAAAGGATAGTTTTTTTCAACTACCTTTCTTGTAACTACTGAATTTCAGCAGCGAAACTTAATGAAGTATTTCAAAAGCCAGATAGAATCAGTATTCACATAATTATTTTACTCATTTAGAGAGTCATCTTGATCTTAAATTAGGAGTGCATAAAGAGGAACATGTATGAAGAGTTCAGACAATAATACAGTTTGTACTGGGTCAAATCTCATTATGTACCAAGTTTCTTCATTACAGATTAGTCTTTTTTTACTATGGGTCATAGTTCACAGTCAATGGTACTCTATGGTTGTGGAAAATTTCTATGCAAGTGGCAGACACATCAAAATATGTAATGGTGTCTAGACACTTTCAATATATGGTATTCTTTACAACAGAGCATTGAAATAGGAGCTTGTACAAGTTCTACATTTATAAAACTTTAGTCACCATACAAAGAAAGAAATACCTGCTCTCTAGCAATTTACTAGTTTATCTTAATTCTAACCATACAATCACAGAACAGACCAGGCTGGGAGGGCCCTCAAAAAGTCTCGTAGTCATCATGGGAAAGCAAGCCTGGAATATAGAGCATCCTGTCCAATCACATCTTGAAAAAAACTTCTAGTGATGGAGAATTCACCCTGTCCCTGAGGAGGTTGTTCCAATGAACAATATATCACTATAAAAAAAAAAAATCTTTATTCTGTCAAAATGAAGCCTTCCTCAATGCAACTTATATCTGCTGACTCTTGTCATATCCATGTGGCTCCAGGAGAAATGAGAGCCTCTGTATAGCTTGTTGATAGCTGCTTTGCCCTGTTTCCCTAAAGCTTCACAGAAGACATTAATCTTAGGTACAAAGTCATGTGCTGAGTTCCAGAAGAAAGTCTAGACTGAAAAACTTATAGCTTATTTGTTTGTGTTTAGAAAATACCATTATTTTGATGAAATGGAATACTAATTTAGAAAAGAAAAATATCTGGAAGGAAAACACTTAAGTGTTTGTTTAAGATCAAGCACTTTAGTTAAGTGCTTTTCTGAATTAGGTCATGCAATAAGAAATGAAGATTAACTTGTGTCTATCACCAAGGGCTGAGAGCCTGTGCAATAAATTTAATGTTCTCAAATGTCTGTGACTTGAGCATGTCTATGTTCAAGTTCTGATTCACTCATTACAGCAATGGATAAATATATAATACACTCAAAGCAATGTGGAAGAAATAAGATATATACCAGCTACATGCCAAGAAAAATAGTACTGAGTGTAGAACTGATCTATATGCACATGAATAAAATGCAGACATCAGGGCTGAAATCTGCTGTTGTAAAACGGTGTGTATCAATGCTTGACAATGTAATTAGAAATTATAGATGGAGGTTTTGATTGCCCTCTATGCCTTGGCATGACAATCTAGGGTCTTGCTGCACAGAGTCGTCCTTTAGGAAAGAAAAATTATTTAACAGGGTTTTTAACATAGTAAATAAGCAACAAATTATGTAGATAGAGTTCTTAAAATACTTTATTCTCATATAAATTCCAAAGACAGATGTCAAAAGCAGGAGAATTTAGTGTACTGGTAGCACTGTACACACTGGTAGCATTGTACATTCAGTATTAGAAATTACTGCTTGAAAATCACATAGACTAATACATTTTTATTATTTCTGTGATACTTGTTTTACAAGTATAAAGCATGTCAGACAGATACATGGAAAATCATTCTGGGAGCTATATTGTATATGGCATGCATAGATTCCTGTGGGACATCTTCAATAGAGTTAATTTTCTTCCATGACAACAAGTTATATTTTAAACTTAAACAATTTCTTACTATTAAAACATCATGCTGTTGAGAGGTGTTATTATTGCAGTCTGCTCTATTACTATCACTTCGTGGTAAAACATGATGGAGGGAAAAAAATTGTAGAATAATCTTAATATCTGTAATATTTTGAACTAAGAGAAAAAACAGTGAAATTTATGGCATCTAAATTCAGAGGAGAAAATGTTAAACTGTACACCATCCATCATGGTTAAAGACAAAAACTCCAAGATTTGTGTCATACAGATTGTAGTCCCTTTCATACACCTGAGTTAAGAATTATTAGTTCAAACCACCCCAATTCCTGCTACCTCTAGCAGCTGCAAATGCAGTTAATATTTGACCTATCTGTTTTCATTTCCTGGTCCAAGCAAAAATAGTCCAGTGTTTACAGCTTACAGTTTTTAAAGATTTTTGGCATAGATCATTGTTCTTTCTTCACAGTTTGCAGATGTTCATGCTGAGTTTTTCATTCTCTGAGGAAAATATAATTTATGAAATAACTCAGCAAATATATAAATAGATCATCATGCAAAAAACTACAAACAAACAATACCCCCCCAAAACAATAGACTTTCAGTAGAAGATGCTGATTCCAGTAAAATACTTCCATGAATACTGTAAATAATCACCTCAGCTTTGATAGTCTGAAAGACTACATACCTACCTTTTAATTGCCATATCATAGCACATTCTGATTAATTAATGCAGCCTTCAGTCATTCCACATTTTCAGCTATTCTTCCCAGATTCTTTTTTACCTTCAGATTGAACTTCCATTTCCATTAGCAAGCTACTCTCAGTGTGGAATGTAACCATGGTCTAATGACAGGTGTGGTCTACGCAGAATTTGACTTCAGTCATGTTTTTTATATAGACTGTAAACTTCTTTGAATGTAGAAGAACAATTTTAAAACTTCTGTTGTTACCTCAAAGGATTATACAGGGAGAATAGTTCCTTTGGAAGGGACCTACAATTACTAGCTCTGTGACAATGTTGACCATAAGATGAAGCACATTATTAAGTCTCTGTCCAAATGCCTCTTAAACATTGACAGACTTGGGGTATTGATCACCTCTCCAGGAAGCCTACTCCAGTGTTTGATCAGCCCTCAGTAAAGAAATTTTTCTTATATCTAGCCTGAACCTTCCCTGACACAGCTTTGAGCCATTTCCACATGTCCTGTCACTGAAAACTAGGAAGAAGAGCTCAGCAACTCCTCCAAAAGCACAAGAGAACAACTTGGAAGGTGTGCAGTATTCCCTTTTGGAAATTGAAGTGATCATTAACTTAATCTAATAACTAAAATTGTCTAGTCCACCTTCCCAGGTACCCTGGCATGAGGTATGAGGCTTTGCAAGTGGATCTGAAGAATAATGATCATGATGGTTCATGTGGCATGGAAGTGTTGTCAAAGCTTAATCAGCCTACACCCAGCATTAAAACTGCTTCCGTGAAGAAAAAAAACCAGATGGATCATTGTCACAGAAAACTCCCTGATAGGAATAGAGGATCCAACATGTAGAGTGTGCCCACTTCCCTCCTACTCTGGGGCAGAGGTTGAAGATATGAAGAGAAAGCTTCCTATCCTGGAACAAGCTCTGGACAAGAAGTCTTAGAGCAATCAAAAGAGATTTCAGGGCCTTGGGGTGATTGGTTAAGATATCAGAAGCACTATTATGTTCTCCTCTAGCCTTCCAGTTGCAGAGAATTATGAGAGAAGAAATGGGAAGAGCTACCAGATTGACACATGACTTCAGGTGTCAATGGTAGAATTTTGGTGGTTTTTATACAACACCAGGCCAGTTGGTGACACCTGTCTCAAAGCAGGGAAAAAGATCCTTATAGAGTTATCAGGGTTCAATGAGAGATCTTTAAACTAGGTATAAAAGAGGAAAGGAAAAAACCCCAAGCACACTAGAGACCTGGGGACAGCAAGCCTATGTTTCAGGGGAGGTGAATTCTTTCGGTCTGCTCTGTCAGTTGAGGTAAAGGATAGAGATCCATGCAGCAGTGAAGACACAGGTGTTATTGGTATGTTAGAAACCACAGAAAAGCATGAGAAGAATCACATAGAAATTATGCCAGAAATTATCCCAGAAAGATGGAGGGTGGGATCAATAGTCCAAGTGCATTTATATCAATGCATGCAGCATGGGCAATGAAGAGAAGATGGAAGCCACTGTGAAGAAAGAAAGCTATGACATGGCTGCCATCACAGAAACATGGGGCATTACTGGAGAGCTGCTGTGAATCACTCTAAACCCTTCAGAAAGGAGAGGCAAGGAAAAGAGATGGTGAGGTAGCCCTGTATGTTAGGGAGTGTTTCAAATGTCTAGAGCTCAGTTTTAGGGTGATGATAGGGTCAAGTGTTCATGCATAAGCATCAGAGAGAAGGCCAACAAGACAGATATCCTGGTGGGAGTATGTTACAGACCACCCCACTAGGATGAAGAGGCAGATTAAATATTCTGTGAGCAACTGGGAAAAGCCTTCAGATCACTGACCCTTGCTCTCATAGGGGATTCCAACATACCAGATACCTGCTGGAAATACAACATAGCAGAAAGGGGACAGCCCAGGAGGTTTCTGAGCTGTGTGAAACATGCCTTGGTACTTCTCTCACAGTGGGTGAGCCAGGAAGGTGCCCAGCTGGACCTGCTGCTTGTGAACAGAGGATTAGAGGGAGCTGTGGTGGCCAGAGGCCATCTTGGGCACAGAGACCACAAAAGGAGAGCTTCTTTTTATTCCCAGAGCTGTAAGGAAGGGGTCAGCAGAACTGCCAGAATTGCCTGGGACTTCCAGGGGGCAGACTTTGGCTGCTAGGACTGGCTGATAGCGTTCCTTGAGATGTGGTCCCAAGGGGACAAGGGAGTGCAGGAAGGCTGAACACTGTTTGAGAAAACAATCTTAAAGGTGCAGGAGCAGGCTGTCCTTAGGTGCTGAAAGAGGAGCTGTCTGGAAGAAGACTGGACTGGCTGAACACAGCTCAGGCTGAACTCAGGAGAAAAAGGAGAGTTTATGACCTTTGGAAGAAGGGACAAGCTGCTCAGCGAGACTAAAAATACGTCATGAGTTATGCAGGGAGAAAATTAGAAGGGCCAAAGACTGACAAGAACTGCCATAAAAGACAACCAAAATTTTTTGTACAAATACATTCACTACAAAAAGGGGCTAAGAAATATGTCCATCTGCTATTGGTTGTTGGGGGTGAGCAGGTGATGTCATACCATCGTATAGGATAAGGAAAAGGCTGAGATATTGAATGCCTTCTTTGCCTCAGTCTTTAAAAGCAGGACCAGTTGTCCCCCAGGTATCCAGCCCCCTGAGCTGGAAGATGGGAACTGGGCAGAATGAAGCCCCCATACTCCAAGGGGAAATGGCCAGTGACCTGCTACACCTCTTAACACACACCAGTCTCTGAGGCTGGATAAGATCCCCTCAAGGGTACTGAAGGTACTGATGGAAGTGCTCACAAGCCACTTTCCATCATTAAACAAATGTCCTGTAAACAAACCGGACCGGCACCAGGTTACTGGGAGTTTGGAAACTAGTCCAGGTTACAGGAAGTTTGGAAATGGGACACATTTACAAAAAGGGCTGGAGAAAGGATCAGGGGAACTGCAGGCCTATCAGTGTGACCTCGATTCCAGGGATGGTCATGAAGCAGATCACCCTGAGTGCCATCACACAGCACATGCAGGATAAGGGGATCAGGCCCCACCAGCCTGGGTTTGTTAAAGGCAGGTGCTGCTTGACAACCTGATCACCTCCTGTGATGAAGTGACCCATCTAGTGGATGAGGGGATGTTGTACACACGGACTTCAGCAAGGCCTTTGACGCCATCCCCCACAGCACTCTCCTGTGGCAGGAGAGCTGGCATCCCACAGCTTGAACACGTGCACCCTTACTGGGTTAAAAACTGGCTGGATGGCCGGGCCCAGAGAGTTGTGGTCAATGGAAATCCAGCCATCAGTTGGTGACCACTGGACACCCCAGCGCTCAGTACTGGCACCAGTGCGACCTGTTTAATATCTTCACTCATGAGGAGATTGAGTGCCCCCTCAGTCAGTTTGCAGATGACACCAAGTTTGGCATTTGTCTGCTGGAGGGTTTGAAGGCTCTGCAGAGGGATCAGGACAGGCTGGATCTATGGGCCAAGAGCCCATAGGTTCTTGAGGTTCAAAAAGGCCAAGTGCCAGGTCCTGCCCTTGAGTCACAATAACCTCAAGCAGCACTGGAGGCTGTGGCAGAGTGACTGGAAAACTGCTTGTCAGAAAAGGGCCTGGGGGTGCTGGTCAATAGCAACTGAGGATGAGCCAGTGTGTGCCCAGGTAGCCAAGAAGGCCAAGGGCATCCTGGCCTGTATCAGCAATAGTGTAGTCAGCAGGACCATGGCAATTATCATCCCATCATCCCCCTGTTCTTGGCACTGGCGAGGCCACATGTCAAGCCTGTGTTCAGTTTTGGGCCTCTTGTGACAAGAAAGACATTGAATTGCTGGAGCATATCCAGAGAAGGGTAATGGAGCTGGAGGAGTGTTTGGTGCACAAGTTCTGTGAGGAGTGGCTGAGGGAGCTGGGGGTGTTTTGGCTGGAGAAAAAGAGGCTCAGAGGAGACCTTATTGCTTCCTACAACTGCCTGAGAGGAGGTTGTGGTGAGGTAGGAGTCAGCCTCTTCTCCCAGGCAACCAGCAACAGGACAAGGGGAAACCCTAAAGTTGTTCCATGGGTGGTTTAGATTACACTCAAGAAAAATTTCTTCATGGAAACCACTATCAAGCATTAGAACAGGCTGCCCAGGGAAGTGGTTGACCTAACCTCTCTGGAGGTACTTAAAAGTTGTGTAGTTCTGTGCTCAGGGACACAGCTTAGGGGTGGCCTTGGCAGTGCTGGGTTAATGGTCAAACTAGATAATCTTAAAGTCTTTTCCAACCAAAATTATTCCATCATTCTTTAATACTGGGTAACTCTTAAACAGTGTAAGAATTCCACTTTGATCTCTGTGTTCCAATGATGGTCAAAATTAGGAAGGAATTTATTTTTGATAGAGTGACACTATACTCCAGTAGGAAAAAAAGATCATTTTATGCAACGAAATGCATTTGTCTTTCATAATAAAATTCAGAAATATATGCAATTGCAGACAGATGTCCTTAAAAGGGAGAAGGAAGTACTGTACCTAAGGTCAATTTTGGCTGGGCTGTGACATCTAATCTTCTCCCTTCCTGGAGCCCTCCAGAATATAAGATCATAAAATATGACATCCAGCATCAGGTGGTTGGTCTCTCAGGTTCTGTATCCTCTCATCTATAACAGCAGTTAGTGCTGAACTGCAGAAATACAGAATAAGGCCCATTCTACACAAAACAGCTGATGGTCCCCTAACTTCCACCAGATACCAATTCATTTGTGACATACAGAATTTCTAAAGCAACTGGTCCAGATCCACATGAAATTTGACTGCCCTAGGCAACACTACTGTTGGGGTTTAGTGGGGTTCAGGAATAGTATTTCTCAATTCAGTGCTCTCACCAAAACTATGCTGGCACTCACTCCCCCTCCCACCCCTCTCTTCTCCCTGTGGGTGGCCAGAGAGGGGAGTTGGAGGCACAAAAGGCAAAGATCATGGCTTGAGATAAAAACTATTTACTGGAAAAAGCAATGAGATAAGAGAACAAACAGTAGCAGCAATAACACTAACAACAAAAGTGTAAAAAGAGAGGGAGATTTACATGCAAAATCCTCACCAAGCCTGGGAAAATGCAACAGTGGCAAATGGACCCTATGCAAGCCACACTTGTTCCCCTGACCAGTGACACCCTTCTTCTTCAAAGTGAGAGTCCCTTTCCTGCATCCCAGCAGGAAGGTAAGATGGTACCAAATAACCTGAGAGTCTTGGCTGTGCCCACATAACTTCAGGCGCTTCCCCCTCTTGGCTGCTGTGAAAAATTAACCCTGTCCTTGGCTGAAACCAGGACACACCATTGTTACTTAATGAGAAAATGCACCTTGTTTTTCCCCCACCATTAAACTTTTTATATACACTGATCAAATATCCATGTATGATGTGGAGTTTCTTGGCCTAGTTCTCTACCATCCTGCATTTTTTAAGGTCACTTCTGTGTTCTGTGAATATATAGGATATTCAGACTAGAAAACCACAGACTAAAGCCACATTTCTAAATAAAGAAAAATGTAGGCCCATAATGTACCGTTGTACAGCCACTCTTGTCTGACTTAAGTCACAATTTTAATAAAAATATGTAACAATTCAAAATACTTTTCCATTACTCATCAAAATATTAAAGGAATTATAGTGGGAATTATAATTAATGCAGTTCAGATTTCCTGAAAAAAAAAAAAGTGTGTTTTATAGGCTGTAGTCTGAAAATTGTTTTCCAAAATGTGTGTTTGTCTTATTTTCACTGGTATGTTATTGAAGAAAAAGGAAGGCAAGTCCTCTTCACTACCACACTATAAGAGGAAAAGAAATAAAATGTGCATTCCAGACATAGACCTTCTCTAATGCACTCTGCTGCTTTGAGTGGGAGGTTGGATTAAGTTGGAATTCCTACCTAAGTCACACGCAACCCTCTGATCTGCTGGTAACAGCTGTACTGTTTCTCTCAGATTCTGCTTAACTCTTTGTCTTCCATTTACAAATCTTTAATTCCACATGGCAATGTGGCTGCATTTTGAAGGAAGTGGTCACTGAAAATTAAACTCTTAAAGGCCCTGACCAAAGAAGCAGGAGGAGCGAGGTCCACTCAGGTTTTGATTGTGTTGCAGACTAATCAGTCCTTTTCACAATGGAGAGGTGAAGTTGACAGCAGAAAACCCCAATTTTTTTGTGCTGTCTACGGAGTTCCTTTGCCTTGATTTAGCAATCACAGCTTCATGATTCAGTCCCTTAAGGGGCCAGCTGCCCATCTGAAGTGGGGAGGTGTTTGATACCCCCATCACCTGAGACTCCTCCTTCCTTTGACTTCTGCCTGAAGCCAACTTTGACAACTGTCTGTGCTGAGTTGTACTCCAAAGGACAGAGAAAATGGCATTCAAATTCACAGTCCAAAGCCTGATTCAGGGTTAAAATAGTTACATACAGCAGATCTTGCCATTCTGTCTGTGTCAGGAGCTTTCTATCATTATTTCTACTGCAGCTGAACTGCTGCATTAAACACATGTATAAGGCAAAGAATCACTTAACTGGATGCTCCTTAAGAGTCTTGTGTGCATCTGACTGTGAGTCCACATGAGTGCCAGGGCTGGACAGACAAGATGAGTGAGGCAGGAAATCAGAAACAAGCAGACTGGACTTTCAGCAAAGTTGAACTTCTCTGCACTGGCTGCATTCCGTTACTGTATCTTGTTAGGCCTGCAAATATATCCCTGGAAAGCTGCTGTACTTTTCAGCCACCCTGACTTACTACTAAAAATCTGCCATGATGTGAAATGAAATGTGTACAGTGAGTATCTAAGCATACAGATCTTCTGAGTACAGTGATGAGGGTTGTATCTCAGACCACAGCAGCCCGTAAAGATTTGTGACATGTCTCTACAGTATGGCTTGGCTACTAGAGATTCTTCACAGAATCTGCGCCTCCAGCAGTATTGCCAGTTGTGACAGGCATTTCATCTTCAGCCTAAGCAGCAAGTGCACCCAGTTACAAGTACCAGAAGGTACTATATATGCGCTCTTCTCATCACTGAATGGTATGGTTTATATGAATTGATACTGTTCTCTCTCATTTTGGTCTGACAGAATACAGAGAGAAATAGCATTGTGTGCCTCTCCCTGTGCGCACATACATGCTGTGCTGATTCACTTGCAACCTTTGGAGGTAAATGCATTAGAGACCTCTTAGTACAATGCTTGTATAATTAACCTGATACAATCCGTGGTTATCTAACATTTTCCATGTTCACCAGATGACTTGCTGATTACTATAATGAAATATTTCACCCAAAGTTTTGCTTTGGAAAAGTAGGAGAAATTTTTGTATACACAGGATAAACAAAACATTTACAAATAAATTTCCTAGAAAATCAGTTTGCTGCATTTGTGAGCAGAAATATATTAAGAGAAAGGTAAAAAGCCCATCTCCAATGCAACACAGAAGCACAGGCTTTGTGCTGGTACTTTTCCAAATCCAGCGGGTTTTTACATGCTGGTGGCAGCACTGCTCCAGTGGTCTTATGAAAACAGAACAGTTAAAAGACACTAAAGACTGTGTGGTGAAAGTACAGCAAGCTGAATTTTAATATCACTCACCTCTTGCCAATCTCAGAGGAGTCAGAAGCCCAAAATTCCCCCTTTGTGGGCTAGCAGTGGTCTTGCGTCTTGCTTCTTGTCATACAATGTCTAGAGGAAATCTCTGTCAGGCATCTTCGCAGAGTTCTGCTTTTATGAAAAAGAGACAGAAAAAGAGACCTGGCATTTTAAGAGCCACAAAACTGTTAGGGCTTCTTTCACAAAGTTCTCTCCATATCTGTGAGATTCTGTGAATGTAAACAGTTCTCCTTGGCTAGGAATTTTCAGGTAAATCTGAAAATGTCATTGCACACATGTTAGAAGTAAATAAAAACAGTTAAAAATGAGGTCATTGTTTGAAGCTCTTGTTCAGATTTATTCAGTGAAAATTGAATATTTGGAAAAAAACTTCAGAATTTCTCTAACACTATTTTAATATTTAGGTTATAAGGCAATATACTCTGCTTCTTATATGCTTATGCACAATATTGGTTACAACACATAAATGCAGTAATTTATCGTTAACAGTATATTTTATGTGGAAAGTCTTGCAATGAAACTGTCCATTTTTCTCATAAAATAAAAGAAAAAAGGTTCATGCTTTGACAAAGATTAAATCATCCTTCAATGCTTATCTGTGTGCTGTATTTGTGAATATGAATAGGTCATTGTATTCAAAGTTACTGTTCACGCATGAAAAATTCAACGTATGCATGAGCTTATATAGGAACCTGTTGTTAAATAAGTGCTAGGAATGCATTGTGCTTGTACTGCAATGTCAGTGTCTCCTGGATAAAATCTGAGAACATTTCTGTTGCTATGAGGAGCATTCACTCCCTGCATCTTATCCTGTGATAGTTGGGTGATTATGTAGAAGACATCCTGTAATGTAGTCAATCTTTTAATCTTCATGAAAATCAAAATAACCTACACAGAAGTGATATATACCACAATATAAAAATGTTAAAAGTCATTAAATGTTAACTCCCTTATTTCAAAAGTCCCCTGCTGCAGACTTAAGGTAGTAGCTATGTAGTCTCTTTTTCATTCAAAACTCATTTTCTTCAATAAAGCCATTCCCTTATAAGATCAGAAAAGGATCACTGAATTCAGTTGAATTTTGCTAAATAACTACATTTAATGCAAAATTCCTAACTTTGGCTGTACCTGATGTTTTCTAAGTGCTTGAGGTTACATTTTTGGATCCTATGCACCCACAAACTGAGATAGCAAAACTGGAGACATTGAAAAGAAAAAGCTGAAAATAACTTATTAGATTAGTCAACACTTGGACTTTTTGCTTGTAAGAATCAATCTATAGTGCAACACCACATAGTGGAGGCAGATTGCACAGTCATGGCAGATAATTTCATTAGTATAAGAAATAATTCCAATATTACAGGCAATTTGGATGGGTATTTTGATCTTTAAAAAGGGGCTGTTCCTTCCTGCTGTTCCTCATATCTGACAGAGTTTGAGGTCTTCCAAAGCAGGTCCTAGACAATTGTTACAGTTGAACATAAATTAGACATGATCTTCAGCCCTAACTAGCTGACTACCCTTAACTGCAATAATCCTTTTTAATAATAATCCATCAGCACTTTGTAATGCTTTGGAACAAAGCTTTGTAGAGACTCAGTGCCACCTTTCATTCCAACACATTCAGCTTCCATTGACTTCAGTGGGAAATGAAGGGCAGCAACTTTGCTAAGAATGGAAGTTGTCAACATTACTCATCATGTTTATACAATTCTACAGGACATATTAAGATACAGATGACTGTGGTTCTGAAAGCAAGAAGAAAACTAAGTGTTCAAAGGCAAATACTGCCTGCCTGGCTCTTTCAAATCACTAGGTCAAATTCTGGTTTTGGTGTAATCATACTGATAGGATTGCTTTCAATTTATGTGGGAGTATTGGAGACAGGAGTTTGTCCCACTGAGATTACTTGGTAGGCTGATGTGGCAACACATCAAGATTAGAGATGGAAAAATTTGGCTTGCAAGGGAAAAATCCTCAGGATTTATAGTCTGACTGAGAAAAGTAAGAGTGCACAGAATGCCTGATTGCACTACAAAAAGGATGTTAAAAGTCTTATAATTTCTGGTTTTCTGTTTTTATATATACAAGGAAATAAAAATCCTATGCTAAATAGAAAGTAAAGTGAATGGTACTAAAAAAATTATTTTCTCCTAAAGCAACGTCCCACCTGTCCCAATACATCTGAGGGTGTATCAAACAACTGTCTACACTGTCTCTCAGGTCCCACAGTAAAATGCATTACAGGAAAAGCTTAGTAAGTTACAATATAATTTTTCAGCTGTTGAAAAAAGGTGTGTCATGGCTCATATTTCACAACTGCAGTAAAATTAACTGATAGCCATACTCATCTTGGCCCAATCTTTGAAAGTTTAAGGGTCCTAAATTTCTGCTTTTCTGTTGAGGTCATTGGGAGTCTAGAGTTAGCTGAGCATTTTGCAATCAAAATAAGGGGAGAAAAGTGGGTCTTTCCTCACTTCTCAAGACAAGGGCCGACAGCCAATAACATCAAACTGATCATACCATCATTAAACTAAGTCCAAGACACATCAGTATGAAACATGGTGCCAGTGAAATTTGCTCAGCATTAGATGATTTGTGTCTGTTTTTCTAACATTAACTTTGGAGGTCTCTTGGACAGCAAGACAGCGTATGAAAGAAGCTTGTTTTCTGCATCCCACTGGAAAAGAATCAAAAAGAATCATCTATGTGAACTGCTGTTACAATGGTAAAAAGTTTCTAAAAGTACTTTATTTGCAAAATGTTTATGCAATCACTGAAGAAAAAAAGGAGGATTATCTTAATCTTTACATCAGTTCTTATTTTAAAGCCAAAAAAGATTGTCTGCTTTGGTAGGATAACAAATTTGACAATTTTCATCTGTCTAATAGATATAAATTTTCTCTTTTCTTTCAGTGCTCTAAAGGAACAACATCACAGCTGGACACATTTTCTGAGGACTGTAAATTCTTTACTGAGAACTCTAGGGCTGTAACCTTGTTATTTCTTTACTTCAACTGGAATATTCCACTCTACTGACACTTACAAGCTTGTTTCCACTTGTCACTCAGCCAGTCACACCTCAAGGCCAACAAGGTTCCTCATTCAAGAGCTTTGTTTCAAGTACTCTCCTCACTCAAACTCTGAATGGCACAGTTGAAATGGCCCTATGCAAATGAGACATTTCTTTATTTAATGGTCAATCCCCTTGTCTCTCACCTCCCAGATTATGAACATCATCTTGATTTCATACAGGGTGAAAAGAAACAAGTGTTTTCATAGGATTTCAGCCTGATTTTTTCCTAAGAAACTTGATTTTCTTGAGTGTCAAGGTCCCTTTGAATAATGTTTTAATGGATCACTAGGAGAAAAGAATCTAAAATCTTATTCTGTTGCTCTGATAAATTCAGTATCTATCAGAGAAAACTGCAATTCATTCTGTAATGTCTCAAAAATATGAGAATATTATTATCTTACAATTAAAAAAATATTTAACAGAGAAGATGAATGTTCACCTGAAGTCTGAGGCTACTTTCACAAAACTTAGATTCCTAAGTCATCCATTTTGTCTGTAAAGTTACTAATGTGAAAAAAAAATTACTGCTGTCACAAGAGCTCCATTAACAACTTTACCATTAATATTCTTATTATTTCCTTACAAAATAATTTGTTACAGTGTCATCTAGGTTTCTGCCCCCTGAATCTATTCAGAATCTTAGACAGGAAGAGAAAAGCAACACCAAACAGAAACTCAATTACTCTCCTACAATCCAAACACCATATCTCTGAAAATGGCTGTACCTTATAAAATATGAAGTCAAGAAAGTCATGCATCATGTAAATGCATCATATTTATAACCAGAGAAACTTGCTTTTGCAGAGATGCAATGAGGAACTAATCAAATAAAAAACTCACAGCATGGAAACTTAAACTCAAAGGAAAACAATCAGGTAGCCAGATTATCTATACACTGACATATATCCAGACAGAATTAGTTTTGATGGTGTGCTCCTTTAATGATTCCCAAAGCCTTCTTTATTTTGTAGCTTCTAACAACCTTTTAAAAAATCTCTTGTGACCTTTCTCTAAGTAAGTAATTTCTTTCTGGGAAAAAATGAAGAAAAATGGTACATGGTACCAATACTACAATCAAGAGAAATATTACTCATACAGCCCAATTGTGATGTTTTTCACCTTTTTATACAGCTTTTATGTTTCTTCGAGAAAAAAGTCTCTTAAATGAGCATTATTCCAGCCTGGTGCATCATGACTCCCAAGAAACCAAACAAATAAAAGCAGTGAAAGACAAAGCTACTAGTTGAATTTACATACTTAATAGTCTACTTTCATCCGTTCTTTTAAAAATGTAGGGGTTAGCCCCTCTTGTGTCATAATCACTGTGGTATTTTAGTCACCTTGACCCATCTACTTAATTTAGATATGTCTGGCCAGCATTAGAATTTCTATACTAAAATACCACTTTATAGTTATGAACAGCCAAGAGCAGGAGCAAAGAGTCAAACAAATTATTGCTGGCTCTTAATATTTCAATCCATTAGGATGCAGACAAATGAAATGTTAAATGCAATAATGCTTGTAAAAATATGGTCTATCTGTAGCCTGCTCCACACTAAGGCTCTTCCCAGTCTGGTAAAGCTTTATATTGGTAAAGCTATACAGATAACAGAAATGACTTGAAAGAAAATTCTAGTGTCAGCATATTTCAGTAGAATTCACTGTCTGAGAGAGCAATCTTCTTAATTTTTTTTTTCTATCCCTCCTCATCAAATAGGTGGAGTAATTTCGAATAATTGGCTTATGAACTATAAGCTTGAGAGGGAGCAAGGCATACAAAGATAATCTCCCTGCACAATATAACCCCCTTCTTACCTCAAGATCTCATGGTCCCTAAAATTAGACATCATTTAACCTCCCCAGGCTCATTGCCTAGGTCTCTTTAGATCAGAGGCTGCTGGTCCTGTTGACTGGTGCCAAAGTACATGTGATGGTTTTCCTGATAGACTCAACTGTCTGCCAGGGACTGAGCTGAGGCCACAAAACTAATCTCATGTTGGAGCTCAGGTTCAAGTAATTTTTAAAGAACATTAACATATTTCACGTATTTTCTCTCCAAGAGAAGAAAAAAAAACCCCAAATCCATGAGGGGCTAAAGCAGAATAGCTTCTATACCATAAGGATATAAGGTAATCTTAAATATGATAAATGTATGATCTGCCTATGACTTGCTGTCAATTACAGAATTTATCCTATATCAGATGAAACAAGTTTAATAAACCTTCTAAGTGTTATAAGATATGCTTTCTACCAACATGAATTATGTATCTATCTACAGCCAAATGTACGTGTTCTATCACTCTGAATATTAAATACAAAAACTATGTTTAAATAATGTGAAGGATGTGATTTAAAGCAACAAAAGCCAATAAATTCAAAGTTTATGCTGGCAGTCTATCCTTAACTCACACAAATTGTTTCAAACAGGTATAATGGCATGAATTACACCCCTCTTACATTTATATTTCTACTACCATGTTTGAATTTTCTGAGTTCTGTTAGTATAAGTCTCTCCATGAGTGTCTTTAAACAGAGTTCTAAAATGTAATTTATTAGCTTTGTTTCCATTTTTTAAGACAAAAATATGCCTTATGGAAAATTTTAAAAGGCTTTTTTTTATTTTTTTGGTCTGAGGATGGAATAGCTCCCTTCGAACTGTTTTAGTTTGTTTAATACACAATGGGAATGCCTAAAATATTTATTAATTACTTTGTATTACTACTTTGTATTATTTGTATTAATAATTTGTATTATTTTCAGATGAGATTTTATTGAGTCCCTCAGAGCTTTTCTGATCTCTTGGGTTACCATAGATCTGGCCAGATATTTAGTATGCCCATTAAATAATAATTGTTAAAAAATTTGTAGAGTCTTAGCAATATAGACAATAGTAAAATGAATATCTGCAGTGTTTGTTTCAAATACTGTGTTGGGTTTTAGCTGCTTTGCTATTTCTGTCTTTTTATGTGTGATCACATAACTGTGAATAGGACTTTATGAACCCAAAGTCAATTCTACCCAAATGGAAACCACCTGAGAAGTGTACGTAAGAATATTTGGGGGAAAAAACGCCAAATGGTTAGAATGGCTCACACAAAGAAAAGTGTGATTTTTATATCTGTGGCAAGGCTGTTAGACCAGAAATACTGTAAGTCCTTGGTGAAAGTTGAGAATGAAGCAAGACATCATTCAACAGTTTTGCATCTTGGTACAGCACAAAAATGCAAATTTCAACATGTAGGCACAGATAAGACAGACTTAAAATTCCATCTTAGTTCCTCCAGAGAGACCTGTGAAGTATAGGCAGGCTGGGAGCATAGAATGCATCTATTTATTAAATAGGAAAAGTTCTGTAGGATAGTATAAAAAGAATCTCAGAGTTGGAAACTAAGTTGTAAGTTTCAAAATTAATTCCAATATTTTGGGAAAGTCACTAAATAATGTTCTCTCTAAAAGTTCTCATCTGCAATATGGGAATACTTACTTCGATAGGGGAGTCTCAAAGATTTTGTTTGTTATTGCTGCTACAGCACAGAAAAATATATACTACATGTATGCAAAATCCTATTATCATATACTTATTACTTATCTGTTTTTATATATATATAAAGGGGTTTTTTAGTTTTTATTATGGACAACTGTTTCTGACTTTCCCAGTGTTTTCCAGGTAGCTGAATCCCTGATGAGTACTCTGTGTGCATTTATTGAGTTAATTTGAACCGAACTATTACCATGCTAGACTGCAAATCTGTTAAGTAAAGAAACCTCTTAAAATTTCTCTAGTAATTTTCTAATACGTGTTCAGAAAAAGCCACTTACTATTTATCTTCAATTTACTTATACATTAAATATGATTTTCACTGTGGACATTTTTCTTCTTCACCTTCAGGTGAGAGAATACGAAAGCACTAGTAAATGTGGAAATGTCTCAACACGTTTTCATATTGTTAATCAAAATCAGTTTTATTCTGTTGTTCTGAAGTTTGCACATCTGAAATATGTGTAACTAAACTACATGAATTTACATTTTTAAACATATTTTACGTATCACAAAGCAGTATAAGGGCGCATGCTCTTCTAGATCTGGGTCACAAGTGCTAATTCTAAAGATTCCTGTGATTCAAGACTCTTCTATAATTGTCAGACCTAGTACACATACTGTCCGAGGAAGTTGTTAAAGATCACATCACAGCCAATTGTCATAGGAAATACCAAACAAAATTAATAAACTAAACAGAAGAACATTCTTTGTACGAAAACTACAAAATTTATTTTGTACAGGAATTGGAAAGGCCATGGACAAGTCTCTGTCTCTTGCACTACAGATGTTTTGACTTACATGGATTCAGTATACAGACAATTTTTCAGATTTAGTTCAGAGGGTCATCAAGATCAATTGAGAATTTAATTCTTATTGCATTAACACTGTGGTGTTTGTGGCTATATCAGATGCTCTCCATCAAAAGAATAATTATTTAGATCACTGATTAACTGTGGTTTGAGTGCGGGTCCATAGCCTAGTGCTAATGTTTCACTTGAAAAAGACTACATTATTAAATATTTCAAGTGAAAGCCCACTTACTGGTGCTTTTTCCACTTAGAGCATGTGAGTCTATCAATGTGTCTACTTGGCTAATCTAATTTCATAATTATGTAATACTACTGTATGTTTAAAAATCATTCATAAACTTATGCCCACAGAGAAAAAGCCAATATGTTAAGGTTGAGCAGCTTTGTTTAGCTGGTTATAAGCCATATGTACGTATGTATATAAGATACTACACAGTTTAGAACAAAGTATGTGTTTATGACTACATGACCATCTCTCTAAAACAAGTCAGATAAAAAAGGAAGAATACCTAATACAGAAATGGACAGATATTGAATGCAGAGGGTATCTAAACAAAAAAACTTCAGTTTTATCGGAAAACAAAGTATAATATAGCAAGTAAATGATGGTGATTATTGTGATTTTAATTACTTTGATTAATTTATGTCTCAATGATTTATTAATTTCCTTTTTAATCTTTAAAGAAACATGAAAATGAAGATCTGTATTTTGCTCTGAATGGCACAAATCACTTTTCAGAATGGAATAGGATGGGAAAATTCTTTTACTGCTGCAGCTGATTGTCAATGGAGATTTATGTTTTAGCAAACAATGATCAGAAACAGAAGCAAAAAGGAACAATGAGTATTTGTTCTTTGGTTTATGATGCAGAAATAAAATATTTTAGGTCTTGTTTTGCTTTTAGCTTGTTTTTAAAGACATTCTAATTCTTGTGGGTCTTTGAAATCTATGGGTTCTAGTTAAAAGGTTAAAGAAACTATTACAATGATGGAACCATAAGTTGTGAAGTTAAACAACTGAAGGAAGGAAATATCTTCTAATTTTACAAATACTGCCTGCTCATGCCAAACTTTAAACAAGTAAGGTTTAGAAGTCATATATTTAAGAGTTTAGAAGACATTATCTTTATAGATCCTCCAGTAAGCAGCTTTGGTTTGAAAAAATTCTATATAGACCTGTGATTACTCAGTATTCCTGAAATACAGGTCACCTTATTTTAAATGTATAAAATGAAGGCTAGTAATATGAATACTTAGGATTTTTCTTAAATCTGAATCTCTTTGGTTTTTAAAGTGAAGAGTAATTGTTCTTATCAAATATTTAAAAAATCTTTATCTTTTTTTCCTATTGATCAGATCTTTATCTTTTTGTTCTGTTGATCTGATGACCTCTAAGAAGGACATCATTTAAGCTGCTGAGATGCTGTATGAGATATGAAACACTGCTGTAGAATTCAAATCTGTATGGATGCTCAAATCCAGAAAGTCTTCAGAATGAGGTACTGTGTGTACAAAATGTGCTAGTGAACTGACAGCCTATCCAGATTTATGAAAAATGCAAAAAAAGTATTGACATAGTTTATGGCTCCAAGCATCGGAATCTTAAAACAAAGAAAACAGGTTTTAGGGGATTCTAGTTGAGTATTTGGAAATGATAGGGTTCTAGGTGCCATTGCACTTATTGGCCTGTCCTTATTGTCCTGGTATTTTGGTATATCCCCTGTCCCTTCTCAAGCTTCATCCAGTCTCCTTTTTTAGTCTAGGTTCTTCTCATCTCTACTATCTCTCAGTTCTGTTAACAAGATTCGTTTTTCCCACTCAGGAAGAAAAGTTGCTGCTTGAGGGCAAGATTATGAAGACAGAAACTTTACCCTGGCCTTTTAAAATGAAGGAAAAACTCCATTCTCCACAGTCTACCTGAAAACATGAAGTTCCAGTTGAACAGATGGAATTGTGGCAGAGCTTGATGACCAAACAAGATCTGTACTACTGACGAGCTTGGTTTTTCATTTTAATTTTTTTAGAATATGTGTTCCTGATGTATATCACTAGGAAATTCACTTCTGACCATTTTCATAGTCCCTAAATTTGGCTAGGAATCCTTTACCTGTAAAGGATTATGCCTTTTCAGGATGCCTGAAAAGGATGCCTTTTCAGTCTTGGGATAATCAAGAGTAAAAAAGGAACAATTTTCTATACTCAGGTTTCAGAAATGGAAACTCTTATTCAGAAACATCTGGAAATTATTGTTTCAGCAACTGAGGTCTTGTGTGGTGTAGAGCATAGCAGGTACTATTATGTAGACTTTTGCTGTAGTCTAAGTAGGATTGTGTGTCTGATGGTGCTAGCTGAAAAACGGGTTAACCACCACAGAGCTGAGCGGTGAACTGGACAAGAAAGACTCTTGCTTTCATTTCTGAAGGAACTACAAGTAGGTGCACTTGGTACTGTGTGTTCTTAAGACCAGACATGAAACAAAAAAGTGAACCAAACACATTGTTAGTATCTGAGAAAGGCAAAAAGTTGGCCTGTTACTCTCTCCAATTAAGTAAACAGATACTTTTTTTGTTCACTAATCTCTCCTTGGACACTTCAGTGTCCTTTCAATCAAGGGCTGCTGCAGCTCAGCTATTACGACTTTGTGGCTTTCAATAAGGCGTGTTCATCTCATTCCAGCTCCTTTTACTTGTTTGACTCACAAAAATAGAGAAGAGACATAGATTCAATTCCCATGACTAGGCCAATACACAGTAGGAACTTAAAATAGTGTTCAGCTAATTAAGCAACAACAACATTAAAAAACCCCTAACAAACAGGAAAGCAGAATTTACCAGAATAAGAATTTCCTGTAATACAGTGAGATGATCTTTCAGGCAATCCTGCGTGTTTACCTAAGCACCAGAAAAGTAGTGCTAAAATTGTCATGAGGAATGCAGATCCCATTAGTTCACTCTGAACAGAATGAAGTCATAAATAGTCTACTTATTAAGATTTGTCTAAAAATCTGAATGCAATAAAACCCAAAAAACAACCCAAAAACTTCTCTTTATATATAGATACAGCTACTGTTGTTAACTTAAAACTGAATTGGAGCAACTGATGTGCTAACAGTATCTCTAGTTGTACAAGTTCAGCTTGTACAAGGGAACAGCATAAGAACACACAATCCAAAATCCAGTACAGATAGAGGAGTCTGTCTGTTACCTTCATGGCCTGTAGATAGTAGCACAAGTGATTTGCACTTACCTGATGGGGGATAGAGTACAACCATTCCAGAGTGTTGCAGCAACAGTAGGTATAGAAAAAAACAAAATCAAGTCTACTGTGAGAAGAATCTCTGTGCTGTTTTAACACGAGTATCCAAGATACTAAATAAATGCACATTGGGTTTGAATGTCTAGCTACATTATTAATGAAATTTTAAAGTAATTTTAGTAGTATATAAAAGTTTCTTTCTGTCAATATAAGCTAGACATCTGTGAGTTATTTCCTCTGCTATCATAATAATTAATAATTAAATGAAGAAAGAAAAAGCTATAAATTACTTTTATTTTTCCTTTATATGCTTCAGTGAATTAAGCTGTTTGGGTAATTTATATAATAGAGTTCTCAAAAACCTGTGTGATTATAAGTGCTGTAATCTACATGACCAAAACAAAACCATGGATGTATAACAGAAGAAATTAAAACCTGTAAAACAGAAGAAATTTTAAAAAAGGGAAAAACAAGAGCTGAAAAAATCCTTCCTGACCTCATCCTTAGTATTATAATGGTTATGAAAACATGGAGACAGAAATTATGAACTCACTTGGATACAAAAGAAAGAGTGATATGATCAGTGTTACTTTTCTTTCTGCGAGAAATTGATCCTGACAAGAGCTTTGTGAATTTTCAGGACTATATAGCTCATATATAGTCCTCATATATATTCATATAGCTCATGATTTTCCAAACATTTTATAGCATGTAGATACATAATTATTTAAGAAAGAAGGATTATAACCCATTATGATTCTGAGGTTTTAGCACTTTGTACTTGTGGTCAGGTCTAAATACTGACATAAAATACAAGTCTGAGGAAACATGCAACCTTTGATTGGGACATCGTGCTCATCTGGAAAGTGTCTGTTGAACATTAATCATTACCAATTACGTTGTGACTCATTATTTACTCTAGGCAAAAGACAAGAAACAATACTGAACAAATTCCTGAAGAAACAAACAAAACAGGAGCTGAAATATAAAGTAAATAAAGCTTTTATTGCCTTTAACAATTTTCTGTGCTTTTGAATATGTTTGTTATTTAACATAACACAAAACCATATAATTATTATTCCCACCCACCAATTTCAAGGAGGTAATAATATTGATACTACTACTACTACTACTGTTGATAGTGGTAACTACTGTATTAACATTATTGCTGTTACACACACACACATTAACAATTTTAAGTCGAAACTGCATTTGGCTAATTATGTTTGGCCTTAAATGGTAACATTTGACAATTTGTGGTATCTTGGGATAGAGACCCTCAATCAAACCGAATGCTTTGTCAGCTTACAGATCATTCATATAGCTCTGTCCTGTCACATATTAATTATCTGTGGTAAATTATCTCTAGATATTAAATGCTATTAATAAATACAGCTTATTTAGGAGACAGCATAATAAAGAAACTGTACAAGAATATCATTGCAGGAACCTTAATTTTTATCAAACTCCTGCATTCTTGTAAGAGACTTATTGCTTTTACTGCTCATCCTTTCTGGAAATCAGAGTATTTTTTTTTTTTATATTAACTAAATTATATTAACTATATTAACTAAATTGACATCTTAACATCCACTATGTTATTTCTCTTTATTTTATACTATTGAATCACTGTCTTTTAGTTATCTCCTCAGCCTACTTACTTCAGAGAAAAAATACAGTGGTATTTCTATGAAAAGTTTAGACATCCTGATGATGCAGTGATAATGATCTTGAATAAGATTTGTTATTTTTTATATTTTTATGTGAATAGAAAGGACAATCCTGTTACATGAGAGACTGCAGAATAACCTATTTGTTTATGCTATTTTACGCTGCCTATTAGTGCTGAGGTCTTAAGACCTTGGATGAGTTTGACGGAGGCCCTGAGAGTTACACCACAGTCTTGATGCTTAATACTTCACATCTACTCCAGATGGTACAAGCATGTGTATGTCATACAAGCATGTTCAGACCAACTTCACATGCATCTATGTATTACATACATGTGTAATACATACATTGTGAATGTATTACGGGGTGGGTTTGTATTTGATAATCTGGATTTACTGTGCACATACAATACTGTAAGGGCAGACACTAGACTAAGGTCCCTCAGTAAAGTCTGGCAGTACATTCTTTAAAAACTGGACAGAGGTGAGATCACCTAAGCCCCAAACATAGTGGAAAAACTACAGTTTATAAGAAAAAAAATAGAGTATATTATGAGATGTAAAGCAACAAAAGGTGTGAAAATAGATTTACATAGTTTGCATTGCCATGCTTAACACTAAAATATATGATTCAGATCCATGTTCTTTCAAAAGTTTTTGCTGAAAACAGTTAAAATTTTTCTTGCAAATAAGTGAAAGTGTCAAGGACACACCTTAATGGTTTCTTTCAATACTACTAATCCATATAGGAGAGCTCCTTTGGAATACAGTCTGAATAGCTAAGGTTACTCAAGATGACACGAAATAAAGCTTCATTTCTCTTCTTAGCCCCCAGAAAATTCCCAAACTAATGATCAAAAAAAAAAAAACAAAAGGAAAATTTGTAATTGACCTTATTTGATCACTCTCCTGTTCCCTTGACATCAGGTTGACTATCTGACACTGGCAGTTGCTGGCTCTTTTCTGTAAATCTTTAAATTTATATGTGAAGTGTTCAAAAGCTTTAATCTTACTGAGACAACATTACCAAATATGCTAAGACAAGCCCTGTAAACCATATTTATATTATATCCAGTTTTCTTTTTGGGACTTTGCAGTAGCCTTCAGCATAGGCTCCCAGCCAGTGTGAATTGGCTTTAAATCCATTAGGTTACACTCTTCTGCCATCTGGATGTGAAGGAAAATTAAATTCTTACAACTATAAGCCACAGTCTGCTGTTAGCCAGGTCATTATCATTGCAATATGATGGATAAAAAACTGGCCAGCATGGTAGAAGTGAAGGAGAGAGTTTCACTGTCTTTCTGGTAAATTGTACTTGCTGGGCATTTTGTTTGAAGCAGATGCTACTTCTCCTATTTCCCCCTTCTTCCTAAAAGACACCATCCACTTTCCTGTTGTGCTGAGCAGGTGTTTAGCTCTGTGTTCTGCCCAAGTCTCTGTGAAATCTACCAAAAAACTCCTGGAAGGGAAGCTGGCCCAGTATCTCATGTGACTGCTGAAAAAGAGAAGGCACAGGTCAAGAAGCAGTCAGCAGGAGCAAACCTATTGCCAGAATATACTACTGAATATTGTGTGGGTGAGTGCTCCTGCATGGCATCCTGGTTTCATCCCAGCTGACAGCCAAATCCCACAGTCGCTTGCCCACTGCCCCACCAGCAGTATCCACGAGACAATGAGAAGGGTAAAAGGTTGATAATTTGTGGATTGAGATAAAGGCAGTTTAACAGGTAAAGCAAAAGCTGCACACACAAGCCAAGCAGCAAAGGAATTAATTCACTGCTTTCCATGGGCGGGCAGGTGTTCAGCCGTATCCAGGAGAGTAGGGGCCCATCACAAGTAATGGTGACTTGGGGAGACGAATGCCATCCCTCTGAACATCCTCCCTCCCTCCCTCTTTTCTTCCCCCACTTTATATCCTGAGCATGCTGGTATGTGGCACATTCCCTCCCCAACATGGCAATATGAAAAGCAGAAAAGGCCTTGGCTGTGTGTAAGCCCTGCTCAACAGTAACAAAAACAACTCTGGATTACCAACTCTGTGTTCAGTGCAAATCCAAAACATAGCCCTATATCAGCCGTATGAAGAAAATTAACTCTACCCCAGCCAAAACCAGTACACATGGGAAGATCTTGTCTCCTCTATATTAGGATAGTAGTATATAGTTTCATTTAGTGAAATTAAATGTATGAGAAAGTCTGTGTATGAAAGGCTTTGTACAGACAGCATGTGTCCTCTGAAGTCTCAAATAAATGGTATGTGCAGTCTATACAATTACCTCAGATAAAAGGACTTTGTGATGCAAGTAACTGGTCTGGGCAAGAAAGGACAAAATTTTAGTACTTCCCACAATACTGCATTTCATTAGTAGCCAACTTCTACTTAAACCCCAAGACATCAGAAAGGAACAAAAATTCTGGGACTATATAGCTGCAGAGAGATATGATGGCTCATCCAACAGAGCAGAAAAAATTCACTGATGTAGACGGGATGAAAATATATTTTAATTCTTCCAAAGAAAAGAACAGGCAATAAGCAGTAAGATGACTGGCAAGGCCACACAGTGATTGACAAACAAAGGTGCCTGTGTGCAGACACTAAAAGACTTTATGGATGCTCTAAAGAACAGAGAAGATAGAGATTATAGCAGTGCACATTGCAGGAGAGAACTGGAAGAAGGAATAGAGGAAACTACGAGCTTACCTAAGAACTTGTCAATACTACTGAAAAAAAGAACATGGGGGGCCAACCAGAGTAAGAAGGATGGCCTACTAAGCAACGTTACCACAGGGATAAATTGGAAGAAGGGCCTGATTGAAGGAGAAGAAAAACAGGCACATGTTACCTGCACTGATGATTAAAACAGAAATGAGCAGAAGGTGGTAATAAGAAAGAATCAGGTTTAGAAATAGCAAGTTTCTAATGTGTAAAACAGTACATATTTTTCAAGAAAGGAAAGGAAAGATCAGAGAAAGGAATGGTCAAGGAAAGGCCCGAACATGCCAGAATGAAGGAAATAAAAAATGGTGTGACTTTTCTCTTGTGGTCTAATGTCCCCTAGTCATCACAGACAGACACATACACTTACTTCTGAGAGATTCTAAAAGTAAAATGACACTATTGTGGTTCCATTACTCAGACTGAAAAGCACTGGTGAGCAAAAGAGGTATATCATAGGCAGGTATAGTGTGACAACTGACATAGTTCTAAATAAATTTTTGCAGTAAATATAATAATAAAAACCTTGTAATAAATAGAAACACACAGCTGAAATTTTTTAGCCATACAAAGTAAAAGAGTGTGAAAGAAAGTGGTGGGCTTCCTGGAGGGTAGTAGAGCTGCAACTCATGGGTGACATGGGTGCAAGATCAGAGAAAAGTACTCTCTGGTTTCATTAAGAGGTTTTGCTTGGAAGCAAAGACAATATGTCTGCTGGGACTTAAGGCAGTGGCAGAAAACTTCTGTTCCAATCCAAGAAACGGCAAGTTAGATAATGCAAAAAATAAGCAAATCAATAGTATGCATGCAAATAAATCTGCGGTAATTCTGGTTCTGTAAACCACAGTTTCTATGACAATTCCTTATCAATGTAACCAGCAGTAATTAAATGAAAATAATTATTTTTAAAATCACATTAATGAAGGGTATTGTTTTACCTTCTGTTATATGTTTTTAAGATTTTTCTACTACTCTGAATGCTGATGAAGATGTGTAGATCCAGATGTTTCATTTTCCAAATGAGATGGAGGCTGCATAGTTACCCGAACCTTTGTGTAATGTTAACAGTGAAATATAATATTTTTTTATTACTTTGGATACTAGAAAATAACAGATCCAAGTAACAGCACTTTTGTAAGCAACACTCCACTGTATATAATCCTAGATAAGTATATAATCTGTACAAAGGAAATGTACACCCAAATAAGCTTTAAAACAATATTCATACAGAGGTATTATTCAATAGGAAAAGAAATCCATTAACATGATGCAAAGAAAAAGCAAATCATGTTCTCTCAATAAATGGACCAGATAAGATGCCAGTTATTGATTTAGTCTGGGATACTGGAATACTAAATCTTCTTCTGTATCCAGGCACAGTTTATCTTTTGGAACTCCCAGGGTGATGTATTTTTATGTTTAAAACATACGAATCCTATTTAAGAGCAAAGACCTATATTCACATAACCAGGTTCTCTTTAGCTGCTGGGAGAAATTACTATTTTTTGCTAAAAATTTTTTGCATAAATATTTTCTTTTAGATTTAATATTTCTTTCCATTGGTGTCCTCCAGGCATTGAAGCACTGCTATTTTATGCCTGTACAGTGTGATTTGATGATATAGGCCTTCTAATTCCTCCTTCTACTTCAGACCTTGTTTCCTATGTGTATTTACTGTCTTGTAAAATATTTTCAAATAGAAAGGTCAGCCTGTCACTACACAATAGTGGGATATAGAAAAAGGACAATGACTGAAAATGTTGTCTTCCCGAAGTCAGTCAGGGGAGAGTGCAAGGGTGACCTTGGACCCTCAAACAACATTTCAACTGTAATATAAATCAAGATAATAGCTATTTCCCCTCTGCTGCACGTCACAAGAATAATAGAATAGTTTTTTGTGAAGCATGAGGCCAGAACAACCCTCTAATAAGAACTATGCAATTGGGTAAGTACTTGTAGGAAATGTAAGAGACTACATTTCCTCTGTTTATGGGCATACCAAGAGGTTTCGGTATGAAGTGGGTCTCCATGACTTGGCAGACTTATGTATTATTAGCACAAAAAAAAAAAAAAAAAAAAATTAAATGGTGCCTGAGCATGCTGAGGCATTAGCACCAAGCTTCCAAAATTTGTTTTTTTAAAAAAATTAAGGTATTTAGCAGGAATGTTGCAATGTGCAATGTACCTACCAAATACGAATAATCCCATTAGCACAACATATGATAGATTCTTCAAATATGCCAGATGAGTATTTTGTCTATTTACAGTAGACAAAACCAAAATTATGTACATAGATAAGAATTCACAGACCCCAAGTTATCTTCTTGAGTGTTCCTGGAAATTATACAAATATTACCACTTAATCTATAAAGCTGCAACATTTTAAGAAGCTACTGTCTTCTGCTGCTTGCTCTACTCCTCATATAAGAGGTTATGTGGAAGTCTTAGCCATGCCCAGGGGTCCAGGGATGCAAAGACTGTATTTGAAGCTGCTGCTGGATTATTCAGAAGTCATTTGTCAAAGTACTGGCATCTAAATTAACATGGGTGGATTCTCAGAAACGATACCTTAGAGAAGATAAAAGACTGACTAACACAAAGGGTTTTCTAGAACACAAAATACTGCCATAAACCTCATGAAGAATAGCAGAGCAACTCAGTAACTGGGTAATTTTGGGCATACTTGCAAAACAGATTATGTGGTCAGGAGTCACATGGTCAGGATGCAGGACTGGTCAGGGGAGACAGATGTCAAGCTGACACTCACTAGGAATACAAAGACTCAACTGATGATAATGAAAAAGTGGAGTTAGCTTGCAACTTGAGACTGTATATTCTTCTACCTGTAGCTGTACCACATTCCCTGAAGAAAGTGGAGGAAAATCAACACATGATCTAATGTAATTGCTGTCTGGGCTACATATTTCCTTTTTATCATTCACACTCTCAATATATCATATTGTGGTAAATTTGGACAATTGAAGCAATGAAAAATATTAGTATCAATTTTTTAGTATATGTAACTAGTCTATATGTAACTAGAAATTTAGCATATTTCTACCACTGTTTGGGTCATACAGCCAAATTAGCTTTTTTTTTATCTGTGGTTTTCAAGAGATATCTAGTGCTACCTATGCTAAGTGTCCAAAAACCACTGGTCAGAAGGAAAATAAATTTGTGATTTCTAATTTAGCTATTTATACTTGATTTTCACTTTTGAGCTCTTAGGTCCTATTTGGGCCATATTTTTATACTGTGTGATAGAAGTGCTAAAAGCATAATAAGAAACAACCTTAGAAATTCTTATGTAATCAAAGGACTCCGGAAGGAGTTTTAAGGAAAGTAACAGGGATCTTCCAATAGAATTGTGAGAGCTGGTAATAATTAAGTTTCATTTTCTGGAAAAAAAGAAAAGGGGAATGTAATTATTCTTGGCAAACCATTCTAATACTCTATTAGAATGTTGTTTATTTACTTTTGAATTGAAAATCAAGTGTACCAAGAATTCTATTTCTGCTTTTTTGTAAATTTGAAACTGAATATGATTTAACAACTGCTTGTCCCCCTCACAAATGAGTAAGCATGAAAATCTATCCTGTAAACCCTTCTACTGTCTGCCGTCAGACAATTAAATTATTTTACATGCTTAAATCAATTCATATCTTGTGCACATTAATACAGGATACAACTGAGAAAACTAACCAAGACAAACACATTTATCGAAATTCAGTATTAAAAGCCCCCTTAATTTCTGCAGGAATTATCTTTTAATTTTGAATGATTCCAGGTAATTTTAAATGCAGTCTTCATTAAAATGCTTGATTTAGTTGGTTTTTTTTTAATACAGATATTTAGGTAGTATTTATTCTTAAATATTTTCTGTCTCTAAAGGAAGCAACTCTGTTGAGTAAAAGCTATGTCTAAAAACTTAAATAAACAGATATGGAGTCTCACTTTGTTACTCTAAAATCAGCCACAGTAGGAAAGGAAAGGAAAGTTCAAATGCACAACTTTGCATTGCTGCCAAAATACACGAGCTCTATCTCGGTGAATTGAGTCAGTTGAATCCCACTGTGATGATGGAGTTCAGGCTGCAAGAAGAGTTCATGTTGGGCTGAGTCTGCAGTACCACCCTAGAATGCAATGTGCAGTATCTGTTCTGTATTCCCTTGGGCTGGGAATTTATAGCAAACAGTGCTTTTGGGAACAGCGTTAGCAACTGAAATACTGCAGCACAAAGTGCCCTCCCAGTAACTCTCAGCTACTGCCACGGTGCACACAGATAATAAAAATAGAATCTTGCTTGTTCATCTGAAGAAGTTTCTGAATTCAAGTGATTGTAAATAACTCTAAGTTAAACCTGATGGTCAACTGAAAATCCAAAACCAAACAGAAACAAACAGACATTTACCTCACAATTTCAAGCTAAAGAACTCAGCAAGGTAATTGAGGCAAGAGGAATTTCATAACAAGATGTCAAAAACTCCTTATCTTAGAGTGCGAGCAAATATTTTTTCTTCTTTAAAAGCTAGTGTCTGTTGAATAACATATAACATTAATTTAAGCACATTGATAAAATTAGAAAAAGTGTTTAAATTGCAGCAAATGGTTTTTGACTAAACTACTAGCTTATACTTTGTATCAATTTATTTATTTTCCTAAGGCCTTTATTTTTTTTAACACAGTATGAACTGTTAAACAAAGACCTGAAGATCACGTGTCTTGCCTCTGTTCTGAGCATAAACATTACTGGGTTCTGATTTATGCCCTATTTAATATTTGCAGCTTTATCAGTGCTACTGCTGTGCACTCTGCAGTGACTTAACTCAGAGTGACTTAACTTTTCTGCCTACATCTTAACCTCTCTGTCATGTAAAATGGGGTAAGCTATACTTCCATCAATTTTGCAGCCTGCCTAAATCATTCACTTTAAAATTTCTATTCAAAATTCTCTTACTATTTCAGAATGACAGAAATTTGAAATGTAGCATTTTTAAATTGAGTTTGAATTTCTTATTTTATTAATTCCAGTACTTATACTTTTAATTTGTCCCCAGTCAGAAAATCAGTTCATTTCACTGCATTGTGCAGCAGTGTCCAATACTAAAACATACAAACTGTTGCAAACCTTATTTCTAGTATTAAAAATGGTTAATTTTGAGGCTCTTTCACAAGTTCACGGCTCTTGTGTCCTATGCATGTGAATGATTGCAATGAGAGGACGTGTAGGTGTATGTTCTCAGCTGCAATCCCTAGGGTGAGGGAGTGTCTCATCTGCATCTCCTGCACTCTAAAAAGTTTGGGTGGTCATGGACGGTGTTGCCCCTGTCAGCAACCACTCCTTGGGTTAACGAGGGCATCATGGCTTACTTACTGAGCCTGGGTGGCCATGTATTCTTCACACCCTTTCTCAAGGTGATGAAACTGTGCTCTTCATTTTCCACGCAACCCTTCCATAATAAGGTGACTCTCCCAGTTAGTCTATGATACAGGCTATGCACCTCATTCAAGGTCAAAGCTCAAATTTCTGGTGTTCATTTCACTAGGAAACAAATAACAAAGTAACAATCAATTCCCAGCGCTCAGCTGAACTTATCTCTTCAGTTTACCACAACACAAACCCAATATTGCCTCTGCCAGGACAGCCACCCTGGAATCTACTTCTGCCTCTTAATGACCTTCAGCTGTCTGCCCCTCCCTCACGGCCTCCCGTTTCTGGCAGGTGCTATAGGGTGGGGAAGACTTCATCCAGAACTGTTAATCACCTCCTCCCTCTGTGCTTTGTTCGGTTGACATGCCCTGCTTTATATTACTGGCTTTTATTTTTCATTGCCTTGATGGGTGTAGTGCTAAGGTCTGTGACCTCATTTAAAAGACAACGAAAAACCAAAGCCTTCTCCATGGTAAAGGTAAGTGGAACGGGGCCATGTTACAGACTCTGGCATCATGATGTGGCCCTTCTGGGGAATGTAACCTGTTGATGTTTACCTTTAAGAAAGGCATAGTGTGCAGTAGAAAAGTATGCAGTAAACTAAAGCAATAAAATTGATACATTCTAGAGGTAACTTGGTTCCACCTCTTGTCTTTTCAGGTTCAAATCAGACCTCTGGTATCTTACTCTCCGCTTATGAGAATAAGATGGCACTTTCTTTTCACTGAGTGAAAAGTGAGTTGTGCTAGTGGTAGAACTCCAGGCCTGTACATCAGTGAATCTAGGCTTCCATGCTGACCTTTTCCAGCTTCGCTTCTTCAAAATCAGCTAATTCAATATGAATTTTTTTTTTTTACAACCAAATGGTCTGTTTGTTCTCTTGGTTCTCTTCCTTATGGTGGGCAATCCAATATCAGGTATTACTTCTCCTTACAGACCTTTCCACTTTTATATCTCCATTCTTCCTATGACCATAATCATGCTATTATATACAGCTGTCACAGAAGTGAAGAGAATATCTCCCACAGCCCCACATAAGACACATACAAGCAAAAACCACCAAACCAACCCAAACTCAAACCTACAACAGAAAACCTCCAGAAACTTTTACTGGAGGCACGTATGTTTTGAATTCATTGTCTAAACAAGATCGAACATATTTCTAGGGTTGTCAAATGTTCTTGAGAAACATAGAAATTCCTAAAATATTGAGGATGTTGCCAAAACCTGCTAGAAATAATTTCAACAATTTTGACTTGTTTTGTTCACTTTAGCTGACAAACATCTTTCAGAAAGCGCCTGTTTGATGATGCTGTTTCCTAGCAAACTACTAGTGACAAATATGAACAGTCAGCATGAAAAATCCAAGGACAAATGCAAATTCTTTAGTATAACATTTTAACATTTTTAATTCAAATCAGGCTAGTAAAGTCATTTTTTGTTTAAAGGAAAATGAAAATGATCTATTATGTACTTACATGTCTTTACCTCTAATAATGAAGTATTTGGATTGCCACAATGGATGGAGTAACTTTATATTTCACATTATGATAAGGAAAAGAAACATACAATCAGAAAAAAAAAGTAATTATGTGATCAAGAGTAAAAGCAACATGTTTGTAATATGAACATGTTTCAAAGACACATGTGGAATTTCCCAAGAGCAAAAAAAAGGAACAGCCCACCAAACAAAAAAAATTTTTGCTTCTATCACCGAAGCAACTCGGGGAGCACTTCCATTTGTGTAACATTCATAGGAACTGTAGATGAGTAAAAGCCATAACAAATAGGTTTCAGTGGTGCAATATAGTTCTAATAGACACTGTTTAATTTGCAGAAGGTGAAATCCAAAGGAAAAATAGTTTTGAAAGAATTTAGCCTAACAGTCTCATGGATTTGATGACTGTAAATGCAGGGTTCCAAAATATGAAGACTAGGGAGAAACATAATGTACAAAATACTCCAATACAAGTCAATGTCTCCCAATTCACCAAAACTTCCCAACTCCACATTTTAAATTTTCTCTAATATTCTAAGAACTATCATGAATACTGTTTGGGTTAATAACTAGAATCTTTATATTATAGAGAATAAGCTTATAAATAGTAGGAAAACAAATGTGATGTTAGTTAAACAATATACAAAAATATTAGGTCCTTAAAATAAATATCTTGTTTTGGGGGAGTGTTACTTTTGTGTTTATTGTGGTAACATATTGCATCTACACTAATTTCATTCTTAAAGTTCTAAAATTGTAAGGAATTGTGGTCTGTTGTTTTGTGTTCTGTCGAGCTTTGAGCCTAGCCCCTGTAATAACTGAATCTTCTCAGCTCAACTTTGAATGACCTTGTACTTGGAAAATGTTTTTAAATCCTGTTTAGTCATTGTAGCTGTTCAGCAGTTAATCTAAGCACATTGTTTTTTAAGTAAGGTTAGCTTCTTGTTGCCCAAGAGTAATAGGTTACAAACGGTCAAGGGGACAATGATAAAAATATTAGGAAACAGATGAAAAATAAAAAAAGATGGTTATTAAAAGGGAGAGATGTGGAAAAAGTGAAGGCTACATAGAATCATAGTGACCGGATAGTGAATTTATGGTAGAAGAGAACTAGGAGATCCTAAAAGCAAAGGAAAAGTTTAAAATGCAAACATGCTAGAACTGACATGATGGTCATATGAACATTTGAAAATTTAATAACACACAAAGATAAATGATAGGAAGTGCAAGATCAAAAATATGAGATGACACAATACACAATGAGTGAAGAACTATAAAAATTATAAAGGCAATTCTAATGAGAGATGTGGTATTGATCCAATAATTGCTGAATCTCCTTAAATCTCCATATAACTGGACAGAGAAGACTCAAATGCAGTCTCCCACCTTTATGTTTACATTTATAATTGTGCAGATAATACCTGCAATAATAGAAAAATTTTAATTGAAAATTATGTGAGAAATCTTGGCATTGAGTACTGTAGCCACTCTCTACTTCTGAGAAGGGTTCCTGGACATCAATGTAATGAAAAGTCGACTTGCCAGGCACAGCAATTACCAAGGATGCAGGAATCTTTCTGCTAGGGCCACAAGTGGAAGGACTGGACATTTTAATGTATATCTTAATTCACACAATGTGAAACCTTCTTGCTTATCTGCATGCACACACACACAGAAAGAGTTTTATTTCTTGTCACAGTGGTACATTCAGGGCAACTTTTCCAGAAACCATGCAAAAGTTACAGTGGAGATGAAAGGAAAACATACTTCTCTATAAAAACAGGTATAGTATTTCTGTAATAAGATACTGCCATTGGTGAAATGCAATTTCCAGCCTAAAATATATCCCAACCATGTTTCAACTTCTTTCTCCATTTGTTTGGGGGAAAGTCTATGCTTTTTATGAGTATTTTGCTTCCCATGTATGCTATGCAATGATTTGTTTTGGCAATGCTGTTTAACCTTTATTACAAAACCAGGTACTCTGCATATCTGGATCATAAACAGAGTACATTTACATAGTGGCAGCAGCCAAAATATTTGATATATTGGTAAGGGTTAGATCTTTGAAGCCTTCCTTTGCTTTCAGTTCTAGGCTCTGAAATCCAACTCTGGGAGTGATAAATCTGAAAACTTCCTGTCTGAGAAACAAGTGTGCACATGCATCCTAAAACACTATCAAGACCTAATCTAAACCCAGGTCTTGACTCTTTTGTCTGCAATTGTTATTACTTAATTCAGAGAAAAAAGAAACTAACAAACAATGAGGAAGAGGCATGAGACATCTGACTCGGGTGTGCTGGAGCCTCAGCACCTCGCGGAACACCCAGAAACATCTCACTACTACCATCTCTACTACATCTCACTGCCCCATCAGTGGCTGTGAATATCCAAAGGGAGGGTGTCAGTGGATGGATCCAGGCTCTGCTCGGCGGTGCCAAGCGACAGGACAAGATGCAATGGGCAAAAACTGATGCAAAGGAAGCTTCACCTGATCGTGAGGAGGAACTTTACTGTGCAGTGACTGAGCACTGGAACAGATTGCCCAGAGAGGCTGTGGAAGTCTCGCTCGCTGGGATATTCAAGCAGGATCCTGTGCCACATGCCGCTCTGGGATGACCCTGCTTGAACAGTGAGGTTGGACCCGATGGTCCACTGTGATCCCTTCCAGCCTGACCCACTCTGTGAGTCTGACCTGTACGGTTCACAACATCTAGGGTCTAAAGAGAGGCAGGACACATGTGCTCCTACGGCTGAGGAGGGGATCCGCTGGATTCCCAGGCATTTCCAGCATCCCTCGCTCAGCACCTTGGCGGAACAGCAGGTGCTCCTAGCCCTTGCAGAAGAAGGCGGCAGGCACCCCGGGACAGGCTCGCGGGGCACCGCACCGCTCCCTGCACCGCCTCACCTCGCGCAGCCGCACGGCGCATGCGCGGCGCCGCGCCTCGGGCGGGCGAATTCAAACGGGGCGCCCCTCGCCCCTTCTCCTCGCCGGGGCAGCGGTGGGCTGTGACGTCATTGCACCGCGTCCTCTTTCTTCCCTGCGGTTTCCGGCGCTCGCCCGCGCCGTGAGTGCGGTGGAAAGTTTTCATTTGCGTGGTTCACGGCGGCGATTCTTCCCCTTTTCCCCCAGGCGCGGGCGGGCGGGGGCGGGCTGCCTGAGCCCGCTCCGCTGGGCGCGGGCCTTCCTCTCTCCTCGCTGTCTCCGCAGGAGGAGCGGCGAGAGGCTTTCAGCGGTGGCTTCGAGGGGCTCGGAGGCGGCGACGCAGCGGGTGGCAGAGCTGGAGGAAGAGCTGCGGGGTCTGGCGGAGCAGCTGAGCCGCTGCCAGGTACCTGAGCGCGGGGCTAGGGCCGGCCGGGGGCCGGGCGGGCGTGTCCCGTTTGGGGCCGCGGGTTCGCGTCTCGCTCCCAGCGGGCAAAGAGGGGGAGCAGGGCCGCGGGCTCCCGGCGCCTCCGAGACATGAATTAAATCGGGCTTGGGCCCTTGCCCTGGATAAAACCACCTGTCCTGAAGCTGTTTTGTTCACTCTTCCAGAAGCCACTGTTCGCTTGAATTGAAATAGTAAAAGTCCCGAGGTACTGCCTTGTGCAACTTCGGAGGAAAATGAACAGGCAGAGGGGTTTTAGAGAATTTTAAGTCTTGAAGGAATCTTTGGAGGTAATTTCATCTCTCCCCCAACCTCGCATCAGGATTAAATATACCCAAGCTGTTTCTGGGAAGGGAGGGCTTAATGAGTAATTGTGGGTGTACTTTCAAAAGTTCCTTCTGTGTCTCGCCTTGTGGCCTTCCTTCACAAGTACACTTCCCTCCTTTTTCCAGTTGGTCGTTCATCGCTGATAGTTAGGTGTACTTATTAAAAAATACAAAAACACTGATAATGTGAGGTCTTGTTCTAGAAATCGGCGAAAATTCTCTGCCAAACATGGATTGCACCAAAAGTGTATGGCCGGGACGGAGGTGACCCCTAATGCTGCAGGCAGCCAAAACAGTATTTTCCCGTGGGATGTGGTCTGGTTAAAGCCATGAAGGCCTGGGCTGGTGAAGCAATCAGAAGAAAGCATCCATCTGAAAGCTGGTAGAGGTTTCCTTCTTCAAGCAGCATTGATACATGTGACAATTGGCGTTGGATTCCTGCCATGGGTAGAATCAAGACTTCTTGAGAAAACATGTTGTGTAGGAGATATATAGAGAGAAGTAGCTGTCGAGTGAAAATCTTGTTTGGAAATGCTGAACAATGCTAAACGTTTAGAGGATATCTGCAATGTCTTGTGAAAGAAGTTAAGGAAACTCTATAAAATTTACTATTCCTAGTATGCACATGTGAGCTATCAGACAAAATTCGGTGGAGGCAGAAGGAAGCTCTGTGCTCTGCTCATTTGCTAGTTGAACATAAATTATGTATTACTAAAACCTTGCAGCAGGTAGTGTTTTGAAGAGCATTATACGTACTAGAAACTTTGAAGAAACAGTGCAAATCTGAGTTTTTAATTGTTTTGGTAGTTTGATGTGCACAAATTGTCGTTAAGCATCTGATTTCCCCTTTAGATTAATTTCAATTATGTGTGCATTTCTACTTCTTTCTTGATGAACACATTCCACAGGTGTTGAAATCAGCAAATAAAGTATTTTGAATGTATTTATATTAAGTTTCTTGCATATTATCTTGCCATTTTTGGGTTTTTGTCTTTTAGCAGATCAGATAACGTTCTTTGAGGAAAGCAGGCAAAAAAAGAATGGGAAGCTAGTTACTGCTTTTGAAAACAGAACCCAGTCTGTAATCTCGCCAGCTCTAGGTAGAATCCAGTATGTATCATCTTTCTAACGACAGAGGATACGTGTGTTCAGGATATATTTCAGATTATTAATAAAATAAAAAAGAAAGTGAAGCAGCAATCTTTAAGTAGAGATTCTCTGAAAGTACTGCAGTGTAGACATCTACATGCTTTTCCATTTTACTAATCCATCAATACATTTGACAGGTTTAAGCATGTGTATGTTACATAAAGGAGGAGGAAGCCAGATTTTAATACATAAAAGAGGTGATAGCCTCATCAATTAGGCAGGTTTTTCAGTATAGCATTTCTCTAAAGTGATTAACTTTGTAAAGAAGTTTTGTGAAGATATTCTGAATTTGAATGGGAACTAAAATAGCCTAATTTACTGAATGGACTTCAGTAATATTCTTCAAGTGGAAAGTCAACTGATGAAATTATTTGTAGATAGATAGTTAATCCATTTTAATGTGATATTTCATATGAAAACTTTGTGTAAAGACAAGTAATTTGAAAGCATATATACATATAGGTAATGTTAATGTGTTTTTCTAGCATCTTTTCAGTTGAAATATAAAGTTGTTGCTGACCAGATAATTTCTTTAGTGTAATTTCATTTCATCTGCTGTGGTTTGCTTAATTTCCTTTAGATCTAAGAACTTCTTTTGTTTCTGTGCTGTCTTGTTAATCAGCATTGTGAAACCATTTAGGTTGGAATGGAATTCTTGAGAGCATCTATTGCACCCCACCCTAGAACAGATTGCCCTGGACAGTGCCCCATTAAATTTTGAGTATTTCCATTCCTGGAGACTGCAAGCCCTCAGGACAACCTGTGCAGGTCTATCTCAGTAAAAGTGTTTCAGTTTCTATTAAGATTCTGTTTTCTGTTCTGTGCTTTTGGTTAGGGTTGTGTCTTTCACAGAGTGCCTTAGCAGGCATTTTGGATAGAAAAGTTATGTAAGTGCCTTTATAAAAGATGTTAGTGAGAGGGTGTTAGCTTATCATCCAGCAACTGGATAAAATTACCCAAGTCCTTTTCCTTTTCCTTTTCCTTCACAGGCTCATACACTGCACTTCCAAAAACTTCCCAGCTGAAATCTACTTTAGTAGTTTAAGGGTGCACCAGAACTAAAGGATTAGTCTTAACTATTGGTTGAGATATTAGCCTTTTGGATATTTTTCCCTAAAGAAAAAAAGACATTTATCAAATGACTGGGGCTAAAGTTTTAATTGGTTCTAAACCGAACGGTTTTAGCAAAAGATGTATGTATCCAAAAGTGATTTAGCATCTGAATAAATTATGCCATGTTTCTCTTCTATGCACCTTCTTGGATTTTCTATTCACTGCTATATAAACTGCCCTTCTGAAATTAAATCTTTTTCTGGGAACTAGAGCCTGTAGGTAGGGGTCTGTTGGCTAAATACATGGGAGCCTTCTTGGGCTAGTGAAACCCCTGAGTCTTAGTGGAAGTATCGTGCATGCTAGCTTTGCTCTAACCTCAGGTATTCCAGGCATCTACTTCTGGATATTGTTTATTTTCTGTGGCAGAATGCTGGAGAACTTGACTCTTCTAGTCATCCAGGGTGGTGGCCTTTATGTTCAAAACAATGTTTTGTTTTGAACATAGTAAAGCTGCCTACAAGAGTCATATATGGTATTCTTATTACTCCTTTTTTTTGTGCGTGTGTCTGTGTATTCCTTTTTTCATTACTTTCTAAGGGTGAGGTTTTACTACTAAGTCTTGACTTCTGCAGCTGAAGTGGGGTAGTATTTAATATTTCCTTTAATACTACTCAAATAATTGTAGGATTTACAAGAGTAATAAGCAAGATCTTACCCCACAGGAGTGGGGCCTGTTAAAAGCACAATTTTCTTGCAGTCATTCTGTGCAAACTGACATTGAGATACAATTTTGTGGTGAGAAAGCTAAAGCCAAATTTTGTGGTGAGAAATCCAAATTAAGAAAATAGTCCAAAAACTCTCAGATTGTCTACTGAGAAGCCTTATGTAAAGCTAAGGAGTTCTATCTCTATAGTATGCTGGTTTGGGAAAATTATGATTGTGTCTGCAGTAAGACATTTTGTAATTATTTTTAATTTCAGTGGCTCTTCTTATTTTATTTGAGAATTACTTGAGAAATAAAGTTATGGTTCCTGAAAACAACTGAAAAGAAAACAGAAAATTGTTTTTTATTTTTAAATTTTGTTTTTTCTTTGGCACCTTTTTACATTTCTGTAATAGGCTTGACATTATTGGAGGGCAGTGGAAAGACAAAGGTCAAATAGTAAGTCATGTCACATCTTGTGTCTGTTACTTTTGTTAACTGCTGTATTCTATTTCAGAGTTTTATGCTACTGCCTACCACCTCAAAATATCAGCATTTCAGTACCTATGTTCTTATTATTCTCAGGAGTTTTTGTTTTTCTGGGGGTTGTAAAGATCTGGCTTGTGTTTTACCTCCATTTTATTTTCCCTTGTGATTGTGTATTTTTGGGGGTGGAGCAGATGGATATGCTTTTTTTGCAAAACGTGATGGCTCCTGGTATAGGAAATTGGTCTGCTTTTGTTTGCTTCTGTTTTTTTCCCTTGTGCTTGTTTTGATTTTCGTTGGTTTTTTTTTTTTTTTTTTTTTAGTAAGGGGAATGATTTGTCTCTGGAAGCTCATTCTCTAGGTGGAATTTCTGAATTTCTGAACCAAGATTACTTTCTTTAGCTTTATGTGCTTTCTCTTTAGTCTTGTGTATTTCTTTAAACCACCTGTTTGGTCTGTAGATTCATAGCATATTCCTTTGTGTCCTGTAGGGACCCTCTTGTGGTGAAAGACAGTTCATTTGGTGTATAATAATGTGCATTGCTAAATTGATGATTGATGTCCTAGCTCCCGGGTTATTTCTAGAACAGACACTTTCATGCCCCCCTATTCTGTAACTGAAAAGATAGGAATAGTTCTTTCAGGTATTCTGTGATGGGAAACTGCATCAAATCCTTGCTATGAACAAGACAGTGATTCTGGACTGGATTTTCCATGTTGAACAGAGTGTCCTAGATTGATGGTAATACAAAAAGTTTGAAGACGCAGGCGCATTGTCTTCTGGTTTTACTTATGCTATTGGTGATACTCACAGGACAAGTTTATTTTGTTAAGCTTAATTTTATATTTACCATCTTAGGATCTCTCTATTCATCAAAAATGCTGTTTCGAATTCAAACAAGTGTCTTAACAGTTTACCTATTATTAGTTTCAAAAAAACCAAGACACCATCAGTCTTCATTTTACTCATTGCAGCTTTTTGATTTCAAAGGTATACCAAAGGTAAAATTTTTCTGCTAAAATGATATTGTATTTTCCTTCTTGAGGAGTTTCTAACTTCATTGTATTACCAAAGCTGAACTATTCTTTATCTTTTTTTTTTCTTTCTCCTGCATAAAAATACATGTATTATTTTTAGGGAGGTCTTGTTAGTGTTATCTTCTGTAGCTCGTGTTACTTTTCTGTCAGTGATCGTTATAATGCCTAATCTTCTACTATTGCTATTGCATGGTACTGTGTACAGCCCAAAAAGTACAGTCTGCCAACTGGCAGCAGTCAAAAACCCACTGAAAATAATGTAGCCATGATGCTATTGATTTATATGTAGTTTTAATACCTCCCTCCTTTATATTAGTAAACATGAAAAAACATTAACACACCAAGACATTGTGTTGCTTCATAATAGGTGACTAGATATTGCAGATGCATGTTGATGATGCATATTAGAAATATTTTTAAATCAATATCTGGGAATTAAAAGTAACAATAAATTTAAAACCGCAAAAAAAACAGAACACTAAAACATAGTTATTCCATGGTGATGTATTTTTATGTCAACTTTGTTCTTGTCCATCTAACTTTGTGACCAAAATTGAAATTTTTGTAAACTACCAGTATGAGAATTTGAGTGTGTCAGTATTTCTTCTAGAGAAATAGTTTATATTCATCCTGTTGTTTTGAAATGGAGCAAAGTGTTTAGTTCTTCCATTCATTAAATGCTAATTTCTTTTATTAGTGATTAAGTCAAGACCACATATTTATTGGTGCCAAGGGATGCCAGCTGTTTAGTGCTTTGGGTGGTTTTTTTGTTATTTTATACTCTTATATTTTGCCATAAGGAGTGTAAATCACACAAGTCTGATTAGTACAGGTGTTGTTAGTAAAGGCCTTACTCTTTTTGTCTTATATATGGAAGTAGTGTTGTTGAATACCTAAGTTATTTTCTTTTACTTTTACTTCTTGCAAATTTTAGTTAAGTGTAGTGAAGTTTTTTCATATCTGGTATTCCTTTCGGAAAATACTGGTTTAAAATATAGAAGTTAAATTGAAGACTAGCTAAAAGTGAGATTTAAAAACAAAAAAGTATATTTTTGCACTTCACAAAGTCGTTTCTTATTCACAGAATGTCTGTGTGTGAATGTTTCAAATTGGCCCAGCATGTCAGTGGGAATTTAAAATTTGGTGTACAGATTACAGAGTCATAGAATAGTTCGGATTAGAAGGATCTTAAAAATTATCTTGTCCCATCTCCCTAGCCAAGGATGTCTTTCAGTAGGTCATGTTGCTTAAAACCCTACCCAACATGTCTTTGAACACTTCGGTGAGGGGGGACCTGCAATCTTCCTCCATTGCCACACCCCCTTGTTGTCCACTTCCCTTATGTTCAGTCTAAATCTATACTTAATCCAAATTTAAATATTTTTAAATTGAAAAGGATACATTTTAAGACTGTTAAACCTTTTTCTGTCACTTGAGACATTGGTAAAGTCTGTCTAGGTATTGAAAGGTGGGAATCAGGACCCTTGTATGTATTTTCTAAGCAGCACAAACCAAACTATTTCATCCTTTTTTTACAGGAAAGGTGTGAAAATGCCTCTGATCAGTTTTTGGCCCTGCTGTGGACCTGTTGATATGGCCATGTCTTTCTGGTGCTAGGCTCCACAGAGCTGGGCACAGTACTCCAGGTAGGGTCTCACAACAGCAGACAAGAGAGGAAGAATTGTCTCCTGTGACCTGGCATGGGCCCAGGATACAGTTGGCTTTCTGGTGTGCAGGTGCATGCTGCTGGCTCATGTTCAGCATTTTGTCCAGCATTTCATGCAAGTGCTTTTCCCCTCAACCAATTTATCCCACAGTCTGTATTGATAATGGGCTTTGCCAAACCTAGGTGCAAGACCTTTCACTTTGCCTTGTTTCATATTTGAGATTTTCAAGCCTGTCAGTGTCATTCCCTCTGGATGGCATCCCCTCCTACTGGTGTAGAAACTCCACTGCTCAGCTTGGTACTGTTTATATCATGAAGATGTAATTAGGAAGATGTTAAACAGTACTGGTTTCAGTATAAACCCTGGAGGAACACCACTTATGATTGGTTTCCGTGTGGACAAAGAGCAGTTAACTGTAACCCTCTGGACAGGGACCTAGACTCTTACTCATCTAATAGTGCATCCATCAAACCCATTAGTTCTCCAAATAAATGGCAAGAATGTTGTGGGGGACTGTATCAAAGGCTTTGTGGAAATGGAGGTAGGTGGCATCCATACATCCATAGCCCTTCATTTATCCACTGATGTAATCAGAGGCATGGTTTGCCCTTGGTGAAGTATGTTGCCTGTATCTAAGTACCCTCTTGTCACCCATGCTTGTCATAGTGTACTGGTTTGAAAGCAAGCTAGTGAGACATTCCAAGTCAGAACTACAGTTTCATGGGAAGATTAAAATATGGGCAATTGTACAGAAACAGTGTCAGATTCTGGACACTGACACTGTGCTAGTCAGGGTGGTGGTAGCAGTCCAATTAGATGGTGGACGTGGTTCTGTTGAAATGGTGATCCTGTAGAAGGGAAGTAAAAGTTCTGTAGTCTTTCTACATCACCATCTCAGTGATGGTTGTAGCTCTTGTCCTCTGGGAATACAGTAGGTAGGGCTGCCCATGGTGTCCAAACCTCATATCCAGGTAGGAATGCTTGGTTCATTCCCCTGGGTGGAGCATCTCACAATGGGATGATGTGATTTTTGAGTCATGCAATGAGGCCTGATGGCCCATTAGCAGAGACAGCACCTGGAGGGAGTTATCAGGGATGAGTCATGGAGGAGATAAGGAGCACTTATGAAGATGTAATAAAATACATACTTTTGGTTATATCCTAAAGTTTAACCTACGACAGGAAGGACCAGTTTCATGGTTTTACTGGGCAATATGGTAATGCTTGCAGATTGGTGGTTCCCATGATCTTTTTTACTCTTTTTTAAAAAGGACATGAAATTCCCTTTCCTCCAGTCACAGGGGACTTTGTCTGGCTGCTGTAAGATAGACATGAATGCAAAAAGTACCTGTTATGTGAACAACAAACCACTGCTTTTCTCAATAAAGGAAGTTGCATTTTATATGCAGAGATTAGGCTCTTTTAATTTTTCCAAATGCAGTGAGGAGGTCTCTAGAACTCTAGAACACACTTTGATGTCTACGTTTGCCAATGTTGTTACAGATTCAACATGGAGGAGAATGGGTGTAGCTGGTCTAGTTTTCCCATTTAACTGTTTTGATTTGGGAAGGAGGTACGCGGTTCTTGAACACTATCTGACTTCAGATAGCATTCTTGTCCTTTGCTGCTATGGAGAGTGCACTGTTTCAACTAGTTGAAGTTTAGCTCACAGTTAAAAGGTATGCAAGTATTCTCATATTTGTCACAATTTTTGTCCACAGGATTTGGAAAGTACTACAATGCCATTTCAGGTGCATTTGAAATAATGGACCCAAATTGCACTTGGTTAGTCATGATAATTCAGAGGGAATATACCTAAATGCATGCATATGGTTATATTGTCTGTAAAATAAAATTATTTATGCATTCCTGTATTAAATGGATTAAAAATCACAAGTGCCTTATGATTTTATTAATCCAGAGCATTACATTTAAACAAAACTAACTCTGAGAGCTGTGCTGAAGCTTTTAAATGATCCTGTACTCTCAAGTAAGTGATAGAATTGTAACAATAACTCTGAATTGTGGTGCTTACAGAAAGCAGTTATGTGACTTGAAAAATTCATGTCCTACCCAATTCTGTGCATCTTCTGTGTAAATTACTTCTATGACTGCAGTTAGTTTTAATTGAAGTAGTTAAGAAAGTTATAGCTTGAAATGAAAGCTGGCAGATCACTTATCCTATCCTTGATGTAAAAAGGGATTAAAAGAAAGCTTTTGATTTCTCACATGTTCTCCCTTCTGAAAAGATTTCCTACCTTTATCAAGCGCCACATCTCCAATATTGAGTACTCAGAAGAAAGCCAGTGCTGGTAGAAGTCTGTTCTAGTGAATGAATGGAAACAGAGCATCCTGTGTGCTCACTGAAGAAGAAAGTAATTTACTTTTTGCTATTCAGTGAGGGTGGCATTGTGTGTGATAGGTCCATGTCCATCTGGTAAATTCTGTCTACAAGTGAATTGATATTAATGTGTGTTCCTTCCTCTTGTGGTGGTACTGCTCTGCCTTCAGTTCATTTTTTTACTATGCCACGACCAAGGAGTACCTTGTATTTCTTGCCAGTTGTTGCCACAATAAGTCAGTTATTTATGCCAATTAAACTATATAATGAAATGACTCAGTTAAGTTCATTGCTGTATTTTGGTTATGCTGATGAAATAATCTGAGAGTATGCTGATTAAATCATGTGTAAGGACAGTATCTTTAGTATAAGTTGGGTGGTATTTTGCTTAGAGCACTATTAAGGCATTATCATTGTAACAATGACACTATATTATTTTTATTGTGCTTGTTTGCGTTCAGCAAAGTAATGAGTAAGGATTCAGTTTCTAAGGGAGTGAGTGTTTGAGGGTGTGTGTGGGTGTATATTTACCCACAAGTAAAGCAGTATACTACTGCTTGTCCCTTTTTGAATCAAACATACGTTTGTTGTGAGAACTGCCAACAGAGACAATATAACAGTAATTTATTTGAATAGAAAAGTATGTGTGAAATATACATCAAACTTTTTTAATATAATGCATTTACACATTGATTGTGTCTCATACTGCAACATTAAGGAATTGAGGGGATGGGGGAAAGTACTCTTGTTTGCTGATGATGTCTGTTAAAAAGTCAGTCTGGTCAAGTCACTTAGAGCCCTCTTACAAATTTCTACCTGATAATTAGACGTTAACAGTGCATACTGTCTGTGAGTGACTTCTGTAAACTTGAAAATAATGCACTATTATTTTAAGAGCCTGTTGTGTTTAAGGTTCTAAGTTTTCTTCTGAGTTACTGATCAGTCTTCTGGTGACTTCTTAGGTTGTTGAAAAGTGCAGCACCTCACAGATGGATTTTCTAAAGAACAAGAGTATTTTTTTTGTGACTACTCAGCAGTTCATGGTTGTAAAAAGAATACCTCTTATTTAGGAATGTAATATGGAAAACTGGAAAGCACAAAGAAACACTGGCACAGTGGGCCAAGAGAGTCTGAACTGACACTATGCAGTAGTGTAAGTTGAAAAATCTTGCGAGACATAAAGAAAGAGACAAGTCTTGTCACTTGCATGTGAAGTGTATATATCAGCTTGATTGATAAAACACTTGAGTTGTTTAGTTGGAAATGTACTAGTCTATCCTAAATGTTCAGGGAGCCCGGAACAATCCATAGACAAAATTTTCTTGCAGGTTTTTCAGTGCTTATACCAGCCAGCCAGGTTATTTCATGCGTTCCCCCCTCACGCCCCATACCATGTAGTATTTTGATTTCCATACAAATTTTTCCAACCTGACAATTATGTGTTTTGAATTACTCAATTCATAACACAGAAAATTATTGGTATGTAATTGTTACAGAGTTCTTATTAAAAATTAACAGTAAACCAATAGCTCCCTCTGTCCTCCCAGCTGCTTTATTTTTCCACTTGGGGATATGGACTGATTAAAGAACTAAAATGAGAGTTTGTGTCTTGTGTTTTTGTAGTGATATTTGGAGAGGTGGGGGTATGGAAGAGGCTGTTTGGACTGAGTGTTAAGAGGTTGGGGTTTATGTTTTGTTTTTCTGCTCTGAGGGTATTGTCTTTTAGATTTGAGAAGATGAATAATAATAAGTGAATAATAATTTGTAATGCTGTAAAGGTGTAAGTTATGCTAGGAACACTTAACAGTAATTAACATGCTTAGAAATAAATACAGAGTAAGATCAAAAAGAGTACTGATTTCAAATTGCAGGTAACTGAGATGCTTGATGTATGAATTTATGTTGAAGGGAGGGAAGTTTTTCAGTTTATCCTTGTTCTCAACACAGTGCATGACATACATCTAAACAAAAAACTAAACTTGTAAATGTAAAACCCAAACTGTTTTAAGTGTATAGTTTCTGTGAGATGAAAAAAAAAAAAGAAAAAAAAGATACTGCTTATGCTTTTGATACTTGTTTCACTGCTAATTTGAAAGTTTTGCTTTAGTAAATTCAGTATAATTACTTTAAAAAAAAGATGCCATCTAATTCTCCTTGATAAAGCTGTATAAAAATATTCAAAAGATTCTATGGATCCAAGTTTCCATTAGACAAATAACTGCAATATTGATACAGTTTTAGGTATTTATGATACCAAATAGCCAGTGAAATAGTTATGCTTGGAATTCACTTCCAAAAGGAAGATAAAACGTTTTGAATAAGGATATTTGTTTTTTCCTGCTTGTAAGTCAGAGGCATTCTTAGATTTTTGATTTCTGCTGGTGCTTTATAAATTTGCAGTTTCACTTGAAAGCAAATACTCGTGCTGTAGCTAGTTATGCCTTATAATGTCTGTTAGTGGCTTATCTTTTGTCAGTGTTTCTGAGCTTTCTCTTGTTAAAAATCAGAAAAAATCCAGTTTACTTGGCAAAGAACACATTTAAAGCCTAAGGTAGCCTGCATTTCTTTTTATCTTTCAATATGATGAACTACAATCACTTTAACTGTAGGCTGAGGGCAAAAATGTCACTTTTCAGGGAATACACAATGTGCTCTTTTCTTTTTTCAGAGTATTTTTGTTCTTGCATGCAAACTTGATTGCAGGGTGAGCATCTTTATCTGACATTAGATATGTTCTAAGTAATGAGTAATTTTTGCTAGCTTTCAAATGGCATCTGTATTCTGCCTTTATATAAAATCTCAGCTGTCCAAGGTACACTCTTGCTGACCTCTTGAGTTGTTAATGTGCACTTGAGTAGTCTCAATGTTCTTTGGGTAAGCTGAAGATTGATACATCCCAGGCCTTGACAGCTGCAGTGTTTTTCTATGCCAGCTTCAAACAGTCTAAGTAAGCAGTCTTTTTTCCATAGAAATTGTTTGGCTCCCAGGGCCATGCAGGGAAAAGGTTTACCAAGTCCATGAATTCTGCCAAGAGCTTAAAAAAGCTGTTTAAACTTCTTTTCGTCTTAAACCTTAACAATTTCTAACTCATACTTATTCCATTATACAAAATGCTTAATTAATCATATTACTGAGATTTAAATGCAATAACCATTAAAATGTTTGGTATGTTAAAGAAAAGAAATCCACATATGGTAACTCAACATTCTTTGACTAATATTTTTGTAATACTTTGTTGTCTTAATGATAAATTTTGTACATTGCTGTGTAAACTTTCCTTTTGTGAAATAATGTTCTCATATTTTTAACTTTGGATGAAGTTGTGGGTTTTTTTGTTTGATTTGGTTTTTTTCTTTACTGGTAATATTTGAAGATGCATTTACATCCTTACTTTTTTGGCAGGAGTACACTTAGGCAGGACATTGCTTAGTTTTATATGCATTTAGAGAAGTTAAAGTACATATTGGGTGCATAGTGAAAGGCATATGATGATTTAATTTCGCATATCTGTTGATGTAATTGCAGCATTTCTCTGTGTGTGCTCATTCATAAATTGCAGTAGTAACTTTAAATATCAGTGTGTCATCATCAAAAATAAACAACATATATTGAAATATTATTGTTTTGCAGTTTTGGAAATTCCAATAACTTTTCACTTACTTCCATAGGATTTGTGAAGGTTTTGGGTTGTGTTTTGTGGTTGCATTTGTTGTTATTTGTTTATCGTTTAATGGACACCTTTTAGCCTGTTCTGTGTAGCTGTTTCTTTGAAGTTTGTTTAGTGGTCATTCAATATTCCTTTTTGCAAAGAAGATTTTTTAAATTTACAATTAGGATGAGTTTTTTAATGTTGTTTCATCTACTGTTCTTTTAGCACAGAGGGAAGAGTTATGTGAGGAGTGGCAATTTCACTGATGTGAGTACAAACTTGTGGCCAATTTTACTCTTCTTTGGACAACTTAAAGTAGCCTGTTTGTGGCATAGTTACAGGTTAAATCAAACTGCTTGTTTAGTTAAAAGAGATAGTTTATACCTGAGTGTTTGTGTTCTCATTAGGAATGTTTGTTGAAATTTCATATTTTGTATTTATATTACCAAAGGGAGATATTGGAAAGTTTATGTGGAAATTCAGTTGTCAGAGGCTCAGTACATGCTGTATACTGAGCAAAAACTATGGGAGGAATGTGAAGACTTCCCTCTTATTGTACATATATATAGTACATATTTGTTCATTAGGAACAATTCAATACCTGTTGCTGTGGTTTTCCATTTTTTTTGCTTTTATTTTGTAATTGAGGAAAGCTGTGCTCAGAAGTATTCATCTGAAAGTTGTGCGCTATTCCACGTTCTTGGATTGCCTCAAACTATTACCCAGCTGGGACCAGAAATATGTATCTGCATGGCAGGACAAAAAGCAGACACCTCTGCTTGTAGGGAGTCTCATGGTGTTTGATAGTGCTTTTTAGATTCATATGGAAGCCTAAGGGTCTCAGCTCTTCTAATATATAAAAAAATAAACAGAAAACCCAACAGCTACCTCTGTGGTTTATGTTCAGGGCAGTAAAGGGGAAAGTTAAGGAAGCATGCTCATTAGCAGATCCAAGACTTTAAATAGGTAAATAAAATTAACTAAACATAGGTCATGAAGTCATCAATCAGCATAAGAAACTTTTGATTGTTTGCTTGATTTAAGATTTTTGAGTGTTTTCAGGTAGAGTACTATTAGCATTTTGTTCTATTGGGTCTTCTGTCTGCTGTAATGATTTTGTGGCCTTTAGACTGATTTCTTAGTGATTTATGGTAGTTTAGTATGAAATACACAGTGAATTCTATATTAAGGGTATAAAAATGCTCAAACACTATTATTATGTAATTTCTACTCTCCATATTTCTGATCAGTTGAGCAGTTTGAATTAAAATTTTTCTAAAATTGGAGTAGATACAGTGGTTTATTCCTGTTATTATGATTCAAAGATTTCCTTATGATGAAAGGCAGCAAGGCTGGTGAAGGGTCTAGAATGCAAGTCCTGTGAGGAGTGGCTGAGGTTGTTTAGCTCAGAGAAAAGCAGACTGAGAGGTGACCTTATCACTCTATGACTGCCTGAAAGAAGGCTGTAGCCAGGTGGGGGTCAGTTTCTTCTCACAGACAGCCAGTGACAGGACAAGATGACACAGGCTTAAGTGGTGCCAGGAGAGAGGTGTAGGTTGGACATTAGGAAGAATTTCTTCACAGAAAGAGTGACTGGTCATTGGAATGGGCTGCCCAAGGAGGTGGTGAAGTCACTGTCCCTGGGGGTGTTTAAGGAAAGACTGGATGTGGCATTCAGTGCCATGGACCACCTGACACAGTGTTTGGTCACAGGTTGGACTTGATCTCAGAGGTTGCTTCCAGCCTAATTGATTCTGTGAAAATAGTGTCATTTAGGCTGGAAGGATTACTGATTTAATGTCCTTTGAAATAATTAAAACAAAACCATATTTTATTTGCTATTGTTTAGAGAAGTTTAGTCTTGCTTTGTGGCTTGTTTTTTGTGTGTTTGTTTTGTTTGCTTTCCCCCCGACTTACCAATGTAAGCGCAAAACTTTTTTAGATGTTAAAATTACTCTGAATCCAGCTTCTGTGTGGATCCTAATGCTTTTTGGAAGTCTGCTGCAGTTGTCCAAATCTGAAAAACATTTTTATTTTTAATTCTGTTTCTGCCTGAGAAGAAGCAGTAGGTCATGCCTGGTTCACAGTCTACACGCATTGTAACTCTTCAGGTGGCCTGGCAAGGCATTTTTGGGAGATGATGTCTTTTATTCTGAGGACATGAAACAAGTGCACTCTTTTTACAGTCTTTCCCACTGATACATAGAAGTTCAGTATACTAAATGTGTAAGGTAATAGCATGAAATTAGGGGCTGTGCTTTATTTTTTTACTTAGTAACCCAATTAATATGGTTCTTAGTGTTTATCTTTTAACTTTATTCTGAGCTGAAAGTTAACCTATTTTTAGCACTTGTACTGAACAAAGACTTGGATACTGATGCAAAGTCATTTGAGTTACTAATTATCTGGTGTGTAGTTCAGCTTTTGTGTTACCTTTCTTTAAAACTGAATGTAGTGCTCCATAATGCATTTAGTTAACTGTTTGCATGCAGAAGGGTCACTTTCAGTTTTGAAAAGAATGCTTACATTAGTAACCTAATTTGATTAGAGAAGGATTGTGGTTTTTGCAAGTGTTTTAGAAACATCTTGTTCCTCTTTTCTTTTTGCACAAATTTTTTTAGTAATTGTTTGATTTTGTTTGAAAATTCAAGAAACACAGTCAGCATTTTAAAAGCTGTGCACAACCTGTGAAAGACAGTTGAAATTTTTCTGCTTTTAAGAAAGATGAACTCTTTCTGGTGTAGTGCATTTTGCATAAGCTGATGATGGTCTTGAATTACAAGAACTTTTTGGCAATTTGGTTTTTAACATTTAGATTTGACATTAGAAAGAATTTCTTGTCAGGCACTGGAACAGGCTGTTCAGGGAGGTGCTGGTGTTGCCATCCCTGGCAGTATTTAAAAGCTGTTGATGTGGCATGTAGGGATTTGTGGTGGTTGTAGCAATGTTAGGTTACTGCTTGGATGCCTTGACCATAAATGTCTTTTCCAGTCTAAATGATTCTCTGTTTCCAAAACACTAGTAGACATAGCTGCACTCTAATTATTTTTCCCTGTTGAATAGGCCTAGCTGCCATTATGCTAAGGGTTTAGCTTATCAGTTCCTAATTTTATGTTAAACTGTTTCAGTAGGTCTCATCCTAGTCTGGACTATGGTTTATATACACATATTGTCTTACTGGTCTTCATCTTTTGCTGGACTTTATTGTTTTCCCCTAATATTTTTATATCATCAACACATGGGTTTAGCTTGTAAAATAACTAATATTAGTGCTTCCAGTAAGAAAATCGTATTGAAATAACAAGACACCAGTGAAAAATAACAGGTAATGTGTAGTAGAAAATACAAATGTGGGAAAGCTTTTAGCTGACATCTAGTTTTCACAAACTTTCTGAAGTCTGTTTGTAAACAACAGTGTTTCCTTGCTCACTTGAGTTTTCTTTCAGAAGCTTCTATATACTGCAGGTTAGACGCCTGTGTGTTAGAAGACTGTTTTACTGCATGTTTTAAAATAAAGAGCTGCATGTGGTAAATCTTAATGTTGAAGCAGGTATTCTAGGCTTAGTATTTAATAGAAATGGTGTGGGTAACAGTAATAGATACAGCAAAGGCAGCCTTTTTTGAATACTGTCATTTCTTCTGCCGTATGTTACATTGCATACTATTTTAATGTTGATTGTAAGTGTTTATTTTACTTCAATATTCTCTATGGTTAAAACGTTCTTTATTAAAGAGAGCCATCGGCTGTGTTTTCATGGAACAGTGAGTAACTTGCAGGGAATTCTCACTAGATTAGGGCTTTCTTGGCAATTGTCTTTTGAATATGCTCAGTATAACCTTTTCTGTCTGTAAAAGGCATTATACATGTAATGTGTTTTTTCTTCTTTTTTTTTTCCTATTTCTAAGGCTGATAAAGAATTTGTGTGGTCTCTTTGGAAACATCTCCAGGTGTCAAAACCAGATCTTACTCAAGCTGTCAGCTTGGTTGTGGAAAGGTGATTTTGGAGATTTAACATGCTGCTAAAACCAAAAAGCAACCAACCTCCCCTGCTGATACCATATTCTTTATCTTTCTAATTGAGAACTATGTAGAGTTCTAAAAATTTGTTGAAAAAGTTTAATAAAAAGTTTAATTGTTATATTTCATCAAGAGTGCCTAGAGTACATTGCAGAGTTTTTCTTTTTTTTTGGTGCAAGTTGAAGTATACTTTAAAATCTGTTCTCACTGAAACTGCTGTGCTGCAGTTCAATACCATATTAAAATTATAAATGTCTTGCCATATTTTTTTTCCTGTTGAAAGAGCAGGAGGAGGAAAATGACTAGTAATTTTCCAGTGTCATAAGCTGTTGGGTAACAGTTATATATAAATTATGTTTATCTGAATTCTTGAGGAAGTGAAAAGCTAAGAATTGGTAATAGAAGAGATAACTGTCATAGGATCATAGAACATGCTGCATTGGAAGAGGTTGGAATCATTGAGTCCCACTCCTTGCTCTGCACAGGACACATCAAGAATTGCATCATCTGCCTGAGAGCACTGTCAAAATGCTTCTTGGACTCTCTCAGGCTGGTGCTGTGACCACTTGCCCGGGAAACCTGTTCCGCCACCCTCTGGGGGAGGAACTTGTCCTTGACTGTAAAAGCTTCTATCTTCATTAATACAGACAAGCAGGATCTTATTTCTGCAGCTTATTCCTCTGAGGATAGTGATGATGATGATTTCTTCATGATACTTACTATCATCTGATTCCTATAAATGTTAGTTAATTATCACAGTATGCAGGTAATCGTTTTGGAATACTAATATTTATGAATTCAGATTTTTATGTAGGCGGAAGATAAGGAGAATGTGAATGAGTTGGCTGTCAGAATTGAAACACTTAATTTTCTTAGGGTGTGATGAGTTCCCTCTTTTAAAATGAAAAAAGGGGATTTTCAAAAAAAAGAGAAAAATAGTGGATTTTAACTTTTTTTAATGGCATTCCAGTTTTACTTGGGAAGCTTGTTACAGATTCATGAGGGTTCCTGGCTCCTTTGGGTTTCCATTGAGTGCTTTGATCTTAGAAGGCATGTTTTGTTGTTCACATCCTTCCTTCCTGGACTTCTTCTGTCATGTTCTTTCACTTGTGAAAATACAGTATTAACTTCTTTAGCTAGGAGTGCATTTCACAGAATCATGGTAGTGTTAGGGTTAGAAGGGACCTTGGGAGATCATCTAGTGCAGCCTCTCTGCCAAGGCAGAGTCACCTAGAGCAGATTATACAGGTATGTGTCCAGGTGGGTTTTGAGTGTCTCTAGAGAAGGAGACCCCACAAACTGCCTGGGCAGTCTGTTCCAGTGCTCTGCCACCCTCAGTATAAAGAAGTTCTGCCTCATGCTGAGGCACCACTGAAAAGAGTCTGGCCCTATCCTCCTGACACCCACCTTTGAGATATTTATATGTATTGTTGAGATCCCTTCTCTCTCAATAGTTTTTATAGTTTTGTCCCCTGTTCTACCTTGTATAAAGCAATGAAAATTTTTGTCCAAAAATACAGTTGTGATCATGTAACTAGAGGTAATATTCTAAAGGATTCATATCCAGAGGAAGACAGTGATGGTGTAAAGACATGCAGGTTATTTTAAAGAGAACTGGTATTGGGGGTTCACATACAGTTGCCACTGATGATATCAAGTAACTGCTGGCTTTGTACTGGGACACCTAACTGCACAGAGTAATAGCTTGGCTGTTTAGAAAGTATGCTATTCTTACTATTGTTTTCAGGTTTGATTTGGGAAATAATTTTAATATACGATGAAGACTGATGCACAAATTTGTAGCATTCTTCATTTATGTTGAAATGGAAAACCATAATGATTTGTTTCCTAATAAAATTTGGTCATGTTTTCATGAGGGCATTGGTGGTAGAATTCATCTTCCTTCATAAAACATAAAAAAAAATATGAGAGAACTGCTTAAAACATATAAATACAGTATTTAATACAGGTAAACATGCATTGCATGTATATAAACACCATTATATTGAAAAATTTAAAAAACTTAATTGTTGTAACCACATTTTATAGAGGACTGAACAATGCGGAAAATTGTAATTCTTTTACCTGAAGCTTAAGAAGGCAGAAGCAGGTGTTCAGGCTTATTAACATTCTTTATTTGTGTTGTATATAAAAATAATTAGGATGTTAGGATGAATTGAAGCATAGAGATGTTAGAAAGCGTACATTTAAATAATGGTCAACAAATGAATTATTTGGAGTTCTTGAATTGTGAACTTGAATTGCCTGCACAAGTCTCTCTTCTTTGTTTATTATTTTTCATGTCTAGGAATATTTTTATGCTTGATAGATGTCCCTTGCTTTAAATTATTTTATGCTTTATTTAGAACAGAATTTGGTAATTTTGTGTATTATCTTTATTGTTACAATGAATATAGTGCTCTTATATACCACCTTGATGGACAAAAGCAGGATAATAAGCTCAAATTTTTTGTATGTGTTTTGCACTGTTTGGAGGCTGGTGATTGCTATGTGAAACCCTGCCAACATACTTTTGATAATGTGCTTGTCTAGTTTTTTTGTCCTCTACTCTTTAGAATTACACTAATGCTTTAGAACCTTTTTGAACTCAAGGCTATACACATATATCACAGCTTCTCCATGCCTCTCTGAATTATGGAATTAAAAAAGAAGAAATTGCTTCCACAGCATCTTTTTAGGTGTTAACATTACTCCTGAGAACCCTGGGATAGGTGTGGATGAAACCCATTCAGTATATAGGAGTTTTATTAATCACAACTTTGAACTTTTGGGTTGCTTTGATTTGACAGATGGAGCAATAGTGTGTATTTTTCTCTTTAATTGATGTAGCTTCATCTCTTTTGCCTGAGAATGGTCTAATTGCCTCTTTGGAAATAGTTTCTAGCCCAACTTTACCCATGAAACAACCAAATTATTCAACCCTGTAAATTCTATCCTAACTTTTCCAGTTATTACTCTCCATAATGATTTCCTTAGTAGCTTCAGTTTCATGACTGCACTTCTTCACACACTCATCCTTTCAGAAAAGTTTTTGTCTTATTCCCTACCTTAGGAGTAAATAATATGTTTTTTTATGCTCGTATCAGTTTATCTTAGTTCCAGTACATTGACTGCTTTTAAAGGGAATCTGCTATCTACCACTACTGCTGTCCAGAAAATTACAGGACAGTAGATTTTCTGGCTTTGTTAATCTGGGAAAAATACATGGGTTTAAAGAGTTTAAAAGATGGGATGATCATATAACTGTTATAAGCAAGATGATTTGTGAAGCGTGCCACTTGGGAGGATCTGTGCTGCTTGCAACCCATTTTTCTGTATTATACAGAGTTTCAGATGAGCTGGAAATTGAAAATTTACACTAAAATCTGATAAAAAGGATATAAATCTTACAGATTTTTTTTCTGTCTCATCTGTATTAGGAACAACAGAGACCCAGTCATATTCAAGTTCAGAACTTTTTCTGTCTTACTCAGGCTTATTATGAGATTCTGAGATAGAAACAAAAGAATGGGATGGATTTAAACCTTTTTTTATTTCTTGTGACATGGATACCACTAGTGTTTGCATAGCTTCATTTTTCAGTGTGCTCTTTCCACCAAAAATTCCGTGACCAAGAAACTTCCATTCCCCACCAAATCTTTGAGACTGCCTGAGGTCATATAAGCCAGGTAAGTAACAGAAGCAGACAGAACCTAAGAAAACACAGGCATGTGTACCCTCCTAGATCATATATATTTATATAAAGAATCAAACAATATTGTCTGGTATATTTTAGTCATTAAATTGATGAAAGAGACAGCTAGGCTTTTTTTCACAAGATTACAGTTGTGAGAATAAAAAGATGCAGGACAAAATGTTCACTTAGAACCTTACAACTTACTCCACAGGTGTGTGATAAAGAAAAGAAGATAAATATTAGGAGGAATTAAGTGGGCAATAGTAGCTTTACAGTAGAGTAATTTGTATTTATAGCATTAGAAAATTCCTTATAATATCTTTTTCCAAACAAACCAGGAAAATATAAAAGATTTAATTTGGGGGGCATAGGGAGAAATTACTAGTACCTTGCTGTTATTTGTCTGTTATTTTCAAATGCTTTCATGGCCCCAAAATAGAAGTTCTCCTGCCCTAAAATTGTAAAAGTATAGCTTGTACTTTTTTATGGCTGTGCTGCTGATTCCTGTAATACACCAATGATATTATACTTTTCAGCAGTCTTTGCAATTCTTGCTGGATAACTGTAACTATATTCCCAATTTAATATTCAGATATAAACAAAAAATTATCTTTACTGTGCAAATGAGAAATGCCTTTGGGATATGTAAAAGCCTCCAGGTATTTTAAACAAGCCATTGTAAAACTACTACTCATGTTAGTATACTTTCCAGCTACTTTAAATACTATTGATCTCAGTATTATGTAAAGAGTATGCTATTTCTAGTTTGCTGCCTTTTGAAAGATTTTTTTATGATTTAAAAAAAAATTGCTAGAAAATAGCTCTTATTAAGTAAATGTATGTGTAAACTGAAATGGAGCTGGGTTCAGATGAGACTGTGAAAGGTTTTCAAATATTTTTGCAAACTCCAGAACTCTGCTTTAAGACTTTTCCTTCTGTAGTATATGCAAGCATGACAAGTCAACAGACTAATTTTCCTCTAGGGCTTCTAGCTGACTCTTTTCCTTTTTTCTGGAAGGGGGATATAGAAGGATCCATTAACGATCAAACTGTGGCAATGATAGAAGACGTGGTAGATGTACATGGGGATTGTGTTATGTGAGCTGGTATACTTACCTTTGGCAAGCCTGCCTTATGCAGATGTTTTTCCGTATTGAGATTTCAAGTGTTGTATATTGCAGGTCTTAACAAAGGCAAAGAACGGATTTATCATTTCAGCCCACTCTTAAGAAACATGGCGACCTGAATGTTAGTGCCAGTGATTGAGAGTTTTGTTGTTGTTCTTCCTGAGGAGTTACATTTGTATAAAGGTGAAGAGATGGACAAAAATGCGGAAAAGCAAGAGATCAAAAATAACTAAAGAATTTTTGGAAAGGTAATTGCAGGAGCTTTGCTATGCACAGGATGCTGCTGTGGTTTGCAGCATCCTGTGAATAGCAAATTGTGGGAAAACATAAACAGGTTGACGTAGATTCTTCACCAACTGCTGATATGCAGATTTACTGAAAATGGCAAGTACTTTTTATGTAAAAAGAATAAGTGAATGTGCTGTATGAATGAACACTTTAGATGCCTAAGTTAATTGAAAAAATTAAAAATGTGTACCTCACACCTTTTTGAAGGGACGATAAGCATTGTGTAGAAGCTTTCTTAAAGGACCCTTTTACAAATTAACAGGAAACACAATGGCAGGAGGACAGTGATGTAAACAAGATATAAGCCATTACCATTTTGTCACTCTGATTTTAAAATACAATGGACTGTCCAGTTACTATCACACAATATAGTGGACAGAATAATAGAGCATAAAGAGTACAACCTTTCTGGCTAAGGTCAAATAATTGTGATTTTCTACAGTTAATGAAAGTTTAATATCCTGTTTCATTAAAAATTCTCAGAACGTTGAACATAAGTCAACATTCCATGGAGAAGAAGGTATTATGCAGTTTGCATGTGTGCATATCTGCATATCGGAGCACAAAATATTGACATGATAATTGCAGTCAAGCCTGATTGAACAGTGGCCTCTGGGAATTCAGCTGGTGTTGTACCAACTGGATGGCTGCTCAGGACACAGTTTGAAATGCAAGGTGCAAGTTAGCACTTTATTCAGCACAGGCAGGCATCATTTAAAAATCCTTGGGGGAAACCCTGGTGATGTGCAGATGTTAAAGCAGTCTGTTCTGAAGTGCTGATATTTTGAACAGTGTAAAAGACTTGTGTATTTTAGATGAAAAATGTTTGCAAAATTATTGGGCAAAAATGTCACCTTTTTTTGTACTATTTTAGTGTAAAATGCACTTAGTATCTTAGGTATCTTGCTTAAAATAAGACATCATCATATTCTTAAAATAAGAGTCTCATTCCTTAATATATCATCTAATAAATTAAATCAATCAAGTTAGAGATGCAAGAATATTTGTGTTTCTGTAATGATGCCTTTTCATTTTGATACATATCATGTAATATAGAACTGGCTCTATAGATAATTTACTAAGGAAACAATTTCATTTAACATTTGTAATTAGATCTTAAATTATTTTTGTAAAGAAACAAAAATAGGTATATATAATTTTTTATAGAAAGCAACTACTGTTAGAAAAGCACTTAGAAAAGTGAAAAATGTGGTATTAATTTAAATTCTTCATTGCTCCGTGCTGTCTGAATCTTTTAGAAGTACTAACTATAAGTATTAAAAGAAAAAAGTAATTATGTCTATCAATTGCGGTTCATGAAGTATAAGGATTTTCTAGACTCTTAGATGAAATTTAACTCAGGATTAAGTGAAAATGATTTAGCTTTTTTTTAAAATCAATTCTTAGTACATGGAAATACAGTGAGGTTTCTACTTGGAAGATTAAGGCATAGGCTCTGTTTCTACTAACCAATGGCTATGCAATCACAGGGATGTGACTGTACACAGTAATTACAGTATTGGTGCCATATTTACCATAACATTGACAGTCTGTACTCTACAACTTCACTTTACACACGGGTGATTAATTATCTATTTAATACAAAAAGAGAATGTGTGAATTATGGAAGTCTGTAAAATACTTGGAAGTTGGAGGACAGGGAGATGGTAATCAAATTAATCAAATTAAAGCTGCATCACACCAACTGATATTTTATAGCCTTTGTAGTTCTGCAGCCCTTAAGAATCAATGAAATGTCTTTCTAAAGTCACATTGTTTCTGGAAGCAGTTTATTATAGTTAGAGATACACTGTTAAAATGCAGCCTTTACTGTTTACCACACTGCCCAAAGTTTGCAGTGTAACCTTAACTTTCTGTTAAAAGACCAAATTTGTAGATAGGATTTTGGTTTTGTGATGTTTGGGGTTTGTTTGTTTAGTTTTGGTGTTTGTGTGGTTTTGTGGTTTTTGTTGTTGTTGTTGGATTTGTTTGTGCGGTTTTTTGGTTGGTTTTCTTAATTTGTTTTGTTGGTTTTTTTTAAATTCAGCGATTTGTAAAACTGATAGGATGCATTCCATGAAACATGTAAACAGTGAATTCAGTTTATTAATTAAATTTATTTTCATTTAATTGATGTAAATGTGACATAATTGTATATGATTCCAATTTACTTTTTCTTGACAAATGGTTAAGTGCTTGTTTCATTAAGACTTGTGGTACAGTACAGGCTACCTTTTTTCTCGTACTGCTTTTGCTGAAGATTTCAGGAAGGATGTTGTTTAGAAACTTGAACAGGCTTTTGGTTTTTTAAATATTAAGGCTTTTGCCGTTTTCATATCTCATTCATGGATAACTGTTTCCTCAAAGTCTAATGTCTCATTGCTGGCAAGCCATTAAAATGGCGCCAAACATCAAGAACATTGTCTTGTTGTATAATTGAGTAGAGCATAATACAGGAAGAAAATTGTAATAGAGAAATGTGTCAAGCTTAAGAATATTTTATCAGTTTCTTCATTTTTGTGGGAAGCTGAATCTTGATAATCTTTGTAGCTAAATGCATCTGTGTTAAACATTTAAAATAGGTAGTACTCATGGGAAAACTGATTGGAGCTTAGAACTTGTACAAATTGACAGCCTCTCTTCACTCCATTTTTCATCCTAAAGAAGTCTGCAAATATTCTTAGCTCACATCATTATTGCTCATCAGTGATTCTAATTAGCTAAACAGGAGTTTGTCTCAGTCATTGATCATCATCAGCTTCTTGACAGTGCCTGAATTTTCTCCCCCCATATTCCAATGGATTTTTAAAAATACATTTTAAATTCAAAATAGCTCAAGGAATGAAGTTGTTGAAAGAATTTTTTTCTGAATATTTGTTACCCTTTTAGAAAAGAAGAGATGATGACTGCAATTCCTATAAAGTCCCATTTTACAGTGTGACAGCAGATCCAAATATGATGTATAAGTTCCAGTCTGAAATACTACCTTGATTGTCTGTGGGGAGCTATCCTGTAAGAAGCATGGGAAAATGTCCTATGCCATCAGGAGAAACTGCTAATAAAGTTGCATTTGAGGTTTCAGCTTATACTTTAGGCTTCTGAAAACTTCCATTTTGTACTTAACTTCTAATAATTAAAGCATTTTTCTTTATCTGTGGGCGGTTACATGTTAAACTATTTTTGGGGGCATTAGCAAGCATGTGGTATCTAGAAAGCTTGAAAGAAAACATCATAAGGGCAAAATACATTTAATTTATTTAAACTTTTCCTACTCATGATTGTGATGATAGATCTGTGTTTATAAACTATGTTCTTTGACATCTTTGTTTAAAGGAGTACTTTACCAAGCATTGGAAGGAAGATAGGAAGGAAAATAGGTGGAAAATGGTGCATTTAACTAGAAATGTGCTGTGAACTGTTGTCTAGTGTGTAGCTCTGTTACAGGTGTATTTTTTGCTTTAACAGTGATCTATTTCTTTTTCTTTCCTCTCCAGTCCCAGACTTTATTCTGTGAACCTGTGTTTTGAAACCACATCCTAAAGTCAGAGGGCTCAATAGATTCTTAACTACCAATAATAAATCAGGATTAGCTGTGCATACTGTTTTTCACAGCTGTTTGTTCTTTTATGTGGCTCTTAGTTCCCTTATTTCCTTCCTCTGTTTTCTCCCTAAAATAAATTTAAAATTAACCACTCACAACTCTGAAGTTCCTTAGGGAGGATAGGTATCTAACTTTCCAGATTTTCAGATCACTTAATGCATTAGAAAACAAGTTTAGTAATAATTTTCAAGTGATGATTGCATAGTTCAGTTAGGAGGCTAGCTGATTATACGTTTTTTGTGTCTTGATTGAGTCTCACTTTTTCAAAGTCTGACTTTGAGAGAGGAGATGGGACGATGATGGCATATCATGAGTGGTAGACTTAAGGTCAGGATACTTCTGAGAGTTGGAGACAATGCTATTCATTACTTCATGGGGCTTGTGTGTAGCTAATGGTATGATTCGTTCTGTGTCTGCACCTGACTCTTCCAAGTACTTTATTACAAAGTACTTGGAATAGTCAGGTGCAGACACTTTCCTTTTTGTCTTCTAAGGCTCTTAGGATTTTGAATCAGCTAGTGTGTATCTAATCTTAAGGTGTCTAGCTGTATTTAAGATGTGAGGAAACTTTGAATGTTACATTTCTTACAGTTCAGATTAATATAGGTCTGTCACTTCCTCAGGTAGATTGTAGTGTAGCATGCGTATGGAAGAGTGGTAACCTTCCTCCCCAAATATTTCGGGTTTGATTACTGCAACTGTTTTTTTTTTTCAGAAAGGATAATTGTTGATAGCCATTTAAGATCCCACTGCAAAGTAATTTAATATGAAGAAGAATTAATATTTCTAAATTGGAACAGTTTTTGTTTCATTTACATTGTACCTATCATGAACAGTATGTCTCCTTCAGGAACATTTACAGACTTTTGGGTTAAGTATTATACCGATAAGCTATTCAGCCATTTTTACATTTTTGCTTACTAACTCCTGTTCTTTAAGGTTTCTACTATCTTCTAGTACCAAGTTTTATATACTTACCAGAAAGTCCTTTACCATGTTTTAAAACATGACTGAGAGTGTGACTGTGTGACTTCTGTTAGCTAGATATGTTTTACAAGCAGGGTAAATCAGTTTCATAGCCTCATAACCTGTCATGCTTTGAAACCTGTTTATTGGTTTTGAAAAGACATCACAGCACAACTTTCGGAATGCATTAAATAATTTCATATTTGCATGAATTTCTGTAATCACAGTCTACTGAGTTACATTCCTGTAAGTTTTCAGATTTAAACTGTGACAGCTATAGGTGGTCTGTAGCTGCACAATTTGGCCTTGACAGATACTTATTCGACCAGCTGGCTTGTTAGCTCGTTGAAGTAAACAAGTCCCCAAGTATGAAAGTGATTGGCTGAATTCAGGCTCAAACGGGGGGACTCCAGCCAGTTCCTTTGACCCAAGGATGCACCCACATCATTGGCGAGTGAGCTGGGCGGAGTTGAAACCTTTGTCCGGTCAACTCTGTGTGAGCCAGAAATTTGAAGCCGGTATAAAAGGGTCTGCCCTTCAATAAATGCTGGCTGTTGCTGCATGGACATGGAGTTTCATGTCACTTGTCTGTCTCTGAAACTGCTACAATAAACTATGAAAAACTGTCTGTACTATTTATTTTACTGCTTATGACTTTCTAGCAACCTATCATGCAATGGCTTGTTGGTTCTGATTGGAGGTGATCAGATGCTTTAAGGTCAGTATCTGATACTCATTTTTTTGTTAAGTTTCTACCTCTTAGTTAAAATGTTAAATACATTTCAGATATGAAGTGTTTTTTGGAATACTTGTTGAATATTCATCATCTGATTTCACAGCACTGAGTTATTTTCTTTATGAAGAAGATTTTTTTTAAAATGCAATACAACTAAGACTGCTTCCCATATATTTTTATTTTTCTTAAGCTAAATGTAGCTTAAATGCATACCTTTTCAGATAGCTTTTTCTTAGTTTTCTTCAAGTCCTACAACATATCCTTGCTGTATTTTTGAAATAGGAGAGAGCTATTTAGAGTTACAATGCCTTGAGACATGAATTTCCAAAACCCTCACTTCAAATTCCATGCCATTTTTCTTTAGTTCTTTGTTTACTCAAGATTGGATTAGATATTTTAGCAGTCATAGAACTTTATTAAAAACCACCATGTTATTGGATGGTCTATTAATGTCAGTGTAGTTTAGTTTTTAAAATCTCTCATAGCATTAGACTACACAGTAATACTTAATAGTGGAGAAAAATAATCCTTCATGTATGTACTATCCTTATTGGCCACTGTTACAGAATGCTTTGGCAGATTAAGCCTTTTGTGTACAGCTGGATATTTTCATCCACTTTAGACAGATTTACAGACTCATGTGTACTAGTGTTTGATTCCCTTCCAGCTCTGAAATATTCCTTATTTGGTAGAGGAAGAGTTGCTCAAGTGGGATTCTCTAGCTTCCATAGGTGGCTGATACCAGCCCTGATGAAAGTTTTAACTCTCTTGTGAGAACAGAGATAATCTAAATGAGTTTCTGCTTCTGTCAGCTGTGGTGCTGCAATTGCCTGCAATGTTTGGACATTTTTAGAGAATATGTATTTCTCAGCCCTTTAGTCATACATGTGATAGGAACTTTTGTGCTAAGGAATATGAATATCCTTACTGTTGTGACATTTGTTTTCTTTCTGCCTAAAATGGAGGCCAGTAAGGGCATCAGTGTTCGAACACAGTTAAGAAATAAGAAAGCAATGAAATGAGGTACTTTGTTAAACAAACCAAAGTGTTGCAGAGGTGATAATAGATGTGCACTTATTGTGGCTCTGCTCATCCCCCTTACTCAAGCTTCTGAGTCTTTTTTTCTTCTGCTGGTATAAGTTACACATTCTGTCCCTGTGGAATATAGAAAAATAATTATCCATGATGTTCAGAACTGTTGTTTCAGACATAAAAATGTCATGTAACTGAGATAAGGACTTCACAAACTGAAGTAGGTTGGTGATTCTACATTGCAAAGAAGGGGCAAAAGCATTTTGCTCACTCTTTGTTCAAGTACACTTTTCTACATTTGGGAAAGAGTGAAAGACAGATAATATTTCAGCTGCTTTAAAAATATTAAGACCTCTTATTTCTGTTTCTTTTTGAACAAAGCTGTGTTAGATGTTTACAGATGTAATTTGCTGTCACTTGCCATATGCTCCCTGATTAATTCTGCAGGGCCTGTCAGCTTCAGATAATTTAATTTTCTGTGCTTTAAAATGACATTCATTATCAGGACATGAAAAATTCAAATGATTAACTGCAAATTATGACTAATAAAGTGTCTATTTTTTTGTTTGTTTCCAGAGAAAAACAGAAAGCTGAAGTCAAGGACAGAAGCATTTTAGAGGTTTTGCAAGCCAAAGACAGCAAAATAGAATCTTTAGAACAGGTTTGTATTATGTTTAAATAGAGCAGTTAAGAAAACTTGTCATTGACAACACATTTATGTTTGTCAAAATGAGAAAATAGTTTGCTATTGTCTCTTAAGAAAAAAGTTGTGATTGAGAGATTACAAATTTCTGATGAAGTATTATTTAAACTCTTCTGTGTTGTTCAAACAGTTGATCTGTTACCTGAAAAGTTCATATCATTTTAGATTAAACTTTTTCTGAAGAATCTTGTCAGTTCATTGCCTCATCTTACCCTATAGTCTAACCTAAACTTGGATCTAAGTCTAGAAGAGTGTTCTGGTTTGTAATATGCCCATGCACATCGTGGTAAGATTTGCCATCCTGACAAGTACAAAATAATAAACCTGATGCACCTTCTCCATGACAAGAAACACCACTGAACTGGTGGTGTCTCTCCTTTTATTGATTTTTGAATCAATTCAAATTTAAACAGATATATAGAAAGCCTACGTTATATATGATATGAAGTACAAAAGGTATGTCATACTTTATTATATAATTGTTTATTATGGAGACTATATAATGCATATATAGTAGATTATCTGTACCACATATATAATCTATATTATATACTTTATATACTATAGAATTATATCCAATATTTAATACATTAGATGTAATATAATGTATTACATTGCATATAATATGTAGATCTATGAAAGATGTAAATATCTGTAAAATAATACAGTAAATAAAATGAAAATACTGTTTATTATTGAATAAACTTTAATTTGTATTACAGCAGTGGCTGAAGTTTCAGTGTGGTGTCTCTGGCCGTAGGTGTGATGTGTAATCTGTTTGGTGCATACACACACAGCATGCTTAGAAGCCAGCAGTGTATGATTTCTGCCCTATCCTTACCTGAAAGGCAAAATACCTGTGAAGACCTTTATAGGAATATGTATGCACTACTGTGCTTTTAAGAAGGGTCCCTGCTATGGCAGTGTCTGAACCTGGGATGTGCATTCTCCATGAGGTTGCTCTCTGTGGTTTCAGATCAGTTTCAGGAGCTGAAACTCTAATTGATCAGAAATCTGAAATTGATGGTGTAATAAATTTACATCATCCATGTGGAAATGGAGAGAGGCTGGTAAATGTAATTAAAACCATGGAAATTTGGCAGCCAGGAAAGAAGAGTTTGTCAACAGGATGGTAAAACTGGATATCCCTAAAAACTTGGGAATGAGAGGCTGGAGAGTAGCCCCACAGAAAGTACAGGCATCCTTGTTCACAGGAAGTTGAACATGGGTCAGCAGTGCCCTGGCAGCCAGGAGGGCCAACCCTGTCCTGGGGTGCATCAGGCACAGCATGGCCAGCCGGGCAAGGGAGGGGATTGTCCTGCTCTGCTCTGAGCTGGGGCAGCCTCACCTCCAGTGCTGGGAACAGTTTTTGGGTACTACAGTAATGACGGTGGTGAAGGGCCTTGAGGGGAAGACAGGAGTGACTGAAGTTACTCGGTTCAGACTGATAGGAGGAGGAGACTGATGGGAGATCTCATTGGGATTTAAGACTTCCTTATAAGGGGAAGAGGTGAGGCACCACTGATCTCTTCCCTCTGGTCACCAGTGACAGGTCCTGAGGGGTTGGCTTGGAGATGTCAGGGTAGGTTTGAGTTGGATATTAGGAAAGGTATCTTCACCCTGAGGGTGATTGGGCACTGGAAAAGGCTCCACTTGGAAATGGCCATTGCACTAAGCTTGCCAGAGTTCAACAAGCATTTGGATAATGCTCTCAGGCACATGGCATGATTCTGGAGGTTGTCCTGTACAAGGCCAGGAGTAGGACTTCATGGTCCTTGTGGGTTGGTTCCAAATCAGGATATTCTGTGACTCAGTGATTCTAACAGATGAGGAGAACAGAAGTTGTTTTGATGATCATCACAACTCTAATGCAGCCCTTACAATTAGCTTCCCTTAGAGTATCATGGACTTGGGGGGGGGGGCAGGTTGTGAAGGACACCAGATGGTGCCAGTGTTGTGTATGAAAGCAGTGTACAGAGGTGATGTCATGCTGACCTTCTTGCCTCATCCATTGGCTGGGATGCTGTAGGACTGAATCAAGAGAGGGATTGCTTCCTGAATGCGAAGTTTTAGTGATTTGGTATCAAAGAATGGAGGTGGCTTAAAAAACAATGTAGTGTTCTTATTTCTTTTGTATTACTGAATGTGCTCCTTCTTCGTTCATCTAAGGAAGAAACAATACTATTTAGGTAATTAACATGCAAATAGGTTGTGTGTGAAAATGTGCATTTTGACAGTCATGGTAATGAACTGTAATATGTAAAGTACGGACAGGAAGACTTGAAGGCTGTTTAGCCGACTAATTTTTTACATCTAGGAAGTTGAGATTAGCCAGTCATTTCTTCTGTTGTTTTTCTCTTTGCCTTCATGCATCGCACAGAGATACCAGTTGCAACAAGATAATTTGTTGTAGGGTTTGTTGTCTAGGAATTTCTGAGTGGCCACCAAAAAGCTGATTGTATAAATCAATGCTGAGTAAGGGAAAAAAGAAAAATCAATGGACTGTCTCATCATTTTACATAGATGTTAGCTTCTATTGCTTCTAGAAATAACAACAGAACTGTATAAGAACATGAGATTGTATTTCTTGTCTTGTATTAGTCTTGCTTAGAATGACATGCCTAAAAGGACTTTATAAATTTCTGTAAATATGAGAGCATATTCTCCACAGGCTAGATGAGATACATCCATGTAGTTAGCTCATACTGAAAGCTAAATAAGCTTAATTCATAAAGAGATATTTCAAGTATTAGAGAAGTTTCTATTTTAATGGATATTACTGAAAATCAAGTAAAATAGTAAATTTGGAAACTATGATTCAGAAGTAATATGGTCTTTAATCACATTTGTATAACCTAACACTGAAGAAAAGTGTTCAGATACTTATGAAAATGGCACTTGTGGCTTTACGGATAAAAGTCTAAATCATAATTTTTCAAGTCTTCTGCTGTCCAATATCTTTGGACAGTACAGTATATGCATTGAACTTCTGTTTACTTAGTACAACTTCAGGTTTTCACTGCTCCTAAATTATGGTGTTGTAATCTTCAGTTTTGTATACATGAATAAGACCTTTTTCTTTTCATGAGTTTATTCCATAACTTCATATTGTGTTAAACATTTAAAATATGAATTAGTGTGGAAGATTTCAAGATGTACCATTCAAAGATACAAATAAATTTGTTAAAGCACTTAAGATTATTCTTGTCTATTATTGCACATAAATTCAGCACAGAATGTGTTGTATTTGAGTTTTCCATTGTACTTTTCCCTTCTTGCTTTTTTATTTAATTAGTGTAGTGGTAACTTTTGGTCCTGATAGTCACAACTTGGCCTCATCTGGCATGCAGATATATTTATTGTAAATGCTGTGTGGTAAAAATCTTATTCCTTTGCAATTATTGTCTTGAATACTATTCTGAATTTTTGCTGTTATTTTTGTTTTATGCAGCGTCTCAAAACTCTATTTTTAGCAGTTATATATGCCTGACATATATGCATTACTTCTCTGTTTCAATGAAAAGAATTTCTAACTGCTATGTTTAAGTGGCTAGGACGCTCTCTTAGGATTTTACTTCTTCTGAAGACTGATAGATACTTTGCTGCAAAAAATCTTTTCATTGTCTTTTTTATTTGGAAACATTTTTAACATGTTGCATTTAATTTATAATAATTGTGTGTATCTTAAATAGATCACCAATGCTATTTGCACCCTTAAATGTAAGGTGAGGTTTTTGGGGGAATGTGTGAATTTTTTAAATTCAAGCAATTAGTTTAGCAGATAATGCTGGAGCAGGGAGCAGTCTTCTGCCATTCACACAATAGATAAATTAAAATATCTTAACCTGTTTTCTTTAGAAGATGACATTAAAGACAGGTAAAAATAGCCGTAAACCTTTTCTTATAACATTGTTAATTAATTAGCTTTCAATTTTGATCTGGAGGAACTAAAGCTAATCTTTTTGTCCTAGACCTTGTAATGTTTCAAAACCTTATCAACTGATTATACTCTAGAGGGGTTAAAATAGTACTAGCTTGCCTCATTATCTGCTCTTGAAAATCTTCAGCTTGCTGTGCAAATCTATATTAAAGCCTTTTTAATGGGTCCAATTGAAAGAAGCATAATTCTACCTTCAAGCATTAATTAATACTGATAATTTTTTCTTAACTTTTGTACATTTGCCTGGTTATATTTTTCTTTGTAATAAAAATACTTTTATTAAATTAGAACAAATGTATAGAGGCATTATTACCACCTAAATACTTTATTTTCAGTAGCATGTAAGCTTGATTATTCTTGGGTAATGAGGGACATGACGATAATTTTGGTAATAAGGAGTTCCGATGAAAGTCAGCAGTGTTGAGATTATATGAATTTTATAAACTCTTTGCACAAAAAGTTGGTCCAGTGAATAAGATTTATATATAATGCAGACAAAGCATGTTGAAGGAGATGCTAACATTTTTTTTTCTTTAAAAAAAACAGTGACTCAGGTTGTGCATTGGAAAAGGGATCAGCCTTCAGTGGTGAAACCTGTGTTTTATGTAGCACCTTTGAACTGCATCAGTGAATTATCATATGTCTTTTTGCCTTTCTGTTTGACGTCTTCTTGTTAGTTTTCTCATAAAATTAAGGGAAGGAACCCTTTTTCAGGAGCTGATATCCGTGAGAAACATGGGAAGAAAAATATACAGACAGTTGAAAATTGCTGATTTTGGTTATTGATAGAATGCTGCCTGAGATGGGTAGTATGATGACTATGGCTGATACCTGTGGGCTTTTTTGACTGAAGAAATTAATAAGCTCTAAATTACAGTGTACCTTTATAGCTCATTAGTATTTTTGTATGAATTCCCAGTAGGAAGGCTTTTTCTACCACTTGAAAAAGTGCTTCTGTGAGGTAGCTTGCTCCATTTTGAGGAAATAGTTTTTAAACTTAACTTTTTCTTACTTAATTCTGCAGAAAAGAAGCTATATTGGATGTCTATATAGGTGTGTTGTAAATCTGTGCCTTACGTACCCATTCCTGAAGTTGGGTCAAGCTTCTGGGTCTTTATTACTCAGCCTTCATATTTTTAGTGTTTCTACAGAGATGGTACCTGCACTTGGATTAGACAGAAAAATGAAAAGTAACTAAAGAAATGTGATGTCTCTTGTCCTCTGCCCAGTACACTAGTTTGAAACATGATTTCTTGAATATTGAGCAGAGCTCAGTAGTCAAACCTGGAAAGAAGAGGGAGTTTATGTTCATTCTCATTCATCCTCTTGTCAGCTAGTGTCTAGCTGGGAGTTTTCTTTTTCAGCCCAGAATAGTTATCATCAAAGCAGAGTAGCCTTTTGTCTGAGCTAAAAATGGTTTCTATAGCCAATGGAATCTGCTTTTACTGTGTAAGATATTAACTTCTTTACTGTTTTTAGTAAATTAGTTGGTCATTGTAGTGACACTTTTTTTTTTCTTCTAAAGTCAGTATGGTTTTAAGATGGTTGGATTTTATTCCCTGATTAAGGACATTTGGTGAGGAAGTTTCCATATATTGTGGCTTCTTACTTGAATACAGGCAGATTTCCTGAAAGTCAAGAAAATGGTTATACTTCGAAGATCAGGTAGCAGAAAGAAGCAGGCAGTGCCCTGTGGGACTAGGTTCTGGCCTTATGAATCTGCTGACAACACTTTGGAAGGAGCTTGTCAGAACAGGTGATCACAGCAACAGCTGTTCTTTATTTACTACACCTGATCTGGCAGCATTGATGTATAGGAGTGTAATGAAGTACTGCTGTGTCAGGCAAGGATGCTGGTAGGTATCGATTCCTGCAGATCTCAGATCGTCATGCACTCTTCTAGAGAGCTAACTCACTTTGAGGACCTTGTATATGTCTTGCTGGAGAGGAAAGCAGAGAAAAAAAAGTCTAAGCCTGGTTCTGTCAAGACTGTGCTCTTCAATGAAGATAAGAGAAAAGCTCACTTAGCAAGATATTGGTTTTGATTTGAAATTAGTAGAGAGAATAGAGGACAGAAAGATAATTTGGATTTTCTGTTTTCTGACCTAGAAGGCTGTGCTGCTGCTGTTTCAAAGTAGAGCTGCTAAGAAGAAAGAGCAGAGACTACATTTCTTAGGTGGTGTTGCTATACAGCACTGTATTATGGGTTTTATAGAAAATCTGATCTCTCCTCACTAGCTGTGGCAAGACTGTTAGATTATATTGTCAGTATTTACTACAGTTTTCCTGAGAGCTCAGTAGAGTAAAATTGACAGTCAGTTTCTAAGTGCAGCAGACACATTACTGCAATATATGCTATACTGCTTGGTACTGATACTGAATTTATTATGGAGCTGCAGATTTTCTGTTTTGACCAAATGCTGTCTCATTTACAAATTAGAGGTGTGTTTTTGCAAAAAACTGCCTCTAAATATTTCCTTTTCTCTGAGCAAGGAGCTTCTGTATTCCTTGTTTCAGAGATGGAAAACCTATTGTAGAAAACTACATGTGCCGGAAACAGTGTTTGGCTCCCTTGTTGGTGCAAAAATGCAGCTGCTGGCAGCGCTTGTTTGCACTCTACCTGTACAACAGAAGGAACTGAGCAAAAGGGATACAAAGGATCGTAAGATATTGAGGAAAATACTAGTAAAGTTTTGTTTTAGTGAATGAGAGAAGGAGCGTGCTGCAGCAGAGTTGTAAGGATCAGCATGAGTGGAAAGGAGGTGGTGCACATCAGAAAAATAGTTTTCTCCATGCTGTGACCTACTCAATAGCTTGCTGGTAAGAGATGGTTCCATTGCTGCTAGTGAAAGTGTGGTGCTAGAGTTGCATACAGCCACAGTTTGTTTCCACCACGTGTTCAGGTATTGAAAAATCCTATCAGGTGTTTCGATTAAGATAGCAAACTTTGTTAAAGATACCAAATTAATCACACTAGAGAAGTCTGAAGAGGTCAATAGGGAACATGGTGTTTATAATAGATTATGCTGTTTTACCCTTCCTTAATTTATGGGTCAGGTGATAATTCAGGTGCAACGCTGACTAATAGTAGAGAAGTAAGTACATATTCACCACCTGCAGGATGAAGTCACCTGCTCATATTTCTGGTTTGCTTCTCTGTAGAACCATTTTATTTGATCCTCTTATAAATGCTTTAAAGAATCTTGGTTTTCTTTTCTACTGTCTGCAAAGCAGACCTGTCCTTTTCCAACGGCAAATATATGGTATGAAAGCACATTTTAATAGACAGTTTATAAGAATGTTTTTCCTTCTATTCATCTCTAAGTTATCATGTTTTATCATGTATTTCATGTCTAATATTGATAGAAATTGATGTTCAGAATTTGTCATTCATTTTGGGAATGGATTTCTAGATACCTGCTTGCAGGTAAATACTTCTTTTTCTCAGAAACCATTTTTTTAATTGGTTTATCTCAGGGAATACTGGATAGCATGGGATTGGACAAGGGAAAACAGTCTTTGGTGGTATGAAAATCAGCTGAGCTCCCCCACTTCAATTACTCTGTTTGTGGTTGCTTTTTTAGTTGAAGATTGTTCTGGCAGAAGGTTAGGAATGAAAAGTAATAAGAATTAAAATTGGAATATGCACTCAAAATACATGTGTTACATTTAAATGCATTATATGTCAGTTGCTATTTTTCTTTGGTTTTTTTCATCCTTGTTAAGAGTCAAGTTCTAAGTTGAATATTTAGCTGTGAATACAGGTATGCTCTAGAATCTATCTACAGTAGAATCAGGTAGCACTGTTGGTGTTTTACTTTTAGAGAGGTATGGATTTAAAAATAACTCATATTTTTTATCATAACTAGCTGTTGTCATTCAGACTCCAAAAGGATATTGTGCAGACTGCAGAATGCAGCTGGTGACCCTCATGGCATATGGTTGCCTTTTTGTGAACTATTTGCCTTAAACTTCTGTTTGTCCTATGTCTGAAAATAATATAAGAATCTAATCTAGATTAGCTCTAGATATAATCTAGAAGTCACGAGATGAAAGAAAGTGAATTTATTCTGTTAGTTTTGTTTTTTCCTTTTTTTTCCTTTATTTTGGAGGACTGTATGAGAATATGACTAGCAATGCTTTTTGTTAAACATGCATATAGATGTTCAAGAACCATGAGGATTAATAAAGTTGAAAAAATATAGAGAAAAATTTAAGAAAGCTTAATTAAGAGAACGTATAAAATGTTACTGGAGCATTTTTAGTGGTGAAAATTTATCATTAAATTCCTGCTAGAAATGAAAATAGGAGTTGGAAAGAGAGGAGAAGTTGAAAGTGTGGTAAGTCAACCTCAACTATCTGGTGAGGGAAAGGGAATTATGAAAGGGAGAAGATATGTCACAAAATGTTGAAGTAGCAATTCTGAGAAGAAGAACTTTAAAGAAATGATATTTCCGCATTTAATTTTTAATAAAATAATTTAATTACTAAATTAATTTAGTTTCTGCAGAAGATGTCAGGATTTCTTCAAATAATGTCAGTACTTTCAGTACTTCAATTTTTCATCCATTTATATTAATTTTAACTTTTTTCTCCTTGTGTTGTATTGGAAGTGGACTACTGTGCAGTGAAAGCTTCTGATAAAGAGTGCAATGAAGAAAGAACAGAATTTAGTATTTATTTGTTACCATTATCCTTTTTGATAGTAGAAATCAAATGCCCCTTTGTTGCATTCCTAGATGGACTCCTTTAAATTGTCGTGCATAGATTTGAATTTTCCCGTGAAGTGCTTCAGCACCCAGTGTGTTGTTGCATTCCTGTATTAGCAGCAACATTGAAGGATATGTCATTTTTGTGTTTTTCCTGGATTGTTTTTACTCCAGTTTGAGTTAACTTCTTCACGTGAAATAAAACCCACTCTTACTTACATTTCACAAGCCTGTATAGAGGCAGCTATGCAATACTGATTTAGTAGTGCAGTCTGATTGATTTTAAAATGCAGAATTAGGGTTTGGTTTTTCCACCTTTTTTTTTACCTTGGCTCCCAAAATATGAAAATTTGGAAAGCACTTAAGGCAATAATAATATGTACAGCTTTTGTTACATAGTTCTCTTTACTTGCTTTTTATTTAGCAGACTAAAAAATATGTCACTAAAGACTGGAATTTCAGTGATGATATCTGTAATATCAAACAGTATGTAAGTTCTGGTAGTTGTATCCTAACTCACTTTTTTTTTGGGAATCAGACATTGAGGAGTTGCTTTTGTTACCACTTTCACTGTCTCCATACAGTACTGTATTGTCTAAACTCACAATGGGTAAAAACAAGGTTTTAATTTAAAATCTTTTATTTTAAATTAAACAAAGTATGGACAGATAATTTTAACATCCTACTGCCATGAAAAAATTGAAGTGTTCAGCGCTAAGACAAGAAAGAGCTATTGTCACCTTTTGGTTTTGATCTGTTGTCTTCATACCAGATTTTTTCAGTTTGACTTGGTATGTGATTTTGCTTTCTCTTCAGATTGCTATGAAGATATTTAAAAAGGAAATAGTATTTGACAGTAAACAATGTATTATGGAACAAAAAAATTTTTATTGTGCTGTAGGTAAAGAGATGCCATGGGAAAGGATGAAAATTAATTCGGGAATGACAGTCCTCTGAGACATCAAAAGGTCTGCTTCACCAGGTCACAGTGTTTCTTTGTATGTACTGTTGCCTGGAGCACTCTGGGATCCAGCAGTATACAGGGGATACTCTTCGGTTCTTCCCAGAATCAAAGAAGGGTAAAAGCAGTTCCTTTTGGTTTTTATTGTAGCAAATTCACTGTAGAATAGTTTTCTTTCTTGAAAGTTTGTTGAAGTGTGCTTTAGATGCCTTAGTTACATGATGTTTTTTATGGTTCTTGACCACCAAGCTGTCAAACATTGCTTTTGCCCTGTTGTATTCAAACAAGTATGACTGAGTCAACTCAAAGTGTAAGTTGAGATTGTTCTTGTGTAGTGTCAGGCTGTCTTTATAGTATCTAGCCAAAAATCAGTAGAAACTATGGGAATAAAGTAATTCCTGATGGGTTTTTTACCTAGTGAAATCTGTCAAAATAACCTCAAGTAGGAGGTTGTCCTGTGTGTTGATCAGGTGTGTTTTTTTCCTCTGCTGTTTTACTTGCCTACTAGGGTAATCCTAGAATAGGGTAATCTTTTAGGAACACTGTGTTCTCTGCACTAAGAAATCAATCTTTACTCTCCTGTTAGATGAATATATAGGTTGGGGAAGCAAAGTACGAAAAGAGCTGCATAGGAAAGGGCAGATGATAATTTACTTAATTGTCTATATCTCAGAAATTCCTTTATGTAATCCTTATTTCTACCCAGTCATGGCTCCTGAGTGATACTTGTTTTTTTCCCCCTTCTTTATAAGCCTGTGAAATAAGCAGATAGGAGAATAGGAGAGTAAAAGTTCAATTCATTTAGAGGAAAAGATAAGAGCACGCAAAGTGGTAACCCAGAAAAATGCTTTGACACATAACAGGATTTTTTTTCCATGCAAGTGTAACTCACCTAGACAATGTTTCACTAGTGCTGCAGTAGATGACTTTGTAGACTATTCAGGTGAGTTTGCTTAATGATTCCTGTGGTATATTTGCTTTTTGATTGGTTTCAAGTATTAAATTACTGTTCAGTTGTGGAGATAAGTAATTAGTGTGCAAGTCTGATTCAGGATAATCTGTCTGACTATTCTGAATATTCACAGTAAGTAGTTTATTTCAGTTGGAAACTTAATTTGAGCAGTACAGAACAAACATTTGAAATAGCCAGTTGCACTTTTGTACCATCCTTTCTCCATTCATTCTCCAAATTGCTGGAAAACATCCCATTTAAGACAGAACCCAAAATATCTCTGATTTCACTTCACAAATATACATATGCTTCCCAGTTTCTGCTCAGTGCATAATGAAACTAAGTATTAGTGTGATGTACCTGTGTACTCAGAAATTAGATGTATTAAAGAGCTGGAGCTTTTATAAAAAATGTGTGTGTGTGAATTTTTAGCTCAGAGCCAAGAGTGTCTTTCAGATAGGTGAGATTTTTAATGATGTTTTAAGGGTGTCTCCAAGTACAGACTTTTGTTTTGATAAATGTTAAGTAAATAGTAATGAGCTAGAAGGAAGACTCAAAGGAGCTGCTTCCTCCAATTCCATGAGGACCTGGGGAGTGGGAGAGTAACAAACAAAATGACTGATGCTTTCCTTTGTAATGTGGATACATACCTTTTTAAAGATTCAGCTAAATCATTTCTGCCAGCACCAGTTTATTACTGTAAGTGTAATAATATATCCAAAGAGCAAATGTTTTGTCTTTTGAATAGTAAAATGCAACTTCAAATGTACTGTTTTGCATGTTTTTGCTCAGCATATTTTCATTCTTTTTTTATGTCTGGCGTCCTTACGAACCAGATGTAAGCTTTAGACACTGAAAACTCACATATATCATCAGATGTATTGAAGAATAATCTAGAGGATTTTTGTCTTGTTGATGATTTTTTATGTTTCTGTACCCACTTCATTTTAGCTAATGAATTAAAAGCAAAGCAGTTAAACTTCAGCTCCGACATGAAAGTTTTATCAGTTTCGTACCACAGTTATGGTGTCACTGCTAGGAAAATATTATAGATTAAAGCCCTTTTGATTTAGAAAGAGATGGGACAAAACAGAATGTGGAATTAAAACAGAGAATGTGGAGAAAAACACAGAGTTGTAATAGACATTGAAGAGTGAGGGTGTTTAATGCAAGTGTCATGAGAATCAAATGAAATTATTGCAGAAACTTGAAGTTCTTGTTTTATGGCAGTGAGATTTTTCTATATGCGAGTGAACTAACCCATAGTATGTGGTGAGTAATGTTGTGTTATTTTCCTTGAGCTGCAAATTCAGCCAGACTTAATTATCTTTTAAAGTATTTTGTAGCGTAATCATTTTGGTAGCTTCACTCAATAGTAATTTCTGTTTACTATGACAAATTCTGGAAATTCTGCAGAATTTTGAATTCAGCTCTGGCTTGTTTTTTGGTGTGCTATAAGTGCAAGTTAAAAAGTATTCTAATCCATTCTTAATCCGTTAACGCAGGTACAACTTCTGTAAATGACTGTTTTTGAATAAGCTTCTCTGAGTAATTTCTGTTCAGTTCTGCATTTATAGGCTTCTTCAATAGCAGCAGGGTATTTGGTTTGTCATTTGCATTACTGTGTCTTACAGTCATTCAGCCTTGAGTTTGATTAAAGTGCTAATGGAATTAAAATAATGCTGTAAAAACCGCTTATGTCAGATAGTTAGTTACATTTCGTAGGCCTAAAACACAGAGCATGCATGCTCTTTTGCACTTGCTTTTTGTCTATGAACAGGTTTTTGGTTTTTTTTTTTTTTTAATAGAGGCTCACAGGACAGCAGCAGGAGATAAACAGCTTAATGCAGAGAAAAAATGCTGTGGATGAGGAAAATGCCCGTTTGAAGAATGAATTTGGTAACTTGAACCGGAAATTTAAAGATAAAAGCCAAGAACTTAAGGTATATTGACTTGTACATAGTTTCATAAGACTGTAGCTTTGAAGTAGTTCTTTAAGCAGTGTCAGCCTTTGTGGCACAGAAAGTGACAAGCTTGGAGAAAAAATTGCCTTAGGCCTTGCTATACCTTACTGTTTTCTCACATACTAACTGAGCAAGATGCTTTAAAGCCAAGAATCCAAGCTTTATAACTTTCAGATAAATAGTTAATGATGGAAATGGAGCAAAGAAAGTAGAAGTGTGAAGATGTGGCTTCTTGTAATTAGATTCTGATGGGACTGGCATTATTAATTGATAAAGCTGAGGTCTGGGAGGATATGTCTGTGTGGGTCTCAAAAATAGCTGGGGACAGCATCAAAGGCAGCTTGATCAATTAATGGGCTCTTTGCAAATGTGTACTCATCAAAGCTGTCATCTAGCTAAAAAATATGACCCTTCCACCTGCATGAAAGAGGCCAATAAAAGTGCACAGGTGACCTTGGCCATCAAATACAGAAGCTGCTGTGAGGGTAAAACTGCACAGTTTATATTTGCTGATTAGTTCTCACTTTTTTGTTTATCGGCCCTTGTGGTACTGTTCTACAGGACACTGAGGAGTGTGCACAGAAGAAGAAAGAGCAAAACAGACTGGTTATAAAAAACCTGGAGGAGGAAAACAAGGGATTAAATATATGCTGTGCCGACCTGCTAAGTGACCTGGAGAAACTGAGGAAGCAGGAAGCACAATGGAAAAAAGAAAAATCTGGCAATGATACCAGAATAAAGGTACAAAGTGGAATGGACTCCTGGATGTTATTTGAGAATTAACTTCTCCAGACATTTCACTGCAAGTTATTTCCTTTAAATAGCAAGTTATATATTCAAATCTACCAGTGGGGACTTGCATTCATTTACATTCTATCACTTAAGACCCACAGCTTTTTAAAAATTGATGCTGCAAAGCAGGAATCTGACTTCAAATAGTCATCTTAAAATGTAATCATTAAAAAATAAAGGATGCTGTACTTTGAGATTATTTATATATATATATATATATGTATATATATATATGTGTGTGTGTGTGTATGAAAAAATAAAAGCTTAAAATATTACCACAATTTTTTGCTTGATTTTTAATTTACTTACATATAATCTTGTTGCAGTAGACTTAATTTTTGTTGGTATGAAAGAACATGTAGTTCCAAATAAATTGTGCCCTAGCCTCCAAAGGTCTCTATTCTATGAGGGGTATTATTATTGCTTCTACTATATTAAAAAGTTATTTTCATAGTTTATGATAAAGCAGAAAAGAAAATAACTGAATACATAGTGCAGATCTTTTCTCTTTTATTTAAATCATACTTTTTCTTGTTTCCTGGTGGAAATTGGCTTGTGTTTTTTAAATTTCTCCAAGAAATGAGCCATGAACATGGCAAATCTTAATTCAACAGCTGCTTATATACACATCTAGGTAGTGGATTCTTTTTGTTTGCATGATAAATGTACTCTTAGAAAGATGTGTTCTTTTGCATTATTGAAGTACATTCATTGCAATAACTATCTAATTAACACCTCTCCCAGAAATGCCCTTTTTTTCCCGCACTAGCAATTTTTGGATTGTTTTGGTGATGGAAACTCTTTTGAAAGAGCCTAATTCAGATCTCTTAACATGGGAAGTAAAGTTCTTGCAAATTGACTTCTTCAGACTGGTTATGATGAAAGGATTATAGAGTTCCTAGGACAAGAAATGATTTGTTGAAAAATCATTTGTAGAAATTTGTAGAAAAATCTAGTGAGTGCCAAGCTGATAAAATAATTTTTAAGTTGCCAAATGTAGTGCTTGTAATATTGGACAAGTTGTTGAAAATCTGTTACCTGTCCCTTCAATGAACACAGTCAGAATATCTCCTCTGTCTTTGTCTTCCTGGCTGATGAGGCATGCTGATGAATGAAAGAGCTGGGCAATTGTAGGGATGGGAATTAGTAGTGTTGGTATTTCAAAGGGGTTAAGTTGGTGTCTAGAGTGTGAAAGAGAGTACTTCTGGGGATGGGTGTTGCCTGAGACAGCAAGGGATGTCACAGAGTTGGATTTGCTGTTTGCAAACTAGGAAGAACTTGTTGAGATAATAAGAAATTGCAGTCTTGGCTGTAATGACCATGAAGTTGCCAAGGCCAACACCTTGAGACAGTGATGGAAGGAAAGAAGCGCTGTACAGCTCTGGAGTTTAGAAGCAGAGTCTTCAGATGTTTGGGGAACTTGTAGGTGGAATCCTGTGAGAAGCAGTTTTGAAGGGTAAAGAGCTCAGGAAAAGCTACGATGTCTTTAAAGACAGCTTTCTACAAACCCAAGTATGGTCCACTTTGGAAAAACAATGGATGTCTCAGGAGATCAACTTGGCCAAACAGATCTCACCACTAGATGCTGGTGTAGGCTGCAGATGGAAAAGAGTATTCAGGAAGTGGAAGCAGTGAAAGCTGTAGAGGGACAGTTCAGAAACATTGTCTGGACACTGAAGGGTGCTGGTAACCTACGTGCAATTGAAAGTTGCAAGTAATGGCTGATACAATCAGAATTTCTTGGAACTGCTTTATTGGTGAAAAACTGAACAAGGAAAATGGGGACCTGCTGCTGAAATGGAATGATGAATTAATTACAAAAGTTAATAGATTCAGCAGAGGTACTTAATATTGTCTTTGCCTCAGTCTTCTCCAAGGTGTCCCCAAAAGTTTGTGCCTAGAGACAGACTTCAATGTGAAGTACTGAGAGTGGATATGTTGGAAGATACCTGAAAGAACTTGACTGGTACACATCCATTGGGACTGCCTGAAATTAACTGCCTTCACAGGTGCTGAGAGTGTTAGCTGCCTCTCACCCTTTAATTTGGGAGTTGAGTCAACATATTTTTGTACATGTTTTTAAGTAATAGACATGGCATTAATAATCTTAAAGATGCGTTGTGTACAGATGTTACCATGTTTGTCTCCTCTGTCTGAAGGAATAAAAGGAATCCTTCTCAAAATAAGTTAGCCCAACGTTGCCTTTAAAATGTGCATTAGATGGTAGAAATGCGAGATGTAAAACACAGATTGTTTCTTAGGAAAAGGGAAAAGTGGTTACCTATGAAAAGGCTGAAGTGTTACCTTTTTTTTTTCCTTCCTTTTGTCTTTAAACCATTTCCATTGAAGAAAAGTGCCACTTCTCACTTTTGAAGACTGGTTGTTACTGTAACCTACGATAACCAGGTGTAATTCAACTTCTTCAAACTGAGAGAAAGGAATATCTGCTATGGATAGTTTGTCCTTTTAAAGAACATTTCTTTAAAGTTTTGTCATACTAGCTGAAATCAGTATGAGACAGGTTAACAGGAGGATACCTGGTAAGGTGGCTAAAAGGCTGAAAATAGCATTTTATTGGTTTTCTTTTCTGTAGGTACCTTCATATAAATAATATACAGTGTACAGAAAGTTAACTGTATATATGCCTAAAGTAGTTCTTGAGAAATTTTTCTGCTTCTTTTGTGATTCTCAGAGTTTATATGTCAGCTTTCTATATGTCCTGAAAGGGAACAAATGAAAAAGTCATCAATTAGCCAGATCTCCCTATCTAAGAATCAGTTAGTTATTTGAGTTATTTGGTTGTTCTTGATACTAAACTATTGTTTAGTATCAAGATAAATATATATTCCCCCAAACTCAAGTCACAAAAGGATTTGTATGTAGATGAAAAAATGTCAGACTGGCAGATTTTAAGTGGAGGTGAAGTAAAAGATAATGGAATTGCTTACTGGTGGTTTGGTTGGTTGTTTTTGTCAATTCCTAGTTAGCATAGTACTTTTGAAGTTTCTGAAGTCTGAAGGTTGGAATTTTCAAAGAAACGGCCATCTCTCACAAGCGGAGCCTGGGATTTTAGTTCCAATGAAAAATGAGAGTTTTATTGAGATGGGACCTTGAAAAATTGCTCTCACTTCTGTCATAATATATAACAGGAAAAAACATGAAAACAAAGCTACTGTCTTTGAAAGTGACTTTCAAAGGGTTTGAAGCTACAAATAACAAAACTGTGGTGTTAATTCATAGTGACTCCATAATGGGCATAACTGTACTTCCTCATGCCTTGGTTTTCTTACACTTTTCATGTTTAACGTTATTTTAAATTCACCTTTTCTTGCTGTCTTGCACTGCGTCTTTTATAAATAAGCATTTTCTCTCTTGTATAACTGAATTATTCAATGTTTTGACTAACTGTTTCAAGTAGCTTTTTTTAATAGGCTTTAAAAGCTTGAATCTTAAATTCTCCTTTGAAGTAAACTATAATTTAAAAACCCAGATTGGGGTATTTGTGCTGGTAAATTTTCACAAATTTACATAGCACGTTTACACAATGAATAATTTTGGCTACTGTATCAGCAAGAAGGGAATGTGATAAATTCCATATGATCTTAAAAATGCAGATACTCAGAAATTGAGTGTAAAATATTATAGGTTTTTTCATGGTCAAAAATACGATGTTGATGAAAAGCTCGTCATGAGCCTGCAATGTGCGCTTGCAGCCCAGAAATCCGTTTAATGGGCTGCATTGAAAGAGGTGTGTCAGCAGGTTAAAGGAGGTGATTTTCCCCCTCCACTGTGCCCTTGTGAGACCCCACCAGGAGTGCCCTGTATGTTCCTGGTTTTCCCAGCATGAGAAGGACATGGTGTTCCTGGACCAAGTCTGGAGGTGGGCCCTGAGGGGACTCTGGACCACCTTACCTACAGAGACAGATTGAGCAAGTTGTGGCAGTCCAGCCTGAGGAAGAGAAAGTTGTGTGGAGACCTCATAGCAACCTTCCAGGCTCTGACCAGCGCCTACAGGGGAACCAGAGTGGGACTCTGTCAGGAACTCTGGTGAGAGGACAAGGAGGAGTGGTTACAAGTTGAAAGAGGGGAAATTTAGGTTAGAGATTAGGAGGAAATTCTTTACTATGGGGATGAGGAGACATTGGAACTGGTTGCCCAGGGAGTGGGCAGATCCTGGCAGTGTTCAAGTCCAGGTTGGATAAGGCCTTGAGCAACCTGATCTAGAAGGGAGAGCTCCCTGCCCATGGAAGGGTAGTTGGAAGTAGATGGCCTTTCAGATCCTTCCTAACCCAAACCATTTGATGATTTTATTTTTATTCAGCTGAACTTTTGTACATCAATATATGTATTTCAGTAGCTAAGGTGTTTGTATAACAAGTTTTTTTTCTTTCCCTTTTTTCATGTTTTACTCTTTCAGTAATGCTTCCAAAAAACTCGAGCTTTCAAAATGTGTTCAGAAGATTGAGCTGATTAATTTCTTACTTGAAACCAAAAGCTGAAGTTAAATATGTCACAAATGAATACTGAAAGATACTTTTTTCCTAATTTTAAAATTTGCCATTAGATAACTTCTGAAGTTTTATTCATGACAAAATAATGTATTACATATTCTTTATATTGTATTCTGCAATGGATGATGGGAACTTAAAGCATTGGTAATGTTAGAATTTTTTCATCTCTTCCATGGAAAACCTGCAACTTTGTAGTGTGGTATTAGAAATATGCAAATAGAATTTATCACAGAATATATGAACTATTAAAATTTTTGTTCACATATTAAATACCTTTAGCTACAGAGGAAAAAAATACTGAGGAGAAGCCCTACAGTTACTTGTCTGCAAGTTATAAATACCTTATTACACTTAAAAAGTTTTATGTGTTGATAGTGAACTGTCTCCTATAATTTTGAATTTTTTCATTATTCAAGGAAAAATTAAGTTTCTCTACCTAGCCTTTGGCACTGAATGGTGACTCATTTGTTGGGTACACCAGGTGTGTAGCCTGATATTTGTCGAGAAACAAATTAATTTCCTACTTCATTCACATGTGAATTTTGCTATTTCCTTACATCAATGTTATTAACAGGACATGATAGTTTTCATACAATTTCAAGGATTTCAAGGAATTTGATGGTAGTAAACTTCTGATCCATCTAAATGCCTATAAGACATTTTAATGCAATTTTAAGGAATTTAATTTATTTAAATTTTAATTATTCACTTTTTAGTTATAGAAATATTTTGATAACCTCAATATTTGAGGCGTCATTGCTGAAAGGGAAATATATGTGTTTTCTTATTTCTTTAAGTCTGTATGTAAATGGAAAACTAATATACTCTTGGCAGTAGATTAGGGATGATATTCTAAGAGAAGGCTTTTATTTTAAATTATTAATGAATCATGGAATATTTGCCTTACTGAGAACGAGTGATTGCATCTGTGAGTAGCATAATACCAAAGAAGGTCTAAGGCTGTTGCCACCATCTGAAATTCTGTTATTGATATTGCTGTAATATTTATATTTCCAGTCTTGCCTCAAAACACTCTGGGGAGAGTAGTCATACAAAGCTTGGTAAGGACTGATATGCTCTTCTTAGGGAACTCCAGCAAGGTTTATGTAGATGTTGAAGTCTTCTTTGAGTAAGTTGCCTTGCTACTGTGTTTACTAGATACACCTTTGCAGTTTGCTGACTAACTTCTATGGTAGGGCTCATGGTAAAAGGCAGACCCTTCCTCGTTTGCATTCTTTTCAGTGAGCACTTTCAGAAATTTTCCGGTATGCTGTTTCTTCTCCTGAAGAAGCTATTCCTTGCACTGAATTAGCAGTGCATAATAAGAGCAGATTTAACAAGCAGTCTCAAAAATTAATCTATATCTATGATTCTTAGTTCATATACATGATATTGTGAATTCTTGTGAAAGGTTAAAACAATGAATGCATAGTTGCTTTTCTTAGAAACTTCTACATAGAAAACAACGTTTAATCAGTTTAGCAGTTAAATTGGGAAGGTTGCAAAGGTTTGATTCAGGTTCCTCCTTCTGCATCCAGCAGCTGAGGTAAGGAAAACTTCTTAGAGTAAAGAAAAGGTGGCCACCTATAATTTGAAATACACCTTTTTTCCTGGTATTTCACGTTTTTCATACATGCATATATACCTACCTATATGTACTTGCTTAGATTGCAATAAATGTATGTGTGTATGTATGGGCACTTCCATATATCTATATATATAGATAACTTGCATAGCAGATTTTAATTATTTCTTCTTAATGCATTTCATTTGCTTTCTTTGCAGAATTTGGAAACCGATTTAGCAGAGACAAGAGAACAAAAAGTTTGCACAGTATATGCAGTAACTTGTCATCTCAGGCAGATGTGAAACAGGAAGAACTTTTCCAAAAGGATTGTGATGTGGTTGGAGTTAAGTAAGTATTTCATAATAACTTAAAGTCTGAATCCTCTCAAAAAGGCGATTGTTCCAGTTAAAAAGCAGTATCATGCATTGAAGATACTTTTGTGTAACAGTGTGTTTTACCATTCTGTTCACAAGATGTAAGGCTTTTGGAAGTCTGCAGGTTTATGTAGACTCTTCCTGATACATTTTGACTCTTGTATATCTTAGCTGGTTTTGAGTAGTGATAGACTTGAGAAATTATACTTCTGTAATTTGCAATGTGTCAGAGAACTACCAATCTTGACTGAAGGTAATAAAGTAACAATATGATTAGGGACATGAATATTAATTAGAGAGGCTAAACGCACTAAACTTGAAAAAGCTTTAAGCCTAAGTGTAACTTCTTAATTAGATTCAAATCTGACAAGTCACCAAAAGTCTACATAGGCCTGTTCTAAAGGTTTAAAGTGCAGTGATTTAAGCTTTATCTTAGGCCTCACACACTATTTCTTTACACTGAATCTGTAAGATTAGTGCTGCATTATTTGTGTCTTGGAAAAGAACTAAAGGACAGAATGAATTATATAAATTGAAAAGATTACTGAATTCCCCAGAATTAAGGTAATATCAGAAGATAATTGGTAACTCTAAGTCAGTTGTCAGAGAATTGTCCATGTTTTACTTCTTAACTGCAGAGGCACACACATTGTTTCATTCCTATGTTAGATTAATTTAAATGGTGGTTTTGCCTGAAGAGCTGCAGTTGGGAAGTAGAAATCATTGGTATGGATACTCCTCTTTACTTTCCAAGCACAAAAAAATCTTTCTGTAGGGAGTCAATATCTAAGTCTTTTCTTTTTAAACCAAAAACCAAGAAATGTTATTTTTGATGCATCTGAACTAAATTGTCATCTTGAAATCTTGTCATGTTGAAATCTCTGCAAGAAAGATGATGTCTTTACAAGAAAAATGATTTTCATGTTTAGAAGAAATTATACCAGTTGGTTTTTTGGGTTTTAAAAGTCAATAAACATGCATAAGCTTATTGGGAGATTGTATTGAAAGAGGCAGTCAATGGAATTTGTGAAATTCAGCAATCGACTAATAGAATTTCCTGAAATTATTCTCAGAAAAATACATATGTGTGAGGACTGGGGACAACAAAGAAGGCATTTTAGAGTCTGGTAGTCAAGTTTGCAAAGTTACTGCTTGCTGGTTTCAGCTTCAGATATTGCAATCTGAGTCGGCCAACTCTTTGAACTTCAAATTTCTCAAAATGAATTCTTTGATATTCTTTGGAAAACAACCCCTTAGAATTTGGCACAAGCACCTCATTAAAATATGGAAGTAAAATAAAGACATTTTTGAACATAAGATCTGAATATGAGGTAATAAAGAGATGAAGACTACACTTATTTTAAAGTGAAGTTGTCTTCTATGTTTTCCATATAACGAATCCTCTAGATTTATGGGAAACTATTTGGTAAATCAGTCATATGGGGGGGTTTTGTGTGCTCTAATGTTTTCCTTACTAGATAGTTAGTGGTATTGCAATAAGTAATAGTATTTTTGGATATCACCAGTATTTGAGTTATGCTTCACATGTCTGTATGTATATGTTTGATCAGTATCATTATAATTAGTTGTCTGCTAATCTTTCTCAATGAACTTCAGCTATAAATTTCTTGTTGACATTTCTGTTATGAAGAAAGAAGGCTTAAGCTTATATTATGTAAAATTCACAGTTTCAGTAGTTAGCAATACATACCAAGACTTGCAAATATTTTGTACTTTTATAGTATAGAATACTGAAATTTCTCCTTATCTTCTGAGATGTCAGTATGTAGAGAAAATTGCTTTTCTGTTATTTCTCAATTAAAAATTACATCAAAATTAAACAAGTCTTTGTAAAAAGAAGACAAACTCTTATTTAAATTAAAGTAACAACTCCCCAGTTAAAGGAAAAAATCTGAGGAGAAAATGAATTCTTTCCATCTTCTCATTTTCATAGGCCAAAGTCTTGCGACTCTGCTGACTTAATCATTAAAGCATTTAATTCTTCCTGTTTATGGTAATGTTGTTGGGTTTTTTTTTAAATCCATTTAAAAGTTATTCTTATGAAAGTATTACATTGAATGCTTGGTTGTTATTTGATGCTGGCAGAAAATTCTCGGACAAATAGTGTGGAAAATACCCCATCCTCCTTAGTATCTTCAGTTTCCCATAATCAATTTCAAACTTCAGAGCTAAAAAAGGCAATCTGACTTGCAAATGCGTCTGCTCTCCCCAGTGTTCTGTCTCACTGTTTGCTGCCTTCCTACCTTCCCCACCCTCTCATTCCATGAAAACAGAGCAGGAACACAATTGAAATTATTAGAAACAAGCTCTAGAAGCAGAAAGAAAGAAAAAAAGTCAACTGGCTTCCTTCATTTGGTGTCTTCTTTCACATACAGCAAAGGCAGATTCAGAAAAATATGAATGTCTGAATATGATTCAGAAAAATATGAATGTCTGATGACACCTTGGTAATACTGTCCAAAATTTTTACATTATGTGCTAAGTTCAATTGCAGAAGCAAGTCTCCAAGGGAATGTGTACATACTGGGCTAGTGCTCTGTTTCTTGTGCATTCACCACTTCCTGTGTTGTGCATATCTGTCAGCTTGTTGGAAGAGGTTTTTTTTAGTTTAACAGTAAATATGTCTGTAGACATCAAGAGAATTGTTTTCTTCAGGAAATTAATAGATATCAAACTTTGAAGAAATACTCCAGTGCAACTCTAGTTCTACAGAATAACAAGGTGGTTTTGAAAACACTGCCATATGGCAGTAAAAGTCTCCTACATACTTTTGAGGTGTGGAAGATAAATTTTCTAGGACCAGTGACCAAACAGTATTTACAGGATACATCTTGTAGAGTGACTGTCTTCAAGAAGCCATTACCTTTCTTTTTTGGCCTAATTTTTGCAAAGCACTCTTCACCTTACTGGGTTTCATTTCAAACTTCCTAATTACCTGTGACATGTTTTCTTGTTATATTTTTGATGTTTTAATTTGGTACAGATTTTCTGTATCTCTTTAGAGTCCATGGTAACCTTTCCATTTTCATGTTAACAAGCTTGGTGACTTTTGCTTTAAAATTGTGCTAAATACCAGGGCCTAGAACTTTGTGGTCTGACACAGCTCTGGTGGAGCTCTGAACATCAAACTGGAGAAGTTTGATTGACTCACTGAGGCTTGAGCCTTGCTGTCACAAGTATCCAGGAAATATTAAACTGTTTGCAAATAGAGTGAAATCGATTCTAAAATGAATTTTAATTTCTTGCCCCAGTGTTTTTAGTGGAAATGTGGGCCATGACTTCATTCCTTTGATTCTTATCTTGTCCAACTCTATCCCTGATGATTTTACAACTCTTTTTTCTGTAATAATGTTTCTATTTTTACTCCCCCACTATGTGTGCCCCCACCTTGCCCACCACCCCTTCCAACGCATTCCAACGCAGTTACTATTAATTTGTGTGTTGTAAATTATGAGGCAGTCAGATTTTTACTCAGGTCTTGTTTTGCTGCTCTTGTATTTTTCAGATTATTCTTTGCTGTGTGCTGCAAACCATTTTGTAGTATTTACGCCATTTCTATGAGAAGTCATAATTTGTAGCAACTGTCACTGTGTTGTATTTTTAAACTACAGGTAGTGGGATCTAGAGATTTCTTGATTTACCCCAAAGGATCATGTATTCCCTTGGTAAAAAGGACAGCTGAGATGCTCAAAGTCCCAGTATATTCACCAGAATTGTGGAGGTGAAACAAAGCTAAGAACATCACCTGAAGTGATGTATATGTTTTTAATTCTGTTTGTAGCACAGCATGTTCCATAGCTTGTGGAATGACAATACTTATTCATTTCATTTACATCTCTGGGAAGCCACAGGTTACTCTAAAACCCTTGATCGGGGCATATAAGGCCCCTTGCCCCTGCAGGGATGGAAAGGTTTTATTTAACATTATGTTTTAGGGATAGAAGGAAATGTTTGTGAACACCAAAGCTGTCTCTGCTCTAAGCAATAGTAGTGACTTAAATATTGTTACTGGTTGGATAAGGTGTCAAATGTTTGAGTCTTGCTTCTGTCTGTTTTGTGGTGTCTTCATGTAGCATCAACCTGAAAGCAAAGTTTACTAAGGTTACTATACCAACAATCTTACTTCAGCGACTGAAATAATTTAGTAATGCTCTTCTATTTTGATGTGAGAAAGATCCGACTGTTTTTCATAGCACACACTTTCTTGTTGCCTGAAGTGTGCAGGTCACTTACTGTAAAGTTTTTCATTTCCCATTCTATTCATTTTAAGATAGGAGGTTAGAGACAGAGAGGTGTTTTTTTATTTCTCAGTACTACCTGCTGACTTTACTCTTAAAAAGGTTAAAAGCTCTCAATGTATCATAGTGTGTTAGTTTATGGGAAGTTTGGGGTGATGGAAAAAAGTAGACTTAAGTGTTGCAGTTTGGGTCTTAGCTGACAGTGCTGTTTCTTCAATTACTGTTGCTCATGACTACTTTTTTCTTAAAATTGTGTTTCTTTAAAGTGTAAGGTATGTTGAAACACTTTATCACCATGTGCTTGTATTTATATATATATGTATGTGCATGTTTACATATAATTTATATATTTTATATGTAGATGTATTTATTTTTATATATCTGTATATATGTATAGATGCCTGTATAGGTGTGTGTGTGTATAATGGCTCTGATATGTTAAATGCCACTCATTATACTTGTTACATTCAATTAGTAATTTTTGGTTCTTTCTTCTGTTACATGCTCATCCAAGACAAAAAGTTTTCTGAGGACTTGACATAGTTATCCTGCTGCAGTGATAGAATAAGGTGACTGTCTTATAGAGCGTTTCTTGTTTGCTGCTTAGAGTAAGCATGTTAATAAATATTTTGAGGTTGATTTTGAATACTCTGAGCACAGGACAAGCAAATTAGTAACAGAATCACAGAGATCACTCAGTGGCTGAAACTGGCAGACACCTCTGGAGATGGTGTAGTATGCTCCTCCAGCAGATCTGGCCCTCTGCTCCAGCAGTATCAGCTACAGCAGGCTGCCCAGTACTGTGTCCAATCTGAGTATGTCCAGAATGGAGACTCTGCAACCTCTCTGCGTAGGCTCTTCCAGTGTTTGGCCTCTTTCAATGGATAAAAATATTTTTACTGTGTTTAGCTGGAATTTCATCTTGTTTTTATTGGTGCTTATTGCCTCTTTTCCTGTCACTGAGCACCACTTACATCTGCATCTTCTTTCTAGATTGCCATCAGGTATTTAAAGATGTTGATAGTTCAATTGTCCCCGAACTTTCCTTTCTCCAGGCTGAGCAGACCCTGCTTTCTAGCCTCTCTATGTATTCTATGCTGCTCTCTATGCAGCAGATGCTGCAATACTTTAATTATCTTTGTGGCCCTTCATTGGCTCTCTCCAGCCATGTCCATGTTTCTCTTGGACTGGGGAGCCTAGAAACTGACATAGCACCAAGATTTGCTTTAGAACTTCTGACTAGAGGGGAAATATCACCTCCCTTGTCCTGCTGGCAGCAATATCTTCTTCAAAGCTCAGGATGTCATTGGCATTTGGCACAAGGCCACATTGCTATCTGATGGCCATTCAGGTGTCCACCAGGATCTCCAGGGCATTTTCTGATAAGGTGCTTTCCAGCTTGTCTGTTCCCAAATTGTGCTTTTACACAGGATTTTTAACCCCAAGGGCAGCAATTTGCACTTGTCTAAGTTGAACTTCATGAGGTTCCTGTCCAGCCTTTTGTCTGGTCTGTAAAGGTTCCTCTCAATGGCCAAGCATCTTTTGTGCAATCCCCCTTTTTTGTGTCATCAGCACAGTTGCTGTGGTGCATTCTGTCTCACTGTCTGGGTCATTAATGAAGATGTTGAAAAGTTGTGGCCCTAATGTTAGCCCCTAGGCTACTCCTGTAATGTGTGGCCTTGTGCTTAATTTTGCTTACAGCTCTTCAAACCCAGTAGTTCTACCAGTTCAAGTGGTGGACAGTTTTGAGCAGTTTTACTGTCTGCATATCTAGCCTATACCTCATCAGTCTGTCTATCAAATTTTATGGGACACTATGTCAATAGTGTTACTGCAACCAAAAAGAAGAACATCCAGTGCTCACCCCTTATGCAATAAGAATTCCTTCAGAGAAGGGCATTGCCTCAAAGAAGGCTGCCAGGCCAGCTGGTTAGAGCATGGTGCTAATAACATCAAGGTTGTGGGTTCAGTTCCTGTAAAAGCCATTTACTTAAAGAGTTATACCTGATGGTCATTGTGATTCCTGTCCAACTCAGAATATTGTATGAATCTGTAAATATTATTTCCTCTTATGACTCCTAGTGATCATCTTCTCCACTACATGGTCCATCACCTTCCCAGGGACTAAGACGCAATTGACTGCTCTAGTTTCCCAGAACCTTCTTTTTGAACATAGGCCTTCCTAAAGAACCTGTATACATGCATGCAGTGCTTCAGTCATGTGAGTTGTCCCACCTTGTCTCTGTGATCCCAGTGAGTCCAGCAGGTGCAGACAGATCTCTAATTCCTCCTGTTGTCCTCCATGAAGATGTGCTGTGTCCATTTGAACAGCAGCTTCAGGTAGGCACCCAGTTGAGCTAATTTCCCAGTGTATGGAAAATCACACTGTAAAACACCAGTTTCTACAAAGGAGACAAAGGAGTCTTGGGTTTTTGGAAGACATGGCCTCCTTTATCCTAAATTCCTGACTGCATGTTGCCCCCCTCCTCCTTTTCCCACTGGCTGAGGTTCTAGGAGGATAAAGCCTTCCTGAATCACCTACAACATTCCCCCTGTAAGCTGTATCCCCCTCACCCCCATCATGCATTGCATGGCTGTGAAAACTAGCTTTAAGCCCACCCTGGCTGGAGAAGTTAATATTCGTAAGTCTAGTAAGCCTGCACATTTTGCCCTGAAGTTCAGCATGGACTTGGTTCTGCAACAAACTTGAGTGGCTTGATATTCATGAAGACCCCCACACCCATTTCTCCAGAGCTTCACTGGTTCTTTCAGAATGAGTTGTTTGTGAAGATATTATCACCCATTTCTCCTCTCACCATGAAGACTCTTATGAACCTCCCTCATACTCTCAGCAGCCCATTATTTATGTGCTTGAAGTGAACATCGTCCCTGAACATTCTGCTGCTCATCACAAGGTCTTTTCTGTCTGTATCTACCTGTCTCCTTTTGCTTGCCAGTCCAGGCCACAGCTCCCTCACTTGCCGTTTCATCAACATCTTTGATCCCTTCTTTTCCTAATTTAAAACTCCCCTCGTTGATTGGGCCCATTTGCTATCAAAGTGCTTATTTATGCATAACTGTTTGTTTGCACATTGGTACTGAATAGTGCCTGGTAAAGGTTAGCGTAATTTCAATATTGGTCTGAAAAAGTGAAATAAAAGAAGGCTCCCCCATTGATTTGCAATGTAAAAATAGTGCCTCATTCACTAAAGACAAAAGCAAGTTAAAGTACAAGTAGGAATAAATAAAGTTTGATTTCTAGAATGTATTGTAATGGAATTGTGACTAAATTTTCTTACACTTAAAAAGCCTTGAATTTAACATAAACAAATGTGTTAATGTGTTCTGACTGTGCTGTGGTTCTTGTGTGGTGGGCTGCAAGATTTAGTTTCCCCCTCCCACCGCCTTCCCTTAAGGATATAACTGGAAGTCTGATAAAGTCAACAAAAAAGATTCCCATTGACCTGAATACACTTTGTGGGCAGACCATTAGAGAACACATAATACTGCATTCTCAGGTGACAGATGCAGATAACTGCATTGATGTTTGCATACAAATTAAAGAGTAGCAATATAGCAGACTGGTCTTGAGGGTTCAACATTATCCCATGTTTTTCCCTTCCACAACAAAATGAAGATTTGATTGGAGAACCTGTGCAAAATTAATATAATCTGTGTTTCAACTGCAGTGAAAAGATGTGTTATTTTCAATTATATACATGCAGTCAGGGAAATTAAAGAAGAGCTTGTTTGGAAGCCTGTTGTAGAGCTGTCAGAAAGCCCTGGTATATCACTTGTCTGTAGTTCTGCTGCTATTCTTCTGAACAGAATTGAATTAGTACATATGCAATACATACTGCAGTTGCACTTTCATACATCAGGAGTCTTTAGTGTATCTCTACCTTTGTTAATTTTGGGGAACTACTTTACAATTCATGCAGAACAGCAGGACTTAGTGTTAAGTCCAAGTAAGCATGGTTAGTATGTCCTTAAGTGTTATACTTTGTTGCTCTCATAACAGGCTTTGTGAAATGGTGCTTTTTAACAATAAAACTATCTGACTGTTATATTGCACATGCAGTTTAAATTCATATGTAATTATTCAGATGTATCTGTATTGAATAATCATTCAGTCACAAATTCTAATTAGTGGCACAGGTTTTAGGAAAAACTTCTGTGAATTTCCCTTAAAATGGTTTATTTGTGATTCTGTTTTCCCTGGAAGAAGACAATGAAGTTGGTATTGCTGCTTACCTTTTATACATGAATCTTTACCTAGATATCTCCAGAAGCATTAGAAAAATGCAATGATAGCTCCTGTTAATGATAATTCCAGTCACAGAAATATTACATATGTGTTGGAGGTCAAAAAAACAATTCTCTGAGGAAGTAAGGAAGAAAATTAGTTGGAGTGCTAAATATATATTTTGGTATCTCTGTGTAATACTAGTTTGAAATGTGCTTGTGAATTAAAAGGGAACTAAGTCGAAAATACATAAGCAGAGATTAATAGAGTCATCAGTACTTTCAATGTATGTTGTAGAAAATATTCAAAGTCTTAATCATTGTTTATAGTAAGTGTTACTGTGCTTTTATCTTAATTTAGAAAGTCCATCGGCAGTACAGTGAAATTATTAAAGAATCTGATTATACTAGATCTATCCTATGGTTGCATTACAACACCATTCCTCTTATTGTTTTTATAAGGCTTTTATTATGTTATATGATATGCACCAAAGGTTTTGCTTACTTTGTTTATGGTGCAGTATTCTGTACCTGCAGACAAAAAGTAATTTATCAGCAAACATATTCATGTTTCTAGGGAGTAGATGCATGTCAAAAAAAAAAGGTTGCTTCACACATACTCTGCAAGTTCAGGTAAAAGTTTTACCTTTTCTGATTGTTCTAGGTAAAAAAACCCAACAACTTATTTACAGTTGATGTGTTCTGTGTATTTTACATTTTGAGACTTACTGCTAAAGAGTTAACTGAATATTGATTAGAATGAGATGAAGTAGTGAAAATTTATTTATTTTAGAGCAGTTAAAGCATTACAGGGAAATAGAAAGGCATCCCATTTTGAAAGGCAACTGTTTTTTAGATATTTCTCAAAAGTGTATGGTAAATATTTTATATGTAACTTAGAGTGTTTGTAAGGCAATTGACAGAAAAATAAATGAAGATATGAAGCTCATTATCTACAATAAAATTATTTGCATACAATTTTTTTGACAGAGGTCATTGTTCTTTTTCTTAATTTCTCTTTATTGCTTGTTTTGCACAGAAAGGAGCTAGAGGAGCTACAGAATCTTTACAGAGAAAACATTGAAGATAGAACACAGCAGGCTGAGCTGATAAAGCAGCTAGAGGCTCTCAGTGCTGATATACAAAAAGTACTGCAAGACCATGAATATGCTCACACAGCTAAAACAACATATCAAAAAGTATGTTATTCTGCTTTATGCTCATAGGGTTCATTTTAATATCCATCTGTACAATATCAATGCACAGAGTAATCAAAGCTCTTTGTAGTGTTGCATTTTTTAGATCTCTGTTATTCTCTATTATTGCCAAAATATAATTGAGTATCTGAGTTTATTGGTCTGACTGCATACCAGCATATATGGCCCCTTGCATACATAGATGGATCAGCCTTAAAAAATTAAGATTTAGTTTCATCTGAAGAAAAGTAGGATTGAATTGCCAAGAGTATAAATTTCTTTATCCGATTTGGTGTTAATTATGTTTTTATCTTCCTCTTCTGTAGGACAGGAGCTTTCTATTACTAAATTCTCCAGATTGATTTTCATAGTTCAGGGGAAGATGTTCTTTTCAATAAGCAAAGTATTTGTGTGAATCACAAAGAATATTAGTGGTTTAAGATACAAAAAACTGCTCTATAAAAATTACCTGGAAAAATTAACTATAATATCTTTTGAAATGGTTAACTAGTTCACGAAGTTGGAACAATACTCACATTTGCAGAATGGTTTTATGTTTTTGGTGAATGTCAGGGAAAACATTCAGTCTAATGATCTGCCAAACACTCACTACTCAGAACTTCTTTCAGGTTTATGAACTTATATATATGTTTCAGTCTCTAAGAAATACAAAAAATATGTTTGCTTCTTTCTTAGAAAGATTAAGAAGGAAGAAGGCAAGGAAGAATTTCTATAAACAACTTTCACATGCCTTCTACTATCTTGGAACTGCCTTCTGAAGTTGTGTATTGCCAAAAAACTTTTCTTCCCTTTCTCATCTTACTTAGAGTGTTCAGATTGTAATAAAATTGTGAAATTACACGTGAGTCAAACCAGTTAAACCCAGAATCAGTACTGGGTTTCCAAAGATGTGTTTATTTAGTGTTTACAGCTTGTCGTGTCCAACACATTCTTGTCTGCTTGACACTGTACCATGTGATGTTGTTTGCCGAGGTAATTTGAAATAGTGTGGAATGCCAGCATAAAGAGCTGTTGCATATAAAAAAGGGTGGAAAAAATCCCAAACACCCTAGAAAACTCTACAGTTTATTTGACTGCAGTGATAATACAGTGATGATACAATGATGATATTAAATAATTTCTGCATTGCAGTAGTAGCTCAGTCAATCTACAAGTAGAACTTCTGTCAAAGTTGTTCAGAACATGTACAAGGCAGGAGGAATTTCTCTGTCTGGAGCAAGATAGAGTAAATTCTAGAATAAAAAAAAAAAAAAGAGAACTGAGGGTTCAGGAGTTGCTAGTTTTTTTTATTTTCCATTCTCTAGTCAATGCTTCTGAAGGTGTTAAATGAATCCTTTGAGTCACTCAAAGAAAAAAAAAAAAAAAAAAGGGAAGACAGTATGACATGTCTTCTCTGGTGGCTATAAAACCATATTCTTCCAGACAAGTCCTACAACAACACAATATGAAAGAAAATAAACCTGGATTTTCATGAGACTGTTTTAAAGCATGAAAAAACTTTTTATAAAGGTTGCTTTACCTTGCACAGTGGAGATTTTGCCAGTATTTCTTCAGTATGGGAAAGAGTTTGACCTGTCCTGTGAAAAATACTTGCTTAAGTAATATGTAAAATTGATGGTTATATTAATATAGCTATAGGGTCAAGCCACTTGTAATCTGGGCTTGGTTCAATATTTAGGATTTCTTCAGAAAGATGATTCACAGTTCTTAGTCAGTGTAGACTTTAAATTTCTGCCTATCTTACCTTATAACAAGATTAGTGTGGTTTAGAAGATAAACCCTAATTTTTGATAACTGCCAAATAGTCCTAGTTTACAAAAGACTCTAAATTTTGCTGGTTTGGAGATGTTGAATTCAATATTTTTTAACATGGAGGAGTGAACTCTCTTAAACTAGCAAAATCCAACTCATATCTGCTAAAAAATTACTATTGTGGAACTGCTAAGTCATCTTTTTGTAAAATATCAAACCTGAAAAAAATACGGAAAAAAGAGAAAAAACAGTGGAAAAAGGAGTAAGTGAAGTTCCTGAGTCACAGTGGAATAGAATTAATGTTTGTGGCAAGTTGAGTTAAGAGAACTTCGGAAGGCGAAAGGAATTAATTTATTGTGACAGTCCTATTCTGTATTTCTGATCAGAACTGTATAAAACAGCCAATTGTAATTGCATCAAGTAACGTGGATTTTATCACAAGATATGTCTACCGAAGTCACAGCAGGCTTTTGAAAAACTCAGCATCTATAGAAATAATATAAATGTCTATTTTTTGCTTCAATGAGAGAGGCACGAACTATTGCAGACAAATCTGTGTTCTGTTTGTCTTCCCTGCATTAATAATATGCAGTCTGCAACAGCTAGATAAGGATGTGTCAGCTATTCCATAAATACAGTCACAAAGGAATATTTTCCTACTTCTTCAAATGGCATTGAGCCTATCAGCGTGTACATCCTATGATATATTGTCCCTTACAGCAAGATCAATGACCTCTCTGTTAGTGGTCAGATAGGCACTATGTGCTGGAGCTCAGGCTGTTTGGTTGGCTCACATATTCAAAGTTCAATGGTTAACAGGGTACCATTGAGAAAAACAGGTTTTTGTGTTGATGTTGATGTGTAGTATGAACCAGGAGACTGAAAAAAGAAAAAATATTTATGATAAATCTGAGGTCATTCATTTGCTTTGAATGATGTATAAATGTATTGAGGACCACAGATTTTCAAGTCTAGCTGTAGTGAGCAGCATGTTGAGGTCTGTAACCTGTTTTATCAAGTTGGGTTTACTTTACATACCTTTTTTCTCTAAGTACAAATTTTAAGGATGCTGTGTTCTACAATAACTCCTTTACATTAGAGCTTTTATGGAAATAAATTGATGTCTGTTTCATATTGCAGCTGTAGTTCATATTCTCAAGGATAGAGAATATTTTTCTAAAATGTGTAGCATCTGCTTTAGTGGTCCCAAATGCTCTGGGGACTTCATTCCTGTGCTGGATTTAATGAGACTCAATAGATTTGTCCTCATCAACAATTTCAAGGTGGAGAGATTTCAATCAATACTAGGGATGATAAGACAAGAAGAGATTCTGAAGTCCTTGGCCAGTTTATCACAGTTTTCTGAAATTTACAATTTAAGGCCTTTGTTTTTATAATGCTTTACTTTCACTTGATCTGATGTGGCCTTTAGGATCCATGTTAATCATACTGATCAAAAGTCGTTCAGTGGAAGGCCTTTTTAGTGGAGTGGAAATAGCATTGTCATTCAACAGGAAATGATAATTTATGTCCTGGACCTCAGCTCTCAGATAGATAATACTATCAATAGTGGTAGTGTGCATGTCTGTGGATGAAGAAAAGCATTCTGCAGTAGTCTAATGAGACTATTTAGATATAGTAATTAGAAATAAGAATTTCCAGTTATGAGGCATCACAGAAAACTGCATCAAGGTCATCAGCAAGTAGACAAAAGTAGGAACATGACAGATACATTTTCAGATGTTGTTCTGTACCTGCATTTGCCTTTGCTAGTCTTTCTCATGGTGTCTTGTGCAAGTAGTTTGCTTTCCTTCAAGCCCACGAAATTGTCATCAGAACATCAAGTTATTGTATTGATCATAATATGATTGTTTGACATTTCCAGTATTTTTTGTAACTGCAGCAACCTTTAAGCATAGTTAAAAATAAATGTGTTTATGTAAGCAGTTATGTGTTTATGTTTATTCTGAAAATAAATGCTAAACCCCTATAAATACCTGTAAATGCTAATAGTAGTGCAGGTTCCTATTCAAATTAGAATGAAAAGCCTAAGTCCTTTCATACATTATAAGGCAGGAGAGAAACAACATGTCCAGTCAAATATGCTAAAGCCCACATAAGTAATAAGTGTATTTTCATTTTAATATCTACTATGGGAAGGTTTTGAGGAAATCAGATCTTTAACAGGTCCCCACACTTGAGTTCAAGCTCAGATAGTGTTCTCTGTAGTTGGAAAGTGTGTTAATTAAGGTAGTCTTTGTTTCTTGCATGCCAAACATCAGTACACTTGGTCACATTCTAGCAAATAGATTTTGGCATCAGATGTGCCTATAGGTTGAAGTTGGAGAGTCTCTTACGGTGATATTAAATTGTGCACTCACAGGCAATAGTTTTCATGCTTGAAGGACCCTGTACTGGTATTAGACCACAACAGTTCCGGTGTGTAATTGTGTAGACTGATACCTGCAGTATATTCAAGTATTTGTGAGGGGAAAAGTGAATATAGATAAAATGAAAGTAATATCATGAATATGCTATATATAGTCTGTCTGGACTGTCCCTTCACCTTCACCCTAGAATTTTTTCAGCTGATTTCTCCCCTTCTTCTTTTCAAATTCTCATAAAAAGCATGGGTTGTAACTTGGATTTCTGCAATGGTGCTGTAATAATTTCTATTATAGTTTTACTTTGTCTTAATTTAGACTAACTTTTAAAAATTTATGTCATTACTATATGTTCAATATTACTGTATGTTTGGATTCAGAAACAGCTGGATGTAGCAATTAGTACTATGATTTAGTTGACACAATGGCTTTGGTCAAAGGTTGTACTTGAATGATCTTCAAGGTCATTTCAGGCTTAGTGATTCTATGATTCTATTTACTTAGGTCTCTGTAATATACTTTTTTAGAGTGTGAGCATTTTGATAAAACATTTAATGTAGGATAGTACTTGTTTTATACACAGTACCTATAATGTGGTTACTGTTACATTTTTTAGATGGATCTACCTTAGCGTTAGTTCCTCAGCTGGGACATTGAAGAAAGTCTCCCAACTGACCCTACTCTCATACTTCAGTTGATACCAAAGAAAAGTAATGACAGTATGAACTAAATACCTTTTAGATCATGAAATTGAAAAATGTACCTTGGCTGTTAGCTGGCATTTAGTGCATAGGAGCAATCTAAACCTACTTTAAAATACATCCTGCACACTTGTTAAGTGTTGGTAATTTGTTTTAGCTGTTTCACTCTGCAGAGGTGCTTTTTTTTTTCCAGTTGTGCTACGATTCTGGTTAACATACCATCCAATAATAGCATAAGTTGATTATTTAGTTGTACTAGGTTCCTTTTTAAAATTTCTGAGCTTTCCTTGGTCTGACCTAAGATAATTCTGCCATCACACATATTCAATATATGTCAGTATTTCCTTTTCCCACCATTATCAGGCTGTGTTTTCCATTGCATGTGAATAGCCATTACAGTTCCTTCTTTTGCTTCTGGAAGTCCTGGCTTTGGTTAGGCATTTTTTGCTTTCTTTAGGGTATTTTGTTTTCTGTTTGAAGTATCTCTTCATTGATGTACCAAAAAAGTTTTTTCTGATGAAATCAGGTAAATCAATACAGGAAATTTGTTAGGATAGCTGAGAAATATGGAATACTTTACTTTCTGTATAATTCAGCTAAATTACTTACCCTTTCTGACTGATGAATAATGCTCTCGTGTTATATAGACTAAATTTATTACAGATTTCGATACCTTTAATCTTCTCTCATTTGTTTTTAAGTATCTTCCCCTGTAACAATCTAAGCTGCCTGTCAGAGAAAGGACAGCTAAAATGTGTCAAGAAGAAATTCTCTTAAGTACAGTCAGTCAACAATTTTTGCATTTGTGTGTTGCTTGCTGGTGCTTTTTTTTTTTCCCATTGTCAAATGTCATAAGATGTTGTAAGGAATTATTTAAAATATATTCCTATTTCTTTTTATCTTATGAACAAAATTTATTTTTGTAAGTTTTCTTGGGGATTTAAAAGTTTACTGGGTAGATCTCATGTCCTGTTTGCATTCAAGTGAAATAAAACCATTCACATACATATAGTCAAGATTCCATTATTTTCTTCTGTGAAGTTTGCTAGTTCTGAGATAAATCATATACAGTATTTTTGTTTTTCTTTTGGATATTCTATGCAATATTTTGTCTCTCTGTAAAACAGATGTCTGTTTTATATCCTCTTTCTAGACACCTGACTTTATTAATGGTTAATATGTCTCATCGTGCTGTGCAATTCTGAATATTTTGGAACGTGCTTACTGCAATATGATTAAATATGGTGCTTCTTCTAAAACTGGGTCAGAAATGAGAATTAAACCCCAAATAATTCAATGTAAATATTAAGCATTTATTTGATCTACAAAACAGAAAAAGAAAAGATGAGGAGCCAAATGGAAACTTGGAAGCTGTTTTGGTTGTCTGTGTTGTTTTCTGACAGCTAATTTTCATTTTTAAATTTTCTGATGTTAAATTCCTTAAAAAAAAAATCTGAATATTATCAACTACTATTGAATAGTACATTGGTGTTGTTTAAAAAAGTGTATGAACTATAGCTGTAAAAGATGAATAGTGTGAATATGTTTTTTATGCATAGATTTAGCTAGTTTTATACTTGAATATATTTTTTATTACTACTGTTTTCAAAGCAGGAAAGGTTGGAAAAGTTTGTGCAAGGCAAAAGACATGCTATTTTTCTTGTCCTGACAAATGCTGACTACCAAAAAACCCCATTAGCTACATCAGGGGATGTGGCTGCCAACTAGGAAAAAGCATCATATTTTTGATGTTCTCCATTCATCTTACTAGGATGCTACCTTTCAGATACTATAATTATAACCACTTAAGTACTGCTAGTCATAAAACCAGCAAATTGTCATACCAGTATGATCTAGCTAATGAGCTTATATAGTTATAGCTGGAAGTAACTGTGTCTTGATGTTCCATTCATTTGGAAGGACATTATATGGTTTTGATAAATGAACTGTTTATTTTCCTGTGAGATACTTATTTCCATAAGAAATTGGCTAATCTTGAACTTGCACTTCTAGAGAGAGCATTTCTAAATATAAATATATAAATATAACTATAAATATAAATATAAAATCCACTAGGCACAGAAATTTTGATGCATATGTTTACTGACTTGGACACATTTGAATTATCAATCTGTCTGGACTTTGAATTAGTTTTGCCTGAGGGACATGATCTCTGATCTGCCTTGGAAAAAGGCAAGAAGTAATCTACTTTGTCCTGTGTGGATTTTGAGAACCTATGGGAGTAGAAAATGAGAGGAAGAACAAAAGGCTGATTGATTATTGTTTCCAAATTTCTCATAAAATGTTAGGTGGTTTCCCAAGCTAGAAGTTGTGATTGTTTTTCAAAGGCTTTAACTTGTAAGTGATATAAACAAATGAAAGGGAGGAAGAATTGTATCATTTAAAAAAACATGACAGCACAAAGAGTAAAATGAAAGTCATGCTTATGTGCTGCAGTAACAAATATCCCAAATTTTTTTAACATGCAGTGTTGCTCTGGTTGAAAGGCTGGAATATGCCTCTTGGTAATTTATCATAAGGCTCATTTTTGACTGGATTTTGATTACAGCCAAATTTGCCATCACCACCAGTATAAATTTCAGAAAGGTAATGATTATTGTGTTGATTACCCATCTGGGGTTTCTGGAGGGGAGAAAAATAGTGATTACCTTCTCTTGGCCTGTTATATAACCAGAATTCCAGTAATTTTTAAAATCCTGAAGTCAAGCATGATTAAAAGGAATCTTCTAACTCATCTAACTGTTTCTTGACTACAACATCAGAATACAATGGTTTTGGAATAGAAGCTTGGTTAACAAGACACCAAAGCAGCGTGGACACCTATTAGTTTTCCTATTACAATTTTTTAAGCAATACTTCCTAAGAAGAGAAGTTGGTTTAAGTACAATTTTATTTCGGCTATGAAATACTGATTTCTTGAGCATGTTAAGATTAATGCCTTGCTTGAAAGTTTAGCCTATGAGACATGCTGTCTGTTGACACAGCGAGGTATCTTCTTCAGATACTGAGTAGCTATGAGTATAGGACGTCAGTGTTGTGTGTGTTCAGGAGATTCTTTCCTGGGCTTGAACTTTTCTTGTTGTTCGGATTACATTGAATTAGGCAAAAATTAGTTTTTTAGCGTTGGCTTTGTTAGCAAGAATATCTGTTTTCTTCCATTAAAGGTAAAAATACCTTTTTAAAATGCTGTATTCTTAATTGTTGAGAACAAATGTTTGCTTCATTTTATTTGGCTATTCTGGTAATGTGTGTAATGAAAAATTTCAGTCTACTTTACAGAAAATTTATATTTACCTCTTATTATGTATGCATTTAATTGTTCACTTAGTATACCATAACTATTACCCATAGTAAATAATAAATATATAAATATATTTACTGAATTGAAGCAGTGATTTCTGCCCTGACTCCTACTTTGTGTGTGTCCAGACACCAAAGACAATGTCACCAAAGAGGTGTCACTTGATCAAAAACCAGTAATTAACAGGCATTTAAAAGTTTCCATTTGTAACTGTAGCATTTGACAGGTATGTGTGTTATACCTAATACAGTATCATAATTTCTCATTATGAAGTTTTTAAAAGTAGTCAGAATAGAAAATACCGGTAAAAGAATGGAAGTACATAGATTGCACATATATGTAACTTAAGATTATTAGACAAAAAACCCCCAGATTTTTAGACTAAAATACAAAGTTAGATCTGTATGAGAAATACATAAAGGAAATATTTCAAAACTGCACCCATTTTTGCCATGCAAAAATCCATCAAGGTGTATTTTCAGAGTATGACTTACTGGTTTTTAGTATCAGTTTTTCAGTGGTTTCAGTTTATTAGACTTATGTAGTAGAGTCTTTAAAATACTGATTTTGACTGAAATATAAATGGTAAAAGAATTTAATTTGACTGGGTATCTATAGTTTATTTTGGCAGTTCTAGATTTAGTCCGATATACCCACTATTGCAGTGTGAATATTTGAAGTCCATGTTTGAGCTTAATTTTCTGTCTTAGTAATTATGCAGCATTAAAAAAAGGGGATATCACATATTCCTAAAAAAATGCTTTTTGCATTACAATCATTTTGGTTTTACTGTTAGAAAACTTAAAGTTTAATTTATATATAATAAAAATTTCTCATTCTTGCACTCTTTGTGGGTCAAAACTTGGCAGAATTGTCTTCCAGTTTCTAGAAATACTCAATTCATTAAAAAAGTAATTTAAAATCATCAGAAAGAAGTCAAAATGTAGTTTTTAAAGCAACTAACAAATACTGTAGTAAAAAGATATTTGTAATGGACAAGATGAAATAAAATCAGAATGGATATAATTGCTATGTAACACTGAAGCACATTGAGGAAAGCAAAAGATTTATCACTGCTTGAAGGCTCTGGCTTCGGCGGAAGTAATATGGAGCTGAAATTGATCAATTTACTAGACACAATGCACTGAGTAAATAATTAGGGTTTAATGATGGAAAATACCAATAATATTTTTCGAATGGTTGTATTCCCCTAACCGCTAACTGTCTGTTATTTTCAGATTATTACCCTTATAATAAGGACAGGTATAAATTATAGCTTGCGAAGTTGTACTTTTTCCATGCTCAAATTTGTGATAGAAAAGTAACAGTATTTTTTAGTGTTTGAAGTACATAGGTAAGTACAATTTTAACTTTACATTTGCAACTCATGTAATTTTCAGTATTAATGATGTAACTTTAATTTTGGACATGTATACCATTTTTTCTTATACGAATGTGTTGTGAAACTGTATTTACAATGTTTTGTATACACGTCCTGTAAACAAGATGCAAAGAAAAAAATAAAGGCATTTCTTAGAGTATAATTATTTTTCTAAATGTCTGTAAAGTCTTTGATCTGCACATGTGCTGAGATAATATACTTACAAAGGACTGTCTTGTAAGTGGTTCTTTGCCTCAGAAAAGCTATGTGGCATTATAACTTGTCTAATGCAATCTGTGAAGTCATTGTTGCTGTTGGGATCACAGTATATTACCACTTGATCATCATAAAATGCAATTTTATTTATATCTGGGTTTGTTTTACTATGACAATTTGGAACTTCACCTGCAATGTTGTATGTGTGCCAGGATGCAGGTGTATGTTGTCTATAAAACAAGGAACAGTGATTTTGTGCAGCTTTTGAAATTACTTTTTAAGAAAGGAAAGAAATGCAGTTTACTATAGGAAGTAGTGTAAGTTTTGAGAAGTAGCCTACATGCTATTCTAAAGTGTTAAAGAGGCAGGAGAAAAAAGCTGTTTTGAAGAATAGTTTCATTTTCATTTAGTTTGATATTCCATTTATCTATTTTCAATGTACAGAAATCAAAAGGACCAAGATACTGAAAATGTGGGGTTTATAATGTAAAGAGCAACTCAACTTTAACTACTCTATAGTGGCACTATTCATGCTGCTATAATAAAACTTAAGAACGTTTAGTGATTTTTTTTCCCTACAATTATTCAAAATTACATTACCCTTACTGAAAACTGAATGGCTTTTAGTGGATTAATTAAACTGTAGCTGGTTTGCCATCTGGGTGCTGCTTGTTTAGCTGCTTTCTCATAGAAAGATTATTCACTGAATAAAGGATATTTTTTTGTTAGAAGACAGCTGCCAGACAATTTTTAAAATAGAAATTATATATAGACTATTAATAGTTATCAGATTAAATTTTGGGTTATGAAGAGGAAACTACTTGGACATTTCTTTCCAATTTTCAATTTCTTTTCATTTGTCCTCACACACACCCATACCCCCTCATTCCATGCTGCAAAATGCACAGGCTCTTAAAATATAAAATCTGTTTTTAAATGTATGAGAAAATAATTATATTTTACAGCAAGATCACCCATGACATTATGTTGGAGTCCAGGGTATAGGCTAGATGCAGAAAAGAAAAAAAAGGGAAGGGGGGAATTAACTAAATCTGATTTTTATGGCTCAAGTGGTTTCATTAAATTAGAGTGCTGTGTGCTACTGTTCATTAATGAACTTGTGCCATATGCTTTAACTGTTCTGGTCAATAGCTGATAAAGAAAGGCTTGTGTTTAAAAAAAATGGATAAAAATATCTTTGTGATGTGCTTTTATCAAAGGACTTACTTTGAATTCAGTAACTACTACTGAGGCAATATGGCTCGCAATTTGCGACCCAAAGGTAGTCATACATTATTGGAATACAGCCTACTGCGCTTCACATTACACAGATGTGAAGGCCTGATTATAGCTGCTTCATAATTAACAGTGATCCGATTTGTTTTGTGGCATAAATGGTGCATGTGTAGAACATTAGCCATGGCACTCTCATTCAAATTCAACTCAAGGGCTCAGCGGCAGGCGGGTCACGAGCTTCAGGGAGTAGAAGCACAAGCTCCTCCATATGTTCTTGCTGCATCTTACTATGGCTATGAGTGCAAGATAAGTTCCCCAAAGAACCTAATCGTGTTCTGTAATTACAGCGCTGCTTTCTGCTGGCTAGAAATGAGGGAGAAGCTAAAACACTCCCTCATCAGATAATTTGTAAATTACTTTACATGGCGGATGCCGAACTCAGTTGGTTTTCAACTGCTGAAATTATAAATAATTGTAACAGATGTGGCAATATGGCTGGCCTCCAATAAATGAGGCCCTTGATAATTTGGCCGACCCTTTGACAGGCCAATTTAATAAAATGTGAACAAAATCTTCTTGCTAATAATTTATCATCCCTTTTCCCAATAGAATAAATTTAATTACCCTAGCAGTTAACAAGGTCACACCCAGATGCCAAACTCGGCTACAGTTTTGATAATGCAATCAGGAATTGAGAGGTGATGACAGCGTTGTTGTTTTTTTCATTACCTGGCTTCACATAAACACAGGTGGCGTAGCTTTCTTGTCAGTTTTTAATAATTACAGGCTATTATGGAATGCATAGTTAGCAGATTGAAAACCACACTTTAGTGAATTTGTTTGAGTATGATTGAGGTTCTAATGTACAGAGATGATAATGCATAACAAGCAAAGTCCCTAGTTTACACCATTAGTGCACAGGTTTGATTTTTACTTGTGATAATAGTGTAATAGTTCAGCAGACAAAAAAGTTGCTTTTTTTTGGAGCAGCCTCACTGTTACATAAAGCTTTATGTATTTTTTCTTTGCAGTGCTGAGACTCAGTAAAAACTCAGGAAAATGTTCTTTTTTAAACTTACCTGGTGACTTCCAGTATGGAGATATATCTATATCTGTCTATTTATCTGTCTGTCTATCTATCTATATCTTAAGAAAGTTTCAAATCTTTGAATAAAGACTGTCTTAATTTTGGTATATTTGGCCTAGTTAAATTGCCTGGTAACTTGTTCATAAGCTCTTTAAAAACTAAAATGTTACAGATAATGCTGTAAGAGCTCTTAAGAAAAAAGAAGAAAAAAACCATAATACTTACTAGAAACTTCTAAACCACAGTTATAAAGCTTTGTTCCAAAAGTATAAAGACATTTTAATCAATGTTTACTTGGACTTCTGTAGTGTTGCAGTCTGTTTTAAATGTTTATTAATTACAACGTATTAGAGCAAATAGGACTGATGTTTTCAATTTTTGCTTGCTGTGCTATGATCAGTTTTATGGAAAAAGATCCAGTTTTATTGTGTACTTGCTACTAAAAAGTTGCCAGTTCAACAAATGCATGAGGAAATGTGTGGCTAGTTTGACAAAAAGGCTTGATGAAATCCAGCCTTTTCTTTAAACTTTCAGTGATGATTCTCCTAAGTGTTTTTTTCCAGACTACAAAGTAGTGTTCTTATCTTGTAATTGCATCTTTTTCCCAGTAATTTGGAGCATAAATTGTATACCGGGAGGTGTAATCTTCCTGATGAATAAAATAAATCATTCATACTGGGTTTGGGAAATTTTTCTGATGTAGTGGCCACATTGTTTTTAAAAAGGAATTGCATCCTTTTTTCACCTCTCTGTTCTTCTATATTAGATGATCGGAGTGTTCTTTTTCCTTTTATATAAATCATGTGTATTTTGGAGGATGGCAAATATAAGTCTTATGAGGGTGGAAACCCTTTTTCTGACTTGTAGGACATTTTGACAGCTCAGGGGGAGGACACATGAGATCAAGGTCCAGGCTGGGTAAGTTGTTCTTCAAGACCTGTTGCCCATCTTAGATGTATTTACAGTGAATAGACATGAGGCTGTGACAATGGGATGCCCAAGATGCAGAAATGAGTTTGCAAAGGATGCTGTAGTGAGCACTGCCTGTGACTTAGCTTCACAGCTGTCTAACTCAGTAGCAGAGTAATAGGAAACTCCTTCATTCTTCAACAGAATGATCCTTCTGATCACTTCATTCATTATGGCTTTGCTTGGCAGATGACACTAGATTCCAGGGGTTTTGACTGAAGAAAACTTTTAGGTATGCGCTGTAGTCTAGTTGGGTGCCATAGGTCAAAATTACTGTTTTCCTAACTCATGTTCTGGTAATCTTGTACACCTATTTTCTGGTCTGAGCTGTATGTCTAAACTCTGCTCTGTTGCTGAGACTTTAGCTTTTATTAAGCTGTAGTGTGCCTTCTGACCAGTTTGAAGCAGAGTTGAGCTTGCATCTAAGTCACAGAAGGACTGTCCAGGCTCTTTTTGTCCTCTCCTAGCCCACAGTGTTGGTACAGTGCAATTGGTTTTAGCATAGCTTAGTGCTGAGAAAGCTGAGCACAAGCAGGTACCAGGATGTTACACATTAGGCTGTGTAATTAGTCCTGAAGCTCTTAGATATCCATTCCTTTGATACCTGCTCTCTTTTGCCAGTGTAGAAAAGTCATGCAGAAATATAGAAATATAGTGGAGCATAGCTGTACTTTTTCCATGTTGTTTGTACTACTTTTAATAGGTAACAACAATGGTATTGGATTCCCTTCTGTAAGTACAGTGGATGGTTTCCCATATACTACAGGTTTCTTGCCAAATGGTGCTTGTGCTTCAGCTTGATTAATGCATCCAGAAAACCATCACTGGAGTCTCACTGTGAAAAGACATGTAAGAGTACTGAGATATCTACTTGATAGAAATAAATATTTTTTGGCTCATATTTGTCGTTTAAAACATAAATACAAGTTCTGACATTTATTTGGACTATATATTTTGCCTCTAGGGGAAGTTTCAGTATCAGAGTAGACACATAATCTTTCGTAAAATAGCACGTGGTGTAAACTGATTTTGCTGTGTGAAAGAGGACGCCATTGCTCTATTAAGCTGATCCTTGTAATACAGTAGGACTCGAATCTAAGATACTTAAACCTAAGAGAAAGCTTTTTATATATATAGGATTCAGAATAGGCTTATAAGTGAACTACATGGACTTCTCTGTTGAGTTACTCTGTGAGTCACTTTTTCAGTTTGTAATATGAAAAATGATAATTTTAAGGCAGAAACTGTTGAAGAACCTAGCGCTGCCTCTCAGACTGCAATTTTCTGGATTGCAGATTTCTGATTTTTACTATGAAACTGGACTCCATCCTTCATAACAACCTTGGATGTTGACTGATTTATGTAGCCTTGAAAGCACTATTCTGCTTTTTTCTTCGGATAGTGTTAGGATTTTAAAGTTGTTGTTCCATTATAGCCCAAATTATTTGCCTTTTTGGACTTAGTATTTGTAATACTTCCTTAGTTCTTAGATTACCAATAAGAGTTTAGATGTAAAAAGTGAAAATCCAAGAAAAGGTCATATCTCTTTTTGAGAATCTGATGGAGTTGCATTTCATAGAATCATAGAATGGCCTGTCTCGGAAGGAACCTAAAGATCACCTAGTTTCACCCCACTGTGACCATGGGCAGGGACACCTCCCACTAGAGCAGGTTGCTCCAAGCCCCATCCAACCTGGCCTTGAACACTGCTGGGGGTGGGGCATCCACAGGTCCTCTGGGCAACCTGTTCCGGTGCATCAGCACCCATACAGTAAAGAATTTCATCATAATGTCTGATTTAAGTCTCCCCTCTTTCAAACTCCCCAAGTTTGAAGGCATTGTCCCTTGTCCTGTCACTGCTTGCCCTTGTAAAAATGTCACTCTTTCTGCATGCATCGGTCTTCAAATTCTAGTTTGCTGATAGTCATGTGTTTATATAGAAGAAGTTGGTTGTTCTCATAGTAACCAAATATTTTCACTAAATAATTTGGGTTTAATAATTTTTAAGAATTTTTTTCTCTTATCCGAAGATACTTGGACCACAGAATTCTGGAAGTAATAAATTGACATGAACCTAAACCAAAACACCAGCGAGAGAAGTTTCACCCAGCTTTCTGTCTTGGGAAGGTCTTCTTTCTTGTCTAAAATATTAATGTTCAACCTTCTCTTATATTTGAATAAAAAAAGTCTTTAGGCTAGGAAAATTAAAAGAATATTTCTCAGTTTTTCAAAGATATATAAAGTTTAACAGAAAATTATACCAAACTCCTTTTGAGTTGGAGTCCACTGATAAGCAAAACTTTTGTTTTTAAATTTACTTAATCAATTACATCTTGGTTCTTAGAATTTCTGAAGCTGAAAAAATTCCACAAGTATACTTAAAAATGAGGAGGTTTTGAGGATATCGTAGACCCAAATTCTATAGGTAAGTGTGTTTTGTTAACAACAATCTACTGAATATTTTAAGGTGAAAGCATAGGCATTTTGGAGGTGTTAGTTAAGATCTATGACTTGATTTGTTTGATTTAGTTTTCCAAGAAATATGTCTGCATAGCCATGTGGACAGAGACTGTAAGGGTTTTATTAGAAAATAAGATAAATTTACCATAAAAATACTTTATGGAATTTTATTTTAAATAAGTATCACAGCATGGCAATTTCTAGGGATCTCTTTTGGAAGAAGAGTAGAAAAATAGCCTCAAAGCAAATAAAGAATAATACTTTTCATAAATTGGTCATACTAAAGTCAACAGCAGAACCTGCATGACAAAGCGGAGCAGGTTTTGATGTAATCTGTGACTGATGGAGTCAATTTAAATGGAGTTATGTTTTAAAGTACTCAGTATTTATTTTTTTACACAAGAAAATAAAAAGTAGTGATACAATAAGAAGTTAATAATTAGTGACATTCTGTAACTCTTACGGCTTAAAAGTCAGCAGCAGAAGCTGGACTCAAGGATATAAAGGTCCTTTTAAAGTTAAATAATTCTATGAGCACTTAACAGGTGTAGACTTTTTAAAGTAACAGGAATGTGAATTTAAATTGTTGTAACAGATTGAAGTTGTTGACTCTTTTTTGAGTTACTAATACAGTTTTAAAGCTTGTGTTTCACATGGAGCTCTTTTTTTACATGCATCTGAGAAATCAGTAAGATGTGTGTGTCAAGTTGGTAGGTGTATTTCTCTTTTGTAAAAAGAGTAAAATTCAAGTAATAAAATAAATTCCAGAACCTGAGTGCAACTACATTTCCCTTATCTACTGACACTATTTCTGTCTTCTTGGTTTTGTTGGATTTTTTGCATTTTTATATAATGCTCAGGTTTTGTTCAAACAAACATGAAGTCCAGTTTTCTTTAAAGCATTCTTTTGATTGCATGGCTTGTCTACTTCTCATTTTCTTGTTTTTCTTTCTTTTTCCCTGTGTGTTCATGAGCTAGTGGTTATAAACAGGCATTTTACTGATCATAGGTACTTCTCATACTTCTCATTTTCTTGTTTTTCTTTCTTTTTCCCTGTGTGTTCATGAGCTAGTGGTTATAAACAGGCATTTTACTGATCATAGGTAGTAATGGCATCTGTTTGCAACTACGTATGGCCTAAACTATGCAAAATGAGGAACAGAATTTATTTAAGGAGCAGTCAGCAAAATCACAGGCAACTTTTACTGTCTGACAAATGTCTTATACTTTCTATATGAAGAGTTGAGGTTTTTCTAAAAAAAGTGGTCAATATCTTTAATTTGTAATTTATTTGTTGAAATAATGAGTTTATCTTAGGCTTTATGAAAAGCATACTCTGCATAAATAAAATGTCTGTGCCTATTTGTCTGTTTCTGACAATTACTAAGCTTACTAAGGTGCTTGATTGATTTTAATCAACTTTGGACCACTTCACTTCTTGATTGGCATGAATTTGGAGATTCATTTACTTAACCTTTTTTTTACACTGCTTTTTGTAATTTTTGTCAGTATTCCTGACTTTTTTTATGTAGGGAGCACCAGTGTTTGAGAGCAAAGTGCCACGTGATGATTGTACCAAATAATATCTTCTCTATTGAAATGAGTATTTGTCTTAAGAATATGCACAGTTGAAAGCAAATAATGTTGTCAGGATCTTGTTAATAAGAGATAAAATAAAACTTCTAGTTAGTCTTAAGAGCGTGTCTTCTGGATCAAGTTTGTTGATTGAAGAACTCACTGCTTGCCAGCTGCTCATCATTGCTGTCAGAACACCACTGGCAATAGAGTTTTATGAGTTTCCCCTCATCAATGCAGTCCAAGGTCAGCTCAAGCCATTTCCATTGGCTTTTAATCTACCCACCCCTTTTAGTTATGCAATCAGTTAGGCAGGCTGTCATTCCTTCTCCAGCAATGGCACTGAGGTGTTAACCTCCAGCTACCTGGATGCATTGGCCATGTGGGAATTATATCATCTTTCTCTGGCACAGCTGTTAAAAGATGAATATCTGTCCCCAGCCTTATGGCACTGAGGAGGAGGCGGCATTTCATTTTATGATTGCCGTAAGGTGACTCAACAGGCATATTGCTGCTAGTTACACTAAGAAAGAAAGTTTTGCCCAGTGGTTGTTACAGGGTGGGGTGTGATCACACCTGGTAATGAAAACTCAACTGACCAGGAGTCAGTTGTCAAGCCATGCTAGCTTGACCACTCTTGGTCATGCATACATGAGTCCGCTACTGAATATCAGGGTTATAACTTACAGGAGCTGCTACCACTGAAATGTGTCCTCTCTGAAAAGGTTTGGTAGCTAGGTAAGTTGATCACTGTGCAGGAGCCTTGCATTGTGCCAAGGAATTGCTGCACGTGGATTGATAGCTAGGAAAGGTCCTGGAATTCAACAGTTTAACAAATAAAGTACCAACCTTGAGCAACACTGTGAGCTAGAGTCTATTTTTTCCTTTAAGTTTTCAGTTTGACCACAACACTTGTGCTCTTTAAGGATGTTATGGATACAAGTTTTAGATTTACAGTAAAAAAGTACTTTTCTGAGGCAGTTCTTAACTAACAATATGTTTAGTTCCAGAATATGCAGTTAAGGTTTTTTTGTTTGGCCAGTGATACTTAAAACTTGAAATTTCACTAGAAACAAGTCCAGAAGGTGCAATACTCTGTCAAGAAATTTAATAGCATGTGACATACAAATTACTGTCTAATAATTACTGTCTAATAAATGCAGAAGAAATGTCTGTATAAAACAGCCATTGTTAAGAACATACATTTAGATTTAGAAAAGAGGGTGGTGGTCTAAAAATGTTTCCTTAATATTTTGAGATCTGGTTTTGATTATGCATTCATGGGTAATTTATGAGAGCAGAATTATTTGCAGCTTTTACATGTTTCTGTAATATTGCTAATATATTTCTCTAGGCAGTTTTAAGTAAATGGTGTGTTACGCATCTGATTTTTTTTGTTAACAATGTAGTATACCTCTACTGTCATTTTCTAGGTATTTCAACAGCCTTCTTTAAGTGAGCTAGAGGACTATATTACAGTGCAAGAATCTGAAATGGAGCTTTTACAGAAAAAATTGAAGGAAGGGGATCCTAACCTAGCAGAGCATAATTTGTACACTGCAGATACTCTGGAAAGCAACAATATAAGGACTGGAAGAAAGCACGAGGTAGGGTAGTTTTATTGTCTGGTGTATTTGTGTGTAAGTCAGGCTGGTGAAGCCAAACGTTTTTGCTCAAGGGCCCAGATAATAATTTTAATATCTGTTGACACTGCTTATAATTCTGGAAGCTTGTTTGAATAGTTCCTGTGTTATCTGCCAAAGACTTGTTAAAATAGCTGTTGGGAGTAGAAGGTTTTACCTTATTAAATACTGAATAAGGGATTCTTAATTAAATGAACTATTTGCAGGATAAATTCTTTGTAGGTTTGCTAAAATGAATATTTATCAGATATTTTGTTGTGTTTATTAGAATGACCATCTTTCACTGTAAGGAAAGTGAGACAAATATAAATGGTTATTTTTATGATTTTTTAAATGAAAAATATTTTTTCCCAAATTCTTGACTTCTGGAGTGGAATATAGTATTTTTTTCTAGGAAGAATGACAACAATATCCTTTGAAGCTTATACTTTCAGCTTTGTATGGTGCTGAATTGCCTCTTTTGTGGAGTCTCACTGTTTGATTTAGGCATTAAATAACAATAACAACACCTATGAGCTATAGTAAATGAGTGACTCTTGTAAATAATTCCATTATTAAATGGATCTATTAAATTAGCTGAAATCATGATGCTTTTCATTGTGTTCAGACTCTTCCTCATCTATTATTTATTGTGATTGTATAGAGTATGGGAAACTGTTAACAAGGTTGCAAAGGTGAATGTGATTTTGAATGGTATAAATAATTCACTAGTGTGGACCATCATGTCCACTTCCTCTGAAATCTTCTAGTTTATCCGAATATGGTATCTCATCACATTTTCTTTAAAAAATGTATAGCTTGTTCTTTCTTAATGATCTGTACTGTATGTTAGTTTTGGGAAAAGACACGCTTTAGAACATTTTTTCAGGAGCATGTGGTGGGCATTTCTGTGAAAATGTGCTTAAGAAAAAACAAAATGCTACACAGGCAGTACAGACTGAAGAACAAAAGGTAAGAAACAGCCTGACAAATGGTCAGGAAGGAGGAGAGGGAGGGTTTGCTTCTTGTGCTGGAAACAGGTATTTCTCTACAGCCCAGGGAGAGGATCACTGTGGAGCAGATGTCAAAAATATAGCTTGTGGAGGAGCCCAGAGCAAGTGGATGTTTGCTCATAGAAATCACAGCTTCTGGAGGGGAGTAGGTACTGAAGCAGGTTCCTCCCTTACATGAGCTATGGTCCATTGAAGACCTGCTCTGGAAAAGGTTTATCCTGGAGGACTCCAGCCTGTGAGGCCCTGTGCCGGAGTAGGAGAAAAGTGTGAGGAGGAAAGAATGGCCCAATGGGAGCTGTTAAGCATTGATTGTAAACCTTCTGCCTGCATGGTTCAGCAGGTGGTAAAAGAGTCAGGAGCTATGGAATGAAGTTTTGCCTGGGAAGCTGGGAGCTTCTTTTGGGTAGGGAAGGCAGTGTTCATTGATTTTTTTTTCTTTATTTCTTACAACCTAAATATATTCTAAGAGGCAGTAGCTTAAATAAATTTTCTTCAAGTCGAGTCAGTCCATGATGCTGAGTGGTAAACCCACCAGCTTTATCATCCTGTTTTCTCCTGTCCTAGTGGGGAAGGAAACTGGGAGAACAGTTGAGTGGGTGTTTGACCCTTTGCCAAGGTTAGCCCCCTGACAATGTCTTTTTCTGTTTCCTCAGGGGAAAGTAAATGAGACTGCTGTGTTTGTCATGAGCTGTGTCAAAATAAAGCAATTACACTGCCTTCCTTGAGTAAAACTAAATACGAATTTTAAAATCTATTGTAGAAAATCTCTTCCTGTTTTGATATGTAGGTCTGAGTTATGCTCTTTAAATAGTCAAGGCTGTTTGATATGTCCACTTTTTCACAAGAGCGCACAAGTCTCTATTAAAACTTTTGGGAACTCAATTGTTAACTCCTTTGTATGTAAGGCAACACAGTAAGTGAAATTGTGGAAATACTGTGAATTTTCTAAAATGGAGAAGGTAGTATTGCTGTGCTAGTACTTTACCCTTTTTCCTTTTACTATCTTCTCATTCCCTTGTTTTTCAGCCTTTTATGACAAAATCAGAAGTCATTAGCGCATGATTTCACAGAAAGAGTATGTGGGATATTCAATGTTTGTTTTAAAAAGATGATTCTTTTGACTTTACAAAGACTATTGTGCTGTCCTTCATTCCCCCATATATACATTCCCAGGATACAAAGAACAAATAAGCATGGAATCACTTCTGATCAGAATGACACTGCTCTGATGACTTACTGCTCTAAAAAGGTTTCAAAGGCTTTGAAAGAAGGAATAGTTGGAAAGGTGTTGAAAAGAAGAGCCTGGTACAAACAGAAACTTGGCGGTAAATTGAGATGTATGGCCACACGACTGCATGCTTCTGGCTGTGTTTACATATGCAACAGCATAGATACATCTATAGCCTTGTGTTGGTTTCTTTGTGAATTGCAGATATCCACATCTCTTGGCTACAGCTGTACTGAGGAATAGAAACAACTTATTCTTTGAGAGGCATTTAAAAGCTTTGTTAAATGTGGTTGTGATGTCCTGTTTCATGATATTAAGTGTGTATTTAGAGGCAGTTGAAACAATCATAGTCCTGTCTATGTGAAAAGTGGTGTAGTTGTGTGCTGTTGTGTTTGAAGACTTATAGGTCATTCTTCTAGGTCTATAGTATCAAGATACTGAAAGACATGTGTTAACCTGCAGTGATAGTAAAGTTCCTGTTGAAACATAGTGAATCAAGAATTTAGCATTTTTCTTTCTAAAAACCCCCACATCTATCTGGTCAGTCTTGGGTTCAGCCTCAACAATGTTTCTGTTTCTTCAATTGATAAAAACATTACGATTTCTGCCCACTGTCCTCCGAGCTGTATCTTGGCAGTCATTGATATAAAGCCTGTAAAGAAAAAGTGTTCCTAAGACTTTTCAGGAGGAGTTCTGACTTCCCTACTTTGGTTTGAAAGTAGGGAAGGGTTTTGGGGTTTTTTTGTTGGTGGAGTTCTTTTTGTTTTTTTATTTTTTGTTGGTTATTTTATGGTTTTCATTGTTTGTTTGTTTTATTTGGCTTGTTTTGGCACTTAATTCAACATGAAACCTGTTGAATTCAAGAACATGGCTATTTGCAGTTTTGTCCCATGATGTCTTTCATTGTGCAGACAGGTAATAGAAGGTTGTCTAGAAATAGGCATATTTTCTTTTTCTGCTTGTGTGCCTCCATTATCAGTTAATGTGTGTCCCATCCACTGCTATTTCTTTATGCTAAATCTTCTGTCATTAAATTTCATATCTATTATATAATAGAAACTCTGTTCATTTCTGGTTTTCTGCTATTTGGTTTAGTCTTCAGTAAAAATGTTTAAGAAACATTCAATGAAAAATATTCTGATCTGGATTCCTTTCCTGACTTGGATAAACAGTCTTCACTGACAAAAGTGGAGGGGTTTTTTACTCCTAAACATGTAGAAAATTTTTGAAACATTACATTTTGAAACATTATATATATTTTTGTATATATTTAATAGAGGTATGACAAAATTTTTCTGTAGAATATGAGGACTGAATAAAACATTTAATGTTTATATTTGATGGCAGCAAGAGCAGTAAAGTTTGCACTTGTGAGAAGATTTTTACAGATGCCATCTTTCAAACTGAGTTTTGCAGCAGCCCAAGGCAATCCAATTATAGTGTATTTTACTAAACAGTCTTCTTCGTCTTGATAGAACTCTTTACCTCCTTAGCAGAGATTGAGTTCAAACTACCTATGTGCAACTGTAAAGCCCAGATCCAGTGTCCTTTCTCCACAGACCTTTAGTCTGATCACTAAAAAGGTGAAAGTTATAGAATACATATCACCAATCCCATTCATTGTCACAGGGAATCATTTCCATATCCATAAGTAGTTAAAAGTTTTCTCGATGTTTTTTATGTACCTTAGCTCTAGCACATTCCAAGGTAGCTATATATAAACTCTGAGTGTGTATAATATATATATCTATCTATACATATATATATGTATAAAAAATTCTTATATACTCGTATCTGATCAGCTGTGACTAGACTAGCAAGACAGTGAATTTTATCTTTTTTGGTATTTTTTTTCTCTTTTCTCTGCTCCTTCTCAGGTTTTCTCTACCTATTAATTCTTAAGAGCCTGGTGCTGGTTGATCTCCTTTTCCTTTGTTGTCCTTCACTTTGGCAGCAAGCAGAGTGCTTTGACCTTCTATATCTGATTTCAGAGAAACTGTGTATATTTTCTCTATACCAGCATAAAGTTTACCTAGAAAGCAATTATTGAAAAATAATGCATAGTACAGTCATGTATAATATGACTGTATATAATGATTAAGTAATGTAGAGGATAGGAGGGTTGGGTTTTGGTTGCTTTTTTTTTAAAGCTCTTCATTTTATTTACAAAATCGGGGACTCTGAAGATTATTATATTTTTTAGTATTTGGATTTTAAATGTACTAAAATCCTTTCCAGATGTTAGTTCTGGTTTGGTTTTGTTGTTTTGTTTTTTTTTTTTGAGGCGGGGGGGGTTGTTTTGGTTTGGTTTATTCTTGGGGGTTTTTTTGGTTTTGGCCTGTTTTGTTTTTTGGGTTGTTGGGTTTTTTTTGTTTGTTTGGATTAGTTTTGGTTTTGGTTGAGGTTTTTTTTTGTGAGGGTGTAACACTTTTTCTAATAAATTTTGCTTGGTTGTTTGTTGGACTTTCTTATGTCTGTTTCAGGTATGTGTTGTAAGCAAAAGAATCGTGAAATCAAATGACAAAACCACATTGGAAATATTTACATTCATAAATATAAATATAAATATAAATATAAATATAAATATAAATATAAATATAAATATAAATATAAATATAAATATAAATATAAATATAAATATAAATACGAGATGCTACTGTTCTCTGATATTTCGTGACAGATTTTTTTTTCTTTTTTTTGGAAACCCATACTATTTAAAATGAAAATGTGGTATATGATGTCTTATAAATATTTCATGCTGGAAGGTAGTGGTCAAAGAAAAAAATGTCAGTTGCTAATTAAGATACTCTTCAAGATTAAATTAATTTAATGGACTAGTGAAAATATTGATATCTACAGTATTGAAGAAGAATATATCCCTAATTTCTTTTATTGTCTATCAGTGTTTTCACAGAGAAAGTGGCATAATGCAACAGGAATAATCACAATTTACCTAAGTTTCTGTTTGACTTTATGTGTTGGCACAACGATATTTTATCTGATTGGCATTAAGTGTGTGTTGGTATTTCACTGTTCTTAACCCAAGTTATTCCAAAAATCTGAAAGTCTAATTTTATGAGGCCTTTCTTTCTCTGCCATAAGGACATATGACATAGAGTGAACAAGAAGGCTGCCCAGTTTAAGTGTTACTTTCACATACTCTTTCTCCAGATTGCTGTATGAAGCTGTACATAATATAAACACATATTCTTGTCTCTAGTTAGTCACATTATAGTTAATGACCATATGGTCATTATGGTATAAGATCTACTGTCTGTTGTATTTATATTCCTCAAGCATATTGTTCCTTCAACTTCACAGTGTGTTAAACTATTTCAAAGGGAAAAAAATCCTTTCCCTCTTGTTTCTGGTTGTCCTATCAAGTGTAACCTTGGACCCTTATAGAGCAATTAGACCAGCCTCTATCCCCTCCTTTGTAATGAGGTTTCTTGCATTTCTGAGTCTATAACCCTTTAGTCTTCCCTAATGGGACATCATTATTCTGAAAGAAACAATGTAAATGTAAATGAATATTCTCATTAACGAGTCACAGAGAAACCTTTAGTGGTAGCGCTGTGGTAATTCTGCTTGTTATTTCTCTGGTATTCCATGCAGATTTTTTTTTTATAATTCATTATTAGTATTCAAAATTACTTCTTCTTTAATTCTGCATGTCTTTCATAATCCGGTGTTCCAACTAGTTCAACCATGTCCTTGTTTTATTCTCCAGAAACCACCTGTGAAACGTTCAAGGTCTCTGTCCCCAAAGAGCTCTTTTAGAGAGTCAGAGGAACTAAAGAAGCTTAAAATAGCTGAAAGGAAGATTGAAAACTTAGAGAAGACACTACAGCTAAAGGTGAACATTAAATAAAAATAAATTAAAAGCCTGCTAGCTATAAGCTTGCATAGATAAAGATATACCAAAACAAACAGACATTTTAAAAATTAAAAATACACATATTTTTATGGACTGTAAGTCTCTTCGGATCAGAGAGCACTCTCCATTAGTTTACCTTTTTGCTTTACAGTGTGAGTAATCTTGCAGTCCTGTGGAAGCTTAATTGAGCTGTCATCAATAACACATACTTGTTAAATACATTTTCAAAGTTTGTGTTTGGGTATATATATTCTGAGAAATTTTTGTGTTCATATGAAGTAAATCAGAAAGTAGAAGCACTGAAAGTACAAAGACTTTTCTGTACCCACACTTTAAAATGCTGAAGTCAGTAACTTAAAAAAGACCCTTGGAAATTGTATAAGTTGTGGGTCCGTTAGTTGCTGGTCTGAAAGATGCTGTTTAAAAAAACAATGACAATCCCCCTCGCTCCACCCCTTCATAGAAAATCTTAATTGAGCTTGTTTTACAATTGCTCATTTTGTTCCAGTTCCACAGATTTTTGTAGCTGTGTTTTTTTTGGTTTGGCATTTTGCTACAGAGATACAGTACCTTTTGAACAAACTATTGGTTTGAAATTGCACCTCTGAATGCAAAATGCAAACCCTGAGTCATATTTTCTTAAACACTTAAAAATTCATCCTCTTCTTTTCTCTCCTCATTTTCCTCCCTCACCTTCTTCTCTTTTTTGTGTTGCTTATTGTTGTTCAGTTATGTAATTTGAAAGATATCTTCAAGTATGTGTAGCCTAAAGGAGAATTCGTTGTATTAAACATCCTATAATAAAAGTTATGTGAGTGAAAAAAATTGGAAGCTCTACCAACCATAGTGATGAGTTAATTTTAGAAAAACTATAAGTTGGAAGTATATTTCAGCGAAGTGTCACAGTTGATCCATCTATGTACTTGGGAGAATTTAAAGCATTTTCTTAACATGTAGAGTATATGACCAGGAGAGGTTATTTAGACTTCAATTTCAGTCTTCCAGGCTGTCTTTTTCCTGGGAGACAGAAAATTAACTTTGTTTTGTTTTTTCCCTCTGTTGAAAATTCTAAGACATGTCCCACCAGATAAATCTGAGAATTGGCCTTTGGGAGGCTTTCTGTTCATTACTCTTAGTTGGCCTGCCTGACACTGATGCTACAGATTATTCTGGAACTGTAGGCTACAGCTGTTTTGCTCTTGGAAGCAAAACACAGTTCAGTGTCTATGGCTATTGCCTTAAATGATAGAGAGCTACACATTTCTTCTGGAAAGAGGAGTGAAGGAAAGCAGATGCAGAAGAGAAACAGCTGTCTGTGCATTACCTCATATCATGATTTGTACCATTCACCATACTGCCTTTACTTATCTTCTATTTAATCTTAAAGTATAATTTAAAAATCTGTGCAGGTTCTTGATGTTACAGGTGTGGGATCTCTATCACAGACATCCATGATGTCTTTAAGGGCTAAATCTCCCCTTGAAAGGGAACACATTAACTTCTTGCATTTTCTCTTAACAATCTATTTGGCTTCTTTTGCAGAATGCTTTAATGGTTTGAAAAGAAGCTGTAGAGGCCCAGGTCATCATACAAAACACTGTTGTGGCACTACATTCATATTTCAATGAGGCTACTGCCAGCATGACAGTGAACTAAGCTACATAAAGTTAATGTCAGAACATTTAAGTTGCTAGTCTGTGATTTCTTAATGCTAGCCTTCTCTCAGGCATTGTTTCTAGCAACAAAAAATGGATTTGACCCACATTTTCAAAACTGGTCCTTGCATTATTGCCTCTTCAAACGAAGTATTATCTATATGATTACTTGAAATTTTCTTGCTCAGAGAAATGGTTGCTCTGTCAATACACACACTAATGCATGTCTGGAACATGAAATGGTGACTTTATACATTAGTACTTTCAAAAAATTGGTGAAAATAAAAAAAAAAGAACAGCTCTATTTTTGGGGTTTTCAGGAATGCCTCAATCAGTATTGCAAAGGAGCAGAAAAGGTTAAGGTCCCATTCACAGGTTTTTCCCGTTGTCTCAGCTGACTCATTTCTCAGCAAGAAAAGCTGGCTCTTAGTATCTTCATTGCTAGTATAAATGGGGTGATCATTTAAGATTCAGAGTTTTTACACAGAATTGGCTTTGTTTCTGGGATACTAAAAAGTAACAGAGCATGCCTGATTGCACCCTTGGTTACAGAAGAGAATGTCAAAATGAATAAGAGTAATTTTTTTGTTTTTAAATAACAAATTATCAATCTGCTACTTAGATTGGTACAAAACTTCAGTCTACTGTGGGTCTTTAAGAAGTGGGTAAGAGTTTGGTTGTTGAGAAGTAGGTATTTGATACAAACTAAGAGTATGTTGATCTTCTACTGTATTGCTTCAAGAGCTGTGGTCACTGGTGTAGCCTAGAGGAGATAATCTTGGCTTTAACGGGAAAAGTCTCAAAACCAAGAGGAGCTCTTCTCTTTGAGTTTTCTCATCCTTTTTAGGCTCTAAAGTTTTTGGAGGTAAATCAAATTAGCATTTGCACACCAGTCTTCAGGGCCATCTTAATACTTGTTTGTATTAGCAAGACCACACTCACATTTACCTCAGATTTCATATGTAGTCCTATTCCATGTATAGTGTTCGGATGCTGAAAATAGATGAATATTGCATTTTATCCACATAACTGTTTGTGAAAAAAACTGGTTTTGTAACTATTAGGGGCCTCAGTTCTTGAAAGCCTAAGCATAGTCAAATAATTGAATCAGTGTAGTTTTTACAGTAATAGAAGGTCAATTTCAATAAAAATTTGCATTAGTGATTAGAATATTTTGACTTGTCTGAGCAGCCTGCCAAAAGAAAAAAAGGCATAGGTAGTGGGGTTTTTCCTCCTGCAGGTTGAACTTCGTGTTATTCATTATTGCATGGGAATAAAGGATGACAGGGTACACCTGGAGAATAATCTGGAGGTCCAGCACTGCGAGAGATGGTTGTTCTGTCCCATGTCCATGAATGTATACAAAACTGTGTACAAGACAGTTTAGTTATGAAATATAACATAATTCAGACAGAGATTAATCTAACAGATTATGGAAATTTCAGTGAATATTTTAAATCCTGAAGTGCCTAATTCAATAGAGAGAGTGATTAGGGCAGTTAATTGTCTAATTTCTATTTCTGCAAGAGCAGAGCAAGTGATAAGGGAAAGCAATAACTGTAACAGAATGGATAATAGAACAGGTAAGCAATAATGAAAAATGCAGATTCATTAATAGGAAAGGCCAAATTCTACAGTTGGTTTCATCTCTGAAAGGGCATTGATACTAATAAGCTTCTCAGGATTTATATTGAAGACATTATTTTCTAGTGCCCTGCCCGACTTGACCAGTTTTTGCTAACAATATCAAACAATCTCAGAACAGTTGTTTCATGAACTTCTCTTGAAAACACAACATCTGTAATTGTATTCTTGTGAAAATTTCCTCTTGCAAAGCTTGGTAATGATCTCTATGTTCTTAGTCTAAGATTTATGTGCTTTATGTGGTTGTTTTTAATATCATTGTGGTATTTACATGAGTTCACTTCAACCCAGTCAAAAGTACTTTTTAACAATTCAAAATTTAGAAATGTATTTGGTTTAGAGGTTGTTTCAGGAAAAAAAAAACCTATCACCACGACTTTGGGAAAGTATTTGGTAGTAGGGTCACTTTGGACTTGATTGTGTTCCTAAATCTTTTTTTGTTTCCTAAGTCACTTCCAGAAAACTTCTGGAATTATGTATATAGTACCATTTGAAACTTAAGCTGGTGTCTTTCAACTTTGTGGGTCCTGAAAGCTGGGCTACATTTGATAAGCCAAGCTTAGTATAGGTATTTCGTAGTTATGAGTACTCTAGAAACCCTTGCCATGTTTTCATAATGAGATGCAATTTTTATTGTTTGCAGCTCTGACTATTGGTTTGTCTAATTTATTGACTAATGCTGAAAAGTCCTCCTTGCATATAAGCGGTGTAAATACTTGCCAATAAGGTATTCTGATTTATTTAGTTCTGTAGTTGCTGTACAAGCAGAGCTCCCATTGAACTGAAAATGAAGCTCTGATTGCAAATTTTGCTACAGCATAATGAATTCTTTGCTGGTGAATTCTTTACTAGTGTAGAGAAGTTTGACTTGCTTTATAGTGTTAAATGCTTCTTCTTAATGTTATTTTTTTTTCCAGAGGACTGTATTGTCATTTAGAAAAGTCTGGGTCTAAGCTTACATGATGTTATCCTGTAATAATAATCATGGTGTATTTTAATTTTTGTTCTGTACTTTTTTTGTATGGTTTTGATTATATAAAAGATATTGTAAAAAATGTTTTTATTTCTTGTTTGCTGCATTACTAGAGGACAAAGTTTGGGTGTTGCAGGTGTATATATATATATTTACAGAAACAGCTTACTACGTGTGGAAATCCTGAAGCCATTTAAATGTAATTTTTTTTTCATGTGGCCGGTATTTCCCTTGAAAATACATAGAACAGTTTTCCATTGGAAAAAAAAGGAAAGAAAGTAGTTTGAATGAAAAACAGTGCCAACAGTCCTTTTTCAGTCTATGTGTTTTTAAATGTATTAGGCTTATGCATTCACCAGATAAAAGCTGCCGTTTTGGTAGTAAATTTTTAAAATTTTCAGCAGCATGAAAATAGTATTTAAGTGAATTGCCAAATCAGCAGACTCTTCCAAAGTAGTAATAAGAAAAGTTTGACCTCAAGGACTGTGAGTCCTGATCTTTCTATTTCAATTTCTGAGTCTCACAGTAGTTGATAAAAGAGAACTTTCCTTTCATTTGATCTGTGTAACACTCTCTTATATTTTGTCCAACTCTGATTTTGTTTTTCTGGTTTCATACAGTCTCCAGAATCTTATGAGCTAAGAGCAGCCTATGGAAACCACGGAGAAAGGCTGCAGATGTTTCAGACCAACTACAGAGCGCTAAAAGAGCAATTAAAGCAGTGGGAAGAGGGCAATAGCAGGTAAGTTACACAGCTCATTAAAAACATTTTCCTTACCCAAGAAATCTGAACAGAAGTATTACAAGGGTATTCAAAAGAGAATGTGATTTGAAGGAAGAAGCTACTGGGTGGTGATCAAGACTATCTTTTGTTACAGCATAATACATAGCTTACCCCTATGTGAGAAAAATTGTAGTTGAAACCAAGAGGAAATATATTGAGCTGACACCTTGACTCATTTCATTTAGGCTCTCCTTGAGAGCCTGAGTACTGGACAAAGGTCAGCTAGGACTGCTTACTTATGTTTGTCTGATTCCTCACTCATTTATTTTGTTGACTGTATGTTTTTAATTTTCTGTAACACAGCAGTTGTTCATTATGTTTCAAATAGTTTTTAAAAATAGTTTTATTCATTAAAATATAGAAATAATACCCTCTCTAACATTTAGTGATTCATATATTAACTGAGGCTAAAATCTCCTTCCTTATAGGGGAAAAGTAAAATAATATGTGCATGAAAGCAAGGTGTTTTTATCTGTTAAATTATTTAAAAAGAAATTATTTCTGATAATTTTTACAAAAAATGCAGTAATATATCTTTATTAATGGAAAGAGGAAAGACTTTACCACATAAAATTTGCATAATGAACATTCTGTATATCATTCTCCCTTAGGCTCTATACAGAACAGTGAAAATTTTATGCAGAAATTCTTCTTTTTTTTTGGTCCTTAGCATACAGATACTTTGGTAAACAGATGCAGTTGGAGGAATGAAAGCATTTCTTATCAGTTCAGTTATCAAGCACCGCTGTTTTTCAGGACCTGTTTCAAAGAAGTAATTTCCTTGTGGCTTTAACAAGGCTTTAGCATGCACCTAACAGCTCAGTAAACACTTGTATGTTTTACTAAAAATAATTATTTTTGCAGTTAGAACAATACTGACTAATCTTGACACAAACTTTATCTCTGAGAAAGTGAGAGAAAAATGAGAGTCACAGAAAATGCTGCAAAACTGGTAGCTGTTCAGAGTCTGGGGTGACATAAAGCATCCTACTGTGAATGATAAACTGTTCCTTATATATAAGTAATGATATTGCCTGTCTTAGTAGATTTGCATTGCTTTGAAATACTAGCATTTACGTAGGAGCGATTTGTCTTTAAAAAAGGAAAAAAAAGGTGTGGATGGAAACAATGGTGAAGTACAAAATTGCTACAGGCATCCGTGGAAGCACAGGAGCATTTTTTAAAATACTTAAGCATAATGGCAAATATCTTTAGGCAAATTATAATGAAATGGTTTTGGTTTTTTAAGGAAAATTATGGATTTTTTTTTTCTTTTAGTTCAGTGCTTTAAATTTAGTGCAATCTGGAAGTGACTTATGGATGATAGTTACTAAATTCAATGAAATTATTTAATTCTGTGTCTATACCTAGACAGGCTTTCATATCCATTGACAGTGCAAAGCTAACAAGCTAAAAAAAATTGAACTAGATAAAGACATTAAAATCTTAAACTTGATATACAGTGAAGCACTGAGTGTTTTGGTTCTGATGGTTTAAAAAAAATTAAAAAGAAAAGGGAAAGAGAGACAAAGGTGACTTCTGTTTAAAGTAAATGAGACGAGCTTGTGTTATAATGAATGTGTTTGGGATAAGTAGGTATTGGGGAGAATATAATGCTCAGTCTTCACTTAGTCATCTAATTTTTTCATCTCTATTTAAGATGAGCTGAAAATAACAGGGTTTCAATAATCTTTCTTACCAGATTAGATTTGTATGAAGTCACACTAAAGGAGGTTTGGTTTTCATTTTTAATACAGTTAAACAAGAGAAAGTAGACAAGACACCAATAAAAGCAGTCTGTAACAATAAGACCTGTTATTTTGGTATCACAAAAAGCTGTATAGTGCTGCTGTAATGTAAATTGTGCATTAAGAAGTCAGTATCAGGTTCTTATGTGGCATTTCTGATCCTTTGTAAGTGATGGAGGACCCCATTCTCCATATTCTTCATAGATTAGTATCTGTTATTGAGATGGCAGCTGATGGGACCTAATCCACCTGTCAGTGTACATACAACTTGCACTGATGTACGTGACTGCAAAGATGATGGGGGCCTTAGGAGGCTACCACATTGTCTGAGAGTTTATTTCTATGCCCAGTAGGAATTTGGATTGCAGAGTTTTAAATTGATTCCATAAAGCATTTTTTAATACATTTTTTATCTTTGGCATTATTAAAATACCTAAAAATACTTTAATGACTGAAAAACTGTTAAATAATTTTATTTTTCTGTGCTTCTAAAGTCAATATGCTTTTTCTTAATACATAATCTTGTCCATAGATAGTTAATTCCTTTATTAAACTGTATAACAACAGTGTGATTTAGAGTGGGCATTAGTAGCAACTTCCAGATTGGCTTGCTGGGGTGTTAGAAGAGCTGATGACTCTACCTTAATTTTCAAGAGATTACGTGATGATTTTAACTTCTTCTTTCCCATAGCAGTATTTAAAGTAATGTTGTCAGAATGTGGGTGACACTATTCTGCCACATCACCTAGGAGGCATGGTGTCATACTAGCTCAATATCTATCTGAAACTATGTAATTGACCTTCTCTTTATTACCACAGTTAAGATTTCATGCCTCAGAATGTATATTTCATACAAAATTCAGATTCAATGGATGCTGTACTTGAAAAATCTGTATTTTCTGAAAGCAGGGGTGCTTTTATTCTGGTTCTCCCAAAGCATTTAGATATTTGAAAACAAACAACCTTTTAAAACTCATAAACAGCTTTGAAAATACTAAAAGCAGATACCAACACACAAGCTCCTGTCAGCTTTGTCAAGACGATCGTGATGTGATGTGGAATGAACTGGCTTTTTTCAAAAGGGAGAACAAAAAGCTGCTGATTGAGAAGTGAGTTTGTTTCTTAAATGGTGTTTAAATAAAGAAACATACTGGTTTTTTTCTGAAGTGCCTTACAGGCCATACCAGAGGAATTCCTTGCAAAATTCCATTATAAAAGCATCTACCAAAAGCAGAAAAGGAAAACATCAGCGCTTTTTTTTTTTTTCTTCCTTCTCTCTCCCCCTTAAATCAGTGACAAGTTACAAGTTTGCTAGCACTAACAGAAACTGTATTCCATGATCTAGGGATTGTGTTAATTAATGTGGCTCTCATCTGTTGGAGGTGTCGCTCTTCATTAGCCTGTATTTTACACACTGCCGTGCTTCATTTTTGGAATGAGGTGGTGAGGGGATAACCTAGCCAGCCATCCTTGTTTGATCTCTGTGATACATACGCAATGCAGAATGCCTCAGCTCTCTTGGTTCCCTGCCCTGTCCTGCTAATCCCAGCTGAGCTCATTATGGTGTAGCCTTGCTGCTACTCCTGGAGCCAGAGCTGTCCAAGCTAATTACTGGTAGCAGCAGAGCTGCCTGTTAAGGGTCTGGTGTGGATCTGCTAACATGGTCCTTGGTAGTGACCTGCAAAAAGCACGAGGGAGTTGCTCTCTTTCTTGCTGTGCACAGCCTGTCCTTTGGGTTTAGTGCTGATCCCTTCACACAGCTCTTTCAGCTGTAGTAAGTGTAAAACTTGGTGAAGGAAACTCTTACTTTAGAAAACATACAGTTTGCTGCTTTGATCTCATAATTCATAGGCTATTACACTCAGCCAGGCAAAGTAAAAAAAATGTCCTTTTATACTAGACAAAAGGAAGTTAGTATGGTATAATTAGCCCTTTGCTGTGATTTAACACTTTCTGTAAGTGACTATGATTTTTTGTTTTAATTTAAGAATCAAGACATCATATAAAGTTTTATTCAGACTTTGTTTTTTGTCCACATTAAAAAAAAGTGTTTTCCCAATGGATCACAATATAAGCCCATTTTGTGGCAGTACCATGAAGGCTGCTATCACAGAATTTCAATAGCAGCAAATTGTTTTGTTCTGTGTAAGTCCTTGTGTTGACCATAATCTCCTTCGGTGTACTATAGGCAGTGTTGCCAGTAGCTGTGTTACGTGGGGTATTCTTATATCTGCCAGTTAAAATTGTGTGCTTGTTCTTGTCACTTCATTGTCACTTTTTTTTTTGCTGTTTTGAAGCTATAACAACAAATTATCACATGTGATTATTTTGTGGGTTTTCATTTTTTACTTTTATGTAGGAAAGAACACTTTCTTGCCATATACGTAATTGCATACCTGGCGAGATGTACATGTAATTCCCTTTCCCTCACTAGTGAACACATTCACCGCAGGCAATGGTAACTCAAGAGCAATTACATAAGCCTCTTTTTTCACACAAAGCCATGCTTATATATTGTGCACACCCTGAAGGTTGGTACAGTTGGACTGCTTTTCTAGAGTTCCTGTGCAGTCACGTTTATGAGAGCACCCTTATTTCTTGTATGTTGCAGATCATTGACCTTGACTAGACTGTGGTGAGGTGTCATGAGCAGACAGTTGAGCTCTTCAGGATACAGGATTTATAAGACAAAATGGATTCATAAAAGTCTGCATAGTAAGGATTTAGTAAGAAGCCAATACAGCATTGTGTTCATTAAGGTGAACTCTTTGTGTGGATTTAGGTGCTGTTTGTTCCTTATGGGCAATGTCACTTACTGTTGAAGTAAGGAAGAAATGAATGCATAATTGTGGGGTTTATATCTGTCTTTCTCTAATAATGGCAGTCTTTAATTTATTGAAGGAAGTCATCATTTCAGGATTTCAGCTCATTTTCTTAAGAAAGTCAATAGTAAATTTATTGTAATTTTAGATAAGTGGATAGAGCTTCTTTATATTGCTTCTATTGTTTTTTAAATTCTGTGGATAAAGGACATGATCTATGGAGTTGTATCAGTTACTTATATGTGTAATGTTACAGGCAATATAAGTAAATCACATTAGCCCATAGCTTTTGCACTTAGTTGGATAGAGCCGACTGATTGTTTTCTTAAGTTGATGTAGAACATACATAAACCAAAACCAATGCACTATTGCTTAAAGAAGAGTGTCTGTGTAGGGATTTTATTTTGGTTTAAGTAGTTCCAACTAGACTAGTTTTATTTTACCAATTAATTTTAATATTAATTTTACCTAAATAGGTAAAATTTCTCTCTCTGACTAAACCAAAGAGTGAGTGTTTAGAAAATAGGATTTTTGTTGTTGCCTGTTTATGCATTTAATCTGTAAGAGTTATTTTCTCTCTCATATTCTGAGGGATAGAGCAATGGTGTAAAATGTCTTTAATATGCACATACATTAATCATGGTTTTAGCCCTTCACTGGACCCACTCCAGGGGCTCCACGACTCCCTTCTAGTGAGGAAGCCCGGAATGGACACAGCAATCCAGATGTGCCTCACCAAGGCTGAGTAGAGAGGCAGGACCACCTTCCTCAACCTGCTGGAAGTGCTCTTCCTAATGTGCCACCAGGATGCACTACTGGCTCATGGACAGCTTGCTGACCTGAAGGACTCACAGGTCACACTCCACAGAACTGCTTCACTGCACATCCAATTGTTCCGCTGCCTGATTGCAAGCTGGCTAATTTAAATAATTTCAGCATTTCTGTATCAAAAGTTAGTTAGCTGGAGCATGGGGATACCCTGTCCTTTTGGCCTTAATGTACAAACTTTAGAAACTTATAGATGACTGGATATAAACTGTTGTGGAATCTTTACAATTTTACATCTTTCATTCTGTATTATTTTTAGGCAACCTTGTAATACATACCAGCAACACTCAATTATTTGACAACGAACATTCTTCAGCATTAGACACGATGACACAAATTATCATTTTCATAGCTAGCTGGAAATTTGTTGTCTGTATGAGTGTTTTGTAGTTCTCATGTCATCCATTATAGGAGGTGTGCTCTGGGTCTTCAAAGCATATGGAACCACTACAAGGTCAGTCATATCCTTTCTCTGCTGTAGCAGCTATTTAATAAATGTTTCTGATAAGCTTTCCTTTTTTAGGAAAATAAGACCTTATGGTTTCTGCTTTCCTTATTCCTTTGGAGTGAAAGCAACTGCTGTGTACCTGGTGTAGTGGTATGTGACCCAAGTAGTTGACAGGAGCCTGTCTTAGTACCAGGAGCACCATGTGATTGCCTCTTGTCTTTCTAGCTGTCAGAATGGGTATGATGGAGAAAAGCTGAATTAAGTGTGTTGGAATGCTACCAGTAAAAACCACAAACATAGGTTATATTAGTTCCCTTACTTCTTGAATGTGTGTTACCACCCTGGTTCTTTAACTAGAGAACCTGCTGAAAAATACGATTTTGATAATCTTGACCCTTTGAGGCAATAGGAGATGCCTGGTCATCAAAGACTTTTATTTTTAAACCTCTGTTGTTTTGTGAAACATCCAAATACCCCAGCAATTTTTTCTGTATTTCCCTCAATAGGTATGGCATGTAGCAGATTAATTTGTAACAAAGTGCATTAACACTACATCACTGTTAAAAAGTGTCACCTGCAGACCTGCAGCATATAGCCCTTCTGACCTGTGTGTTTTCTCTGTAAAGTAATCTTTCTGGTTATCAGTTTTAGGAGTGCTGAGACAAAACAGACATCTTACTAATAATTACTTGAATGTAATAGGTCAGGACTCTTGGTTACTTTTTTCTACAGTTAGTAATTTTGTAGTTCAAAGGCATATATAGTTAAAATGATGATGTGCATATGTTTGTTTCGGTTGGAATAGATAAAAATCTGAAATACCAGCTTTCATTCTACTTAAAGCAATTCTAACCTAAGTTCTGCAGCTAATCTTATGGCTCTTCTGAGGGTTTTGACAAAGCGTATGCTTACTGACTGGACTGAGTATTGCTCAGTGAAAATGACAGTCAGGCTCAAGTGTGAGAACAGGAGATACTGCACTACAAATAAATTAAAATGTAAGAAATCAGAAGCATTTGGTGCAATATATAGTTTCTATAAGATATTTTAAAGGACCAAAGTCGGAACTGTAAATGCCACATGAACTCATCTAGGGGCTTTTACATAATGAACAAAATGGCCCTTTATTTGAAGTGAATTAGTTTTTCTCCTAGGAAGCTTCCAGTTACATTTTCACCAAGCACTCTATTGACTGTTTTTCACTGAGAGTATTCCATCAAGGATAAGGAGACTGATGCTTTTTAATTGTTAAGCTTGTCTCTAGAACATTTCTTACCTGTGTCCACCAGATCTTGTAATTTCCTGCTTCCTAGCTAACAGACAAATTTGAGGTCGTAGTGTGGTCTTTTATATCAGATGTGTTTGTGTTTTTCCTTTGTTCCTTCATATTTAATCAGACATGTCTTGTCTTGAACTTCAGTGCCTTCTCATATGTGATGGACTTGTGTCATATTAAAAACATGAATCATGCTGCTAAACATTTTTTTTTCATAATATAGAAGCAGATAAATGCAGAATTAAAGTTGCATTAATGATAAGACTTGGGCATTGTCAGGAACAAAAATAGCAGAGACATGGTGGAGGAAGTTAAGGACTCTGTGTTAGCTTCCCTTTGCATTGTTGCTTGCACAGAGCTGTTGCTTGCCTTGCTGTTGGATCAGAGTGATTTCTGTTTTCAGAGTAGATTATTTGGTTTAGAAACGAATTGTGGTACAGGTGGTAACCATACTATCTGCAGAAGAACTGTCTTTTTCTTATCCCTCTGTCTGGTCTAGACAAAAGGTCTTCAGCATTTAGATGGAAATGTCTGATTTATCAGTCTTACAGATATGCATGCACTTATAAAAACAAAGAACTACTAAGTGTGTCATATTAAACTGTACAGAATGTTCATAGAAGAAGCCTGTGAACCTACAGTCAGTAATACCGAAGCACACTGATTGCTGCTGACATGTCAGATTGCTATTTTAAGAGAATAAGGAATGAGTAATGAAAATAAGTTTCTCTACAGTACCTTCTGTGAAGTTCTGGGATTTCCAGTAAAGGTAGCAGTGCTTGGTACATTCTGGCAGGATTAATTGAACATACAATGCTAATTTTCCACTTGCCTTTGCATAGTACTGATTTTGGAAGGGACATCATAAATTTTCATGATTCCATGTATCTCAGCTTTCATAATACCATATGGAACTTCAACAGCTGAATTCTGAAAAAATGTAGAAACCTTTATTTCAGAGAGTGCTAAATAATATAAATAGTAAATTATTTTATAATTTTAAATATTATTTTGTATTTTATAATATAAATGAATACAATGAAAGTTATTAAATATTGTTTATATATTCTTGCTTTATCTCTTGAACTCTTTCCTAAAGTGTACTGTTTTGTAATTCTAGAAAGTCAAATGTGGACCGTTATTATGACCCAGCATGATTTTTGTGATTAACTACTTAGTCCTCTTTTGTAGAATGAGGCAGAATATGCTTTTACATGCAAAAGTTTAGCCTATCTTAATGCGTTTGGATCTTTTTCTAATTTCTAAGGAATTCAGAATGCATTTTCTAAGAATTATTGTTGTATTTGCTTTTTTCCAAACACAATCATGTGACTATAAATATGGAATCATCAAAATTTTCCTAAAACTCAAATACTTCAGTGGAAGAAATAAAATAAGAAATTTATTTTTATCCTTACTTTGCATTATTGGAAACCAGCTCCACACTAACAGCAGGCTGTAGGCAAGAGACTTTAGTGTATTGTCATATGAGGTTCATGAAGGTTAAGACGACTGATACAACAACAAAATTCTCTTGATATTCATATGATGGGTGACTTACCCTCTTCTCTGAGTTGTATTGATGGCAGTGGTACCCCATTCTTGGCCCTTGAGGTTCAATCTGTTTTGAGCTAACAACAGGTACAAACACTGTTTATGAGGCTGTTTTGATGGTCTTATTTTTAAGGAATGGAAACCTGCAAATTAGAATAATAAACATAATTCACACAGTGTAACATTTATATTTTTGTTAAACTCTTCTTGATAAATAAGCTGGATTTTGTGCTTCAGTAAAACAAATTAAAGATTACTAAATGGTAGATAAATTTTTAAGCATGGGTTTCTACCATCCTTTTGCAAACTAAGGGTTATGCTGCGTGTTGAAACCATCTTAGTCAGTAGCGCTTCTTTGACTTTGGATTGACGGTTAACTTGAAATATATCTCAAAAAGCACTCTTGACAACTATGACACTATTCACTATTTTGTTATGTGAACAGACATTCGAGTGTTCAGGGGGGAGTTGCTTTTATCCTTTTTTTGCTCCTGAATGTGGGTTGTAAATCTGGGAGACTTTACTCGCAACAACAGATACCTCTTCCTGCAATTTTCATCCATCCTACAAGTGACTGAATTGGGAAACAAGAATGATGAAGACACAATTCTGGGAAGTGGATGCACAAGTAAGATAGATAGCTTAAAGAATCTATGTAGTCAAATACTTCATTTCCTTGGTTAATTAAGACTGTACATTTCTTAGTGTAAACTTTAAGTTTACAATATTTTTCCTGTAAAGGAATTCCAGTAAATCATTCTGGATAGTGTGAATGATCATAGAGTGGGAGTAATGCTAGTACTTTTTGCTTTAGTCTTACCTTGGCAGTGTTATCCTCAGACATATATAATGCTCTTTGCTCTCTCACAGTCTATATCAAACACCTACTCCCAGGTTTCCTCTCATTTTCCAAGGCTGTCATAAATATACAGACCCATGAAAGGAGCATATTTTGCCCTTACTGCAGGCAAATGTACTTGAATCATAATGCTGTAGCAAGAGTAATTTGCTTTGACAAATTTCTGTCAGAGTAGTATTTCACCTGTAAAAGTTGGATAAAGTTTCTGCCTGTCTTGGTTCTCCTGACCTGAAGTAATTTCAGAGTAGTAGAAAATTAAAATTTTGCATTATGACATATAAGACCATTTTTGATAGCCTCTTCCTATATTTTCTATATGGGTTTTTTACAGAAGTATGTGTAATGTGCATGTGTGTTTATGGAGCAGAATTTTTACCCTTCTAAAAATTAGAAGACTAAAGAAGAGAAAGTGCAGTTCAGCTTTGCTTACCTAGATATTTCTCTGTTGATGTACTGCCTGTCTTCTCAAGCACCTTTCTTTTCTGAGGGGAAGAAAACAGCTGCTTCTGCTGTCCTATTTTCCTTGCAAGGATTATTAGGCTATTTAACTTAAGCTTTGGATAAGAAAAAAATTCTTTGACACTATGTTGACCCAGTGTCTTTAGAACTTATTTTTTGGTTACTGTAGTAAGCAATGCTGCTGTCCCTTTTTAAGGACTGTGATAAAGAGCATGCAAAGCTTGGTTAGCACTTTCTGTCTGATTTTTTTCTTCATTTGGCTTTCCTGTCTTTTAACAGTCTTCCATGGCTCTAGAGGAAAATGGTTGAAAAGGCAATAGTTAACCTCATGGACTCAGGAAGGCTTCCCTGACTGCAGCAGCTCCTGGACTAGTCCTCTTATATCTGTCCATACCAGCAACAATATGCATTAGGAGATTGTGGTTTGTTGTGCTTATTTCTCAAAAGAGTCATCCTGCTGCAGTCTTACAGCATGTAATCCTTGGGAAGGAGTCGGTTTCCTCAGTGGGTTATTCCATCTTATGTATTCAGCTCTATTAGAAATTAGATTCTCTGCATGGTTTTATTTTCCAGATAAAATTCCCTGGGACAAATGGGAAAAATGTCTTAGTGTTTGTTTGGATGTTTATTTTAGACTGCCATGAGCCTCCTCTCTTAATTCCTTTTATCTGTATGCAGGGGAGTGTAGAAGTCTCCTGCTTGTCTTACCTGTGAATGCTGAAAGCTGCTGATGAGCAATGGCTGACTTATGGGATGTGTATTACTCAGGAGGCAATTGTTTGCTAGAGGACTAACTAGAGTCTTCTGGCAATGGGTTAACCCAGGGTCAGCAACTCTGGAGGGCAGGAGCCCTTTAAACTCATAAGTGCAGAGGGAAAGTTTATGCTATAGTTCAGGCTGTCTTTCTAAAATACCTTTTCTTTAATGCATTGAGGCTCAAGTGCACATGTGTACATCTACCTTAGATTTGGAGCTGTGTGAGGGCTCTTGATGGTATCTTTAGAACTGCTGACAATTAAAAATGATGAGTACTAGGATATTTTGTTCTAGCAAAAGGGTATATTTTGCAGAAGCCCTGCTTATATGCAGATGGTGGGAGCATTTCTCCTATTCTAATAACTTGATAAGTAAGCAACTGTTACAAAGAATTTATTGCTGATGCCTAGCTATAATCTAAAAGAAATTTCAAGTAATTATTTTAGCATAACTGATTCTATAGCACAGTTTTAAATATGCTACCTCTTCCTATATTCGAAATGGGCGAGTATTAAAAAAAAAACCTAAAAAAAGGAGGAGTAATCAAAATATTATATTGTGAAAAATGGAGCCCAGACTATTGTATCATACTGAAAACAGCAGATTCTATAATTGTGGAGCAAGATCAGTACCTTCAAAAATGCATGTAATACCACCATAAACTATTATCTGCATAGATTTTATCTTTCTTGATTTCTGAATATCTTCGTTTTAATACTGCCAGGTGAGACTGTGGCAATCATAGTTGGAGGACAAAATTGAAGGATTTGTACATAAAAGAGGATGCTGCATGCTTTCCTGCTCTTGATGGTGCATTTTCTATATGTGTTACAAGTAAGAAAAAGTTACTCTTTTCATGAAGTTAATTGTAGTAAACAAAGGACTTTGAGGTTGTTCTTAGGATGTAAAATCACAATTAGAATTCTGACCTGCCATATTAGAAGATCCTGATAGTTTTCTAGGAAAGGCCAGTAGATTCCTGCTAATTTAGAATGCTGATTCCTCTCAAATCAAGGACTCAGTGTATTTTCCTTGGGGCTGGAAATGATTCTCTGACAACCTAGTCTAGAGTACCTAGGATTGCTGCTGCCCTGTTTCTTGTCAGCAAAGCTATCTTTAAAACTACTTTGGAGTAGATTACATTGTCAGAAGGTCATCTTGTTTTGGAAGCAGATAAGACATTGCTTATTGTTGACAAAGACTTACTGAAGAAATACGCTAAAATCTACGTGATATACTTAAAAGCAGGATGACCTCTTTTTGCAGAAGACTCAAGGCCATTAAGCAGTTTCAGGTGTGCATAAAACTGAAAAGCAGCACACTAGTTTCTAGGCTTTGTATGGCTTTAAGTCACTTTTCCCCCATCTGATGGGCTATCATTTAAACTTGGCAACACTGCTAGAAAGTATAACATGTGAGTATAAATAAGAGCAAGACATTTCTTCTGGAAGAAGTAATAAATTCTGGATGTTTTCAGTCTGCTAGTTTTTATTACTCTTTCAACTACATTGCAAAACAAGTTGTTTTAGTTTTTTTTTCCTATCTTTTTAAAAGCTGAAAAGTCTTTGGGGGAACTAAATAGTTTTTTCAAAAATCATTTTCAATTCATCTAGTAGACAGACATAGGATTAGTGTAGTCCTAAGATTAGAAATTGCAGTCATGTCACTCATAATTACATAACCTTTATTATTGGCAAATTTGGTATGTTGTTACTGCAAATTTTTAGGATATGTTTTCCAGTTATACAGTCTTCTTTAGGACTCTCTATGCCTTAAATATAAACTAATCAGGACTGTAAAGACTCTCATGGTGCAATCAGAAAAGAGTTGCTTGACATGATTTTAAAATGTTTTGTATCTTTTCAATTTAAAAAACAACGCATAGTGATCAAAATATACCTAGGAAAAAACTGCATCTAGATACAGGCCAAGTGATAATTGCAATTTCAACATTGCAAGCTTTTAGAAATGGCTTACTGTGTTAGCATTACCTTTGTAGATTTGAGTTTAAACTTAAAGAAACTTTATAAAAGTTGAACTCAGTGGTTACTTATTTTGTTTTGTTCTGCATTGCTGATATGTATTCCTTGTAATGGATCTCCTTTGCCTGCCATTATTTATGTTTGTGTAAATTTACAGAGTACAACTCTGAACAGTTTTTGTATTACTTTTAAAATCCATTCAAGTTTAGTTAAGTTTTATTTCTATTTTTTCTATCAATTTATTAATGGATAAAAGCTTATTTATAGAATTCTGGCTTTTCAACACCCTGCAAGGTTTCAATTTCAAGGTATCTAATTTTCAATTCAGATCTCAAACCTTTGGCGATAAAGAGATGAGAGACCATCTCAAATACCTTGCCAAATTCAGGGTGTACACCTGCTCTCCCTTTATTCTTACAGCCAGTCATCACTTACAGCTGTAGTGAGGTTGGTAAAGCAAGATTTTTCCACAGTAAATGTGTGCTAATTGCTTTCAGTCACCTTCTCTATTAGGTGGCTGGACATTATTTCCAGGATGATTTGCTTTGTGACTTTGGTAGGGAAAGAAGGAAGGCCTTTATTGGGTTTATGTAACTTTTTTGTTTGTTTTAATTTAAATAATATGAGAAGAGAGTGGAACAAATAAATTGTCCTAGGGATACTCACTTTCCAGGAAGGAAACCAATAAAATGAAAATGAAGCAACTAGTCAAAAAATCTTCAACTGAACACTAGAGCAAGCAGAAAAGAAACATTTGTTGGATACTGTTAAGAAAATACTGTAGCTGACACCCAACTGAAATATGTGCTACAATTTGAAAAAAAGTTAAAGTAAAATAGTTCCAAACCACCCCCTGTCCCCAAAGAGTCCTAAGTTCTCTCTAGAGACTGTGAAAGTTTTTATGGCACTTACATGGAAAAGGTCAGCATTTAAAACTTAAGCTTGCATTGCTGAGAAACAGGTAGGACCAGTAAACAGAGACAGGAGAAATGCAAGTGGGAAGTTGAGAAGCCTAAAAAGGCTCTTGAAGAGTGGTTTTCAAAGCTTAAGCTATTACAGTAAAATTTTGCTTAAATATAGTGAAAAAGAAGACAATAAGGAAGTTAATAGGTTTGCTTAATGATAACAGTGTAAAATGATACACTGGGTTTACAAAGCCTAAAAGAACAATCTTTCCCTTGGTCAATATTTCATATTCGATGATCATTAAGATGTCTTTCAATCCAAACCATGCTGTGATTGTATGTTTCCATGCTAAATGGAAGATGAAGATGCCCACAACTTGTGTATGCTTTGCAGCAGATAGATCAAAGGCATTAGACCTATTTGAAGTAATTATGAGGTCAAGTAGAGTAGTTGCTTGTAAATATATTGAAGTTAATATTCTTCACTCACAGAGGTGTGAAGAAACTTAAGTATGAAATTACTCTAACCTAACGGTTAACAGCCAATGCACTGGCAGGTTGCCACTATAACTCCCAACTACAGAATGGGCTCCAGAGGGAGCTGCAGTAACGTGGCTGCTTCCATACTTTGAAGATGGTAGTCAGTCTTTAGGAAAAAGAGGGTGAAAGGGAGAAAGTAAAAAAAAACAAAACCAAATAACCAGAAAAGAGCACCATAGAGAGGACTACCACTAAGCACAAATCAACACAGTTTTATTGGGGAAGCATTAATGTGGCTTCTGTAAAGGAAAATCCTGCTTCATTAACCTGCTGGAATTGCAGAAGGGTGACAAAACTGTGTGGTAACAGTAATCTGATGAGTATTTTTTCAATTGCCTTTAACAGTTCTCCACATGAAATGTAATAAATGTAATAAAGAAATTTTTTTTTGCTCTGTGATTGGAGGAAAGGTCCTTTTAGCAACTGGGAAAGCAGAAGAAATAAAGAGTAGTGCTTGTGGGCCACTTCCAGGATAAAAAATTGGAATCACACTGCACAAACTGTTAGGCTTCTAGTCTTTCTTGAATAGCATCTGCATAGTACTGCTGATGGTTGGACTTGGCACTGGCTAACCCATGTGGGCATTTATTACATTCACCTAGCCATTGACTTGGGTGAGTTGAATCTTGTATTGTACATAGAAATTTTTGGTTTGGACTTGACTAAATTTTTTCCATCTTAGATAAATCATAATTTCAGTTGGAGATTATTTCATAGATAAATGAATTTATTTGGAGGCACTTCAGGTATTCTGACTATGAACTTCTCCTTAACTTATTTAATATAATTAGTTTACTTCTGCATGTCTTTCATCAACTGAAAGGAAAAGATATGTGTAGAAGTTCACTCTTAAAATTATTGTACAGTCACTATATTGCATGCTTGTCAATAGTGTCTAGAGAGGCAGTATATTTGTTCATAAACGTGTTCATTCAAATTATGATTTTAAAGTTGAAAACTAACTGTTTCAGAAGATAGAGATTCAGGTAGGAACCATGTCATGTTGATTTCAGTCTTTAATTACATAAGCAATGTTTTTTCAATGAAATATTTTGCCATTCAATGCAAAAAGCCAACATGCTGTGAAGACTTAAGACAGTGTGGAGACAAAAGCCACTGAAGTCTGTGTAATAGAAACTGATGTTGACTGAATTTTGGAAGATGAAAGAACAGCAAAGAAAATCAACCTGTGAAGGCAGATAAGTGATCCCAAAAATAGCTGGATTTCTTATGTGTCATGCAAAGGAAGTTACTTTAATTTTTCACGTTTATAATTTTCTCTGTAATTTATGTTTTACAGCTGAGTCAGAGGTACACTTGACTTGCAATGTGCTTTAATGTACTGTGTATACCAAATGACTTGTTTTTAAGTCCTTTCCTTAAGTTGGCAAATATTTTGGCCAGATTTTTTTTGTGCCTTATTTCAGATGGCAAAGTAGGGAAAAAACATAAATTTTCTGTGAACTAGGTGCTGCTGTTTGGAGTACAATTGAAATAAGTGAGAACACTAGCAGTCAAACTTTCACAACAGAGCTAGAATAATGTGTATTTGTGCATGAAATGCATTTATATTTTAAGCAGAAGCTGCCTATTAAATGACTGTACTCTGTTCTGTGTATTCTATGATCTTTGGCTGAAACAGGTGGGGGTTTATTGCTGAAATAGTAAACAACTATATAGATAGAGAATGTGTCAGAAAACACAAGTATAAATAAACAATTTAAATAATGTCTTTCTTTCTAGCATTTCCCAATTTGACTTTGAAACTTTAGTATTGGTATCCTGGCAACTTTATTTATATGTAATTTTATTAAATTGAAAAAAGAGTAATTCAATTTATTGTGCAGAGCTTAGCTGGTTGATATTACAGAATAAACTGTGGTAGTAATATGGTAGTCCATCAGGGCTGGAAAATGGGAGGAATGATTTTGTTAATAAGTTTCTTGAATAGTTGCTAGATCGTAAGACATATCTTCATGAGTTTGGCTGGCAGTTTCCCCTGAGACAGAGTATTTATCTACCTCTTAAAAGGATTTTACCGCCTACTGGTCTTCTTTTAATCTCAAATATTTTCTTGCCTAAAAAGGATGGGCTGAAACTTCTTACTGTATGTTACAATCAGAGTTGTGTTTGAATTTTGGACATTCATATGATTTACACATTTTAAAAAACTGTTGTATGAAGGACTCCTTACGTTTGCAGTAATGCTAAGTGTTGTCAAATTAGAACTAATTCCTTCGTGTTGACAACTTTATTCCCAGTAATATATTGGTGTGGGTTTGGATTAATTTCTGTAATTATTTTAGTGGTATCTGTGTGATTGTATCTATTTTTTCCTCTTTTGTAGACTGAATCTTAAGAAAGAATTGGATCAGACGAACATACACCATTCTGTAAGTTCACAATACAGGAACTATACTTACAGCAAAAAAGGAAGGGTATAGTATTTTATACCTTTGTATGTAGTTTGAGTGGGTTGAGCCTGGCTGGATGCCCGGCAGGTACCAAAGCCTCTCTATCACTTTCCTCTATAGCTGGATAGGGGAGAGAAAATATAATGAAGGGTTCATGGGCTGAGATACTGTCATGGACAAAACAGACTCAGCTTCAGGATATTAATCGAATTTATTACTAAAAATATAAAGGAAGAGTAAAAACGAATATTAAAACCACCTTCTTCTCATCCCTCCTTCTTTCTCAGCTCTACCTCCTTCCCCCCAGCAGCGCAGGGAATGGGGTTATGGTCAGTTCATCACATGTTGTTTCTCCCACAGCTCAGGAAGGGGACTCCTTCCCATGCTCCAGTGTGGGGTATCTCCGTGTCTGCAGAATTGCTTCTCTCACATATTCTCTCTCTGCTCTTCTCTGGCCACAGTTACATCTACAATCACTTTTTTCCTTCTTAATTATGTTACCATGTTATTGCAACTCTGATTGGCCCAGCCTTGGTCAGCGGTGGGTCCATCTTGAAGCTGCCAGGGATTGGCTCTGCTGGACACGGAAGAAGCTTCTCGCAGCTTCTCACAGAAGCCACCCCTGTAGGTCCTCCTACTACCAAAACCTGGCCACTCAAACCCAGTACAGTAGTCTGTCAGAATACTAATTATTTATGTATGGTTATTTTCCCTCCAAAGATTGATTTCTTTTTCATGAATGTGTATTTTGTAATCATATGGCCATACATGTGACAGTATGTTTGCTCATTATTTGTCTACACATCTATTAAATCTGACAATTTATATGAATAAATACACATTAATACATTTGCAACTAATATGTATATTCTGGCTATTTATGAAATATACTGATACAGTAATTTCATGCTTATTCAGACATCTCTTTTAATTCTAGTCTCACAAAGTATCTGAATTTGAAAGTAAATTAAAATGGTGAAATTGTAAGAGTTGATCATGAGTATTTTTTCTATCTTTATAATCTTTACAGTAGTTGATGGTTCTGTGAAGATGAGTCTTTGTCAGTCAGATAGGTAATATATTGCCACTGCCTCTCCATCACTCCTCTGATTCTGTGTATTATGAGCTGTTCCTGAATATTCTGGGAGAAATATTCAAGAGTGCATAATTACAGTCCATCTGGATATTCCATCTGTGGTGAATTCTTTATGCACAGTATTGTGCACAGGAAGTAAGTAGGAGACTTGGAGAAGTATTCTACACATTCTTAGCAATAAAGCCTTACCATTCTTTATTGCAGTTTTCTCCTGGTGGCTGTTTTCTATTTTTTGTGATAATGTTGACTACTTGAATGAAAAAATATAGATTTTTTTCCTAACTTTAAAATTCTGTCTTTAAAATTAGGTGGGAGTATCAAGCTGCTGAAAACGGAAAGTTACCTTTTCCTTTTTTACTATTTCTTATGTGTTGTGTTCATAGCCACAGAACTGAATGTTTAAATACTGACTTTAAGAAGCACTTTTTTGGTTTTTTCCAATTCAGTAAGTCTTTGCAGAAAGAGAAGGGGAAAGATAACCAATGGTGAGAAGGAGTTAGGGGCCTGCTGAGCAATATCTGGAATTTTCCAAAAAACAGTCAGAACTGCCAGTTCTTGACATGTTTAGTCCTTTAACAATTAGTATTTTCTTCCTTTTTTTGTTTCGTTTTCTTTTCAGGTAAACATATGCTCTTTTAAAAATTTGTGGGTGGATGCATACTTCTGATTTTGTAATTAGTACAATGATTAGCTATTCTTTTCTGGGGACTGAGAAAAATGTTTAAATTACTAGTGAAGTGTTCTAGGCAAATTTTATCTACCTTTTCCAGTCTGTGTTGTTCTGGTTATCATTTAAATGAAAAGGAAATGTCTAATAAGATTCAAGTCCAAAGATATATATTAACAAAACTTTCCTGTTAGCACAGAAGACAGAGATGATTCTAGCTGTTTCCAAATTTTTACCAATTGAAGTGTAAGAAAATAGTTGCTCACAAGGTGTCTAAAAAGTAATTTCCTTATTGTTCCCCTTGAAAATCAAATGGAGTTGCAGTCATGACACATGTATTGTTTGAGATTCTCTAGAAGGTTGCACCATAATGACTGAAGCTGGATGTCCATCTTTGAGCATAAATGAATGTAATGTTAAAAATCCTTACTCATGTTCTCAGAAAGTGCATATGCCCTCTGCCTTAAAAGGAGGTTAAATGCCTTCTTCCTAAATAAAAATACAACCTCATGTCTGTTATCAGTATTTGCTGGGAATCCAGACTTGATATGGTCTAAATACATGTCATTCATAATTTCAGTATGTTTTATTTTATAAAAGGAAACCTGATGTCAATTTCCTCAGTTTATGAATGATGTTGGAATTCACTTTCACCTTAGCAGATATCTGTTTTCATCAGGCATTCTAAAATCAAGGGATAAAATCTGTAAAAAGAGACTGAGCCTTCCTGTATTAAAATTGTCTTTGTTGTGTTTCACTTGTGTTTGTCAGGAAGAAGTAATGGATGGTTTTGTTGTTCTACCATACAGCTTTTCAAATCCTGTTGGTCAAAGATGAAGTGGGTCAAGGGAAAAGGAAACTGTTCCTTCCATTCCCAATTTCTTTCTATTCTTATTCTGTTGCCCAATTATTACTGGTAGTCATCAAATCCAAAATCAATGTTCGTACTATTTGTGCCCTTATTTGTTTATGAATGTAAAGAATGTGTTGGCAGGTAGTTATGCCATTTCCTCCTGAAGCAGGAGAGTGGATCCATCAAATCCTATTCAGAAAAACAGCAAATGCCTTCTTTAGAAGCAGTAAACTGTTGGCCTGCTGTTTCTCCATGGAGGCAGTTTGAAGACCTCTTTCATTCTGAGACTCCTGAATATACTGTGTCCTCAGTATATATGAATGGGAGTGGCATTCCCTTCTGGTCTTCACCCTGGTGTTTCCCACCAGAAGTTTCTTTCTACCCAGGAGCATGGGTGCCTACCACTGGAGTCAGTAACACAGTGGCTTTGTGCACCATGGAGCCTTTTTTTGTTAGGGAAATCCTTCACCTGGCGTGTACTGCAGACAAAAATGTCATTCCTTTGATGGTTTGTATAGGTTTCTTTGTAAATGACTATGACAGTGCTCTATTGTGTCTTTTTTTTTTTTTTTAAGGGGTGTTTTTCTCTTTGTGTAAGCAGACTTTCTGCAAATATTATAGCGTACTATAGTTTCACAGTTCAAGTACCATTTTGGCAGCGGTGTTGAACTAACTCATCATCAGATTTGATGACTATTAATTAGGAATTAAGTTTTACATTCTAAGGCTGACAGTTAACTATGTTTTCTCAGTGGGATGTAACTGTGCTTATGTAAGACCATGGTAATTTGATAACTGAAGATAGTTGGCTTTATGACTTGTGGGTCTATTCCTTGAGGGAGAAGATGTTATTTTTTTATGTAGAAGTATGACAGGTAGAGCATGTCTTGCTGAGTAGACTGATATGATGTATCTTTCTGCTATCCTAGATGGACAGTTACAGGTGATGCTGTTTCACTGCCTTACTAACCAATTCCTATGAACAATTGCATAACAATTAGAAGGGAGGAGGGTAAAAGGGGCTTGAATGGGCCATGTATTTTCTGCTCAACAGAAAGGGTTAGGTTTCAGTGACCTTTGGCTACGCTTCCGTTTATGTTGCTTGTGTCTCCTTTGATAATACTGAACATGTATAGTCTTTTCTATCCCTTTTGCAGTGGTATTCTTTACTATCTGCATATAATATGTCTATTTATAGAGTTTTAAATTGCATTTTAATACATCCACATAATAAACATAACACCTTGTGTGCTTTGATCAGTTTCTTTGGCTATGGGAAATAATTTTTCTTTTCAGTGGAGTACAGTAAATGCTGATATAAAAGCTACAACAGGCATTCAAATGAGTGAATATTTAGAAAAAGATGAAAAGCATGTTTGTATTATCTTTGTGTGTTACTTAAAGAATGTTCTAAATGTATGCAGTACCACTGTGCTGGGGGACTGTAGTCTGAAGTAACATGGGAACTAACATATTAATATCAAGGTAAAGGTACATATTCCCCAGATGCATGGTTTTACCTATTTCAGCTTTTATTATCTTTAGAATAGTGTTCCATTTATTTCATGAATACAGAAGTATTAATTGGCCATGACATGTTCCAAAGACAAAAGAAAGGTCTAATTCACTCTAACAAACTTGTTAGTCACTGTTTATATCAAGAGGATTGTGAATCTACAGAGAGTAACACTGTTTTCTTCTACATTTGCTTTGTTTATAAATCAAAAGTTTTTAAGTGACCTGCAGTGTCTGATTGTAGTTTAAAATGTTGCTTCTAAAGCAGACCTCCACCATGTAGCACAGATATTTATCCCTTAAGATTAATTCTTTAAGTTCATTTGGGGGAAAGAAGGACCAAAAAAGAAATACAAATATTGTGGTGCTTTTAGAGTATTGGGATTTATTTGTTCTGTAATGAAATATTTCATATTCTAAGATGAAATCCTTCTAATGTGTGTAATTGCTTGTTTCTATGAGCAGTGGGCAATTTGTGAATGCTAAACTCTTGATTTCTGAATGACCATATGTATTGGTACTTCTAAACATTTTTTTTATTAATAAGTATGATTTTTAACTTGGGATTTTTAGTATCTAAAGTGTATAGCTGTGATGCTTAGATTTGTTTCGGCTGTTATTAGCTGTATCAATTTCTAATTGTTATGATTTCACAGTATTTTGGTTGAATGATTTGTGTGATTTATCTAGTGAAGTACATGATCTTTAACTTAACAAAAACCAGGGTTTAAACTTTTCATCCATCCTAATTCAGTTACTGTTTGCTTTGTTCACCAATCACTCTGATCCTCCTAGCAGGGGACAAGACCTAGAGAACAAAACTGATAGTGACTGTGTAGATAAAACGGCAATGAATTCTGCTTTTAAGGCATAGAGGGAATAGTCTGTAAAAGAATAAAAATTGGAATGAAAGTACAGTGTCTTTAACCCGCAGATCTATTGTACCTTTGAAAAGCTTGTACTCTGAAAAAAACATACTGTGATGCTACAGAGATTAATAATTATGTGACAGAACACTTTGAAGAGAGGTCACTTTAGAAACTGACCAAAAAGCTTGTCAAGAAAATAGACCACATTATAAATAATTACAGAAGTAAAGAATGCATTTCCTTAAAATGTCTATGATTGTTTTAGTGAAATACTAGGTGTCATAATGTATTTTATTTATTATATTATAGAGATGTGTTATTTATTTTCTGATAGAGCCACTTTTTAAACTTAGTGAAGATAATGGGGTCAAGGGTAATACTCCAAAGAGATAAATAGGAGAAGTTTCTCATGAGATGCTACAGAAGGTAAGATACCAACCCCAACAAACAGATCTGAATTTTAATATAAGAATCATATATATATATATATATATATGTATATGTAAATGTCAGTACTCACGAATTTAAGCCATCATTTTCCTTCAAAATTTAAAAATGTGGCTTTATGGAATTTTGCTCAGAAATTAATTCTAGGGAAGTAGCTGTGAATGTTATGAAAGATAAACATGGGTAGTGTCAGAAAAAATTAAAAGAGTGCTTAGGGGTGTTATGCTAAAAGTAACAGATTATCTAAATTGTAAGTATAATTTTACCCCTTAACTTTGGGAACCTTAATACCTTTGCTGGGTATTTAACTTTAGATGATATCAGGTGTTAATCTCCATAGAGCTCCTCTACAGAATGGAATTGATGCATAATAATGATAAATTCATTGTTTGTTGTATTTAAATTTTAGCACAATATGCAAATATTTTCTACGTTTGTGGGTCTATCACTTTTTACAGGATAGTACTATATGTATGTAGTGTTTTCTAGCTTAACAAATAATGGTAAGTATTTTATCTTTATTGCTTAACATTCTACAGGTTTTGCCTCATACAGTGATGGGATGTTCTTAACTAGTTGGTATTTGTATTGATATTTGTAATATACACAAGTAATTTAGTATGTTAACAGGTGTTCACTTAAGAGGGCTCACTTGTATTTTACCATATGTTTTGTTTGCTTGCAAAGAAAAATCATCCTTCAAACAGTATCATGCCTTTTGTTTGTCATTTCACAAAACTATTTGTTTAGTTACTTATAAATCTTTAAAAGCATGCTTAAATTGAATAAACACAAATCTATAACATTGAATGTCAGTTCAGGTATGTCTATTTATTTTTTATCTGTGAATTAACTTGTAGGAAGTATGGTAATTTACAGCAGATGATGTGATTGCATATACTTGTAACACTTGCCATATGGTCAGGCAATGAAGGCTGTCATCTCGTTATTACTGAATGACAAACATCATGTTAAAATAATAACACACAGAATAGGAAGTGCTCACATTCATTTATCTTAAGGTAGAGTGAGTAATTGAAATAATATGAATGCTACCATCTGAAATGTCACAGTTTATGCTTGCTTATCATCTATATTTCAGAACTATAATTTTGTTTGCCAGGTACTACATAATTTTTATCTCTATGGATATACAGAGTTATGATGTTACCTTAGGGATAGGTGTCGAAGCTATTTATTGTTTATTTCATTCCAGTTGTCATACATGACTTTAAATGCTACTGAGTGCAAAAGGTTCCTTTAAAGAACTGAGAAAACAGTATCAGAATCTCAGTTTAGGAAGAATATTGAAGAAAGGTATCGGTCTAACACATTGACATAGGGGTGGAATGTGCAAACAATGATTTTACTTATAACCCTTTGTTTCACTAAAGCATTTGAAAAAAAAATCCCTTTTATTTCTACTTTCACCCATTAACTTTATGTAGCCATAATGTGTTGTCTCTTCATATTAAAGATTTCCTATCAAACTCATGAGTTCAGTATCCAATTCACAAATACGTATGAAGTTTGAGCAGCTCTTGTTCTAATTTGCCCTGTACATCAAGAGCTGTCATTTAGCTGAATCATATCTGTAGTACCCACTTTGTACAACATTTAATAAATTTTAAAATAATTTAAGTGTGGGCAATATGTTGTTGTAAAAACCTAAAAGTAAAAACTTACAGAAATAATATGGTTTCAATATTTTCAGTGTCAAAGATAGTTTTGACATTTTGTATTGCTACAGAGTGTGGGAACTGGCCAGTATTTTACAAGATTGGGAGTTCAAGTTACCCATGCACACGCTCATATAGCTCCTGGAAAAACAGCCTTTCCTAACAATGTACAGAGAAACCTAGAACCCCTAACATATTCCTTAGTGAAAGAGTGGGGATTGAGCTTGTACAAAACCATCCAAAAAATATTTCTCCAAGTATTGGAGTAAGTCATTACTGAGCAGAAAACTTGCTCTGATGCCCTTTTCAGGTTTCTGGGGATGTCTCATAGACTAAATAATCACATTAGTATCTGCTAAAATTAAAATCGCCCCCTATTTCTGGAATTGTCCTTTATGTGGATATTCAGGAACATCACAGAGAGTCAGATTATTTTTAATGGACTTCAATATCCAAAAACCTCAAAGGACTTCAGAAGCAAAATATAGGTATAATGATGTTTTCCACAAAATTTTTGTGAGGAACTTGGCAAATTAGTCTCTTTATTTAAACAGGACAGATTTTTTTCTCTCTGTGAATAGAAAACACACACTAGCTTCCGTATTTTTAGGTGCTGAGTTTCTGATATCTCTTGTTAGGATTTGTTCGGGGTTTTTTGAAAGATCCAATTAATATTTTATTTCTGTATTTACGACACTTGAAAGAACTTGTTGCTTCAGATAGATAGTGCAAAATTGTCTACATTTCACAGTAGTAATCTTTCTGAAAATGTTTTTTAAAAGTCAATTAGTATGTATAACAAAATCAGTAATGAGCTCAAGATGCATAAGGAAGATTCATTAGCATGGTATACTTAAACTTCTGTGTCATTTTGCCTGGAATTTTAAGTTCTTTTACCATCTGCCCTTTGTTCAACAGCTGTATTATTGCAGCTAAAATGTTTTAATCTGCACTACGTAAAGTTATTTTAAAATTAAGGACTACAGATAGCTTTTGTCCTTGCTCTTCATGTGACATTATTGTCATATAATAAATATATCTGAAAACATAGTTTAGAGTTTTTCAAGACAGGCTGAAATATTGTAAATGCTAAAATTGCCTTTTTTAGGTACAACAACTAGAAAAAAGATTCAAAGCTATTGAAGGGGAATGAAAGAAACAGAAGTAAATAAAGACTTACTGAATGAGAAACTGCATTTGAAAGAATCTTTAAAAGTACAAAAGGAAGATGCAGACACAAGAAAAAGAGTGCTGGAAACACTACTTAAGAGGATTTGTGAGGTAAAAAAAGAAAAAGCAGAACTTCAATTCGTGATTGATGAGAAGGAAAAAGAAGCTGCCTCTTTGAAGAGGCAAGTGACAGAAGCTAACAGGTTGAGAAATGAAAGTGAAGATTTGCTGAGTCAAGTGCAGGAGCAGAAGTGTTTGCTGGATAAAGCCAAAGCAGTGGCAATCTCTGGGTAATGTAATTGCAAGATAACAGGCACCAAGGTTAAATTAAAACCAGCCAAGAAAAAGAGCTCTTTGGGACATCATGGAGCTTTTCTCAAACAGTCCATCAAGGTTATGAGTAATGTGTTTGAGAACTTCAGTAAGGACGGCTGGGAGGATGTGAGTGAAAGCAGGTACGGCTCTCATTAACGTAGCCCTGTAGAGGGGACACTGTGCATATGTAAAGCACTAGCAAATGGAGATTGAATTTCAACTACTGTTGATTTGGTATTCAAAAAAAATACTGTCAGATCCTTTGAAATATCTTGGGAGGTCTTGTTCGGAGCTTATTGACTGAAATTTGCATGCGAAATTAGCCACAACTGCATGAGTATTTGAATAGGTGCCAGGAAACCCAAAAGAAGGCAATGCTTGATTTCTTCCAGTGATGCTATTTTCATGCAGTCATGAGGCTTGAAATTGACAGTTTGGCAGGTTGATTTAATTTGCTGGCCTTTTGCATATTCACCACTGACAGCTAAGGATTCCCAGGCAAGCCTGGTAAGTCGGTTTAGTTATCTTGTGACATGCCGACCCGGGAGGAGAAACATTTTTTCCCCTTAATTTAGTTAGATAAATTTTGAATGACCCATTTCAGCTTGCTAGCAGATGTCTACAAGCTGTTTAACATCCTTTAAATTAAGAACCATCCACACTAATTATTTCCTGTATGTTTTATGCAGTCATTGTACTAACTTTAATTGAATGATGGTTAAAAATCTTTAAAGGTGATGGTTACCACATACAATCCCAGTCATGAATCAAAAGGCTCTCAGAAAATTCCACTGGCAAACGTCATATAAACAATGAGAATTTTTGCTTCTCCTTATTATGTCCCCATATACTTGAGCAGGCAGCAGTTAGCCACTAGGTAAATGGTTATCACACCTTGTCTTTCAGGACATTGTTCTAAGAAACAAGCAAAGAAATTTATCAAGCCTGTATGTCCTATATATTCCAAGATACAGGAAATATGGGAAAAGAGTAAAGAAAATAGAATTGTCTTCATAGGCTTTATACTGGCTCTATGCGTCATATGGAGCAAATCAATAGTGGCAAATGAAGCCTTTCTACTACTTCTCCCCATGCAAAATAGGGGGGTCCTGAACACAGTATCTAGAGGGAGAAAACAAATTAAGAACCATGTAATTAGTCAGTTGTTGTCATAAATGTAAAGCTTGGGGGTTTTTTATGTATAATAAAATATTGCAGATCTGATTTTAAAAAGAAACTTACATGTTTGCACATATGGAAACATGTATACATGTTGTAATTAGTGAGTATTTAATTTGCTATGTTGTTCTCTTTAAGAAAAACATTGAGCAAACACATTGTCATTCCACTTATAGTTTGAAATGAAAAGTATTTACATAGCTTCACTTGTGGCTAGCCGTAAATACTGCTTTTAATAATTGTACAAATGTTGGGTTAGAGAATTCTTGTCGTAGCACAGTGAATATTGTTGAAATTTCAAGGTGTTGAAGTTTCAACAACTTAGGGAAGTATCTTAATTGGGTTTCCTCTTCTGCTTATTAATACCATTCTTTATTTCTAGTAGCTGGCTCTGAGGTTTTAGATGCAAGCATTCAAATTTCTAAGTAGAACATTCCTTAAAGCAGGTGAGGGAAATGTGTATGTAGTTAGAAATGTCTCTGTGGCTGTACAACAGCCCTTTTAAACCAATGGATTGATTTTGTTCTCATCAATCAGTGAGACAGGTTTTTTTAAAAAAAAAAACCTGTTTTTTTTTTTTTAAAACCTGTCAGGACAGGTTTTAAAAAGTATAAACATGTTTATGTGTTAACTCTTCTCATCAGTTTGAGGCCTTTTCTCTGGTTAAGTAAACTGCATCTCTAAACCATGGATTTTTTATGATGATGTAACTTAATTTGAACTCAGTTATGCTGTTTTAAATACCTTGGTTTAAAAAGTAACAAATCAAACTAGCCCTCTGTTTAGGGATTCCTTCACATATCCGCTCACACAAATGATGATATATAGCACCTGATGTTGTAGAAGAGGATATATCCAAGACTTCAAAGTAGACTTCCCTGAATATAAGAAAGCAAATGATAATATGGGGTAAGGCAGTGAGAAACTGGAAATTACGAGCACATTGAGTGTAATTCTAAGGAAAAATTGTAAGAAGATTTAAAGTTTCAGGTCCAGTTTCTCTGCATGGCAGGAATCTCAGTGAAAGGATTAACAAGTTAACAGAATTTAAGAGCATTCTAAAGGGGTACTGAATAGAGCTTTCACTGAAGTGTGATTTCTGAGTTTGTCTCAGTCAACAATATAAATAAAGTTCAAGTGAAACAAAATGTTGTTAAGGATTGTGCATTTACTTGTTATATTATAAAATGTGAAAATGAAGGAAAGTAGAAATTTAGTAGTTTATGAGCCATTCACATTCTAGAAGTACAATCAAGCATTGTTTCATTTATTTCACTTCTGTGAATTGTCACAAAAGTTGGCTCTTAAGAAGCAGCTGAAGTCTCAGGCCTCTGCATTGTAAAGTGAGATTACATTGACAGTAGAACTTGATAAAATAATTTCAGATATAGATTTTTGCTTTATTGTATTTGTAAAGTTTATTTCTTTGTGCTTATGCATTAACTCTGGAGTGTTTAATATTTAGATTGATTTTGGTTTTGGTATTTTTAAAAAGGGGGGTTGTTGTTTTTGTTTTGGTTTTTGTTGTTGTTGCTGTTTGGGTTTTTTTTATTTGGTTGGTTTTTTGGTTTTGTTTGTATTTTGTTTTCCTACATATGCTGCTTTAGTGACTCTGAAATACCAACTTCTGAAAGTTTGGAAACAGTGATTAGGAAGACAGTGCAAAACACTGATCCACTGCCAGACGGAAGTAAACAAGAAGAAAAAAAGCCCTGCAATGTGCTTCATTTAGAAGTCCAAAATGAGCAATATTATTAAAAGGTACATATTGTTTTGTTCTCATGGGTGGAGTTTTGGAGTTTAATATTAGCACTGCTGTCTGCTTTTAATTAATTTGACCCTCAATATAGAAGTGTAAACCTGTTTCCAAATATTCAGTGGGTGGATTCATTATATTTTAGAATATTTTCTGAACGGTAAGTCTGCTGTCATGGATTCACACTGTCTAGATGCCAGGCATCCACCAAAGCCTCTTGTTCACCCACCTCCATAGCTGGACAGGGGAAAGAATATATAAAAAATGGTTTGTGGGCTCAGATAGGGATAGGAAGAGATCAGTCATCAAATACTGCCATGGGTAAAACAAACTTGAATTAGACTTATAAATTTTTTACTAACAAAATCAGAGGAGGATAATGAGAAATAAAAGAAGACCTTAAAAACACTTTATTCCCACTCCTCCCTCTTTCCCAGCTCTACCTCCTTCCCCACAGCAGCACATGGAGGCAGGAATGGGGTTATGGTCAGTTCATCACATGCTGTTTCTCCCACTGCTCAGGAAGGGGACTCCTTCCCCTGCTCCAGTGTGGGGTGTCTCCCACGGGAGACAGTTCTCCATGAACTTCTCCAATGTGAGTCCATCCTATGGGTAAGTCCTCCACAAACTGCTGCAATGTGGGTCACTCTTCTACGGGGTGCAGTCCTTCACGGACAGGCTGCCCCAGCCTGGGTCCCCAGTGGATCACAATTCCTCCCAGGAAATCTGCTCTGGTGTGGGCTCCTCTCTCCCCAGGTCTGCAGGTCCCTGCCAGGAGCCTGCTCCAGCACAGGCCTCCCACGGGGTCCCAGCCTCCTCTCAGGCACCCCCTGCTCAGCTGTGGGTCTCCTCCACAGGCTTTAGGTGGATCTCTGCATCCCTGTGATCCTCCATGGGCTGCAGCTGCTTCACCAAGGTCTGCACCATGGGCTGCAGGGGAATTTCACCTCCTGTCCCTCCTTCTGCACTGACCTTGGTGTCTGCAGAGTTGCTCCTCTCACTTATTCTCTCTCTGCTTTTCTCTGGCCACAATTATATCTGCAATGACTTTTTTCCTTCTTAATTATGTTATCAGAGAGATACTATCATTTCTAATTGGCCCATGGTAGGTCTGTCTTTGAGCTGGCTGGCAATGGCTCTGCTGGACATGGAAGAAACTTCTAGCAGCTTCTGGCAGAAGCCACCCCTCTAGCTCCCCCACTACCAAAATCTGGCCATACAGACCAAATATACCTATAAAACTATTTGGACAGAAATGTGAAAGATGATTTGAAAATGTAAAGTTGCTGTACAGTGCTGTTTCACAGTCCAGGCAAAAATGCCACAGACATCCCATTGAACTTTCTCTCAGTCAGAAGCACCATACAGAGCAGGCTGACCTAACCCGTAACAGGGAGATAGCAACACCCCTCTCTCCCTCCCTTCTAGCCAAATGGTGTGCTGACTAATCAAGCTTAAATGTCTCTCAGTTCGTTTGTTGTGCACTGGATGAGTTTCTCCATCTTAGAAAGATGCTTTTGACACTCTCTGTGTCCAGAAGATTCTGTCTTGAGAAAAGTTTGCTTTTTGCCTCTTCTTAGCCTATTTACATGGATTGTCTGGGATTTGAACTGCTTGTCTCATTGCTAACATCTATATGCTGTTTTCTCACAGAAGAGGGCCAGCTGGTTGTGTCCCAGGTCTTAAGAGGCTCTATACAATCTGTAACAGATGACTCATTCTTGGACTTTTTAACAGTGCCTAATAGATTTTCCCTCCTATGTTTGTCCAAATAAATCATTTAATGGAATTTTAAACATAACCAGATATTATTATTTCTTAGTTCAAGAAACAGAATACTGAAACCCTGAACAACTTGCTGCTTTTAGATAACTAGTTTGAAATTCAGTATTTTGAATGGTGATATAACAGATTTTGAAAAAAGATTGTTTCCTTAGTTTCCAAAATTTTCTGGTCTTGTTACATATTCTCTGGTCTTGTTACATACTCTTGATGGTGTTATTTCATCAATACTTTTGGTGAAATAAACTGAAAAAAAGGAAAATTCTTACCCATTAATCTATTGGTAACAATACATAGTTTGAGTAGGTGCACATGCTTGTATATGAAGATCTGACAGAAATGTGCTACTCAATCTCCTACTCCTGAGTGAGGACATACAAGGCAGGGAACCCAGGACACTGTCCTCTCTTCATTGTTAGTATAGCACAACCACTACAATTTCTGTAGGGCCTGTATTTCATTTACTCTCTGTTCCTAGTGGAGAAGATAGATACATTCTGATAGACATTTGTAACTGACTGGTGGAACTGAAGCAGACTCAGGAAGTGTCTGGAGAGCACTAAGCAGTTAAATATGCCTCAGTAGAACTCCCCCATTGCAGGAAAAGGATTTGAAAACATGGTTTATGAGTGTGAAAGAAAGTATTGCACAAATAGCATTAGCAGTTGGGAACACCAGTTTAACAGAATTCTTTAATCCATCCAAAGGATTTAAGGACCCTGCTGGTGGGTATTCTCATACAAAGAGAGGCTAAAGATATTTCTGAAGTCTTGAGCTGTGCAAAGGGTTGGTGATGAGACCATTTATGATACAAGGACTTGGTCATTTTTTCTCCACGTGGTAGGAATATACAATGCCCTGTGCAGTATCAGCAGAGTTACTGTAACTCTCTTACAACTCATACATTTATTAGAGCTGTGGCTTAGAGTGGAGATCTTAGTCTTTTTGCTACAGATGTGGATTGTTTGCTTGTCATGTGCTGAGAGCTCAGTTCTTGGTCTTTCAAATTGTGTGGTGATTGTACTTATCTAGAATTCATGGCTAAGTTATCCTGCAATGTCAGCAGTTTGTTAAGTGCAGTTAGTAGAGAATGTGTTGGTCTTCACTCTTTTAAATTTGCTTAACAGCTATTTTAGATATGAATATTCCCAGGAATATGTTGCATGATATGACCTAGAAATTGAAATCTGAAAACTTAAAAAACTGGAGAAAGATTGCAGTGTTCCTGATCAAAAATGTTTAAATATACACTGAGCATGTAATACCTAGTAAATTAGTACACAAACCCACTGACAGTCTGTTCCAAGATGTATTTGTTTGAATTTGTGCGTTTTTAGATATTTAGCTCATTTTTAAGGTGAAATTCTCATATAAAAAATGACTGTCAAACAGCATCTTTTCACACAGTTAAAGTTTTTACTAAGTCCCACCTAGTGAATCCACTGACTGATATTAGGTTTTTCATTACCTTTTGTTCATGTTTGGCCCTTGTAGCCAACATAGCCAATGAAACAAATTAAATGTGTTTTGTGGTTTAGACCTTAAAAAACCCCAGCCTGTTAACAAGACACTGAAGCCTCTATTTTTGATAATCTTAATCAGAAATTCAAGACACATGTAACTTCCAAGTCCTTGTTGATTTTGCATTGTTGTCACTTAAGGAAAAGCATAACATGGAGTGTTTATAGGTTGACTGTTTTATATGTTTTATGTTTTTTAGGTCAGTTGTTAATTTACCAGTATACTTACTAAGAAATATTTTTGAGATTTCTGGAGTGCTTTGAAGGGCCAAAACAAAATCATAAATCATGTTACTTATGATGATTTTGTCCATTTACTAATATGCCATTTTATGTCCAGTGAGCAGAGCAAAAGGGAGAAATATCACTGTCCAGAAACCAGGCTATTCTGTTACTCTATTGCAGGAAAAAAATTAAGCCGCTGCAGAAAGTAGGTAGCTGTTGTACAGAGGAAAAAAAAGACAATGGTGACTTCCATTAAAAATGTTAAACAAACCGATGAAAAATTAACAAGTCAGCTACATTTGGCTGATCAGAGACTTCAAGTTAATAAACTGACCATAGAGGTAAACTATTTTTCATTATAGTGTCTTGCAATGTTCACGTTAATTCTAGTGCAGTTCTGTGAAATTTTGATAACATTGATTTTTTTTGTATTTTTTTAAATTATAGTCAAAATTATGAAATATTATATATTACCATGCTTTGTGTGAAACACTTATTATGTGCAGATAATATTAGGGCTAGTGTATCAATGCAATTTATTTATCCTTTTGAAAATAAAGTGGTCTTCATGCTGATTTTTTACATGTATTCAAATGACTGAGGTAAGTTTCACTTTTAGCCTGTGATCTGCAGACCTTCCTGAGAATCTGGTTAGTCCAGGACTAGTACCTGTTCCTCTGTGAAGAACAGGCACTGTCTCCATACGCCCCAAGACAACTAGAGTTTTCTTCCGAAGGGGACTCAGACCCATTCTGTATCTATTTAATCCCATCTTTCTCTGTTAAGGCGAAAAGCCAAAAAACAAAGTTTATGGAAATAGAGGCTAATAAAGTATTTAGTTAACAACCTAAGGACACAAACTTTCTTCTCTGCTTCAGTCTTCATTTCTCCTTAATCCGTTTCCATGCTATTACTCCTTTCTGGTTTTCCCCATTCTCATGTATATATGTATTTTGTGTTAATCTATATGCAGCTCCTCAGCTGGAATTCTTTTCTGTTCATACTGTAGTGATTGGCCTGCCCTTTATAGAGCTGAATCAACAAACACTTATGCAGTAATTGTCTCCTGTTGGTCACACACACATCCTGCTTCCAGAATTATAGTGCTACAACAGATGGACTTGCTGGAAGGAGGCAGACATTAAAAAAGAAATCAAATCCCCTCCCCCTCAAACTTCACTGTGTTTTGTCTTTGCACAGAAGGCAGAAGCAGTATCAGGAACAGCACTTTTCACTTTCTTAGGACTAGGGAACTGCTAATTTCTAGAGGAGAGAAAACTTCATTTCTGTTACTTATTTTGCATAACTATGTATGTGTAATGAATTGTTTAAAAAGAGTTTCCAAGATCATTGGAACCAGTGAAGATCTGCCTATCTTACAAACAGTATCATAATATAAAGTTTCATGGACAGTAATTTAGCGAAAATGTTCCGATTTCTCAGACATCTTCATGATTTGCCTTCCTGAAAGACTACTCCTTAGGTGTCTATTGAAGAGCAATGTGAGAAATAAAATAGGAAATGCTGTTATCAGGGAACTGTTTAAAAATAAAAAAGAAAATAAATGGGGGGAACAAAATTTATGTAAAGATAAGAGCTGCTGTAATGGAAAAGACTGACTAAAATTAAAAAAGCATTGCTTTAAAACCAAACTGGTTTTCTATCACTCAGTTTTTCTGGAAGGTTTAAAAAAAATGGTCACTGGTCTATTTAAAGGGTGGTGCATTCTAAGCAAAAATAAATAAAGAGTGTTTCGGGTACTCAAGGAAAAAATCTTTATTAGGCATGCACATTTTTTTCCTTCTCAGCAAACAATTCAAATTCCCTTTCTTACAACTAATTACTCTTCAGGTGCCATACTAGTGCTACCAAGTGGGATATTTAAAGCAGAGGCTTGGGCTACTTGCCAAGTGAAAATTAAGGAGGTAAAGAGCCTACACAGTCACTGCAGGGTACACTCATGTTTTAGAGAGAGAGCCCTGATTCAGACAGATCTAATGGTTCTAAAGCACACTTGTGTGGGGGACTTGTATGAGTTGGTTTTTGGTGGGGTTTTTTTTTGTAAGAAATGCTATCTAGAAGTTTTAAGATACTGCAAGGGAAATAATGTTTTTTAAGGTTTTCTTGTTGATACTTTTGTTACTTTAGATTTTAGAATTTTCTTGAGAGGTAGAAGGTAAAAAACAAGCAGTCAAACCATGGAAAAAAATACTGATACAATCTCTAGATTTGGAGAAAATCTTAAATACTTCAAGAGTGCCAAAATTACTAATATCCAAAAATAAGCATCTACAGTTAACTGCCATAACCATAAAGTTCTGGGTAAGCTTACATTAATAGTGAACTTTTGGTCCTAGGCTAAGGTAAGTTTAGCTGTCTAGCGACTGTTAACATTAACATCATGGCTTGGACAAGATGCCATTTTGCCTGAATTTATCGAAGAGAATAAATGCTTTAGCAGACAAGGACAGATGTTTCTGCAGTCAGTCCTTCATTTTAATCCCCAGGGACTCTAGAAGATCAACTCTAGATTTAAGATTTAAATATTCCAGATGTTCATTTTGAGACAGATTTTACAGTTCATGCAACCTAAGGACTCTCTAGTATCTGCTGGTTTTCACAACATATACGTGCATGGTTTTGTGTATTTTTCTTGAAAATCCACCCAAGCATGTATGTAGTGTATATTTGTCTGCTCTTAAGAGTTCAGAATTCTGGATTTAAGTTCTGGTTTTGTTTGGCCTTATAAATGCTTTGCAGTAATATAGATATCTGGCTTTGTTTGATTTCTGCAAAAGCAATTCCTTGCATATTTTAAAAAAATGGCTGTGAAGTGACTGCACATGTGAGAATCAACACTTGCATTCTCCAAGGATTTACATTAACACTGAGTCAAGACCATCTGTACAAGAAGTACAGTAGTTACATTTTGTTATTGGTGTATAGAAATCACAGCTGGAGCAGATACTAAATGTGGAAGCCATGGTATTTATTGTTTTCTTAGTTTCTAAGAAAAGCATTTAAAAGAAATTGTTGGGGAAATTCAGGATCTTTTCTCTAAGGTTTAGTGTTCCCTCTACTCATTTCTATCATTCAGTACTTATAAAAAGAGGGTTTTTATTGCATACAACACAGTAATCATAATTAGTTTTATGCAGTGTCATTCTTGTGGCAAAAATCCATAAAAATTATATTGAAAAAGAAATTAAAACCATAAGTAGTTTAAGTCACTAGCGCTTCTCTTATTCATGTGAAGGCTATTCAAATGTCCGCTGCTCAAATGTACCATATTTTTGCACTTCCAGTGTTTCTCAGATGATGTCATAGGAAAGCTGCATTTCTTTACAGAATACTGTGGGCAATTGCATAGTGCCTGTGTAAGTCTACTTCAGCAAAACTGAATCTCAGAATAATAACAAATCGACTGGTCAAATGCTGACACATTCTTTGAAGAGGATAATGTGAAGGTTTCAGTAAAGTTTTTTTCAGATGCCTTCCTGCAGATATACTGCTATGCTTTTGCTGAACTGGGAAGGTGCTTTTAATTTTTTTTAGAAGCATATTTTAAATCTGAGCCACACTACACTTTTTTTTTTTTTGGCTGCATTTTAAATACACATCCAGACTTTATTTTAGCTATTTGATTTTCACTTTTCTTTGAATTTTAAGGGAACTCTTTTCCCCTGAGATCTTAGTTTGTTTATCTAGTAGATTATCTCAAGGATAGAAAAGTATGAGCATGAAAAGTAGAAAAGTAAAGTGCTAAAGGAAGCTTTTTTATTCTTTAAAGGTTGTGGCTTACTTTACATATTCTCTTGACTACTTTTTATTGCTCAGTGTATCAAAGCATAGGCCAGAGTTCGGTGTTGCATCTGCAAAACCAGCATCACAGCTTCACTTCTCTTATGTACCCAAATAAAAGTAAATCTGCTAATTTAGTATTCTTTGGTTGCACTCAAACAAAGAAGAAATTTATGATAAATTTAGATGCATTGAAAATTATTGACTGAAGTATTATTTTATGCAAAGATGTCACTTAAATTCTGGTTTTCATTGAAGTTTTTTTTCACTCTTTAAAGATGCATTATCACACTTAATATAAGTATTATATTTTATATATACATATATATAAATATAAATATATAAATATAAATATATAAATATATATATATATATATATGTATATATATATGTATATATATATATATATATATATATATATATATATATATAAAATGATTTATGTATGCTTGTTTCCTTAAAGTAAATTTTAGGAATAAATTTAAAATTATAAATGAAATTTTACTTGTCATTCTCCTGCAGTAGCTGAAACTGCTTTTGCAATTTCCTCACGTATTGTTCATTCCAGCAAATGTGTAATTACTTGGACAGAGTTTTTTGGGCTTTCTAGATAAATGTAGTCCAGTTAGAAATGGTTGTAAACCTATCCAGTTATTTCATGTCAAAACAATTCTATAAATGTCCTGGTTTTATATATTTGAAGTCTCTTACATGGATGTACTCCAGAGAATTTGTGTATTTTTATTAAGTTCATGAAAGATTCTGCATTTTAGTGTCACCTCTTCTAAGCTGAGTTTTGGATTTTCTTCTTTCTCTGGTAGCATAAAAAGATATTTCTCATTATGTACATTAGATAATTTTAATTATATCTGTAGAAGATCTGAATGATAAAAAATTATTGAAAGTTTTTGAATTACTGAAATTTGGAAGACTAAATTAATCAAAAATAGTAATTAATAGAAATAAACTTTGTATAAAGTTACTGCCACATCAGCATATGCTAAGAAGCATTTTTCTATATTAGAAGAAAGAACCTGCATCAAAAGAATTAGCATGTTATTGTAATATTACAGAGGTTGTAAGGTTGTACACATTTCTGTAACTATAGCTAATATATCTATATCCAGTAGCTTAATATAGTAATGGAACAGACATTTAGATTATATAGATGATACAGAAGATATCCTGTAACTTTTATGTTATTAATTTCATGTGATATGAGCTTTTTTAATTCACCTTTCCTGTGATTTGATCAAACTTTCCTTTGCATTTGCTCTTAATCTTACTATTGGAAAAAATACCCTGAACCAAAACAGAACTCAATTTGCATTTCTTTTTGTAAAAAAATTCTCAAATAAGATACATCTTGAGACCTGGAAAAACTCAACATATACTATCATAATAGGATTTCCTTCTGTGTTCACATGAGTGTTTTTATTGAATTCACTGTGATCTGCTTAGTAATTAAAGTTAAGCATAAAGCTGCACTGGATTCTTGAACCTTCTCTACTATGTAAAGTCCTACAGATAATATATGGTTTTGTCAGAGGATATTTATTCACCAATAAATCTCAAGCAAAGAAGGTTATTGATTTGGGAATAATTATTCATATGTTGCCAAGAGATTACATTTCAGATCTGGCAGATTCTATTTTCTAAGAGATTGTCACAGAAAACCTGTTTGTGTTGCAGTTGGACCAGTACTCTTAGGTTTACTCACCAGAGCAGTCCATTAATTATTCATTAATAACTACTGCTATTAACTATGGAAATGATTTTACTAAACCTTTTATGCATGTGCTTATTTCCAGAGTTCAAGGAAATTTCAATATACCCTACTTATCCTGGTAAAATTAAGTTTTATTGTCTCTAATCTTGCATATACATCTCTCTATAGTGAGGGATTCCTTTTTGTTTTCAAACTTTGGAGAAGGAGCAACAACAGGGGATGTAGCTAAAAATTTTTGTTGATATTCTCTGATTTAGTATTCTGATAGAATGTGAAACGACATGCCAAAAGTAGGTGCTTTGGGTTTCCGTCAGCCATATATCCTCCCTTGGAACTTCCAGTTCTCTTCCTGGTTTTTGTGATGGATTTTTACCTAACAGTCACTCTTTTTCTCAGCCTAAATAAATGTTTTCCCAATTATGTTCTTAAGAAAAGTTTTCAAGAGTCATGAGAAACTGGGGAGATAATTTTGTATTGTGAACATCAGTGAGCTGATTTTCCTGCACTCTCCAATGGACTCCTCTATGTTACTTCTCCTTTCCTTTGCTCCTGTCCTAATTTGTGAAATAAATTTTTCTCAATGTAAAGGTACAGAACAGAAGATTGGTGGAGGAGAGTGCTTAGTATGGTTAGCAAGGTATATACATGGACTAGGGGAATTGATGACAGACAGTTCTTTATTGGAGGAGTTGCATTTTCTAAGGAGTTGGATGAATAGGGTTTACAGTAGTAGCTCTATGACTTGAAAGTTTCAGAAGTTTTATAAGCAGATTCATTCATTTTTTGTTTTGTGCCTCTGTGCAACAGTCATTGCTTATTGAAGTGTAAATATGAAATCAAATTTAAAAAGTTGTATCCACCATACTTGCTTTTACATAGAATTTGGACTTGAGCTAAGCATTGCTACATGGAACACAATGGAGACTCAATGTCTCAAGTCATGCCTTAAGGTTAAATTGATGCATATAAGTACCCCTTAATCATTTTCACTAGCTCAGAATCTCACATACCATGAAATTAATTTTTCAGTTTATCCCTCACATCAATGATAGCATTATTAGTTTCACCAGGATAATGGTTTACACCTTACATATCTATTTTATCTGGATATACTATGAAATAAATGACCGTCTTTTTGCTGTTTGTTTTAGAAGTAAAATCTTGCAATCATTTTTTAAAAATTAGTGACAGCATAAAAAATCCAAGCCAGTGCAATAGGATACCTTCAGTCACTGACAACTACTCTTAAGCTTTTAATCATCCACCAGAGTCTGATTGAAGAGTGTGGATTGTTATGATCTCACAGTGTTTTTAATGAACAAATCATTACATCATAATGAAAACCAATATACTGCTCAAGTTTCACATTGAGTGAGGCTGAATGGCTATCTCTTGGGAACCAGGGACTCTAAAGAAAAATTAGAGTCCTAGGAGGTAATGCTGAGCATGAACTCCCATTGCCATTTTAAAAAATTTAAATTGCCAATTTAAAAAACACAGTCCTCAAATGTATGAACTGGAGTCTGTATAAGAGGAATGGAAAGAATATGTTTTCTTGGACTGGCATAATTTGACTGGTCTTAGAATAATCTGTATAGTTCTAATACACAGAATCCAAATTAAATTAATTTTAAAAGCACTTCAAGACTTATAGGAAGGATTTGAAAGTATGTTGTTCCAGAGAACAAATGTGAGGTTTTCAGAGAGCAGGTTAGCAGGTAACTCAAGTTTAAATGTCTGAGAAAAAGAAATCCTGTAGAGTCATCAGTCTAATAAAGAAACATTAAAAAAATAGCAAAGATAGAAACATAGCAGATATGAGATCTGTAATTTTTAGGTGACTGTAATTGACTCTTGCCAGTTGGAGTCAGACAACTGCAATGATATTGGCCAACTAATTTAAAAAGGAAGAATTGGAGAGAAATCAGCTGCTTGTGGTTGGCTGTAGGCAGATTTTTTGTTAAAGGAATAGAAAAAATGTTGGGTCTGTAGGATGCATGAAAAAGTAACAGAGAGATATTTGTTTGATGGCAAAAGCTTAATAAATGGGAAGTATAAACAGGAAGGTAAATTCTCAACTTCAATAACACTGCTCACCTGAAGCAATGATGGAAGTGAGTTTATGTCATTGAGCTCAGGTGGGCACCAGTATTTTTTAAATTAATGCTAAAATGAGTTTAGTGCTGCAGAAAAGAGATGTAAACATGGACGATAAATTTAAGATAGTCAAACCACTTGTTTTTAAGAATCTCCCTGAAGCCAAGCAAGACTGCTACAATAGTGATAAAACATCAGGTTATAAGGAAGAGAAATTCTGAGAGCCATTTTAGCATTAAATTAAAGCCATCATGACTGAAGACATACACATACAAAGTCACGGCACAGGGAAGGTGGATATTAAAATGAAGTAACCTAAAGGAAATGACCATTCCATGGTATGCAAGAGGAGCATTTAAAGATCATCAGTCTTAAGCAGAAGATACGCAGAGAAAGAAAAATGGCTTTTTTTGTAATATACACAGAATATAGGATTATGTTAGTCCTGTAAAACCCTTTAAATTTTGCTGATTGCAGAGCTGAGTGAAGGTTAAAGTATTTGATGTAGGTAGTATGTAAGTTGGTAAAGGAAAATGCAGAAAAGGAAAGATAAATTATGATTTTTTTAATATATACTTCTGATTTTACCAGGAGGATTGAGCATAAGAAAATACATTTTTAGTGAGGTAGTCATGATATTTTCTAAAGAAAAAGCTTTCCATTTTCACTGGGGGCATAGAGACAGTCTAATTTTAATTTTTTTTTTAGTCTAAATCTTGATAAAGTCCTCAAGCTGAGATAGTTTGTTAAAGGTTTGACTTCAAAACAGTAAAAATACTTACTTCCCAAAGTATTGTTTGCAATATAAACTTTGGCAGGAAAAAAAAAAGACTAAATTTCCTATGAGAAAAATGAGGGAGATGCATTCTAATAAAAAGTAATTTCAATTAAAAATCTGCACCCTGCTGCTTATGCTGCACTTATTTGAAAACTTTACAATCTCTGTCACCAAAAGACTAAGATATGAGGAAGCCTAAGTGATAGGAGGCATAAATTTCTGTTGTTATTTTAGGAAGGCCTATATTGGGGAGTGAAACTACAGGTTGATGACTGACAGTCTCAAGACTTCTATTTTACGTAGTTACTCTGAAGAAGATAAAAGCATATTTTTAATTAACATAATTTTGATCAGAAGTCATTATATATAGCTTAGTGTGCATTTTATTGCAGCCCACTGTCATAGATACTACTGTGTACAGTTCAAAATATCCTTTTATTTTCTTGAGAATTCCTCCAAGGACTGTGAATATTGGGTTTTCCTGCATTTTTTATATTTCTGTCAGGCATCATAAAAGTTCAGTTTCATTGGTGTTATTCGGCTGCTGGTTTGTGTTATTTATGACATTCTTCATAAATAGGAGTTAAAAACTTTATATATACAAGCACATATTTTCCTATTTCCATATACTGTAGTGTGTGTCTCTAGACTTGTCTTTACACTAGCAGCTTTTGTAGTAGACATCGTGTGCACAGTATTCACTTTATATATGTCAGATCCTCAAGGGCCATGGCTTTTGCCAGATGAAGCACTTTTGATTTTGAGGCTGATGAAACATAGTGCTATTATTGATCTGTGCATGACACAGCCAGTCTCTCTGCTGGCAGAGTGTAGCAACATTTATCCAGGAATTTGTGAAATGTCACTCGGATCATGTTCGTAAGGTAAACTGTGCAAAATCCAGGATTCAAGATGAGAATCCATGAGGAATTGGACGTGACTTTCTTATTCCTTCATCCTCTCTTCTAGGTCAGCCAAGTGGTATTTGTTAAAACAATGTCTGTGTTTTGTATTAGGTGTTGAAGAAAGTATGATTATCACTGGGAACACCCTGTACAGTGTAGACAATACTGCTGGTTTTCTCAGGTTTTTAAGTTGCTTGGGAGAACAAGATTTCAAGTCAGTGAAAGTGATCCAAGCATTGCAAGTGTGTAATTTTTGTTTTCTTTGTAGCAAGTGGATGATTCCTGTACAGCTGCAAGTAGGAAACTCGCCTTAGATTTTCTAAAGGAATTTAACTTTCCTTGCTTTATTTTGAATGTAGAGATTTGTGGCAATTCATGTTTGTCAGTAGGATCTCATTAAGTAATAGTGGTCAGAAAGGGTGTGTGACAGTCTCTACAAGTAAAACTGTCATAATATTGATAATTACATATTTTCTTTCTTTATAAATACGATTGAGAATGGCTGCACATTTTTGCTAGTATCAGAAGCAGATTATTTAAAAAATACTGAAAACTAAGGGATGTAACAAAACCCCAAACTTCCATGTACTATTCCTCTATTTGTCACTTTTCCAGACCTCCTTATAGATGGTGTTTCAGTTTAAAGAATTGTTTTCAGGTATAAAAAAGACACAGAAAACTGTAATTCTTAGTTTACATTTTTTCTTTCCGAAGTGGTTATAATAGTAACAATTTTAAAGTTAGCCATGTGTCATGGTTTGACACTGGCACAATGCCAGTGCCCCCATGAAGATACCCTCTCCCTGGTAGCTGCTGTGAGATGTGACCAGGAATAAGCAAAGCAGGCTCCTACTTAGGAAAGAAAAGAAAACAGAACTTTATTAACTACTCTACAACTACAAATAAAAAGGAACACACACACAGGGAAAATGAAAACCTCACAAATGCATTTCCTCCTCCCCCCACCAAATTTCCAACACAATTCATCTATTCCTCAAATCACCAACTCTCGGTCCAGCACCACCTTTTAGACAATCAATCCTCAGTTCATCAAGAGGAGAGGAGTCCTTCTTGTACCATGGGCTTCCCCTGGAAACACAGCTGAAGCCTCGTGTGTTTCTGTGTCACTCGTGGCACCGCCCGGAGTACATCTGCCATCGTGACCTCTTCCTTTTCATGTCCAGTGCTCTTACCACTGAACACGGACCAGAGCTGCTTCTAGGATTGTCTTTTTTTAAGGATGCTCTGTCCCGATCCAAAAAAGGCACAGTCTCTCCTTTGGGACACCTGTCCCCACAATCTCTCCTTTGGGACACCTGTCCCCCCCATATTTTTTCACCCCCTGGGGCCGAGGGGCACCAACACTGAACCCTCTTGGTTCTGAGGCCATTGCCTCCCCCTAGAATGCAGTCTCTGTATCACAAGGAACATGGTTCTGTCCATGGCTATACAAAAAGAGTCCAGCAAAAGCCACTCCATCATCTCTTCCCACTAGGATTCTTCTCTATTCTTCCACTATCTCTCGCTCGCCCAGACCTCTCTCACACTTGCACATTTCCTTCCTCATCTTCCACTCTATCTTCCAGGAGAGGTCAATGTTCTGTAAAGTTCTCATTCTCCAAAAAGGGGTTAAAAGCTCCTACAAGCGGCCGGCTGAACCCCCCCTTCTTCTCCGTCCCAGCCGTGCTGCCGGCGCAGGCCCATGTTTATCCAGTCTCAAGGTTACAGTCCCAGGCAGCGGCTCTCTCTCTCTCTCTCTCTCTCTCTGTGTCTCTCTCTCTGTGTCTCTCAGGGGGGGCTGCCCGGTGGCTCCCGGTGTCTCTCTCTCTCTCTCTTCCACCCTTCCACCCCCGGGGCTCAGGCCTACCTCTCTCGGCCACATGGCTTTCCCCTCCCCCTGCCCAGCCAGCAGCTGGGCCGGGGCAGAGACCCGAACTCTTTCCCGCCAGAAACCCAAAAGGGCCCTCCCAGGGGAGACCCCTGCTTTTAACCCTGTGTTCTCAGAGGCGTGTCCATGTCCCAATGGCCAGGTTAAATGCCAATATGAAAGTCTGAATATCTATTGGCCCAAAACACAGCATCTCAAAAAACACATTTCCTGTCAAACCACCACACCATGACAAAAAAAATTATAACCTTTTTTTCAATTTTAAACATTAAAATATTTTTTAAAGTCTTCTTGTATTTAATTTAAAAATCAGTTATTAGGTAAGAAAAAAGAAGTTTTGTTGAACTAAAGTTCTGAGTTGGCTGTCTTGGGAATTTTTTTCCAAAGCTGGCAGGAATTTTCTTTTATTTTTCAAAAATAATTTCTGTAGTTTGAATCCCAAGGGACAAAATTGGAATTTAATTGAAACGGCACTTGGGAATGACCACAGAAATGTTCTTGCTATCTACTTTTTCAAATATTTTCCAGCATTTGTATGTAAACAGTAAACCTAGAGGGGAGAGAGTTGCTGCTGTTGGTCATGAAAAATACATGCATAAATGAAGCCTTAATTTTTACATGTTATCCCTCCCTTTACAAGATTACCACATGTGAAATCCAGCATAAAGTAAAACTCAGCAAGTTGTAGGAAAAGGCAAAATAGTCGTTGGTTGGGTTTGGGATTGGGTTGTGGCTTTTTTGTTTGTTTTGGGTTTTGTTTTGGTTTGTGGGATTTATTTTGTCTTGCAGATATGTGTGTTGATTTTGCAAAGATCCACACAGGCTGAACAAATACTGTGTGTCTTAGGGTCACAAAGGTACTTCATAGCATGAGGGCCACCAGCTTGTCAAACTACTGCTCTTCATAGCAGAGCCATTGCTAGCTTGTCAGGCATTATTTTTTTACAGAGAGTTTCACAGAGGACATTTCCTTTTCTACTCAGCAATGTCAAGGTACTCTGTGTAATATTGCACATTGGTTTGACACCACACACAAATCATATGTTGGAAGAAAGGAACAAGAACTTTGCTAAGTATAAAGCATAACAAGAATGAGGAAAGGTTGAAGGTCTGTTGTTAATAAAATCTAAAAATAATAACAGATTAATAGTAAAAGACTGAAGAAGTGTAACATCCACCTTTCCATGGATAAAGGACCATTTAAAATTAGTGATCTGTTTTTGCTTCCATATCCTTTCAAAAGAATGGATTTAATTTTCCAAAAAAAGACCACTTCTATATAATGCACATTTTCTCTCTGAGGACACTGAAGATGGCTGCCAGGAGAATCTTCTCTACATTTAAACAAAAATTTTCATTAATATTTTCCTTATACTGTGTGGTACATATGCTATGTTTAATGGATTCTTGACATCTTAAAGTATTTCTTATTTAGCAAATAATTTTTTTGTCCCCATTCTCAAAATGGAAGGTCTTTTTAAAAGATAACTAGCACAGGAAAGATACCTTAATAGAGAAGAGTTTGAACTCTAGAAGCTCGAACTGGATCTTGAACTAGAAGCTAGTCCTTGAAAACTCTTCTTGGACTCCAAGTCCTCCTTTTCCTCCATGCATTTTATTACTCTCTGGTTTCTAGTAAGATTTTATCAGTGATCAGAAAGAAGGACCAGTAACAGGTCCCACATCTTGTCCTTCAAGAACAAGTGTTCTTTTGGACTCCTTTGGATTTCAGAAGAGGAATCTTCACCAGTTCTGTGCTGATAGATCTGAAAAGCACCAGTTTCCTGTTTGACCTTATTATTTTACCTGTCATACAGTGAGATTTCTTTGTCTAGATTGTTTTGCACGAAGGGAATTGGCATTTTTATTGGAGCTTGCATCTTACTCAAATTTCTTATTCTCACAGTTCTCTAAGCTTATGTGTTCAAAGGTAATGCTGGTGCTCTGTTGTCCTGGCTATTCCCTTCCACTACAGGGAGAAATTTTGAGACATACCTCCATAGCCAGGAATACAAGCCATTCTTATCACTTTACCAAGGATTATGCATGAACTTTCTTAAAGTTTTTTTTGGTTGTTTTTTTTTTTTTTTTTGTCATTTGTTGTTGTTGTTGTTTTGGTTGGTTGGTTGGTTGGTTGACTTTTTGGTTGGTTGCTTTATTTTGTTTGGAGGGAATTTTTAGACTTTCTAGGCATAAAGGAATGGGAATCAAGAGCTAAGACATCTTCTACAACAATAGAAAAAAAACATTGCAACAAGAGTGCCTCTGAGACAAGAGAACTACCTGAGATTCCTTTTTAAAAATACATATCTACAGTGTTTCCTCTTTGGGATTGTCTTAATTATTCTCTGGCTTAGACTCCCCATTGTTGTAGAGAATGAGTGCTGGTTCCCAGGATTCTATGGCATCCCTACCAAAGTCAGACACTCTTTCTGTCCTTGTAATTCAAGGGGAGAATTTTGTAGTTTTGACTAGGTGCTGGTTTGCCTGAAATGCCTGAACCTCACATAACTCCGTAACTGCTAGAGGAGGTAGAAGAGTATTTATCCTTTCTTTGTATTTTTTGTATGGTCTGATTTGCTCTCCTAAGGCTTAATTTGGAATTAGTGAGGTAGTCATGGACTGTTCCCATGGCTTGTATCATGCTCAGGTTTACTGTGCATCACTCCATTCTACTTCTGCTGTGTAATGTGCCAAGATCTTCAGTTCCTTTCTCAGTAGCGGAGACTATGACTAACCATAGCTACAGCACATCTCAAGAGATTCTAAGGCACTGGGAAAGCATCTGCTCTTTGGTGGCTGAACTGTACACAGTCTTCTCTTTATTTTTGAGTTGAAAGGTAATCCTGTGCTCTTTAGGGTATTGTGTACACAAAATGGGTCATTTTGTCTATACTCTTATGTTGGTAAAACCAGCAGAAGAGAGTGAGGGAACTACTGAGTAGCTGTAGGTCTTGTTCATGCTGGGATTTAGAATTGCAGTGTTGTCCTCAAACTGTTCATGTATGGGAAAATAATAAACTCCCCAAGTGAGTCATAATGTTGATGATAATCGTGATAGAAGAAAGTATATTTCACTTTATGCATTAGACTGAAAACATGGCTTTTTCATGTGATGGTCTCTTCAGATATTAAATAGTATATAAATAATATAGTAATATAAAGAATATTTTACCCTAAACTGTTCATTTATGCCTGTAATTTTAGCGAGGGTTCTGATGATAATATAAATTACGAATTAAAGATAAGACTGTGGGGGTTCATTTACAAGAATCCAGGGATGAAATACTAATTTAATTTATATGAAGTACATTTTCATGATAATTTTTAAATGCAGTTCATTATTTTGAAGAATATTCCTGTCTTTGCATCCTCCCCATGATGTTTGTCATCAGCTTTCTCATACTTCTCAGAAGAGGTTAGCAATGTCTTTGTTTACTTTTATAAAAATGTAAATAATAAATAAATATTTGTATACCATCACCTTTATGTGATTAGAAAAATTCCTTCCAGATACTTAATAGTTTTTTTCCTACAATTCTTTGTTGTTTATTTCTATGTTTCTCATTCTCTATGAGAATATAGAACTTCTCCATTACCTAAGTTTGTTAATACAATTTATATTTAAAATGTTTTGTTTTTACTCAGCTATCTGCATAAAAACAAATGAGAAGACCTTCTGAGGACATTTTTCTGCTTTTATTAATATTAATATCTGAAGTGGCTAAAAATGAGATACTTAAATAATTGAACAAAATTAAGCATAGAGCTATCTTTTTACATTTTGTTCCTTGAATATTGCAACCAACTTCTGAGAATGCCTATAGCCTACTTACATGTTAGTAATTTTTATTTTTAAATATTTACATCACTTTCTCAAAGTATGTTGAAAGAGAATGGTCTTTAACAGTTGAAAATCTGAAATTTGAGTAAAGAAAAATAATATATAAAGAGTAATATGGGAGAGGGAACAGCTTTCCCTACAAGTACAGATTTCCTGCCCACTTACATTAGAGATGCAGAAATATTTCAGTAGAAAATGGCTCACTCTCTAAAACACATGGAAATGAGGAGAAGTTAAATTAATATTTCACCATTCTTTCAGTTCTTTTGTTTTTGTTTTTGTTTTTTCCCTCTTATATATTCTCTTAAAAATAACTTTCATTTCTAAAGATATAAAGCTATATGCTTTGGAACTAAGTGGGTAAATCAAAAGAAAGTTTAAACACAGTCTTTAAAATAGCATTTTCATTTTGGTTTCTCTCTATTTTATGTGAGTTATACAGAAACCAGATGGAAGCATTATTAATTTTTTCCCCCAATGAGTTTTAGTGCAGCATATTTGTATGTGTTATCTGAAACATATGAATACTTAGTATTGCTGCTGTTAAATTTGTAATGAGTTGTAGGGATTGTGAAATTCCCTGACTGGCTCTCATGCAAGCAGTTCATTTGCAGTGCTTAGATGTGCTAAGATTAAGCAAGGGGAATATGGCAAGCACTATCCCTGACCCTAGATGAAAAATTCAATCTTTATGAGTTTGCCCCAACTCTCATGTTTGGTGGAAATCAGATAAATACTGTCTAGTTTTAAAAAAAAAACCATGCAGTAAAACCTGGTCCTAACTACAAAAGATCGCATGGATCTTTTATATTGAAAATTCCCTAGTAAGTATAAAACCATGCAAGTCTTGGAGAAAATTTTATGCATCAGCTGGAAGTCTTTCCCTGTATATAGCATTACTCGATGTGCACAACATGTTAGGTGTTGGAATACTAGTATTTATTAGTATTTATTCAAATAGCAATGCTGGAAACATGAAAACATTGGTTTTGAACTTCAGCCATATCTTCACATCTGGCTTGCTGTAATACTCAGATATTTTCAAATGGAACAAAGTATCATGAAATGTCTCCAGTTATATTTTCATTTTTAATTTATTTGTAGTAAAATGTTATAATGAACTGGGTTGTGTCTAGCAGATATTAAACCTTCAAATAAGTTCAAATATAGTATATACTGAAACACTGACTATTTTTATTTTTATTAAATATTGTTTTCTTCAAGTTCTGTAGTTTTTCTGTTTAACTATTAAGGCCTTTCAGACAATGTCCTGCACATCTGTATATTTTGTCAGTTTTCATCTCCATATTGGAAAATCAATCGCAACGAAAATTAAATCATACAGTTGTGATCATATAATTGATCATTATGAAACTACTTGTGGAAGTACTGTTAAATAAATAGTTAATAGTCCTTATATTCCCTTGAAATCTGCAAGGACAGATGGAGTGCAGCATCTGCTTTAGTATGAAAGCAAGAGAGTGTTCTTAATATGTACAGAAATTAGACATGGGATACAGGAATGTTTACTTGTACAGAGACATGAAATTGAAGTGATAGAAAATGAAGGCTAAATTAGAATTGCTGCAGGACAAAACCTTTATCTTTGAATGGGTATGATCATTATACAGATGACATATATCAGAAGCAGTTTCATCATCTTAAAAAATACAATTTGTATTATTACTAAGTTTTTTTCTTATTTTCCCTAATTTTTTTAAAAAATGTATTGGTTGCACAGTTCTGTACTCAGACTTGTCTCTTGTTAGAGGAGCAGTTAATTTCTCAGAGAATTCATTGGAATTAATTTCTTGGAGAACTCCAATTCATTTATATATGACAGTTTATGTTTCTCTAAAATATAGTTACGTTTTCTGCTCTTGATCTTTGTGATATTATTAGTTTTTAGAAAAAAAGAAAAACAAATGAAAATTTAAAAAGGACCTGTCTGGACTGATTCTGTTGATTTTCTTTTTGTATTATTTAATAAGTTGCTGTTGCAGTGCTAGGTTTTATAAGTTATAAATAAATTTAGCTATAGATCAGCTGTAAGTACCTGAACTAAAATTACGTGTAAAACCTTTGTTTATGAAGTGTTAGCAAATAGCCCTTTATAAGTGATGATTGATCAGTAATAGTACATGTTTTAAGAAGACACTCAAAATCTTTGAGTCTAGGAGTTCTTGTTAGGGATTACAAATGTTTTTCCAATAACAGCTGAATTTATAATTTCTATATGTGAAAGGGCGATTCCAATGTAAATATTGCTGTTATAAAGCAGATGAACTGCAATTGTGTTACCACTATAATAGGCCAAATGTTTTTCTTTAGTAAAATACCTGAGATGAGAAATTTACCTCTTATCTGCTGGTTAATGTCTGTACTTTTCTTCGGGGAACTAATTTAAACACTTCATGAGAGATTGACATTTTTAGTACCTTAAACATCCTTAAAAGCTGCTTTGTTCACTGCAAACCATATTTAGTATGACCTCATAATAATGTAGCACACCTCAAGTGTCATGCCTGTCTTTACTATGCGCTTTGGAGCTGTGTTCATCTATACCAGACAACTGCACTTCAAGGAAAGATTTTTTTTTTTGCTTGATAGGCAATTAGCAGTAATTAGGAAGATTCACTTCAGTAAGGTGTCAACATGAGATTGTTTAAAAAAGTTGAATGTCAGTGGCTTTAAAAGAGGGTTCTTTTCCCTGACACATAGGTATGGCATGTGAAACATGAAATGTTAATTTAACTTTTCTGCTTATTATTCATGCACAATATTATTTTGTCATTCAGATACTACACTGACAGAGTGCAAAGGGTGTTAAAATAGTGCTGCTGGAATAAAAAGAGGATTAATCTACCATTGGCCAATTAGCCAAAGGGTACTTAATGGTCTCTAAAGGCTACTGAAGTCTAACAACTAGCTAAAGCACTGGCAAAAAGTCCTCTATATTACCTTCATTTATTTGACATTTTGTGGAATAGTCAGCTCCTGATAACTGCATTTGACTGAAAAAAAATACTACTAAATGATTCGGTAGATTTTACCAAAATTTCAGAAGGACAAATTACAAAAAAGTTCTACATTTTATAAGAAGTTTGTCTTGCTTTTGGGGGGGTCTTTGTTTCAATTTAGGGATGGGATATTAAGTCACCAGAGACTTCTGTTTGATATTTTGTCTTCATGTCTAGAATACTAAGTAATCAACCACTTACAGCACTTGCATGAAAAGAACTTGATCAAGGATTTGAAGTTATTTGCCTTTTTTCTATATGATCACATTAAGTATTCACCATAGCTTTTTAGTCTGGTATATATCTTTTCAGATAGCTACATACCATCTTTATTAATTTTCACCTTTTTTTCCTATGACCCATTAGGCAGAGGAAGATTTTTGTTTCAGGAGTAGTGGGATTGACACAATAAATTGGATATTGTAAATAGGTTTATCATGATGTTATAATAATATTTGAGAGAATGAGTAAAATCATAAATACGTAGCTCTCTGCTTGCAAGCATGATTGAAAAGTTCTGTTATGTTTTACGTGTACAACAAGTACTGCTTATTTTGTATGTTTTTCATGATCAAGCAGAAACTGTGCAAAAATGGTGTTCTATTTAAAACATTTATAGAAGCAGTATTAAATTCTGACAGAACTTTGTATAGGAGCTATGCATATGGCAAATGTATTCTATTATCTACTGTAGGAAGGTTTCTTAGGAGAAAAGTGAGTGTTAACTTCAGGTTTTTTATTGACATAGCAGTGTTTGCATCTGCCAGGATTTTAGGGAAGCTTTGCAGAAAATGGGATTTTACACATCGAAGTATATTAGCTTTAGTTTACAAAATGAGTAGTAAGATATGATTCTGTCACTGCTCAAAAAGTGCATCAAGAATGCCTGATTTACATCCTGGTTTATAATTTTTATATAATATATTTTGCAAATATAAATGTGGGGGATTGTGTGCCTTCAGTAGCAATACAGTATCAGCTCCTTCCAACGGAAATGTTATATTCATACATGCCAGTTGCAGTAGAATAGTGACTTCTGTAAAATGAGCCCAAAGCCCCTTATGGAGTGATTGTGATGCCAGGGAGCAAGAGGCCATAGCAGGAACTTCCTGTGTTGAACCATTGGGCCTTCCACACAGCTGTGAGCAGAGAGTTTATAGTGAACAGCCTTGCTGAGTCACTGGAAGTTTTATACTGACTACATAGAAACTGAGTTTTCATCACTTACTTCTTTGTGAACAGCAGTACAGAGTGTCATGGGTATACCAGGAGCAAGGAGATTAAGATAGATGGATGTTAAAATATTGAACCTATAAACATCTGTTAAGCCAAAAACACTCTGGAGGAGGTGCAGCAGACAAAGGCCGCTACATCATAGAGGAACAGCAGTAGGCTGCCTTTACCAACATCTGGTCTAGCTGATGTTGAAGATTCTTCTACCTTTCATCCTGGTGACCTCTTCCCCTGGAGTAAATTCTTTTTTCTCTGTCATTCAGGATTTGTGTCCGTGGTAGCACATGCACAGAACTTTTGTTGTGTCTGAAAAATTAAAAAATAATTTAAAACTTGACCTAAAGTATAGGCAGTGGTGAAGAATGCTAGGGTAATGAACTTGTTTCTTAAGTAAATGCAAGGAATATCTTTTGGGCATAAATCTCTTGATAGGGCAGGGGGAGTCTGTTTTTTACATCCCACATGGATTTACATAGGATTTTCTCATAACTGTTCAATAGATAAATAGTTAAAATTAAAGAGTAATGCAGTAGAATTATCAGTCCTGTAGTACATTTACAAAATCTACAGCAGTATTAAAAGACAAGTTATGTGAAATGTCTGATTGCAATTGCATGCCTGTCTGCTTTTGCGAGTTGGGCCCTTGTACATCATATGCTACCTTCACTCCATCCATAGTTCTTATGCTGTTTCTGCATTCATGTAGATTCTTTTTTTAAAATCTTTTTTTCTACTTCCTTAAGTAGTTTCTCTAACCAACTGTCATCTTTAGTACCTGTCCCATGAAGACCTTTTCTTTTTGAATGTATTTGCTATAATTTTTGAGAATGTAGCCGGTGCAATTCATGTTGTGAGCTATCTTGGGCAGATACGGGCATTTCTAATTTTGAACAGAGATATTGATCTAGCTATGATTTTTTTCTTTTCTTTTTATGAATAATTTATTATAGAGACACTGAATCATGAAATTCTGCATGTAGAAATATTGGTTATACTGGACAAATTAACATAATTTTCATATTTTTCTATACTATGTCCTTCTGTATTACTGCTGGTTTTTCTTATTGAAATGGTCCATATTTTGTCTTTTACTCTGCAAATGTAGTAATTATGAGAATATCAGATTAAGGAATAGTCAATTAGAAAATACAATATTGCTCTCTTGTTTAATAATGACAACAGACACAGACGGGAATGGAAACATTAACTCCTTTACTAAGAACAGTACTTAGCTCGGATACATATGTAAAATGACCACTGACTTTAATAAGTGCGCTTGGTAAATATGAAATAAATAGTGTTAGATTTTTAGCTTTAAATACCAGATGAATTTTCCTTGTACTGATGATATTTTTTTAGGCTAATGAAAAATATACAAGCATTCTTTTCTCATTCATAATGGGAATTACTGTGACTCTCTTTTATCTGTATATATGATCTTCAGATTATAGTCATGTGAGTGTATGTTTTTATAAACACATGTATATGATTTTTTTTCCTAATGATATCAAGCTGTATAAAATCTAATTTGTAAATTAAATAATAAACTGCTTGAGAATAGAATACTTAACTTTCACCTTTTTTTGTGGATTTTTAAATTTGCTTTTAGGAGTGGTTTTTTGGGGGGGGGGTTGGGGGTTTTGGGGTTTTTTTATGTTTTTTTTTTTTTTTTATTTATGGTTAGATATTTCATTTGGCATCCGCATCTAATCAGGCACACAGTTATTTCAAGCTGTCATGTATCTTCTCATGCTTCTGATCAGGATTCTTCACAAAATAAGGGGCTTTTTTTGCATTTTGAGGTATTTCCATACCACTTTGTACAATTGTTTCTTATGTTAAGCTACTGTATTACAGTCTTACATGGAATAATAAGATAGCATTTTAATAACCCTTGTAAGGAGCAGAGAGCTGTTAGGCCGTTGGCTTTCAGCTGACTATAGTTTTGTGAAAGTTAATCACTAGCATGAAGATTATTTCTGTTCCCCTTTTTCCAGAACAACATTCAATATTATTTAAATTAAAGCAATTATTTAAAACATTACTTCTGAAAGGAGTAATGTGAAATATACTGGTACAAAGATTGAGTAAGTCTTGTTGGTTGTCGGTCAAGTGCAACAAGACTGAGAGTTTGTTTGCATGATATTTATTTGAACTAAATCCCTAACAAGGCTCGTCTGCTAATTGGACTTAGCATTTATGTTGCTAAGTGAGAAGCATTTTGGCTGCAGTATAGGGTGGTAAGACCTACCCAGTGGAATAAACAACTAACATCTGTTATCCTGTCCTGCTCCAGCTTGTCTTTTACCACTTAAGTACTTCAGCCCTAGAGTCAAGGTTATGGAATGTGCAGTTCTCTGGCTATGGTGCATATATTGAAAGGGATGAAATAACACATAGGTAAAGACCAGCCAACCAGGAGATAGTTAGTGCAGCTGGTCCACTTTGCTTTAACCTCTACAAGCCCTACAAATATCAAAACAAAAGCCAAGAGAAGCGTGTATGCTTTATAGCAGTTGTCAACACAGCAATTGAAGTGAGCTTTCAGTGGTCACCATTATAACAGATTTGACTTTTAACTACCCTTAATTCACATTGGTATCTACAACACCATGGTATTCATATTCTGTGTAGAAATAATTGCTGAATTCCAGGAAGGCTCTAGGTAAACATGTTTCAACAGTAGCTGCTGTTACAATTTCGTATGATAATTTTTGTTTGTTGAAGTTGAAACTGCAACAAAATTGAATTATTTTGCCTATAATTTTAAAATAATTGCTTGTTTCCAGTGGTAGTAGATTTCTTTTTTCTGCCAGATTTGATCTTTGCCTGTACTAGAGAATTCAACCAACAGCTATGCAATGTAATGATATATATGTGATATATACAATTGCATTCCTCTTGAACGCTGAACTGGAGACACATCTCATACAATCAAGCAGAAATGTTTTTAGGATGAAATTGTGATTGTTTATTCTCTTTGTAAAACAGATTTTGACCTCCAGCATGGCCAAGTGGCAACAGGAGAAGGAAGGTCTACAAGGAAAGTTAAAGTTGAGAGAACATCTGCCTCAAACTGCTAGCAAGAGTGAAGCCACACCAGCTCCTTCAAAGAACACTGATTTAGAGATGAAACAGCTGCAGTGCAAACTAAAGGTGACAGAACAGATTATCTAGTGCTGAGGATAATTTGTATGAGCAGTAGTTCATAACTGGGTCAAGCAGGCATACCTATACTCCCATATGCCTATCATTCGTATATCATAGCCAATGATTAGCAGCTTAGGTGTTAGATTGCCTTTGATGGTAAGTAGAAATGTATTCATAGACAGAACTAAAAGTTCTAAAACAATTTCTGCAGATCAAATAGGCCAAATAGGAGCCTTGGTGGGTTTTCACAGAATGATTAAGTAGCTCTTGTTGGAAGGGGCTGTGAAATTGGTTTGATGAGAATTCAGTTGATTCCTTTCTTCATCTAAGAAGGAGAAAAGCAATAGCTGTATGTGAAAGTGGAGCAAAGAATTTGAGGTAATGGGGCAGCAGTGTTGTGTGTGTGTCAGTGTTGTCTTTGTCTTCAGAGAGACTTTTAATTATTTTGTATTTGTGTAGATTAGCTGCTAGGAAAATACTGACTGATTGATGATTTCACTTTTCAGTCTTGGGTGATTTTGTTGCATGTGAATGATGCAGAGACTCGCCTGTGTTGTTCTGAAAGCTTTCTCAGCAGGTGGCCTGTCTCAAACACATTAATTCTTCTTCTCTTCTCACTGGAGGAAATATATTTGCAACAGTATGTCTTCAAGGGTTTTTTTTTTTTCCAATTGTTTTCTGTTAAATAGTAGAGGAAAGAGAAAAGGTCAAAATGGTGCAGCTTCGTGCTGCTAGAAGAAACTCAACAGTAGCAAGAAGTCTGCCAAAGGATCAGCTAGGAGAAAAGGCTCTGTTACATGGTCAACGTAGCTGACTCTAAATGCTGGATTAGCTGTGCTAGCACAGGAGGTGTGGGTAATGCTCAGACCTCTGAGCTGTTGATGGTAATCATGGTATTACAGATCGTGGCTATTGGACACTGGATACATAACATCTAAATTCAGGGATTAGTAAAGGTAGGTCACATTGATAAAGAGATGAGGCCAGCAGGGAGTAGCCATGAAAAGGCACATAAATTGATCTGCTTTAATTATGAGAAAGAGGTCTTAAAACCATACACACTGTCTCCTTGAGTATTGTTTTTAGTTTTGGGATTAAATAATCTGCTTCTGTTGCTGTTAATTAGGGTTGTACCTTTTAGATGAATATCTTCATTATCCAGAAACCTAGCAGTCAATTGATCTATGCAGGTAGGAAAAATAAAAAAATGCGGTTTATTTTTTAAAACAGTTTAAGAATAACACCCATGCTAGAAGCCTACTCTATTTGTCTGCCAAATGTGGACTGCAAAATAAATTGCTGAAAAATCAAAGGTTTTTTTGTTTCTGCAGCAGAGGAAATATTTAGCAAGCATATATAAATCTGATATCAAAAATACAGCATGACTTTTAATTCCTTCTTAAAGATATTAAATTTTTAATGAAAAAATAAATCATGTATGCAAAACTATATTTAGGATGGAGATAGTCTGTGACCCCAAATGTATGTAGTAGAGTAAATTCACTGTTTTCTGAATTGGATGAGAGTTTTGAATATTAAGAGCTCAAAAACTACTTAAATCAAGTTTCTGAAATTCTTAACTTTATTTAAAGCTAGTTTAAGTCCTGCAAGTCATTTCTTAGCTGAAGAATTTGACAAAGGGTTTTCAATTATTGTTCCAGGCTTTCTAGCTGACTTAAAGATGAGACACATAGTTATTCTCCTGAATATCTGAATGTCTAAGCAGCAAAAGCTTTCATTATAGCTCAAAATGTCCAAGTACCTGGCCTTGCTGGTTAATTTTTTTTTCCTTAGTGCTGTCTTTGCAGTGCTTGTTTACATTGTATGTATTGACTCCTTGTATTTTTGCCAACAGGAGGAAATGTGTTAAGTGTGGGTGGTGAGTTCAGAAGCAAAATACCATAAGCATATGTCTTTGCCTCTGAATGTGTGCAGAGGCCCACCTAAGTACTCAAGTTCGTGTCTGGTGTGGAAAGCACGTAACTGGGTGCTCTACTTTACGCTAATGGAACTCAAGCTCCACAAACAGGTCTCAGGAAACTCAGGAATATTCTGCTAGCATACAACATTTTAACAAGTTTCTGGTTATACCTCACATTATAATAATAGTAAATAGACTAGACAAGTTATTAAGAACAATATTTTACATCTAACTATGCACACAAGAATATATACTCCCCTTGAGGTGCACAGAGTTATGTGCAATACTCCCATTAATGTTAATAGGCATTACAAGTCTGCACTGAGCAGAAAAATTCTCCTGAAGTATCATTGTTTACAGCATGTCTGATCTGTTTGCTTATTGTTCATACATAGTGAGTAAAAAGCTATAGTATGGTGGCTAAATCTGTATACATATAGGCAGATACATACTTGGTACATATGCTTAACATGTGTCTTTTGGCAACACCTTTTGGAGTTCTGAGATATCTCTATGTGGTGTGCTTGAGCTGCCATGTCAGCAATGGCATTCAATGCATATGGTCAGATTGCTAAGATGGCTACTTGGTAAATTTTTTTTTTTTTTTTTTGGTAAATTTCTTTTTTTTCTTTTTTTCCTGTAGAATGATTCCGTTTTTCTGCATTTAGATCTTGGGTAGATGATATGTGTAATAGCCTGGAGGAATAGAAGCACTTTTTTTCTTATTATATACAAATGAGGAATGGCCAACAACTGTATAAATGTCCTTCATTGGAATGACATGTGCCTGAAAATTAGGATCATACCTAGTTGTTAGTGAAATGTAGAATTTGTGTTAGTACAGACAAATGGAAATGTCTTTGTCTTGTGCTTTGAATTTCAGGAGACATAAAAGCAACCACTCTTGTAAATAGTCTTGTATTTCTTAATACCTAAAATGAAAGGAATTACTGGACATTCTTTCTCTAAAGATGTAATTACTTGTGCTGTAGAACTGTACGTACAAAGATATAGTTCAAGTGAAGATCCAGTTCTACTTCTCTTCTGTTACATTTTATTCTAACCGTGCTATGCAAGAGAAAATGCAGTCCTGATTGGTGCTTGCAAGTGTCCCAGAGAACATCTAGTAGCCATACATTATTAGAACAATGGAAATGTACTGATTTTCATCAAATTTTCCAAGGAATGTAGTTAAGCTGAAGTGTTTCTAGGAAGTAAGAACACTCCTTTTATACCAGCTAATTTCTAAGAATCTTCATAAAATATATGGAAATTTACTCAGATAATTTTTTCCAAAATTTACTGTTGACTGTGATCAAATTCGGTCTGCTCTATTTGTATTTTAATGTTTTTCAATATAGAATTCGAACACTGAGATCGCTAAGCAATCGACCACCATTAAGTCACTGAAAAAACAAGTCCAGGAAAAAGAATGGATTCGGGAGCTGCAAGCGAAGTATGGTGCCTCTTCTATCCATTGTGTCTGGTGCCACCCAGTGGCAGCTGTAAAATTGCTACAGCGTCAACTGTTCCTCGGCTCTTAGGAGAGCGACGTGTTCTTTTTACTGCAGTCTTGCATACTGTTACAGGGACGTTTTTGAAACTGGAACAGTTTATGCTTAAATTGCGGTTTTCATAAACTGATGCAGCTAGGTACAGTATCTGTATGGCAGTAAGAATACCTTAAGTCGGAACTCAGGCTATTTTATCCTTGGTGTGAGTCGAAATGAATTCCTCAGCGCTGTTAAACACAGTCTTTCAGATTCAGTAATTCTTTGCCTAGGGGCTAAGAGACATGTCAAGGTTCAGATGCTTAAATAAGATTAAATAGCTAGTCTTATATTCATAAAAAAGTTCAAAAGCACAGTTGTATTTGTTTCTATTTGAATTGATTCAGGTCTATTATTCATTTTGAAATTCAAAAATTATCAAATATGCAATTGATATTTTTATTCTACCTACTGTAACTGATATGATGCTGTTCTTCAATTATATTACCATCTCAAATATAAAAAAAGCTGTGTGTACCTGAATTTCTTATCTGCCCAAGGTTTTAACTCCTCTAACCCTTCTGATTTTTTAATTGAAGAAAGAATGCAGTTTTTTATCTGAAAATAGTTCATTTAAAAAATAGAGAGCCCTAAAAATTATTACATTGTAGATTGGTTTATTTTATGTTTCAAAGTGAATTTTTCCACTGTAAGATTTCAAATTTAAAATAGTTCTTGGGTAGCATGCTTTCTTTATAAAATAGATATTTTTTTTATAAGCAGTAAAATATAATAACTGAAATAGCAGTAAGAGTATAAAGGTGAAATAGATCAAAGAAATTTTTAGATGCATTGTATTCCTGGGTTTTTTAAAAATACAATATTGACATTGTATTAAGAGTGTTGTATTCCTGAATATACTGCCATTCATTTTGCTTTCATTGGAAAAAAATCCAGATATCTGGACATATTCAGGTATTGCTTATGTTTATATTTAAAATATTAATTTGTGTTATAATGGTGGAAGCATTCTATAAGGCATAATTTTCTCACTGAACAAAGATTACTTTTTAGTACATGAGAGTTTTGCAGGTTTTACAGGAAGTTTCTGACAAAAGCTGATGTTGTTTCTAGATTTTGCATTTTATCTCATCTGACACACAGGGATAGGGATTTTTCAACTATTTCCATGTATTACTCAGTTGGAGGAAAGGAGTCTTCCCCATTTCACTTTCTTTTGAAAATAATATTGCAAAAAATAGTGTTTGAATGATTGAGACATCAAAGGAATTTAATTAATTGAATTTTGTGGGCACAGCAGGTTTGTTTTTCCTTTTTTTGATAATAGTTTCAGTATTATTGTGATTTCAGTTCAGACAAGCAAAAATCAAATCACAAATATATTGCATATTTAGAAAAAGATCTGTTAATAAGAAACTGAAACTGGGTTTAGTACTTGAGAACCAAGTAAATTGCAAGAACTGCATCAGCTTTCATTTTTGAAAGTACTGTAATGCTACAGGTATGATAGATTGTCTACTGCCTTTATACCTTTTAGTTGCATATTAACCAAATTTTCTAGCAGTGATATGCAGTCCAACTTCTTCTTCTGCAGAATATCTGAGTTGGAGAGGGACGTTACTATGAAAAGACACTTGATAGAAGACTTAAGGTCTTGCCTAAAAGCAAATCAAGAAAATGAGAAAACCTCGAATCAAATACTGGAAAGTCTTGAGAGAAAGGTGCTTCTTTCTTGCTATTCCTAGTTTCAGAAACACAGAAGCTGGTGGATTTACAGAAGTTGTTTCAACACACTATACATATTAAATCAATATATTGCTTAAAGCAAAGAACATACAGTTAATTGAAGGGTGTAATTCCCTCCACTATAATTTGTATGAAATCAGTATATGGTGATAGCTTGAATGGATTCAGCATAATTTAATTTATCTTTGTTATAGGTGTAATTAAATATTAAAGTATTCAGAACACAGAGTTGCAAGGATATGCTGTAAGTAGTGGGATTTAGTTTTATGCACTGTAAGTTCATAAAATATAGTAGACCTGAAACAAGGGTGATTTTACATGACATATGCTAATGAAGTCCATGCATCTCTCCTGGCTATAGTAGTTAAATGTTTTAATATGTTAATCTATTTTCTACTTCAGTGTTATGAATGATTCACAGTTCTTATCTCAAGTAATTCTAACTGTGTAGGTAGTGCTTGACTTCTATAGCAAATTATTTTCTCCTGCAAAATTTTAGGATGATTTCACTGAAGGTAAGAGGATTTGTATATGACTTAGCATATTTCTGTTATCCAACTGATGCGCTGCACTTTAGCCTTCAATGGCAAGAGAAGATCTTGATATTTGGTTGTCTATCAGGTTATGCAGCTTATGACCCCAAAATAGAAATGAACAACTGTCCAGTTTGCTTTTGTTTGCCTAGAATGCAAGTGCTTGTTGAGTGACACAAGCGCTATTCCTGCTTGCAGTCATACAGCATTTTCAGCTCCAAAGAGAGCTAATGTATAACCCTCCATGCTAAAGATAAGGTGTTATTAAGAAGTCCACAGCCAGAAAGTGAGAATGTTAAGTAAGCAAGGGATCTAAGGTATGACCTGAGAAAAATACCTGGTTTTGATTTTGGATAAAAGATTTAGAATGAAATAATGTGGTTTAGTGCTGTGCTTTGAGTATTCGAAGCACTTCATTTCCAAAGAATCATATTCCATACATTATTTTGATTATTCCATGCATTATTTTGATTATTCCATGTGGAAAATCAGCTTGATAAATTTTACATTATCTTCAGCAAAAGATCAAAGAAATTCCCTGTTACTCAATATTGTCAGGAAAACTTTGTGATTAGCACTGTAGGAAAGCTGAACGATTTTAAGGAGCATTGGTTTTTTTCATTTTTACCCCCAATCAGTGTTTGCATTAGTTATTCATTATCTAAGAGGCTTTACAGACTATTAACATATAGACAATTCTTTTCTCAGCTGAGTTTGAATTTATGTGTTTCTCTCTGACAAAAGAAATTAGTGAAAATTGTAGTTTACTCCCTTTTACAAGTACTGTGGGTCTAAAATACGTATGAACAAACAGCTCTCAGCTTTTCTTCATATTTAATGCCAGTCAAAACTTTATGTAACAAGGTTGTGTGTGAACTGATCTCTACTTGATAAACAGTAGAGATTTATTAAAGTCTGCAATTTCAGAAAAAGATACTTCACTAATATAGTTGTATATTTTTATGTGATATAGGTATGCTTAGCTCTGATTTTATTCAAATTTTGAAGTTTCCTATCTTGATAGTCAGTGCTCTTGGCCTTTCATTATTTCAGGCGAAGGCACTGGCTGATGACAAAAAAGCTTCCATTGACTCAATGAAACAAAGGTTTAATGTAGCTATGAAATAGAAGTCTCAGTATGAGCAGATGTATCACAAAGCCAAAGATGATTTGGAGAAAAAGGTATAATTAGAGTTTTGATGGCTCCACTGTAGAACTTTTTCATACCTTACTTTAAAATGAAAAGTTGCAAGGTCATCAGCTTTCACTTTCAGTACAGAAAGGGGGAAAATAGCAGAATAATTGTAATCTGTTTCTCTGATGTAATTCAGTCACACTTCTGAAATTTACATACTGAAACATGGACATAACGACTGAAAATGAAATTACTTTTTGCCATGAAATTACATACTATATGTTGCAAATGGAATATTCTGTGATGTCACCTATGGTGTAGGAGGTTGGTTGTTCATTCGTTTGAAATACCATACCTCCCCATCAGCTTTTATCATATCACTGCTGTGTCTCTGTGGATGTTTTTCAGGATCTCAAGATTACTAAACTATAGAGAAAAGTGATTGAGATTGAATGTGCTATGACTGAGCTTGAAACTGCTGCATCTCAACAATTACATGGCTTAGCTAAGCAGAGTACACAGGCTTTGGAAACTATACAGAAGGAGCTGCTGCTCACTAGTGACAAAGTAGAAGAGTTCAAGACATTTGTGAAGGTTTGAATATTGGTTTTCTTTTGAATGTTCACCTGAGCAAAGGTGCTTTTGATTGAAAGTGAAGTGTAAAAGATTAGGCAAGGCTTGGATGCACTTCCTGTTCCAGAGCAGTGTTTGTAGTCGCTGCAGTGTTCTGGTGTCAGGTCTGAATAAGGAGAAAGAATCACTACCTCTCTCCCAGACTTTCAAATACTTCCACAACTTTTATTGGTCATCTTTTTATATATGGCTGACATATACTTGGTCCCAAAAGAAAGTGCTTAGTTTCATATCAGATTACTTTGCAGCAAATAAATTCCCAACACATTTAATATAATAATTCATATCTATTGATTATTGTGAATTACTGCCTTTTCCATATGCATGTGCTTCTTGTGTTAAAAATACTATATAAGGAAGCCTCTATGTTGCAAAATGGAAAGCAGTTTTAAGAACAGTATGTAGAATATTGTTTCCTTATATTCCTTCCAGGAAAGTGTTCACAACATCAGCCTAATAGACTTCAGGAAAGGTTTGAACAATGCTCTTGAGCACATGGTGTGACACCTGGGGATGGTGCTGATCAGGGCCAGGAGTTGGACTTTGACGATCTTTGCGGGTTTCTTCCAACTCAGAATATTGTGTGATTTTATTAATGTACTGTATAACTACTGTATACCAACTTTCAAAGAAGGCTATTGTTTATTAGCCCATGAATCAGCTACTTCTCTTCTGCTCTTGGATTATGTAGAAGTGAGCTGCTTTCAGATATGTTTGAGCAAGACTGAAGCATTCAAAGTAAAGGGTAATGGTATTTTGATGCACTGGAAAAAGAAAGCATATAAAGTCACTCTACGTGGCAGTGTTCAGACCTTTAGCATTTGAAATCATCCCATGTTCAGCTCTGTTGCTAAGTTCATAAAAATCTCCTTATGAAAAAAGACTGAACAATGTTTGATATTGCTTTGGAATCCGAAATTCAAGTAATTCATAAGCTAACTTATCCAAGGTGAAAATAATGACTGGTTTTCATGAAAAAGTCCATGTTATTTAAAAAAATAGATATTTTATTTTTAAAGTTTATTATTAAAGTGATTAATATTTTCTGTTTGCCTTTTGATGTAACTATTCTTGAACAGACTATAAAGTTTCATGAGTTTCTTCTAATACTGAATGCTTACTCTAAGAGGAAGATATAGGTATTCTTTCCACAGCTGCATGCTTATTTTTGGCTAAATATGGAAAATCCTGAATTAATCTAATGTATTATCTATTATTTTTAATTAGGTACTCCTATGTCACTGATGGTGGAGAGAAGCAATTCAGTCTCCATTCAGCCTGCTAAGAACTTTGGAATATTTTCACTGAATAAAGTGAAAGTAGCAGTTACAGAAATAGGGAGATAAAAAAATCATGCCATCAATATTTTACATAGTTCCATAATGAAAAGTTTTTCAAAAATTAGAAAATGAGAAAGTAAAAGATCTTCTGTTCTCAGAGGTAAAAGTAGTGAGCAGGATCTATTAGCAACTATTATCTTAACTTCATTCATTGTTGAAGGAGATGACAGCTTTGTTGTTAATTACCATGAATATTCATTAGCACTTTTGTGGTTACACTAGATGTGAAAAATGTAAATATGAAATAACAACAACAACAACAACAACAACAACAACAATAATAATAATAATAATAATAATAATAATAATAATAATAATAATAATAATAATAATAATAATAATAATAATAATAATAATAATAATAATAATAATAATTTTCCCTGAATGTAAAGAATATGCATGCATATTTCAAGTAACAGTTTTGCTGATTGCTGTTCCTCTGCAGAACAATTTTTTTAAAAGAAAGTGTCTATAAGTAAACTAGTTTGTTTAGTTGGGTGCTAAAATCAGATTTTATTAACAATATACCACCGTAAAAAAGTAGAATCCTTAGCAATTCAGTGGAATTGTGCAGAATATGACATAAATCCTGTTAAAATATCTCTTATGTTTCTGATGTTATAATGAAATATTGTGATAATACTTACTGTAAAAAATAGCGGTAGAGTGCAGCTCTTCTTTTGAAGTCTGGTCTGCCTCATTTCTTTTCTTTTGGATAGCTGTCAGGTTTTTGTCCCCTGACCTTGATGCTCACTCCAGCTCCAGTAATTCAAATAGTTTTTTCTATATAGAGATCAAGTTTCACCTATATATATATATCACTTAAACAGGTTAACAAAATTATATGATCCTCTAATCTTTGTCTGCTATTCTGGTCACTTCATAGGCTTTACTTGTCTTTTAGAGTGCAAGTGTAATTTTCTCCTCATTCTGAAACTGAATGCAGTTACTTTTTCTACCCATTCCACATCTCTTGTGACATTATATAGGGGTTTTTTAACATCCAACAATTAAATTGTTTCTGAATCGCTAATTAAGTTGCTGCTAGTTACAGCTATAAATGGGAGAAGAGGGTAACTTTAGAGAAGAGTGTGAGTGTTTATAGCAGGCAGTGTTACTTGCTTTTAAGGTTATTGCTAATACAGAACCATAGGATCCTGGATCTATTTGGGTCAAGATAATCTGTTACAAAACCTAGGGAAGAGGCTTGTGGTAGAAATCTGATATACACCAGTGGATCACTGTAGAGGTGATGACTTACTAATTAAGCACATATTTGTAATGGAAGGTTATAAAATGTTGCATTGCTGTGGTCACCCCAATTTGGGACCCTTACGCAATGAGCTAAAATCACTAGTTTCCAAAAATTCTGAAAGGAATGCTTGTAAACAAAGGTTGCTGTATCCAATATATTTTAAGGGACTATTGGATTTATTTTTGTTGGAGTGTGGGATAGGAATGAGGTATTTTGTGCAGAATGACTTTCAGAGGGAGCCAACAGAGCACCTGAAATAGGTTAATTCAGAGCAGTTCATTTTTCCAAAGCTGTTATGAGGAAGATAAAGGCTCGTAGGAAATATTAATAGAAACTGTGGACTGTAAGAGTTCAATAAGTAACAAAAAATACTGTTTCATAATTAGATGGTGACTCATTATAAATATCTCTTTCATTTTAGTGGAAAGAGAGCAAAATATTTAGAAATAAAAGGCAACATAAACACAGTGGAAAGTGGATTATAGATAATAACCTGAAAATATAAGCTCCAATGGAATATAAAAGATGAATAAGATGTTGAAGAAGTCAAGAGGAAATCTTTGTGTAGTAAGGCCAAGAACTGCAGTAAACAGGCAAGATTTACAAATGTACTACTACTAAGGTAGCTATTATGGGGGAGATGTAATCTATTATTAGATAAAACAAATTTGTAACTGTGTAACGATAGAGTGAGTAAAAATATAAAATAAATAAAATTAATATGATAAAATTGATACTTCCGTTTTGTGTCTGGAATGAAGTAGGAATGTGTCTGGAATGAAGATGCTGCAACATCCTTAATCTATTAGTAGCCAAGAGAAGATTTTTAACATTTTCTAGAAAGAAGTAGGATTTTTGGATTGAGAATTTTTATAGCTTACCACTTTATAGAGCTGGTTAAGAAATATTTCTCTTACTGATACTCATTTTGAAAAAGTATTCAAAGCTAGTGCATATATATTACAACACTGCCTAGAATCTAAAAGAATAATATAATATTGAGTCAATATTCAGAAAAGTCAGTATTTTATGTTCATTAATCTGACCTGATTTCTGAATAAAATACTGATAAGAAATTCAATTATTAAAGTATTAAAGCATGGGAGTATAGTTACACTTGTTAGAGTACCTTTATGGAAAGCGACCTGTATTGAGTAAATCTGTTTTTTTTTTCTGGAAAGTAGTACAAGTCAGTTGATAAAGGTTACTATTTGTTTTAATACCTTTTTTTTTAGGGATCTCTGACCTACTACTGAGATGTTCAGATTAAAAAAATAGCCTATGCAGTATCAATAGTATGTTAAATGGATTAAAAATAATGGACTGCATGGATTAGCTCATGCAGTCGATCTGGAAAATAAATCATAAAATGTAGGTGCTTTTTAGAGTTCCCTAATGACCAGAACTAAACTTGATTATTAAACATTTCCTTAAAATTTATATCATGGTAAAATTTGTATGTAGTATATATCAAGACTAAGAATTAATAATGAAAGTTGGTCTTTAAATATATCAACTAGGCCAAATAAAGCAGTTTTATTACAGAAAAATGCAAACTACCTGGAAGAGGGATCAGGTGGCTCTGATAGTACTTCAGGTGCATTTTCTAGAGCTCATGTCTTTATCCCACCCCCTGCTTCCTTCAGCACCACAAATTCTTTTTGAATCATACATTCAATTTTTATGGTGTACCATTGCTCAGGATATTCTATAACATGTACTGTCAGATCCTCAGGTGGATCTGCCAGTTATGTGAAGCACAGCAACCAGAGCAAAATGTTCTTTGTTGTGTGTTTGCAGTACTTGTGAGAACTCATGCAGAAAACAGCCATTGGATAAAGTTAAAAAATTGCTATTAAACTGCTTGACTGGATTTCTATAGAAAATATAGTAGAACATACTAGTTTATTACGAAACTGTCTGAATTCCTGCATGAATTCTGTTTTCTGGCATGTTCTATTTTTTTATCCTCCTCTAGACTTTGAGTGACCCTATGTTTCTCTCAGAGGCTTTTGTAAGCCAAGACTCAGTAGTGATATCTGTCCCATTCAACTCGTCCATCAGCAAAACTCACTTTAATCTGCAGTGATGATGCCTGTCTGAGCATGAGAATATGAGAACTTTTCTGACCTTGAGCAGGATTGTTTTGATAAGGCATCTATATTCAGCTATGGTGGTAATAAATAGGTGATGGCAGCTGAATGCTTCGAAATCAGTTGAGTGCGCTTCTTACTTCCATACTACCTCTGTCATTTGGGACTTGTGTGCCTTCCACTGAGGATACCCTCTGCAGCACAGAGCACATCTGGTGTGTTCTGGCATTGTTCTTGGTAGGTCTCCAGTACAACCATCTGATAAAACTGACTGCCAAAATCAAGACCCATGGCAGTTCACTTGGCAAGCTTAATGGATCTAAGTTGGGATCTAACACTCACCCTCTTAAGACAGCTGCCCTCATTTCGGCTACTCAGAGCTGGGCTTAAGCTAGGTGCACTTCCCCCTCACTCTCTTCTTTGACATACATCTATGTTCAGCAGCCACGTGTGTCAGAGGACTTATTTCACCTCAGCTTGGCCAAGTGGTATTCTGCCAGTTACTTGTCATTCAGTCAGTTTATCTTACGTCCTGATATATATCAGTCTCTATTACCTTTCTGCAGTTTATCTTGAATACTGACATAAGTTTTGCCATGGCATATTTCCTCACTGCCATCTTGGGCTGTAGTTCAAAATACAGGTTTAGGTAAGTTAATGCTTCTGTTGAAAACAGAAGGCTCACCCCTGAGTGAGCCTCACTCCTCATTTCTGCCCTTACACAACTTCCTCCCTACTCCGTTTTTGAAATGTCATCATAGACATTTTCTGGGTTGATTGTGAGCTGGTTCATGAGAATTCAATTAACCTTCTAAAAGCCCGCAACACCAGTTTTGTGTATCACAGAAGGTCAGAACAGGGACAGGTTTACATGGTTGTAGGCTGGAGATGCTGGGACTGCCCCTTAGTGGCAGTGCTAACTGAGAATGCTATGTAAACTTTTTCCTGTTGCAAACAATTGGTAATTAATGACTAGCCATATTAAAAAATCCCCTTATTTGGCAAATTCTGGCTATTTACTATCCTTGTCTTTTTCTCTTGAACTGTTCTGTGTTGGCTCAAAATAGAGCATTGCTAGGTAATATGTTCTTCTCAGGCTAGCTGTATAGAGATCATGTCCTATTTGCTCTTTATCTATAAACAAAACTATTCAAATATTAGACATAACTGATTGGGTTGGAAGGCATGGATATTTGGGAAATATTCAGTTGGTTTTTATCAGTTATTCAGTTGGGTTATAACATGAGAGAATCACAAATATATTGCTACAGTCTTTACTTTGTGTCACAGAGTCAGATCTTCAGATGGAAGGAAATCCTTGCAGGCGACTCTCAGAATTCTCCAGTTACAGTGAGACAGCAAGAGATGTTTTTCATAGAACTTGGCTGTTGCTGGATATATTCTCAAACCCTGTGGAATCAGTTTTCCTGGCAGTACTAGTGCTCCAATGTCTTCAGGTCCAGGATGCGTGGAACATAATTTTTCAGATGGGTACCAAGATCAGACGCAGAATGATCATTTGTTTCTGTATCTGAAAAAAGAAGCACATAATGGGTGACTGTAAAACTCAATAATTGGCAAAACCAGACTAACTTTTTGTTGAAATAGAACTATGGTATGCTGTACAGATGAAATCTGGTTTATTTTGAAAATTTTATGCAATTGTATCTGAACTGTGCCAATTTGGAAGTGTTGTGTGACCAAACAAAGATTTCTTCAGTAAGTCACTGGGACATTTTGCAAACAACAGCAGATATTATCACATAAATCAGCACTGTCAGTTTTGATTTGGAAGTGGACATCTTTAATATGACTTCAAGTTGCTAGAAAATTCTCCCCCCTGAGGCACTTGAGATCCAAAAGCTAAGTATATTTCATTTATTACACTCCAAACTGTCAACACTTTACCTAGAAAAGTATACCCAGAGTGACTATTTTGTATTGTGTGGAGTGCATGATAAGTCTGTCAACCTGTGTTCAGTCAGAATCAGCATAATATTTGATTCCAGGAATATGTTCCACCACGATGAGAATCGGTAGTCTTACCTGTAGAATACACACCTTAAAAGATGGTATCCTATATGAAAAGCAAAATTTGTGTAACTGAGAAAATATCACCATTAAAAAAATTAGGCATTTATTGCTTCTTCTTCATTGTACATGCTACTTCAAGAAAAAAAGTAGAAACACAGCTTTTATTATGAAATATCAACCTTTCTTGGTTCTGAGAAGAAATTGGTGATAAATTAAGCTAATCTCCATCAGGATTACTCTGCATCTGGGATTTAAGCAAATTGAATCAGAGGCCTGAATAGTGACAGTGAATATCTATTAGACTGTAAACAGAATAATAGGCCTTGTGAATTTTAATGAATTAAGTGAATGGCTGAATTCTTATGGTTTACAGGAGGCATATGGTTAGTGATACATACAGTGTGCCAGGAACAGCATATACTGTAGAATTCTTAATGGAAAAAATCTTGATAAATAAAATGGAAGAATAAAGAGGAAGATGTTGAAAAACATGTCCATACTCTACTTATTCTTTGCCTTTTAGACTGCAAAGGATAGCAGTCCAGTTTGGTTTTTTGACTATGACAGATAAAGACCATAACAGACACAGTTTAAAATATATTGAATGTTTACAAATCCTACTTGTTACCTAATTCTGTATTAAGAATTTAAGGATGTTGATTTAGATAATTCAATTATGTAACCAAGTTGTAAGGTATGTCGGTTTTTTGTAGCTATGCATGTATATCTCATGCAAAGTTTAGATGCATATCTGACATACACAGGTGATTTTGTTGGTAATGGGGCTATTTTCATTCTTCCTAGCGTGCAAGAGAGCCATTTTCACAGGCCGTGACTCTATAGTTGTAGATACCATGTGAACAGATCCAACAAACTTGAACTGAAGACTGTTTCCACTAATCTTCAAAAAAATTCCATTTGTGCCTCAGTAAAAAAAATTAAAATCAGAGTAAGTTCAGCAGAGAATGGGATTGAAACAGGATCAGCTGGATCATCTAGGTGCTGCTTGGAGACTCTGTACTGCACTTCCTGGAAGTGTCTAGATCCATCTGGGATTTCTTTAAATGGATTGGAAAGACTTCTTTTTAAAGCTTTTATTCCATTCTCTCCTGGACCTAGAAAGGTGCTTTGTTTAAAGATAATGGCCAGTTTGGGGTCTGAAAGACAGAAACAATATTGACTTGAAGAAGGAACGACTGGAAGACTTCAGGGGTGGATACATGAGTACATACTAAAGGCTCTATGCTTGAAGTGATTAGAAACACTTTTGGCAAAAAAACAAGAAAACTAGAAAAACTTGGAAAGGAGGAAAAAGGTCTCCAATAATGATTTATGTAAGAGTTCATGTAGAAATAATTGTTTAATGTATGTCAATCAAATTGCTAAGAAAGAGAGCTGAAGCAGGGAGAACATAAAGGACTCATTCATATAGAGGGTCTTGTGAAGTGTCCACAGTAACTTAGGAAGCTGGGAGTTAAGGAGATTCCCCAAGGCACATGCCAAAAGGGCTACAGAGAAGTTGGAAGAGTTCTAGCAAGACTGAATCATTAAGAAACCCAATAAATTACAGTATTCTGAGAAAACACCGGTGGTAAAATTTATGGGAATTTTTAAAAATCTAAGTAATGCCAGAGATGACCTCTTAAGTTGGGTTTCAGACACATTTGTTTCAGCAGTGCAGTGTTCTTACACAGAGCATCTGATTTATAGTTCTTAGGCTTTTTGTGTGTTTCTGCAGAAAGATAGCATAAGCTTAGACACTGAGCTGAGTGTCAGAAAATCATGGTGTTCTTCACATCTTGGTCACTGACCTGCTGTGTGACCTTTGGAGTGTTGCTTCACCTCGGTATTTCTTGGTCTGCCCTGAATATCTTTGTTTGCTGCATCTGGTACAACTGTGCTGACTTTGTCTGCCCTAACTGTTCAAGATAATAAACTCCCTAAGATCCAAGGCATCTCTTGCTACACATGTGTGAAGCTCTAATTTCTGTCAGTGCCTTTTTTTTCCCCCTCTGTGTAAATAACTGTTAATATATGAAGTTTTAAAGGAATGATAGTAGTTTTACTACTACCTGTGTAAATCAGAAGAAATTCTGTTGAAACCAAAGAATTTACAGCAGGCAAAAAATTAATATAAATGAGGTAGTACTGAAATGCAGAAGTAAATGGGACTTTAAATTATTATTATTGCCCATTCCACATAAATAGAATTGTAGAAACCAATATATTTTGACAGAAATATTCTGTGTGTCATCCCATGCTGATTAAATATATTTCAACTCATTCTCTGCTATAAAGAAAATTATTTTTTCTCTGTTATAGGACACAAAACATGGTAATTGTGCTGAAAATCTAGCAACAGTACAATGAAAACTATGGGGTGTTTGCTGATATTTAACAACCAGCATGAGTCTGAAAACATTTGGGTCTACAGTTCAAGTTTTGGACAGTCCTAAAGCTTAATGTACAGGAGAGATTAGATAATTGTAAAGCTGTAAAATTATAAATGACTATAGGTGTGTCATATTAGTAGGTACCTGCTGTATGTTCTATAAATAAAGTGCAATAAATTCTACTTAAAGGTATTACAAAGAATTTAATGAAAAAAAGCAGATTTTAAGATGAGATTTCAAGCATAAAGTATGATAGCTAAGCAGTTCTCAAGAGAGGATTAGAAAACAAAAAGAGAAAAAGCTGACCAGTAATACAAAGCCTCTTAATTTTTATTCACACAGGGAATTTTGAAACATGTAAATGTACCACTAAGAATGTATGGTATATTTTCTACTGAAATACAAACTATTTTGTAATTGGCCATAGTAAGTCCATTGCTGTATCTTTGTTTAAATGTGCCTTGTTTTGAAGACAATCTAAAATTAAAACTGTCCATGACTTGAGTCACTTGTCTATGTATTTGTAAAAAAATTGAATTTTTTTAGAACATAGCACGATGTATTCCATTTCCTTTTCTTATAATGTCAAATATAGGTTGAAATATTTTCAGTATTCTTCCCTATGGTTTCCTGCACCTTGAGATGGTTAAGCAAATGCAGTCAAAAGAACATTCTCAATTTTCTACTCAGAAATATATGCTTATAAAGAAACCATTTGTTTTTAATTGTTTTCAACCCAGAACAAAGGATATTTTGCTCGAGTGTGTAGGATGAGGTATTTTGGAGAAATGGGGAGCCAGCCAGGGAAGACTTCCACCCCTAATGGCAAGTAGGAACAGCACAATTTAGGCCAGCATGGTTTTACAAATTCAAATCTTGCCATTGATAGGGATCAGATTATCAAATTTTATGCAATGCAGTTACTAATTCCTGTCACTGTATCTTATTATGCTTATTGTATTTTACCTGGGTTTTTGGGGTCTTCAGTACTAAGTGCCAAGTTTTGTAAGCAAATACTGAAATTGTCAGGCCCTTTTATAGTGTATGACTTGAAGGATTTTCAGAAAATCCACAATGGGTTTAGCTTTAGTAGTTGAGAAAGAAATACTGTGCAAATCTGTGTACACTTCTTCAGATGTGTGGTGTGGGGTGTTACAGAATTCACCTTTTCTAGTTCAGAGCCACAGAGAATGCAGGGCCAGGCTAGGATGTTGGACTGAAAACTGAAGATAGCTTTTGCTGCTAGAATAGAAGAGAATGATAATATTTTAAATTACTTAAATGAATCTTTCAGATCTTCCCTGTTAGAATCTTAGTTATGCTCATGTGTGTTCAAGTTTGCCTGTGTTAATTGAATAATCAGGAAATCATGGAAAATCAGGTTGTAGATACAACTGCGATATCACATTATTTTTTACATTCAGACTGCAATTTCTCTATATTTATGTATAATGGAATTCTTTCAGGTCATTAGGTGAGGCAGTTCTTCCAAGCCATGTGTGCTTTCATCTTCCACTTATCTCTGTGAAGTTCTGAGCACTATTCTCAGTGCCAATCAACATAAGACTGTTTAATTTAAATCATATATATTGTTCTGATATCTACCTTTATAGGATGTATTTCTTCCTTTCAGATAGTTATTGAATTAGCCTTTGAAACTTTGCATCTCTGTTAGATTTTAGGTATCACACTAACATTCTCTGAAATCACTAAATTGTCTTAAATTCTCTTGAAATTCTCTTAAATTATCTTTTTTATTTTGGGGGAGTTTAACAAATTCAATGTATTGTTTGTTTACTTTATTCTTAATGGAAAAGATAATAAAATATCTTAATTCCTTCAAAAATACATAGTACATCTATGTATATACATGATGTATCTCATAGTACATAAAACTATGAGACACATCATGTTTAAACATGTACCTTAATAAATTCTGGAACCACAGCAGAAACTGTGACTGTAGACAGGTAAATAAGACCAACTCATCACCTTATAAATGTGACCTGTGTGACATTGGTAAAATAATGTTATTGCCACTTTAATATTTTGCCACAGAAGTTTGAATACTAAACATGGTGAAGATTGGTCTGTATGTCCTCTATATCTTTACTTACAGGGCATCTGCTGAGTCTCTAAAAATCACATGTGACCTGTAAGAATCATAAGAATTAAATCAACCAACTGAGGCTTTCTCCTTCCCCTGGGTCAGAATGCTACATGTTATAGCCCTAAGCAAACCAAGTCCATTGTAGTGGTCTGTTTCTGTGTCTTGTCTTGTCTCTTTTCTGATAAAAAATGGTTATGCCTAGAAGGTGTAGTTTTTTCAAGTGAATGAGCTGCAGTAATTTAAATAACGTATATAAATATATATTAAATAACATATTTTAAAAAATTAAATCCCTATAGAAGAGTTTTCAGTCATGCTGTGATATCAGTTTAAACATTACTACTGAAAGTATTTTAAAAGCAATTTTTAGAGAGAGAATAAGGAGCAAATAACTATACTTCCATTTAATGTTTATTTCAGCTGCTGAAATGGTTTATGACATAATCTCTTTGTGTCATTTTGTCCATTCATTCTGTTTTGTTTTGTTGATTATGAGGTATTTGGGGTTGTAATATTTGTCAGCCTTTTTGCAGCCTGAGGATCTGGTCCAGCTTTTGGCCAGCAATAAATATTCTACCACAAAAGTAGAGTTCTTTGAGCTCAGTGTTCAGTTCTCTGAAATTTCTCTTATTATTCACAGACATCTTCATAATGCTTTTGACTCTTTAGGAAACTAACCTTTTTTCAGAAAATGTTTTCCACTTCATTTTTGGTTTAATGCTTTGAACCACATCCATATACTTTTCTAATGTACAAAACAAGTGAGTTTCTAAGAACACCTTACTTGTATCTAAGGACATCTCCATATTGAACTACACACACAATACTATATATAAAATAGTTCTGTATATTATATTCTTCTATGCATTTGCGCTTGGTTGACTAGCAGCTGTAGTGGTTGGCCAGCAGCTAAACACCACACAGTTCTTTGTTGACAGGGGCTGCTCACTTGCCCCAGTAGGACTGGGGAAAGAATAGAAGGAGCAAAAGTGAGAAAAGTTGTGTACTTGTGTGTTGGTAAGGACAGTTTAATGAAGGAAAATCAGGAGAATAAATCCCCCAAGGAATGTAGATCAATACCTAGCCAGTCTCTGAGCAGACAAATCACCATCTCCCTTAGATTTTGTTACCTGGTGTATGTGGGAAATGCCCATTTGGTCATTTGGGGCCAGTTGGCCATCCCAGCTGCGTTCCCTCTCTACATTTTCTGCATCCCAAGCCCACTTGCCGAGGTGGCAGCATGAGGAACAGGAGACCCTGACACTGTGCCAGTGCTACTTAGCAATGGCTGGTATGTTAGCAGCACTGATTTAGTTACAAATCCCAAACACTGCACCTTAGAAGCTGTTGGAAGACAATTAACTACATCTCCATTTGTGCTGGAAGAAGCCAGCCAGAAAAATACTGGTCTGGTTTAGAGAGACCTTAGGCTTGAACTTGTGACAAAAAAAGAGTGTAGCATCTCTGGAAGGATGAACAGGTAATTTGGGAGAGCTACAAAGATGTTGTCAAGTATGTGGAGAGAAAATTAGAAGGGCCAAAGCTAAACTGGACCTTAATTTGGCCACTGTGGTTAAAAACTAGGTGATGCTGAAGGTCTCTTCCAACTTGGATGATTCTGTGATCTCAGCCAGATGCAGCACACTCTTATTACTATAGTACAAAATACAGCAAAGCTTTAAATTATCCATGACTTATGAGCCATGGCCTTTGACATGAGATGCAGGACTGAATCTGGCTCTACATAGGTACAGTGCAGGACTGAAATCTGGCTATACATAGGTACAGTGCTAGCTAATGTCAGAAATCGTCTTGGGACCATTAAGTTTTATTGCGCTACAAACAATAATAGTATATAAATTAACATAGTAATTACAGGAAAAGTTTTTGGCATTGCCTTGGTCATACAACATTACTTAAGGCCATTGATCAAACTGTCTTAATTCCAGGATCAACAAGTGTCAGTATGAGTGTCACTGTTTTGGGATGTGAAGGCCCTATTAATAGTGTGCTGTCAGGGTCTTTGTGCCATCAAGGCTTCTTTGAGTGTTTAATTAAATATGACCTTCTAATTGAAAGAAGACCTTTGTCTTTATACATCTCAAAACTGGCAAAAGATGCAGTGCTAAGAAGTGATTACATGCTGAAGCCAAATTTGAAAACAATATATTCTTAAGAATGAATATTTGAGCTAGTGAAAATGAAGTAAAAATGCTTGTAATGAAGATATCTCAGAATTATTTGTAACCCAACATCTGTAATGTTTATTATAGGAAAGATATGGAGTTGGTTGGTAACTCAACAATTGTAATGATTAAAAAGAACTAGGAACCTTAGGGTAATTTTGTTAGAATTTTAAGCTTCTTTTTTTTCTTGTCAGATCAGTAGTCGTTGCACTGGTCTGACAAGAAGTAGTATAGATTCATTTCAGGAATTAATCAAGAATTCCTATTCTAGTTGGCTGGTAGCAGCAAACTGTGTCCCACAAGACTAACTCTGATAGTAACATCTAAGTTAGGAAAATGGCTTTGCTAACAAAATATCCTATATATTTGATGGCAAAAGTAAAAAACAAAGATAAAATCTCAAATCCTAGTGTTACTGGTACTAATAAAGGCATTGTTATAATTCAGTATAGTACAGAAGTCATGTACTGCACTGATTTCATTTTAGGTAGCTTGCATCGCCTAGGTATGCTTATTAGTTTAAAAATAAACAATTTTGTAATACACAGAGGGAAATGTTTTCATTCAAATTCCTACACCTAGCTCCAGAATGCATTGGATCAAATTCTTAATCACAGAACAATGTTATACTGCCTTCAGTGCACTCATCAGCAAAACCTGGGTTGCTTAACTCTTGAGTCTGTACTTTTGAGTTTGGAAATGGGTCTTTCAGTTTCTAAAAGCTTTGTGGCTTGAGACTGAACATATCTGTATTGGTGCATGAACTGACATATAAATTGTATCACTAATAAGTAAACAATTTAGCACATGAATACATTAGCATATGATGGATCTGAAAATAACAGAAGAAAAAGCAACTTAAAATCATAGGAAGACTGTAAATTTCAAGGCACTTATTTAGTGATAAAATTTATATCAAAACATTATCTCAATAACATGAAGGAGGGAGGTTCAAATATAGCTAGTCTCTCAGAGTCCACTTTTAAAGTCCATAAAGTAGCCTTATTTTTCACATATGCTTTGTGCTTTGCATATGCTTTAGTGTATTTGAACTGCTCAAGGGACAGAGAAATTGAAGTGCAAGTCCTCCATATGAATGATCTGCTGTGATTATATGTAAAGTATACACTTGCATATTAAAATCTATTCATTATAATTTTCTCTTTCTGTGATTTCTGCTTAAACTTGCTTTTTCTTTATTCTTTTCTTAATTTTTTTTTCAATTTTTTTATTCCTTTTTTAAAAATTATTGCTATAGATTCTTCCATGTCTTTCTGATACCTTTCTTTCTGGCACCTTCATTTCTGGAACTGTGGAGTAAAAGCCAATCACACTGGAGTTGCAGTTTCTGAATTACACTGTTGCTATCAGCTTGTTCATTCATCATTAACTTCTTTTGGAATCTGGATACACCAATAACATTTATGTAATAATGTCAAATGACTGTTGCCTGGCAATGTTTCTGTTTTCTCTGTGGCATTTGAATGAGTATTTAACATTATTTATTATCATGCTTCTATTTTTTCTGGGTTTGGTTTTGTTTTTTATTGTTTTGTGTAGCCTTTCCAAGTGGCTTTGCAGGTAATTTTCTTGCTATTTTGCTCCTTTAATTTACATTTCCTCTTTGCATCAGATTTCACATGTGCATCTTCTAGAGTGATCACTTATGCCTGAAGAGATATCTTTTTAAAACATGGGAAGCTTATTCAATTTGATTGAAAAAGTGGGGTTGAACTTATTTTTCCATTGTCAAATATATCTCCTATATGTTGCAAGAGCCAATTTACTCCTAGATCATTTCAAATGCTACAAAAACATGTGACTTAACTGTATTTTTTTCATAGCGTGTGCTTTTTTTTGGGTAGCTCCCTCTTCTCGTAGTCTATTTCCTTCTTAGTTCAAGTTTCCCTAGGTCCCTGCCCATTACACTTCAAGTTTCTTCATTCCTCTCAGCTCTGCACTTGCAAATAGGTTTATATCCAAAATAGTTTGTTGGAAATTCTGTGGATGAAGGTACCCACACTTAAATAAGAAAATTGGACAAATTTCACTGTACCTTCTCTCCCCAGATTTGTGGCAGGATGTTTTTATTTTTAATAACTAAATTTTATTAAATACAGAAAAATGTTAAGTTGGGAAGTGGTAGGAAGAAAAAATCTTGGAATTGGATGTATCTGCTGTGCCTTTGTTGAAATGTATTAGCAAATACTCTCTAATGACTGTTTCAAATACACTAGAGGCTGTAGAATACTTTACCCAAAATGCCAGTAAACAGGCTTCATAATCCTGTGGTCAGTTTTTAGTAAATTAAGGTATTCTATATGATACGAATTTTGAGAAGCTGATCAGCTACTCTTGAGATGTATCTTAATAAGATGAGCTTTACTAGGATGATCAAAAGAAAACCTTCTTTGCTCATTTTTAGCTCAGCCAAGGTGTTTGTGCTGACCATCATGGTTCTATTTGAGTCATGGAAGTTGAATATTTTAGGAGGATCTTCTGAAAATGGATTAGCACTCTTGTTTGTTAGTCAACAATTTTTAAATAAAATTGTCTTGCTCAGCTTTTGATGAAATATTTTTGTCATAGTTATATAAATATTAAACAAAAATTACTTCAGTTATAAAACTGATTAATTACTCTGATGTTTAGTGTTATTTCATTGAACCAAAGAATCTAAGAAGTAGGTAAGATAGGAGCTTGGTAGACAGGACAGTTTTGAATAACTCTCTCCTGGTGGGAAACAAATTTCAGATTTTGAATAAAGAGGTGTACTGGTGCTTCTGCATGCAGAGAATGTCCATAAGCTTCAAAAAAATAAATCTCTATTTGACCACAATGAAGCCTGACACTTACGTTCTTGTTTCAAGAACATTTCTGTTAGATTGTGTCAGAAAAGGATTTTGATTCTGTGGAAGTTGCTTTGTCTTACTAATAGTAGCATTATAAGAATAGTTACTTTGCTAAAGACATACCAAAACAGTGTGTACATTTAAAAGCATTTTTACAGTATGTACATTTAAGAACATTTTTTTGTTTACTGTATTTATTAATATTTTTTGTTCTAAGTAGCATGTTATTTAATATTCTGTTGAACAAATAACATAGAATGAAGATAATTCCCATCTAAATGAGCTTAGTCTAAATGATACTATTTTTTCCATCTTATTTGCACTACTAAAATATGACAGTAGAGTATTTTTTTGCTTATGCCTTCCAGACTCTAACCAGAGAGTTGCATCACAGTGTACAAGATCTGAGAACAAAAATTAAACTGGCAAAAAAATGGGAGAAATGAAAGCATGCAAAAAGTGTCTTTCCCAAGAGAGTCTTCAATTAGCAGCGTCTATCCTTAATGTTTCAACAACTGATCTTTATGAAATACTACAAGAACGAGATGATTAGGTAAATTATTTTAAGGACTTCAGTAAAAAAGGCATAGATGAGAAGATGCTGACTACATCCCTCCTTGAAGAAAAGGATTTGCAGGTAAAGACTGAAATTTCATTGTGCAAGATACAGTACAGAAACCAAGGAGAGTTTAATCTAAATGAAAAGGTCAGGTTAGAGATTCATAAGGTGGCAAGACTTAGAGCATGCATAAATATACACATACCGTTTTGAGCATGTGTATGTAGAGATATTATTCAGTATTTTCCTTTTTTGTGAGGCTATTTGGTAGGATTGTATGTTTTCAATAGACTTCAGCATTAAAGGAAACAAAATTAGAATGCCTTGCTGTGCCAGATTGATTTTGTTGATACTTCCTCTCTGAATTGTGATACCTATTACAGGTATTTCTGGTAGACAGATGGTTTCTGGGTGAATTCATAGCCTTTTTTGTTGGTTCTATCATACATTTTAATATGAAATATTTGATAGCGTTTCATCAAATCACTCTGTTAAATAGATGCAGTGATGGGATTTCTTATCCAGATTTATTTAGTCCTGATCAAATAATATATGAAAAAGCCTGTGCAGTTACTTTAGCAAGTGTCTAGGAGCTGGCCATTATTGGCCTGTAACAGTACTCTGGTGATGACTTAGATTTAGCCTTGTTGGAGCTTTATATTAAAGAGGCCACAAAAAGGAAGCTCTCCTGTTGCTGAAACAACAGTGCATGGTATGTATATGCACTGATAGGGATTACTCTCATGAATACAAATAAAATGGGCTGATCCCTGCCCTGTTTACTAACATTTATACAACCCTATATAGTGATTCACTTTGACAGAGTTGTTCCATGCTTATCTCATTCTCAGAGTAATTTCTACATCCTGTATCTTTTTGTTATAGTCACTGTGAATATATGTGTAGAACACATAAACATGCTTAACTATAAATATAAAACAAATTTATTAGACAGGAGATGAATTTACACTACACATACATTACATATTCTATCTATCAGTGCATAGACTTAGGCACCTTTATATTAAACTCATACAATTTAGACATAGATCACACATGCACCAGTATATTCATATGAAAAGAACATGCTATACACATTTTTCTAGAGGCATGCACAGACAAGGGTAGGTTTAAAAATTTAATAGAGCACTGATACTTGATGAGTATGCTTCAGATAACTAATTTTGCAAATGTGATTCCAGCTTCCACATGCTCTGTATTTAATGTATACCCAGTTCCACATTTCCTTTATTGCTCCCGATGTTTTTATGTTTTTAGGAAACAGCAGAAACAAAAATGGAATTTGAAAAAAATAAAGAATGGCTACAGCATATACAGAAACTTCTTGAAGCACAGGTGCTCAATTTATATAATCCCACAATGAATTGTAACTTTCTGCTCTGATTAGCTACAACATTTTAGTTGTAATTAATACATTGTATTTGTAATTATGGTGCTGTTGATGGTCTCAAAGTATACTGTGATGAGCAATGTGAAATCCTTGTTTTGTAGCATTCCCTTTGTATTTCTCTTAAAATCCGAGTTACTGTGTAAAACTGAAGAGATGTTAATCGAGGATTTGTGATAGCTAATTTAACAGCTAACTTAAGCTAACATAACCAGTAAAAACAATGCTGGCAAAAACCAGCACAGATTTTGGCAAATGTGTTAATTGAATTATTGAAACACTGTATAATGCTTGCTAGAGTGAAAATGATCTGTTCTCTCATACCTCTTAGGAAAAAGAGACTTTTTTTTAATGTGCCTTTAAAGTTACTAGTTGTTATGGACACCTGAGGAGTTCATGGGTTTCTGTGACCTTTTACTGTGGACCTGTTTCCAGTCAATTCATGTTTTCCTCATAGCCAGACAGCTGTTTATTATCGTGTCTTCTCGCATTCTCTACAATATTTTCTACTGAGACCTCGAGCAGCTTGTTAGTGGGAAGTAAATATTGATTTGGCATCCTGTCAATGCAGAAAGAATGAAAAAATTTCCACCAGAGGCCCCTCAAACATTTTCCTATCGACATTTTCTGGGCAGAGAGGAAAGCTGCATAGAGGATGACAAGTCTGAGACTAGCAGAAATCCCTGAGGGGTCCATTGAGACTGCTGCTGTGACCTGTGTGATACTTTTTCTTCTCTTTCAAGTCTTTTTTTTTAATACACACAGAGTCTGCTGGGATGCTCCCCTCTTGTAAGTGATCAAGGGCAGTTTATTGGCAGGTGAGAGCCCAGCTTTTCTACCCATAGTCAGCTTTTGTTTGGACATCACTGACAACATACCCTGACTCTTAAAACTTTTCTGCTACATTTTTAGTTTTCTCTTTTATTTAAATTTTTAGTTTTCTCTTTTATTTAAATGACGGGCAGTTGATGTTTGGAAAGAAATAAAACTTGATTTGTAAATACAGTGCATAATGCATATTCACTAGCATGGGTCCATTAGTGATGTAGTTGGTATTAGTTAAGAATGTGAATGATTGAAAATATTTTGAAAGCCATTTTAAAGAAACACACACATCAGATTTATGTATTTAACCATCAGTAACTTTTGTGTTGAGATTGTATCCTGTGACCAGATTTTTAAAAAATGACAGGTTTTCCTTCTTTCATTATCAAAACTTACTACTGTGAAGACTGCTTAATTGCTGCAGCAGAGGAAATAGAAATATCAGTGTGCTTTTACTGGCTTTGTCAAAAAACCTGGCATTTTAATTAAACCTCATAATGCTATGTGAAACTCAGCATTAAAAGCACAGTTATTTATATTCACTTAACTGCCTTCATTTGAAGAATTAAAAAAAATATATAAACTTCAATATTCTGTTCATATTATGGGCTCCAAAATATGAATCAGATCCGTGGAATACAATGAAGACTTCTTGTTCTGTTTTTCATTGTTATTTGGTAAATTGCTAAAAAATATTAAGCAGAATTTTATCACTTTTCTTCATCTGCTATAGACAGACAGCAAAAACCAGGGGATGGAGAGTGAAGGAATTGTTGAATGAAACCAGGTATTGCAATCTTTGTAAGATTGCAAATGTTATATAAGGATAGAAGACCTCATTGTTCTTAGCCACGTACATTTGTGTACAAGTTAATAGTGATTTTCTGTGATTTTTGCTCCATCTTGTGGGGTTCTTCAGAAGAAACACTGAAGGTAGAAGTAATTTTTGGCAAGCAGACCATTTTTAGAATTCAAAGAGGATTAGCCAGCTCTGCTTTTCATTTCTGTCCATGCTAAGGCATGTAGATGGAAACAGTTAAGATTTCTTCATCTGTATTTGAGAGCAGGTCATGGAGCAGCTCTGTGCCTTTTAAAATGCTTTACTCACATCCTGCAGAGTTTGGTTGTGGTTTCTTCTAGTAAGATTTGGTAATATTTCTGATCAGCAAACCAAAGCCCATGGTGAAATGTAAGCTTTCTGCAGGGTTTTGCTCATAACTGACTGCCTGCTAAGTGTTACATGTTGGCAAACTGTGCTACCCATTTGCATCAAAGATGCAGGATTGTCCTTTTCTGTTTTTCTGAGTAAACGTTCAGTGGAAAATTGCATCAGATCACTTAATATTGCAGTTTGATATAGTGTCTTTTTGTGCCATTGAGCCAGGACTTTGAAACATAATTGCCCAGCAGTATTGATTTAATTGCCTAGGTTTATTTGTGGACTCCTAATTATTGACTGGAGGTAAATTTAATGGAGAAACCTTTATGAACACTGGGAAACTGCTGCTATTGCTGTTATACATAATGAACTGCATCATATCCCTTTAGATCATTCTTCAAGCTAATTTTATTCTACTGTGACAGTACGATAACATTTAAAATGTCATAGACATTTTATTTTTATTACTGACATATGCCATTTTACTGCTGCACTAGAATTTTGGGGGGGACTGAGTGAAGCACTGGTTGCTTTTTACTGTCATTTTATAGGTTCCCCTAAAGTGTGATGATAAAGGATGCCACAAATCTCTTTTCACTTCATCTGTCCATATTCTTATGACTTGGAAAAGTCTCATATCTGTCAGCTTTACAAGATTATTAATATTTTAGTGACAAATACTCTTGTATTCCTGAAACTCACAGATACCAGTCTCAGTTTGTGTCCTTGTTTTATAAACTACTATGTCAAGAAACCAGACTACTACTAAGAGGCTTATGATTTGAAAGAGACATCTCTGCATAGTGATGTTGTTATGTAAACAAGAATCATATAATAGGAAAATGCAGTCATATTAGAAACTCTGCAGAGCTGGTAAAAATCACTTCTTGTCTAAATCTGCGTCTTGAATGGCCAAGAAGTTTTTTTTTTCTGTTGTCTCTGTATTTATACAGTAACACTCTAGATTGTTCTCACTAAAGAATGAAAGAATAAAAATAAATAATTTCAATAACTGGAACTGGGATAAAAGAAAAAGGTTCTCTGGCCTGTGAAGAACCTGTATGCGGAGAGTTTTCACATGACTGCACAAAAATACCTGATACCTGCACATGTGTAGAGGCATCAGACTAATTATACATAACTGGTTGGACTTGGGAGGAGTCCCAAGTTATAGATGTTTAAGCTTTTAGTGGTTTATATTATTTAGGGGGGAATAAGTATGGTTATCTCAACATGTATGTGTATTTACATCCTGCAAGGCAACTGATGAGGCTTTTACCCATTTTATCCCTCACATCTGAGTGTGTATGTCTTATTAATTGAGCCAGGCTCTTTATAGTAGCACTCTCTTCTTATAATCATAAACACTCCCCCTAAAACTCAAACAAAAGCAATCTTTCTAGCTTTTTCCCATCATAGGAAACTTATGGCTAAGCCAAGAGGATGACTTCTTCTCATGTAACTTAAACATGATTTCTTATACTACCCTTGGCTTTCATTTACTGTGACTTATTGTAAGGCACATGGTCTCAGAAAAATCTGTTAATAATTTTGTGTGTGAGTACAGTATGGTAGCCCAGTAATCCACATTGCTGCCTGAAGTGTCCAGGAATTATTTTTTAATAAAATACAAATCATCTGCCTAAGTTTTTAGTGCAGCACTTGCCTTTCCTCCCTCTTCATGTGCTCCTTGGGATATGACATCTCACACTAACAAAGCTGCCTAATAAAATCTTTCCTCACATGACTTCATTATGGGCCTGAAAGTCATATTCCAATAGTGAAAACCTCTAGAAAGGCTCCCTTTTCCTTTATTCTGTGGGCACTCTTTGTGAAACACATCTCTAGAATAGGGTTTAGAACAACATATTTACTAATGATCAGTAAGGATTTTCCCCAATACCTTTTTAAGATTTGCACTGGCTTTTAAGGGCATATTGCTGTTGCTGTCATCTGGGAATGGACACGAATGGCCACAGTTGTTTCCTTCCAAATTTCTTGGCTTGTAACTCGCCTGCTCTGCCTTCATTAGTGTCTCTGCAGTCTGTGTGTGCCGTTCAACAGCTCACACCCAGAAACGAGGATTCACCCATGTACAGACACCTGTGCACAATCACCACTGACACCATCACCAGGCGTTTCAAGTACCTGCACCTCAAAAAGCAGCAGTCTGAACCACATTCTGGGCACCATTAACAGTGATACCTGGTCATGATTTTCTTCTCATTATGAGAATAAGAGCCTAGTCCTGTGCACTGACAATGCATTATGGCATAAATCTATGTTTTATCAGATGAAAAAAACCCCAAACCAAAACACCTCTATTATATCACTCATCCTAAACTGAAAACAAGGAGAAATTGGCTTGGTCACTCAGGATTAAAGGCACATATGTATTTATATAATGATGTATATGCAGCCACCATGAAGCAGAATAAGAGCAAAGAGTAAGACAACAACAATAAAGTGAAGCATTTCTCTCTCTTTTTTTTTTTAATTTTGACTTTATTTTTTAGTGATTTTAGGATGTTTTAGTTATTAGTTCTAGTGCCTAGTTTTATTTCTTATTATTTTTTGTTGTTCACTTAATTCAATCTAAGACAGCTCTGCAGTGTGTTTGAATAGTACTTTGTTGGGAAAAATGTATTGTACTGATGATACATATGGGAAGGTGTAAAATAGTTGTAACCACTAATTTGTGTATTCCAAAACCTAAATACTTTTATATTTATGCTAACACATTTTAGAGTTTCTGAAACAGAAGCCGAAGTAATGCTACACTCTGCAAATAGAGATGCTGTCTCTCATTAGAACAAAAACATTGCCTTGCATTCATTATAATACTTTCCACTGGCAGACTGGTGCATATTTATGCACTTGTGCTGACAGAGACTCAATCATGTGGTTTAAGGTCACTAAATATTACTAATTTGTTTTTCTACAGAAGGGATCTCCACAAGAAGCAAATTTAGGATTGGAATAAATAGATGAGAGAGGGAGAATTAACTGTCACTATTTCTGACTCTTTAGGATCACATTACCTTTCATTTATCCATACACCCAGATATCTGGCTGATAGGTTGTGTAAGAAATATGCCTTTCACTCATATGTGTTCCTACTATAAAGAAGAAATTTGTCAATCTGGGAAGTCAAATAAATAAAATTCTTTTATTCCAGGTGTAGTTTGCACATTCAGATGTTGTGAAATCATACAGATCAATTAAATACCACTTCTGTTAAAGCCTACCATAATGTATTGATTGAGGATCACCACAATTAATGTCAACTGGGTTGTGGCACAGATAATTGTAAAAAATCTGAAAGAAATATCATTCTGTACTAAAATATCTCCTGATCAGTGGTAAAAACAAGCTTTCACTCCTTAGGTGTGCGCTTAGCACTCCCTGAACTTGCAAAGCCTTCCCCAAGCATATATGGCAGGTTTTGAAGCTGGGATGAATGCTTTAGAGTAGAGATTACTTCAGTGGTTGTGAAGATCTGGGGAGAAGTGCAAAGGGAGGTTTCCCAGGATAGTTACAGAGTCATCATTAAAAGTAAATCTGACAAGCTTCTATTAAAGATTAAGACTGTAGAGATCATCCAGTTCTGGGTGTCTGCAAGAAAAGAAAACCAGAGAGAAACATACAGCACTTTCTCTGAAACCAACAAATGTTGAAAGAATGACATAATGTTCCACTTTCAAATCCTCTTGATTTAAATGAATCACTTGAATGGCAAGAGTTCTTGAAAGATCACTTTGCTATGACATGGGAGCCACAGAGAGTAGCGAGCAGCAAGTGAAATGTACTCAGAATGATACAAGCCAGAGACATCAATAAAAAGCCATTCATCTCAGGCATGGCATTAAGGAGGTGAAATGTATCAGAAATGGATGTAGTCAAGGTAGGGAAGAAGAATTAGAGACTTTGAGATAATGACACAGTGTTCTTGTCATAAACATACCTAGAAAAAAAGGGAGAGAAATTAGAGTGAACAGGATGCTGGAGTCAATATTTTTAAAGCATAGTAGCAAGTGTCACAGAATTTCAGAGAAGATTGTGTTTTATATTAAGCTGAATAGATTTGTGCTCAGTGAATTTAAGCCCTCTATTCCCCAAAAAGTCATCACAATAGCACACAGGAGAAAGCTGACAGGTGTAGATGTCTTTTAGAAATTTCTTACTACACGCATAAGTTATTTAGGACAGATGGAGACATGTCTGGCCAGCAAGCACTAGCCCTTGAAAATCCCCTTCCCTGTAGAAAAAGGAAATAATACATATTGTTGTCCTTTCTCTATAACTATAAGGTGACTGTTGAGCAGCACTTAGGATGCCATTTTATCACTTCACAGTACATGCCTTCTATTAACAAGATTTTCCTTTTTTAGATGTTTTTGCTGACTTGTTAGCAATTATAAGTATCAGTATATAGATTTGTGTCTGTATATCAGTTCAAATATTACATTTTGTATTTGATGTGCTGTATATCTGGGGTTTTTTTTGTTTCTTTTATAATTTTTAATTCATGCCTATTTAGGAAACAAGCACTACTCTATCTGGAGTAAGGACCATACAATTTTCTCTTTTAGATGGCATAGAGAAGTGAAAAAATGAAACTAGAGCAGCAATACTGAAGTGTGGAACTAGACAGGAGTTCTAGATGGAAAAGTGTTGTTTTGAACTAAAGTTGTGAGAAGCAGAAAATGATGATTGGCCAGCAGCTTGTTCCACCAGCTACTATATTTTACCTTATTCATTTCTGGTGGCTTTATAATGTAAAAATACCTCTCCTCCTGAATGAGCTGTTACTTTTGGTGTAGTACTGACCCCTCACTTAGCACTGTCTCACCATGTGTTCAGTAAGCTGACAGAGTTCTGTGAAGCTGACAGAGACTTTTCAACAGTGTAGGGAAACCTTCCTGTTCTCCTCTGGCACAGCACTGGCCACTCAGGATGGAGCTGCCACAACCACTCTTCTGTACCACCTCTAAAAATACTTCCCAGCAAACAGTGCACTGATATACCAAGACTTTGAAAGAAAACCTCTTTAAGTGTTAAAGTGATGACACTGAAAAATATACCAAATCTCCTTTGAAGGCCTTGCTTGTGCAAGTGCATCTTTTATAGCAGAGAGGTTAAAGGAGGTTTTAGTTTTTCTCTGTAGATATGTCACTACAATTTTTTGGTATCATGTTTTAGAGAAGCAGACATGTGGGTCATATTCCAATTAATGCAGTTGGAGGTTTGGGATTTTACTTAGCTTTGAGATATTTTTTTGTGGTTTTGTTTGTTTTGTTTTGGGGTTTTGTTCTTGTTTTTTTGGGGTTTTTTGTTGTTGTTTGTTTAATTATTTGCAAGGTTTTGTGTGTGAGTCTAAGGCAATTTGCTATAGCATTGAGAATTATACTGGTAGTTCTGTCTCATCCTCCTGAGAGTAGTGAACTTACACTCATACACTACCATTTCTGCATGCCCTAGAGGTGACTGTAACCTTTTATTGATCAGCTGATTGAAGATAAATGACAGAGATGCTGGTACTGCAGTTTACATCATTAACATGGTCAGTAAAGCATGAATTGTTCAATAAGGAGTTTATCTTTTTTCATTTTACACTGCTCTTTTATCATTTTTATGATAGAGAGCAAATTTTCAGACACTAACCAGGCAGATGAACTTTAAAGATCAGAAATGTGTGTGTGGTAGTTGTTAGAACTAAGTGAAATCTGATAGTTTAAAGATATTTAAAAAATGTATTTCACAAGAAGAAAATAAAGTTTAATGATAATTTTTCTAACTCTGTTTTTTGTCAGTTTCCTTTTGCCTCATACTTAATGGATGCTGTACTGGAAAAATTAAATAAGAAGAAGAAATTGGTAGAAGAGTACAGTTCCCTCATGAAGCACACTGTATGATATTGCTAAGATTTATATTTGCAAAGTGTGACTAAATTGTGTACTGTTTCCTCATGTCTTTCCTCTTCTCATAAAGAACTGTCAATATGCATGTTCAATACATACACAGAAACCATGGACTAATTAATTGTTGAACAAGAGGAATTAATTAAATTCCTATTAGAAAGCAGTGTGGTATTTGATTCCTGAAGAGAAGAATTGCTGCAAATCAATGCAAAGCTCAAAATTATTTTCCTTTAAATGCATTGGCAGTGAACACTGTGCAGGTTCTGTAGAGAGAGGATGTCTTTGTTATGACTAATACACATCTGTACAATTTTGAAAGGACAAAAAGCAGCCAAGTAACATCTGCTTGTACTAATCAGAACAGTAGAAGTAGGATTTACAAAGGAACTAATTCATTTTAGCTTCTTTGTAAAGCCCAATTTTATGATATATGGTACATAAAACTATATGCTTTTATGTTAGAAAAAATGAATCATTGTAGAATAAAAATATTCTGTGTGGAGTAATACAGGAAAAACTGTACTTACCTCTGAGCATACTGGAGCAAAATGTGTGCAATGTATTTTAAAAATTCAATAAAATAAAGTTTTTTCTATTACGGTTTTTTTCACTAGTAGATCCAGTTCTTTCTCAGCTAGCAAGTAGCTACAAGCTCTTACTTGCCTTGGGGAAGTAGTGTACAATTTTAGCCAGTTATTTCCACCAAGATTTCTCTGGAACTACTGACGAATAATTGCTGCTTCTTCAGATTTTTGATCTTAGAGTTTGAATTCCTCTGGACGAACCTACCTGACAAAAAAAAAAAGACACAAGTTTCTGAGTTCATGTGTTAATAATGTTCAGCTGATATATATGTCTCATTTATGGATGTCAAGTTGTTTTACAACAGATATCATTATTTGACCCATATTGTGTGGGGAATCATAATAAAGATCTATTTGGACTAAGTTCACTTAAATGAAGCATGAAACAGAGGTTTTCTGCATGTCAGTCCGGTGTTTTCCTAGGATGTAATCATGTATCTTCTAATTTATGGAGTTTGCTATTTGGTGTCTCTGATGAAAGGAAGACATCTCTAAACTTCTGCTCAGTTGAGCCTGGTGAACACAGGGGCTTGAGAGAATTTTTATTGGAATTACAGAAAATCATGAAAACATACTCCACCTACACCTGTAAATTAAGACTGGGAACGATCCCTGTATAAAAAACTGCCACAGCTTTAGGAATGGTTGATCAATGCAAGAAATAAGGGCCATCATATGAAATTGTTTGGTGATACATTCAAGTAAGCAAAAGGATGCCACCCACATGCAAATGAAACAGAGCTTTGGAACTGTTTGCCTCAGGTTTTACACGAGCTAAACATTTACATAGACTCCAATGCCAATAAAATAATGACAACAAAAATTAAGGAAGATAAATCCATCAAGACATGTGGAAACTGTGCTCTAATTTTGTTCAGTAATTCCAGCAAGATGTATTTGAACATAATTTCATCAAAATGTCTATTGCAGTTTAGTGAAAAGAGCTTCAGGAGGTCAAAGATCTCTGAAAATTTTCCCCACTGTCTTCATTTCCACATTGCCAAACACCAAAACATTGGTGCAAGTCTGATCTTGGTGCTGATCTTTAACACTTGATCTTTTGTCATAGTGAAAATGCAGGGAGCATCAGCTAATTCATGTAGAAAATATGCCTCAAATAGAGGGAATTTTCCAGACTACTGTCTTTTCCTCAAATATCTTACTTTACTGCCCTTGAAATTTTCTGTATCTCCTGGGCAACTGGGTACAAAAAGACATCTTCTCTTGATGCCAGAGTAAGCAAGAACACTGCATAACCAAATTACTATCTACTTCATCTGAAAAGAGAGAACAAAATGAAATCCTTAAAACCAAGGGAGACAGATTTATGCACAAATGCTCCTGAAACTATAACATTGCTGTCTTTCTTAATACTTTGCTGGAAAGTTTGCCAAATACCATTAAAACTCCTTTAAAAGATTAAGATGTTAGTTTCATTCCAAAATTATTTTCTTCTCTAATTTGACATAAACAAATGAAAATGGAAATACTGGTCTGTGGGAATCCACAAAATCAGAGGGTTTAGGGAAAGCTGCAAAAGGCAAGCCTCAGAGACAGCAGAACTGTGACTGGAGCTAAGCAGCAGCCATGAGATAGATCAGGAGAAAAAAATATTTAAAAAGTAGAAAAGCAAGGACAAATAGAACAATGGTCTGTGTATTAACACTTGTCTAGAATAGCTGCCTAAGCTACAGAAAAGTTTATCTAACAAGATATTAGGAAGTTTTAAGCTTAATAATGGAGCTCTGTGCATTGTGTTTTAAGGTTTACAAGCAGGTATTGTATTCGAAATAAGCAGGCATTGTTTTAACCAAAGGTATGTGTGCTTACAGTGGTTGGATAGAACTACTGTCAATGTGCTTTTGCTTTGTGTGATTGGTCAAGAAACTTATAAAGTAAGTTGTAACATTAAGTTCTGGGTCTGCTGCCTGGGATGTGAGCTGATGGCATCTTCCCATTCTCATAACCATGTAATGAGACTGATGCTGAAAACTAAAACAGCCCAAGGCACGTTCCACAGCAGTCCCACCCTGTTTGTGATTTGTACATATACCCTCAGCCAGCAATACCAGTCAACCTTTTTCAGAGATAAAAATTCATGTAGATTGATAGATATTTGTAAGGACAACAAAAAGGATGATACTTCAAAGAAAATAAATTTTTGCCTTTTTCTGACACAATTGTTGAGTTCTGTCTGTGATGAACATACTTGTTTTTACTACTTATTTGATCTTTCTTGAACCAGCAGAGCAGGAGATGGTCTCTGAAAAGATCTTTATTTCAGTAAAAAGATTAAGATTAATTATTTTGGTTATATTTTATGAATATTTTTTAAATTCCCTTTCACTATAACCAAGCTCATTACACTGAGTGAAGAACTGATTCTGATTTGGGGAAAAGCATCAGCTCAACACTTTCAGATGTTACTGCTAACAAAGCTAAACATTAAATATATTAAATGCAGTCCTCTTTTGAACTAAATATGCCTACAGACATCCAGAAAATCCACTTAATCTGTTTTTTGTTTTGTTAAGGTGGTTTCCTCTCCCGGTGCTGCCTGATATGGCCTCTAGATGGCAAACTTTTCCAAAAAATGGGCTCAGTGCTTTGGTCCCTGCCGCCCGCCAGATGCTGTGTCAGGCCGGCCTGTCCCTCGGGCAGCAGCAGCTGACGTCTGTGCATGTGAAATTAATGGGCTGTTTACGATCCTTACGTACTGTTAAACAAGGGTGAGGCCCTGAAATAATGCACCTTTTATATTCATACATATATAAAAAATTTGTAGGTATATAGAAACATATATATATGTATCTATATAGAAACACGTGAGAGTGTGTGTGTGTGTGTGTGTGTGTGTGTGTGTGTGTGTGTGTGTGTATGCGCACGTTCATTAAATATGAAATACACAAAATTGTACGGTGGTTCACAGTTGTTTAAATGTTTAGCCCTTCCAAAAATCTTTATTGTGCGCTAGCAGGTCCACAGGAGGGTGTGAGAGACTGAAACATTAATGGTTAATGTCTCAAACAATCTGGATGTTTTGCTGTCAATGCTCAAGAAACAACCTGTGTGCATGGGGTGTGAGCACCAGATGACCATGACAAATCAACCTTTGCTTAGCAAGAAGCTGGGATTTGAGCTAGATAAGGGAAGAGGCTGATAAGCAAATCCTGCAAGGTGGTATAATGCTTTTAATTCTAGAACTGTCATCCCTTACACAACTGGCTCAGGTGTAAAAGTCCTCTCCCCACTCCAGCCAGGAAAAGCTACTGGGACATTCACATTAATCATCCCTTCTGACAGAGTGTAAATGACTCTATTATACTGATGTGAGAGAAGGTGTCATAAACTATCAGAGACGCCCAGAATGTCCCCAGAGTCATTTCTGGGGCCTTCCAGCAGAGGAATGGGCATAATCCACAGTTTTACGGCATGATTCACAGCGTTGCATCAGTGTGAAAGTCCCCACCCCAGGGAAAGTACCTGGGTGTTCCACCTGAACTTGAGTATATATTAACCCGCTGAAGTTTGTGTTTTGTGGTCTTCCCCTACTGTACATCAATAAAGACTGTGGCTATCACTTTGACCAATGGACATCAAAATTGCAACACTGAAGTTTCATTGATGGATCCACAGGTGGTGATGTTTTTCTACCATTATCCTTTCCTTCTCTTTCTTTCCCTCTTTCTTCTCCTATTTTTTCTCAAAACATATTGTAAACCAGACTAAAAAATTCCAGTCAATGCCTTAGGAAGTGCCTTGTTGTGTCTGGATAGGTTGAAGTTGGCTAATTGTAAGTTTGCTAAGTTCAAGTTTGTGAAGTGCCTTACTTACTTTGTTGGTATTTTAAAATTTGCTACATTGCCCAGAGTGAATTAAACAACATTTCCCTAAGCCTGCTGAGGGGACAGGGGCATAACTGAGAGCTGCAAAGATAATCTGGGGGCTGGAGCACCTTTCCTGTGAAGAAAGACCAAGAGAGTTGGGATGATTCGATGTGGAGAAGAGGCGGCTCTGGGGAAACCTTAGAGCAGCCTTCCAGTGCCTAAAGGGGGCCAACAAGGAGGCTGGAGAGAAAGGCTATGTTGTAGTAGTAGGACAAGGGGGAATGGCTTAAAGCTGAAGGAGAATGTGTAAAGGTTAGATACTAGGAGGAAGTTTCTTACTGTGAGGATGGTGAGGCACTGGCACAGGTTACCCAGGGAAGTTGTGGATGAACACAATTCCACATCCCTGGAATTGTTCAAGGCCAGGCTGGATGGGCCTCTGAGCAACCTGTGGAAGGTGTCCCTGCACATAGCAGGAGGTTGGAATGATGATCTTTAAGGTCCCTTCCAACCCAAACCATTCTATGATTTTGTACTCTAAAATGTAAAAATTAAATCATAGTATCTGGCAATAGTCACTTCTCACAGCACGTTTCTATAGTGCCATCTGTTTAACCCACACAAATCCTAATTTACCTTGACAGGAATAAAGATACAAGTCTTCCTAAATGTAGATTTCATACAAATGAGATCCATTTTCTTCTGTATGAGGATTCTTTGTTAGAGAAGGCACTGTGTATATCTCCCCATGTGCCTCTGGACTTCCTCATTGTCTGAATGGTTTGCAAATTCCAAGGCTAGGTATTCTAAATGAGACTGAAGTGTAAGTGTAAGGCCTAACAGGAGGAGTTCAGGGAGAGATTTAAAATGTCTCAAAGTATTCATATAGCCACTATGTAATATCTCATTTTTTGTATTCTTGAAAGAGAGAAACTTCAGTGAGCAATTATTTTTTTCTCTGTAGTGTCCATGTTCCCCTACATAGAGTAAGGATCTATTTGTGAGGTTTCCTCAAATTTGTGATTTGAGAATTTGCAGTGTGTAACTATTTGAAACATCTCGTAGCATAGTAAGTGATTGAGAGAGCTGGGGACACTTCTTGGCTTGTGCTATAATCACATATTTAGAAATTAATTAATTTGTGTTGCTGGCTGTGTTAAGTTTTTAGCTTTTGTCTTCAGGATTGCAGAAAAGCTATGGAGGAAGGAAGGTCTGAATTTTGATTCTGTCATACCTTCAGCTAGGTTATTTCTCTTTTCTGTTTTGCTTCTACAACTGACTTAATATCTTGCTACACTCCAAGCTAAACATCAGAACAAGGAAAACAAAAGCTAATTTCCATAGTTGTGTGCCATTGTACACAGTTTGTGCATCACCATTGGATTGCTTTATGTGATTTAAAATTGATATGTAACTAGTATTTGAAGGGAATATAACTCCAAATGGGTCCAGAGCCAGGTATGCAAAGTTCTTTGAGGATATTTACTGAGTATCTTGGTTTTTAGGTGAAGATAGCAAGCTTTCTGATATAAGTGAAGAAGTATTCACATCTTGCTCAGCTACATATGAGTCCAGCATTCTGTGAGAGTTACTTTACAGCATGTTTAACAGGTTGGGGAAATGTAAGGCTCCTGTCTTTGTGAAAGAATAAGCTTATGAGATTAAGAGCCTATTTGGAAATCTCTATCAGACAGTATAAAGTAGAGGTTTAAGTGACTCTGACCTATTGAACCTGTTGCAGATTTGACATTTTTCTGGTATAGGAAATCTCCCTTGGTAAAGGAATCACACAACACTATCTGTAATTCAACAAATCCTTGATTTTGAGGGATGACAGATTTCTTTCGTGATTGCTTGTTGTGTAGGAAAACAGAACTTTTAGCATAAAACACTTAAATTTGTATTTAAAACCAGTACTCAACCTGGGCTGAAGAAATTACGTGATAGAAAACCCACCAGAGTAGCTCTATGATCAAGAATTCTCAAGAAGTTCTCAACTTCCCATTTCAGTGGGAAGTTCAAGACTTCCCACTGAAATTTTCTAGATTCAGTTTCAAAGCTGGTATTTATGAGTGTCAAAAAAAAAATCCCTCCACACTGGTAATGAAGGCTTTGAGCTAGACAGAACTTAGAAGTCATGGTGTACATGTGAGAAAAAAGGGCATCAGTGGACCTCAAGCCTTACAATGCATCTTTGATGTATCTTTGCACATTGCTTATTCTGCAGAAAAACTTTTAAAAATATCTGTCAAGTAATAACCTCAGTATGTGATGATAATTATTGAAAAAGTACTATTTCCTTATTCTCTTTGATCTTTCTCTAGTTATACATGCACAGACTACATTTACCCTCTTAGCTACAACTCTGCATTAGAAACTGCTTTTTTTTCAAGGGATTAGCTGTTATTCTATAAGGATTGTTTTCTTCTATTGATAACCACACATCAGAAATAACTGTAGCCAACAGGAGCTCTAACTATAGCTTATCCATGTGAAAATCAAGGTTTGAAGGTGTCAGTTGAAAGTGTAATTATTTTATACTAAAAATATTGATTTTTTTATGATCTACCTTTTAAGAATGCAAATTGGAGAATAATGTTGACCTTCTAGAAAAGCTTGGGTGAATGGCTGGTTGAATGCTTGTTTATGTAAATCACTATGTCTATTAAATTTAATTTGAGATGTTCATGTAGTGAAGCTGCTGATTCTGAGCTTGTTTTTGAAATTAGAATTTTTAGCTTTTGAAGAAAAATAATACATGAAAAAGGAAATCAGTTGTACTAGCAGAATATCACATATATCAGAAATTTTCTGATTTGGGGAGTACAATTTTGTGTTCTCCATACTGCCAACCTGTGAGCATCTGGCGCAAGACAGGAATTTGTCTTGTCCATTTCTCTATTTTCATGCATTTTTACCCAGGCCTAAGAAGCCTGTGAGGCTGCTAGCTGGCAGGGATCTAGCTGTGGAGAACTGGTGTGTTTAGACCAGGACAGTTTGATGTTCTGACACAGATACTGTATGAGCTGGGGCTCACCCATTGGCTCCCTGGGCCCTGGAATGTGCTTTCTCCAGGAGCACAGTCTCTTCCAGCACCTGAATCCAGGAGCTGTGTGAGCAGGCTGCTGACAGCCATGCACTGAGTGACAGCCTGCAGTCATCAGGCAACTGAAGTGTTGACTCACGCCCAGCATCAGCCCAGGAAAGCCAACAGGAGACAGGAATGGAGGCAAGAATTCCTGGGGTATAGCTCAGCCAGGGCTGAGACACTTTCTCTTGCTTTTCCTGCAGAGCAGGTTTCACTTCCTGCTTCAGCCCATCAGGCTGCTTCTCTCTTAGCTCTGCTTTGATTCCTTGCTCTCTCTTGGCTCATGCTCTGCTTCCAATATGATTTTTCAAGCCTTCACAGTTATGATTACATGGCTGTAAGTTAATGAATGTTTGTATGTCATTGTTGTGGCTATTGTTGCATTCATTTATTATTTTAGAAGCAATCTATATTTGATAAGAATGCCTGTGAAGTGTTAGTCTGAGCTAGAGCTCGCAAAAAAATGTAGTACATCAGTTCAACACTCACTGAAGAACATGATCTTTAAAGACAGCAAAATGATGGTCCCTTCCTCATGGAAGAGATTCAACAGTGTGTCAGTTCAAAGAGAAAATAAGCAGTGATAATTCTTTAAATATTTTTCCAATAAAATTCTCTCCTTCAGAGGAAGTTTTTAGTGGGGCTTTCTATAGGAAAGAAGTGGTCATAGACTAAGTTCTCAGCCTTCTAATATGGACACAGCCATTCCCTCCAGATAATACAGACTTGTCCTCCAAAAAATGAACAAACAGGGAGCATGTTGCTTGCAACTGATATGAGCTGCCACTAAGAGAAATAGGACTCAAATTATCTTTTATTTTTTCAGGGCACAGAATTTCTCAGATCATTGTGATCCTCTTCCTTTTCTATGTTTATCACTTTCAATTTTGCAATTGAATTTAAAAACAAATGCTTCTACAAGTTTTTTAATTATTGTGTATTGAACATATGTGCTATAAACTGGGAGAGATAAATTAGGAACTGAAGTATTAAAGCATCAGATTACTTTTTTAGGTAAATGACCTCGTGTCTAACACTGGATGGCTCTGAAGTACACACTATGGAGCCAAGTAGGGTTCAGGAAGTGGCTAAGTTCCATTACAAAGCTTCATTCTGCATGGAACTAACCGGATAAGAAGTTTTCATGGTATTAACCTCTCCCAAAATAGTATCTCTTTAAGGTGCTATGCAAAGAGGATTTGTAAGTCGTCTGTGAGGTCTGATTCAGAATTTATCCTGGCATTATGACAGAAACTTAGCAGGCACTTGATATAGCAACAATTTAAAAATTTATATTGACACTTCAAGGCAGAGTGCAAACTCTATCTTGACTCAGTGTGGGCTAAGTTTCTGTCTGGTTTCCTGTGAAGCTGTCTTACCTACTGACTGACATATGTGGTTTGCTGAGAGTTAAATATATGCCTTCTATTTAAGAGGGATATTTCAATGTTAATTAATATGAAAGATTTGCAATGGTGCAATCCAGATGAGGGCATGAGCTGAGCATGTGCTGAATTTTAAGCACACTAGAAGTCCTCTAGGGGGTATTAAATATCCTCTTGCTTCAGAGCTGACTGTGTGAGAAAGATGAAGAACAAAGAATGATGCTGCAATGCAAACATCAGATGCCTGTCAAGGTCTCCTTCCTGTCCTCACCTATCTGCGCCCACTGTGTATTCTACAGAAGAAATGTCTCAAAACATTCCATTTTGGGGTGATTTTGAAGAAATCATTTTAAGTTATCTGTTTTTCTTATTCTTAGAATTTCTGTGTCTTCAGAAGTCTCATGTTTAGCAGAGCAATAAAAGGGCAGGATCCCTCCTATTTTGTACATATCAAAGACCTTGTCAAGTTCCTTGTCATTTGCAATGACACAAAGGCCATCTTCAGGAGCTGGGCTGAGTCCTTCATGTAACTCCCTTTAAAAAAAAATCACAGTATTTTTTTTGTGTTGCAAGGAATACATGTATGTCCCTTGTTTTATTGTTCTTTTTGAAACCATAATGATTAATTTTTGGCCTTGTCGTTAACCGCATACTGTTAATTTTGATGCTTGTACTACCTTGGAATATGATCCTATATTTTGTCAGAGATACATAAAGTATCAGAGACTGCTCAGTTCATACAAAAAAATCATTTTCCTCAAACAATAAGCATAGTGCAGTAATAATATTAAGATTATAATTTTTATAGCCATCACTACCTGGATGAGGTCTTCCAGCTTCCTGTTTATGCAAAGTTTCTTTTGTAGCAACTTTTCAGTGGCCTCCAAAACACCTTCTTAGTTATGACTTCAAAGTGGGGATGTTCTGTGTTGGTAACATAAACAAACCAAAGCCTAATTTTACCACCATTGTCCACAAATTACTGAGATCAGTAAGATTTTAAGTTGTGTGATGGAGACTGGCACATGGCAGCAGCATCTGGAACTCTACTAGCATCAGCATCTGGCTAGTAATTAATATTTAAACTCACTGATTAAAGCCAATACACAGATATAAACTAGCAGAAGGTCTAGTAGTGCTTATGTCTTACACCCAAAACCTGAAATTTAGCAACAGGACTACTGTGTCCATGCAGAGGTGTGGAATGAGCCAGTCATACTCCAAGACGGACATAAAAAACAGAGCTGTGTTTTCCAGCGCTGCACCACGCCGACCTCAGATCATAATAAGATATGACAGCCTGTGGAGTTCCTCTTTACACGCTGGGGCACCCACGCTGCTTTTCCTACATTTTAATTCTCCTGTCATGCTGTGTTGTTGCAGTCTCCTGTGCTGGCAGCTTGTACATTAGATACCTCACCTAGAGGACTAGAGATTGCCTCGAATCTGTGATCAAAGAACTAGAAGCTTGTGCAGGTGCTATGATAAGGATGGGAAAACTATCCAAGAGGGAGATAAACTTAGAAGCACTTTTTAGTAGTTAAGAATTTGTCTCTTACAAACAATTCCAAGGAAAAAAAAGCACACAAATATAGAATATGGTTTTAAAATGTATATATTTATATAATTAATAAAGTGAGATGCAAACATGTCATAACATAATTTTTATATTATCCAGCAATAAATTCTAACATCAACAACTCATTCTTTCACTTCCTAGTTCTTCAGAACTTTTACAAAGTTTTTTTGACAGTGACAAGTAATGACTGTTAACTTTAAGGTCTATTCTTCTGAAACCTGCCAACTGAAAAAACAATAGTGACTCATTGTTCTTGTGTGTGGTTCTTTGCTGCACAATATTTTTTGATAGTGTGTGAAATGCCACAAACATAAATCAAAATAAATATGCCCCTCCTTATGGTCTGTATTTTGAAGTCAAAAATCCTGAAACACTTCTAAAACTACAGTGACTTTCCTATGAATGAATAAAAAGTGTCTCACCTTTTCATCAGCTGCTGATGTCCCTAAGTAAACAATAATTACTTGGTCTAAAAGGAAGTGTAGATGGATAGAAAAACAAGTCTTCCTTCTTGTGAAATATTCAATAGCATTTATTTCACAGGGGTTACACAGAAGTCTATCAAACTAGGGAAAGGAAAATAAATCAATTGTAACATGTCTATAGATTGTGCCACAAAATAATGCTGATCGATGCTCATGAAATTTTCAGTGTAGTTCAACCCTGAGAAGCTTTAAATTGTTTCTGACATTGCAGTGGTTTATATATCATTTTTATTGGCTTAATGAAATATACATGTGTACATTCTTCCTTGCCTGCCCTTGACTTTTCCTAATGAGCTCAACTTTTTGTAGCTTTCATTTGCGATAACAGCCACCTTAAAGCAAAAGGAACAGCATAAATAACTTGCTAACTACTGGGAGTTAAACTTGATATTAAGATGTATTCTCAGTACTATATATATTCTAGACTTCGTACAGTTGGCCATTCAAGCTATCTGTCCTAACTCTGCTCATGAAAAAATCTGATTTCATTGATAAAAACAATTTCTTAGATAAAAAAATTATTTGACTGCAGTTATGTTTATCATCCATATTATTATTTACTGCTTACTAGTATTTATATTAAAATTTTATAACCCACTGTAAACCCAAGAAAACAGTTAGCAAGAAGAGGCAATTTTTAATGAAGAATAGGACTAAGATTTAGGTGTTGATTCCTAATCAAACTCAAGGCACAGGATAAATGATCGTGTTTGTTTTGAATATGGGATAATGCTGAGATCTTTGAATTTGGGAAACCAAAAGCAGCAGTGTATACCTTGTTGGTTGATCAACCCACAGTGATGTTCATTTACAGCATGGTTTTGCGACTAGAGATACCAGAAGGGGAAAGTGCAAAGAACATAATTAATTTATTTAAATTCTGATGGTATTGCTACATTAGGGTAAACTCATCATTGTATTTTATTTGCCTTCTTTACCATACTTTCTGTTTTGCTGTGACACTGTTTTTGCCTCCAGTGTCTGATGCCAAAGTGCCACAATTATACAGCCTTTTCCATTGACAGAGCTCATCTGAGCACAAATATGTGCAGTGAACATGCTTGGCTGATGTTTCTAAACTTACAAATTTTATTTCTTGTTTGATTAGCCTGGTTAGTAAGAATTGAGAGAGAAAGAGGGAGCAAGAGGAAGTTACAGTATTTGATATTTCCAAGTCATTGCCAAATGTGATGGGGCCCTGCTTTCCTGGGGATGACTGAATATCTGCCTACATGGCAAGTGGTGAATGAATTCCTGCTTTTGATTTGTTTGTGTGCACAGCTTTTGCTTTACCTATTAAACTGTTTTTGTCTCCAGCCATGACTTTTCTCACTTTTACTCTTCCAAGTCTCTCCCTCATCCTCTCAAGCAGCAGCTTGGGACTCAGCTGCCCACTGGGGTTAAACTTGGCACCTGTCTTCTTCAGATATTGCTTCTTTTCAGATTGGATGCTCAGTTAGAGAGTGAGCTGTGAACTCTTGCATAGCTTCATTATAGACTCTGACTTCCTGCCCCTGACAGTCTCTTACTGTTCTGTCAGAAATTCATTGTGTTCACCCGCCTCACCTGATCCATGACGTCTCTGAACTTCTTGTCCCAGAACCGTCTCCTGATCTGCTCTCTCAATAGTTATTTGGTCCTTCAAAAACATAACACTGTTTCTTTTTCTAACCTCATCTCTAATGAGGTTAGCCACATGATCTTTTTTGCACTTGCCTTAAAATAGAATTTTTTTCTTATATTTCACTTTTTATATGGAGTACCATTTTCTCTGGTTTCATAGAATTCAGTTACCATTGCCCAACAAAAAGGCATTTAACTTATCATGTGCTTCAAAGCCAAATATCATCCTTTATTCTCCTTGCAAAGTGAGGTTTTGTTTAAAATTTTTTCAACAGCCATGTCTACAGGTCCAAAGTCTGTACTCATCTGTACAGATTTTAAACTATATTTGGGGTTTTAGCTGCTACATATTTCCAATTCGGGTTTCTTTTCTCTGTGATGACCAGGCAGTGTGGTTTTACAATTTCCCTAAACCAACAAAATAACTGGCTGCCGTTAAAGGTAATGATCTCTCTGTTATTTTCCTGCTTTGGCTGCACATCCTGCTACTGTCTATGGCCTGGTGCTAGCAGCTATCTAGATAAATGAAAACTCAACTTTTTTTCTTTTCTTTGGCACCTTTTCAGCTGCGTAAGTTCCTGATCCAGACTGTTGTACAGATGCAGAAATCCAGCCTGTCATAGCAGGCCTGGGGAGAGGAAGAAGTTTCAGAAACTTTAGGTCTTAATCTTTCCACTAGAAATCTATTTACTTTGTGTTCACCTTGTACAGCAACATGCCCTATCCAGATCCAGATGTAATACTGAGCTTTTAAATTTCAGGATTTTCTATGTGGCAAGAATGAGAAAATGGACCAGATTCTTTTGACAACGGATGTAAAATCTTTTTTGATTTCAATATAATATAGATTTCACTTTGGGCAACATAGAAATCAAAGTAGTCCTTGTTGGTTGTTGTGTGCCTAACATCTTTCAATCTGTTTGGGCATGTTTAGACTGTGCAGGTGGGAGAAGATCCTGCAGGCAGAATTAGGAACCTGTTGAAAACTAATTAGTTTGTATGTGACATGGGCGAAGTAGTACAGGCAAACTGGTTCCATCGTTAAAATACTGAGCTTTATAAACATAGCCCTCAGTTTAGCCTTTGATTGTGCAGATGGCTCCACCTCTGATTCAGACCTTGTGGCTATGTCTACACTGCAGATTTTATAGGTCACCTCCCAGCAGTGTAATGGTGTGCTGGGGGTCAACTCTCGGTGGATACCTGGTGCCCTCCAAAATTGCTCCATCACTCCCCCTCTTCAGCTGGACAGGAGAGAGAAAATATAAAGAAAGTCTCATGGATTAAGATCAGGATGGAGAGAGATCACTCACCAATTACTGTCACAGGCAAAATAGACTCAGCCCAGGGAAACTGACTTAATTTGTTGCCAATCAAGTCAGAGTAGGATAATAAGAAACAAAAAAAAACCTTAAAACACGTTCACCCCATCCCTCCTTTCTTCCCAGGCTCAGCTTTTCTCCACTTTACCTCTGCCCAAGAGTAGCACAGGTGCACTGGAAATGGAGACTGTGGTTAGTTCAAAACTCTTCTGTATGGCTCCTTCCTCCTGTCTCTTCCCTTCCTCCAGTGTGGTGTCCTTCCCATGGGAAACAGTTCTCTATGAACTTTTTCAACATGGATTCTTAGGCTGCAGTTCCTCACCAGCTACTCAGTGTGAGTCCCTCATGATTTGCCATCCTTCAAGAACAGGCTGCTCCAGCATGGGTTCCCTGTGAGGTCCACAGTCATGCTGCATACCTGCTCCAGACTAGGCTCCTTTCCATGGGGTCACAGCTTTGGTGTGAGATTTTGCATCATTTATAGCTGAGTATCTTCTCCACCCTGGAGCACAGCTGCCTCATCATGGTCTGCACCACAGGCTGCAGGGAATCTCAGCACTGGTGCCCAGAGCACCTCCTCCCCTTTTTCTCCACTGACCTTCGTGTCTGCAGGGCTGCTTTGCTCTCAGGGTCTCACTCCTCTCTCCAGCTGCAGCTGCTATTGCAGAGTTTGATTTCACTCCCTGCTCTGCTCCTCCACCCACCACTTCTTAAACAAGTTATCTCAGAGGTGCTGCCACTGTCACTAGTGGGCTGGCACTGGCTCTGTCAGACAGGGACAGGTTCTGGCAGGTCCTCAAAAAGTCAAAAACAGCCAAAACCTTACCAAGACAAATGGCAAAAATACAGCAGGAGCATCACAAAACCTTTCATGTGCCTTCTGCAAGTGTAGCATCACGTAAAAATACCCTGTGAGGTCCTAGTTCACAAAAGACAAATCTGTCTTAAATTCAATAGGAAAATTGTTGTCTCCAGGAAGTTTTAGAGTAAGTAGAACACAAAGTGCTATTTCAGTAAGTTCTTAAAATCGTGACTGCATAATTTCATTTAAAAAAACAAACAAACAAACAAACACAAGAACAAAAAACCCCACCAGTGTTGCTACAGCAATGTTAAAAAGTACTTTGTGACACAGTTTCAAAATGTTTTACTCTAACAGGACAAAAAAACCCCTGTTTGTATCTGAAGAACTTTTCTTCCTTTCAAATCCATTTTCAAAACACCTAAGGAGTGCATGAATAAAGATATTAAAGTGTCAGGGATGTATGAAGAATTCACACCATCACTGCAAAGATCATGACACCAAGGAAGAGTGTTCCCTGAGAGTAGTTAATGATGTTGTAACTGGTCTTAACTCAGCCAGTTGTTTTAATTTGAAATCTGAACACAGGACACTGCTGCAGAATTTGTAAGTACACAGGGAATCAAAATGAAGGAAAACTATTCTTCATATAATTGTTTAAAAAGGCAGATAGAAATGTTTTCTTTCTCTATTTCCAGCTGAAAACAAAGATGCTTATCCCCCAGTGACTAGTTCCTAGTGGATTCAAAGTGCTCAGTTTGCTCTCTTCAGGCAAAGTTTTTTTCTTCTGAAAACTTCAGGCAAGTTGTAATCATGATCACTGCACTAAACAAAGAGGAGACTGCTTTGGGAACCATCCTATAATTCTGTCTTTCCTTTGGAAATGACTCACTCTTACAGAGATAATATTCTATTTCTTATATTTAATGAAAACATTTTGTAGTATTCAAAATATCTCACTAATCTTTCTCTCATCCGAAATAAGGTAATCTGTGAATTTCTATCTGAAGCCTCTCCATGCATAGGCTTTTATACTTAGAATTAAAAAAAATATGTTGGTAACCATATCTGACAGAAGAAGATACATTAAAACACAGGCCATTATTTTTAAGATATTTGTTTGATGACTTGGACATTAATTTTTCTAGTTTCCTCTCTACTTACCATGAGGCGCATGTAACTTCCTTCTGCATCCTCATGACTGAAGGGAAAGAAACAGAAAGATCCAAGATGGCATACAGATAAAGTAAAACATATAAATTGGAGAGTAAAACAGCTGGCAAGAAGAATCAAGAGAAAAGTGTAACAGTGCACCAAACAGATAAAATATGCAGGGAAAGAACAATTATGAAAGAACAAAGAAAAAAAGACAGTTAGAAAATAGTTTAGTGAATGAGGGTCAGGAGGAAATACGCAAGGGCAAACAGACCTCATGGTTGTGAATTTGTCAATGACTGCTTTGTCAGTATGTGAAATGTATGTGAAAGACTGTTCCTTGAATGATTAATACAAGTTGGATATCTGATATGATGCACATTTTTATCCTCTTTCTACAGTTGCATAACTGAAACTATCTAAACATGTGATAAAAATAATGTAGTAGATTGATCACACAGAATAGGAATTGGAAAGATTTGGATTTGGGCCTCTTTGTAAGTACTCCATGGAATAACATTTGTGCTTGGTCTTTTCCCATATGCTATGAATAACTTCTGAAAGCACTATGTCCAGATTTTGGAAGTGATCTGAAATAAGGGTTTGTTAATAGCTGTAAGAACAAAGCTGGAAATTTTTAGCCTAATATTCTTGGAGCACAGAATCACAATATACAGTTTCAGTACTTAATTGCTCTGTGGCAGTTATTCTATACTCTTTTTTGTTTTCCAAACATGTTTAGTAATTGTGATGATAAGAGACTTTAATGCACTGAGGTTTTTTTACTGTTAATGGTAATCCACTGACTTTAAGCAGCTTGAACTGAAGATATTTATAGTTTGGCACTGTCTGAAGTCTTGGATGTTGAATGGGAAAGCAGTAAGTGCTTCCTTCAATTGTTTCTGACTATCGTCTTAGACTTGGCATTCCATCAACATCTAGGAGCAGGTGGTCTGTTTTGTCTTGTATTCACTAATGTTGCCGAAGTACTTAAAATTACATTAGTGAGAATGGTGTGATGACAGCACTGTGCTACATGACCTGTGATCCAGGGTCAGTTTCCAGTTTTCAAGCATTATGACAGAGGCAAGTGCAGAGCAGTTCCACTTTGAGCAGTTCTGAAGACCCTAGGGGGCTCTGAAAGACTAAACAACAGATGGAAAGGAGCATTTAAGCATTTCTCTTTATAGCAAGCCTAAGGCAAGTCTTCTTGTTCTTTTTCATTGTTCTTCTTCAAAGAAGATAAAGAATTAATTTTTAATACTTGGATGAATTTATTGAAGAATCTGTGGGGTTTTTTTTTTTTGGTTGGTTGGTTTTGTTTCTTGGTTTTTTACATTTAACTTTATGAAACATGCCTGATTTTACCAATGTTATCCTTTATTCTAACAACCTACCTATAAAATATGGTCTGTGTGCATTTCAACAAAATATTATATGTACTAAATTAAACACAGTTTAATTTTCTGTTTACATACATGTCTTATGGAAGTTTCATTGGGACTTCAGTAAAGCATGCCTCTGTTTGTTTAACTGGGAGAGGAGATACCTCCCATGTTAACCAGATCTCTCCTCCCTTCTGTTAGTTTACCTTCCTCACTCCCACATAATATTTCCATCAGAAAATATTTTTGAAATAGTTTCCACCAAAATTATTTTTTTAAAATGCCAAATGTTTATACCAATATATTTTTATTGATTCTGGGGTATTGTTTTGACAGTTTAGCAAAGCCTCAGTGTAAATTGCTGCTACATTTAAAAGACAAATTGACTGATTGCAGTGAATGTGGTATTACTAGCAAAGAAGTTATATTACAAACATAATAAACCCACAAATGATCTTTCTTTCAAACCATGAGGAGGAGATATTATTAGAAAAAGATTCTTGCTTCAAAAAGTGTCATAAATTTTTAAGTTATTGTCTTATTTCAAGATTTTTTTCTTCTAGAAGACAGCTTCCAAGACTTGCCCCTCTAAACTTACCATTCAACAAAAAATAAAGGTCACTTATAAGCTAAAAAAATCAAACAAGTGATTTTTTTCAACAATCAGCTGCAGTCTTCTAATGGGAAATTATTAACAGTGTCTGAAATAGATACAAACTAAAAAAATGAAGAATTAATGAAAAAGGGATAGGAAATTTCAGATTACAAGGATTCCTCAAATATTATAAAAGAGGCAACTCAAATTAAAATGCTTCTGCCCCTGTTTCTATAATTAGCTCTTCAGTCTCTTTCTTTTCCCCTCCATCATTATAAGATTTTCAGGTTATTTTTGTAATGAATTAAATAATCTCTTTATAGCAGTTTGCAGTCTCTTTAGGAAAAAAATAGCATTTGGAAAATCCTGTGGACTCAACAGGTAAGCAGTTAATTCTGTGTCTTGAAAACATAACATTGTCTGCTATGTGAGTGTCACACAACCTTCATTTAGTTAGTTACACAACCTTCATTTAGTAAGAAGTGGAAATATCTGTCTATATCTATCCCATTGTAACGCTCTGTCTTCTGCATATCTTTTGTATTTTTAATACAATAAACAAATGTACTTCCCTCTGTCTACACAAGAGAAGACTCTTCTCTTCTACTCTGCCCCCAGGACTACTAGAATTAGCAAAATGCCTAATTTTAGGCATTTAATTACTAAAGAGTCCCCATCTAAGGTGACAATCTAGTTATCTTTTAGAGACTATTGACAGAATGGAAGGCAGTCTTGTCATCTGAAAACAGATGGATGAACCAGCTAACTTCTGATTTAGAAGTAGATGTATCTCTTAATTAATTAAATAGAGAGATACAGAGATAGCTTAGATGCATCCTTAGTGACTTTGCAGATGACACCAAGCTGAATGATGTAGTTGATACTTTAGAGGGAAGAGATGCCATCCAGGTGCACAGTGATAGGCTTGAGAGGTGGGCCCATGTGAACCTCATGAAGTTCAACAAGGACAAGTGTAAGAAACTGCACTTGTTTTGCGGCAAAACCAAACACAAATTAAGTCTGGGAAATAAGTGGGTTGAGAGAAGCCCTGCAGAGGACTTGGGGTTTTGATGGGCACAAAACTGAATATGACCTGTAAATGAGCACTCACAGCCCAGAAAACCAGTTGTGTCCTGGGCTGTATCCACAGCAGTGAAGGCAACAGGGCCAGGGAGGGGACTCTGCCCCCCTGCTCTGGGGAGACCCCCTGGAGCAGTCTCTTAATTCAGCTCTGGTGCCTCTGGCTTGGAAAGGACATGGAGAAAAGGACATCTGTTGGAGTGAGTACAGAGGAGAGCCACCAAGCTGGCCAGAAGACTGGAATGCCTGTCCTGTGAGGAAAGGCTAACAGAGTTGGGGTTCAACCCAGAGAACAAAAGGCTCCATGGAGGCCTTTTAGTAACTTCCCAGTTCCTGAAGGAACTGGAAAGTCGCTATAAGGTGGCTTACAAGAGAGCTGGGGGGCCTTTTGACCAGGGCATGTACTTAGTAGGATGTAGATTAGTAGATTAGTAGATTACTTGGTAGGTTGGTGTAGATTAGATGTTAGGAAGAAATTCTTTACTGTGAGGGTGGTGAGGCACTGGAACAGGCTGCCCAGAGAAGCTGTGGATGGCACATCCCTGGCAGCGTTGGGCCAGGCTGGCTGTGGTTCTGAGCAACTTGAACTACGGAAAGGGATTCCTGCCCATGGCAGGGGCTTTGGAAAAGAATTATCTTCAAGGATCTTTCCAACCCATGCTATGATTCTATGTCTCTACTGTATGTATCTAGAGTTGGGTGAGGAGATTATTATTCCTCAATATTTACAATTTGTTTTTTCTTGTTTTCAATGCAATTTGCTTACAGGAATCAAGAAAGTTCATTTAGTTCAAAGTTCATTTTGTTCCACCTTAGGGGTTTCCATAGCCTCATATACTGCAGCATTTTCATGTAAATCAGAGTTGTACTAAAAAGACAATGTGGTTTTAGCTTTGTGACATCACACTTGAACACAAATTAGAGGAAGGCTACTTTTATTGAAAAAACTGGGAAAATGCTCATGAATTTGCTAAATACCGTCTCTTTGGAGTGTATAATGCACCAGTGTCTTGTAAAAGACACTTTTTCCCTAATTTTCTTTTTTTTTTTTTTTGTGCAAGGCTTGGTGGTTCAAATATCATACACAAAACTACAAAGGAACAGAGAAATGTGATAATGGCATGTGGAAAAAAATGCATAGTTTTCAAATAACAGGGGGGAATGGTTGTGAATCCCTGCAACAGTTGGATATTAAAGCTCTGGCATAAGCATATCCATGAGAACTAGTTATTTTCTGAATTGTTCTCAGAAATAGCACTATCGCTCTCTAGGATAAAGATGATTGTTGTGGGTCTGTATGTTGGAGATAAAACAGGAAACAAAAAAACTGTACCTTTTGGCTAGAATGTAGACAGGAAGGAATTAAAAGACCTAGCCAGTGCTTCAAAGAAACCATCACAGAATCCCAGAGATGATGTAATATTATAAAATATTGTCTAGGCAAAACTGATGGCCCCTTTAGGCTACTCAGAAAGAAAGATGGGTTGAGGAGTTTGGAGACGGCTCAAGATTTATTCTTTTCTCATTGATATTCTGCTCCTACTTCTTGTGGGGTATTTACATTTATTGCATTTTAAATGCTGAAAGGCTGAAGACTGGATCCTTCCTGAAAAGATATTGTGCTCTGACAGGAATCTGCTGCCTGCTGTTATGATGCTCGGTCTTGCCTAAAATGCAGTGCAAGCTTAGAAGAAACACCAGGAACTTTGCTGGTTTCACCTTGTCTTGCCTTCTGAGGTTGCATTGAGCTCCTCATGCAGGTATAGAAAAGGTTGTGAGAAAATACAGCTTGATAATCCCACTACATTTTTGTGAGTTACTTTGTCATGTTTTTTGGGAAAATGCCTGAGAGGCCCTGCAGCAAAGAAGCACAAGCAACAGAGAATAGACAAGTAATCTTTGTATCTGCAGGGTAAGACTGTTTTTTGGGTTTTTTTTATAGTCAGTGGAGCAGAGGGACTTGTTTGTTATCTATTTTGTGTTTGTAAAAGCAGAAAATTAATTCCTTTTTCTTCTTCTCTCTAGTTTAAGCCTTGAGGTTAGTCTAAATAGTGGTTCCTAATCAATTAAAATAAGGCAATTTCATTAATTGTATGATTTCACTTTATGCACTGGAGAGGCTTTGGCAGTCGATTCGACACTTTCTGTACAACTGTACAAACTCTGTTACAACTCAAGCCCAGTCACACAAATGGACGAAAAAACCTACATGGGAATTCTGAAAGCCCTTCTTGTGTAGGGAAGAGATGGAATATGAATCATCTTGATAGCTGAGAGAAGTGTACTGATTACTTAATTAACAGAAAGGAATCTATAAAGTGATGCTGTGTGGGTGATGCCAAGCTGTGGCTTGGATGTTCTCCCTGTTTCAGCTTCTCGTACTCAGTGAGGGAATGGAAACATAAGGCTGGGAACCTGGAACCTTCTATGCTCATATTTCCAGTGGTGCTTGTACAGTGGCAAGCCTAGAGAGTGTAGAACAATCCACTTAATGAGGGCATGATATATGCTGAGTAACAAAGGCTTCTTTCTTTCCAGCTTGAACATCAAGGCTAGAGAACTCAAGGCACATGTGTTTGTGATTGAAGTCCCTGGCTCAGTTCTTACCAGGGATCAGGTACATGGTGCAGTATTATTATTAGATGATAATTGTTGCAAGATTTTTAGTGAAGCTCTTGATCTTTACATAACTGGTGGAAAGAAAAAAACAAACAACATGAGCTCAGAATGGAGGGACAGGGATCTGGATGCAACATCCAAAGCAACAGGTCAAAATCAAGATATTCAAGGATCATCTTATTTCAGCTGAAGCATTTGAGTACAGCAATCACTCTTGCATTGGTTCTTTGGTTTTTTTTTGTGTCCATAGTCTGGCCTTTTTGATCCATTCAAAAGTCTCAGAAATTATCTTTCTGCAATTAGGTCAAACCCATGTTTATTTCAAGCTTGTGGAGCCATGGACTTGCTTTAGTGTCTTAGCATTGTTCTTTCAGTAAGGACCACTGGGAATAGGTCACATCTGTGAACTTTGTTGCTAATCTCTGTCAAGGTTGGCAGATAATTCTTCTCAGTACAACAAATAAGCACAGATGGGGTAGCCTCTAAATCCATGGACAGCATGATGAACAACTGGGCACAAGACTGACAGTAACTGGATATTGGATAGTACAGAAAGTCCAGTTGGTGCCCAAACCTCACACAGACTTGTGGTAATTGAAACACAAATATCTGGGCAAGAAATTGTCATGACAGAGGTTAATGGCACATCAATGAACCAGAATTCATTGTTTCAGTGACTGCTGCAAACCTGAAAGATCTGTTTGTGATTTAAAGCTCATATTCGAATATAATTTGTTGTAAAACTTTGGTTGTTTCATGCTGACTGCACTGGTTATTTGAATCTCTGAATATTATTTTCACTGTAATGAAGTCCCTAAAAAAGGGTACATGGGAAGGTTCTGCAGTTTCATTTAGTATTTCTGTGATTTAGTATTTCCCTCCAACACATCTCCCAAAACAACTTGGCTGTAATGTTTTTGTCCTTACTAAACAATGTATGCTTCCTAAAGGAAAAGAAATTTGAAAAGTGAGCAGAATCATATATTCTGTTTGGATTGGAAAGGATCTTAAAAATCATCTAGCTCCAAATCCCCTGCCATGGGCAGGGAGACTTTTTGCTAGACCAGGTTGCTCAGAGCCCAGTCCAACCTGAACTTGGAACCTGCAGTAATGGGGCATCCAAAACTTCTCTGGGAAAGCTGTTCCAGTGAATCACCACCCTCATAGCAAAGAATTTCTTTTTAATACCTAATCTAAATCTACTCTCAGTTTGAGGCCATTTCCCTTAGTCCTCTCACTACATGCTCTTGTAAACAATCTCCATGTTTCTTGTAGGTTCCCTTCATGTACTTGGAAGGCTGCAGTTAGGTCATCCCAAACCCTTTTCTTCTCCTGGCTGAACAATGCCAATTCTCTCAGTCTTCCCTCATACAAGAGGAACTGCATCCCTCTGATCAACTTGGTGGCCCTTTCTGGACTCTCTCCATCAGTTCCATGTCCTTCCTGTGCTGGGATCCCAGAGCTGGATGCAGCCCTGCAGGTGGGGTCTCAGCAGAGCAGAGCAGAGGGGCAGAATCCCCTTCCTGGTCCTGCTGCCCAGGCTGCTTTAGATGGACACGGTTGGCTGTCTGGACTGGGTCATGTCCAGTCTGTCATCCCTCAGCACCCCAAAGCCCTCCTGGGCAGGGCTGCTCTGATCTGTTCATGCCCAGCTGTGTTGACACCAGGGATTGCCCTGACTGCGATGCAGCACTTTGCATTTGGTCTTGTTAAATCTCATTAGATTATTTACCTTGGGTCCACTTCTCAAGGTTGTCCAGTTCCCTCTGGATGGCACTTCTAGTGCCCGAAGATGTTTTTTTCAGCAAGTTGAGAAGAAACGGCCCATCACTGATTCTCAGGCCTAATAGTCTCAAGAGCCAGAATCTTCTTTAGAAGGTATGCATCGGCTTGTGTTAGCTGCTTGTGCATCATAATGAGACAAAGACAGTGGGCTAAAAGTATCTAAAGGTTGAAAAATTCAGAAACATCTCCACTGGGATTAAAAATAAAGGTAAATATAAAAAGTCATTTCAGTACAACTGGAATTACAGCACAGAATTGAAAAACTGAGTTAGAATTTTGTTGTAGTGCGTTTTTATATTTTGTAATATTTTGAAGTAGTTTTGTTTTGTATTCCCATATTTTTCCCAAATGGTTTATCCCAGACTGTACACCCCTCCCTTTACCTGTGTTATCCCTCTCCCGGGATGAGATCATCCCCAAACCCCCACCCTGGCTCTCAGTCAATCACTCAGCATCCCATCTCTCCATCCAGAAGTTTTGGTCCAGGTCGTCGAGTGATCAGCCAGAGGCTGGGAGTCAGCCCCCCAAGCCTTGCCCCATACGCTGTCCTATATGTCCATCCCCCAGTACCCATCCCTTAGGGTCACTCACTGGTTGGTAAAATGTTGTCTACTTTTGGTTTCCACCTCCCTTTAAATGTAACTTTGGCACATCTCCTGGGGCTCTCGGCAGGAGGCCCCTGAGGTGCAGGAGCTGCTTTGGGATCCTAATAAAGCCTTGGATTAACGCCTGCTAAGAGTCAGCCCTTTCTCTTCTACCGATGTCTCTGGTGTCTCTTGTGCAGCAAAGGCGCCCAGCCCAGGTGCCCTCAGCACCCTCGGGGCACAGAGAGTGTCTCCCTGCTGTCAGCCCAGGTGCCCTCAGTACCCTCGGGGCACACACAGAGAGTGTCTCCCCCCAGCTCAGGTGCCCTCAGCACCCTCGGGGCACACACAGAGAGTGTCTCCCCGCTGTCGGCCGTGTTGGGGCTGCTCCCCCCGGTGTCTGCTGACTTGAGACTGGCCCAGGGTTCCTGAGAGGCTCGCAGAGAGACAGAGACAGAATTTTTCAACATGAATATAATTGTGATAACTTCTCGCTCAGTATGATCTATATCTGAACATATTGTTGTTGTACATCTATATGTAATGAACCTGTAAATAAGCAAACAGATGAAATATATCATTATGCCCACATTAGATTAAGTCATCTGAGATATGTCTACCCTTTCTGCAGTGCTTTGTTTATGACAATCTTGCTGATATGGCGTTGCGGGGAACTGCTTACCAACACAGAGATCATAAGGAGCACTCATTAATTTAATGAAGAACAAATTATGCTTACCTTTTCATGTGCTTGGTTTCCCTGGAGCTGGGGATGTGGCCGTGCTGGCATCTGTGCAGCTTAGCAGCTCATCATCTGTTGCAAGGAGACAAGGGACAGAACATGAGCAATTTAGTCTAACTGTTCTGCTGATTAAAATTTTTAATTCAGAAATCTAAGCTGATCACCTAAGGCATGTTTCTTGCTCTTCTGTATGCACACAAACATGGGCATATGTGTGTATGCATCTTTTCTGCACTAGAAACAACGTGAAGATGTCCAAAATCCACTTTCAAAATCCATTCACAAAATCCACAGAACTTCTGGCCTAGTAAGACACCAATGCCTAGACAATGCATCAAGTACATAAGCAACTGTGTGAGGTCCTCCAGCATCTCTGAAATTGATCCAGCTTATTCTGTGCTGCTAGGAGCCCTAGCTGTAAACTGGTGCTAAACTTATTGCCCAAAGACACTGCCTTGTCTGCAGGTATTTTTCTGATATTTCTTGGCTGTTATGCTGAAGTGGCTGCTCCTACAAAACATAGCTAAGAATTCCTGTTTAAAGAAATGAAGGTGGCTGAAAATTACTTTTAGATGAGATTCTTAAAGATCTATACATTATCCAGACTAGGCAGTATTCGGTAAATGAGAGATTTAACTACTTATTTAACTTCTTGCAAAATTGAAATTAAAGGAAATTTGAAGCTTGAAAAGAACCAGTCCATGCTCTTTTCCTAACTAATGGAGCAATCAACAAGAATTTACTGGCTTACTGCTGGTGGTTAACCAGAAAGACAAAATTCATTATTGCAATGTCCTGCATTTTTCAAGTATCTAATCATAATGGACATGGTATGACATTCAGGTAGGACAGCAGGATTAATAGCACACCTCATACAACATGGACCAGAAGTAAATATGTATCTTTGGTAACAGACAGGACGGAGCTCAGCAATAATCTTATTAAAAAAAAGTATCCTGTCAGAAAAGGCTCTCATCAATTAAAACAAATAAAAAAGTGCTTGTTACTAAGGTATGATGGAAAACAACACAGACCTTGTTTTCTTTTGATCACTGGGACAAAAAAACCTGTGGAGCTTTAATGAACATTGTTGAGGAAGAATACCATGAGAGCAATGGTACTGTGTCCAGTCAAGATTTTTGTACTTTTATAAAGAAGAACTCTTGGACATAGTAAGAAATCTTATCTGTTGATCATCTATTAAGGAAAAAAAAAAGACATTGTAAATTCATGAGACTGGAGATAGATGACTGGGAAGGGTGAATCTACCAAACCTGGATAACCTATGTCATGCTTGAAACACAAAAATTCAGCTATTCAATCTATATCTACGGTGGTTAGAAGAGTAACAGTACTTAATTGATAAGAACAATGCTGTTAATCCTTCTTAATTTTATTGGTTTGTGTGAAATGAAATTAAAGGGTTCTTGTAATTCAAACAAAAGGATAGGGGTTATTGATATTTTTCTGTCTTGAGTCTTTCCTTGTTAGGCGTTTCCCTCTTCCCTTGCTTGTTACTTATTGCTTATGTTTTGTGCACATTTTTATCTTCATAAGCTGACAAATATTTCCTAATCAGTGAAGGAATTAATTTTTTAAAGAGATAATACAATAACAGAATTTTTTTGTTTGCTTCCTTTATGTTTCACACTTACATGACCATCTTTCACTGTTTTTAAAAGTAAGCATTATTTTAATCTTCATGCAATTATTAATTTCCTGCTGTTTTACATCGCTTGGATTTAAATGTCTTTGCCATCTGACCTGTAGTAGCGTGGCCCAGATTAGATTTCAAATGAGGGTTCTGATTTTTAATTTCTGGCTTAATTTCTGACTGAGATACAGAGTTCCTGATCAGTTGTGGGTGGTTAACCAAACTTTTTGTGGAGCTTTTCCTGTTAAAAAGGATGTTTATGTTTTTCTGTCTTACTCAAGTATTGTGAAAATATCAAAAAATATTTCATGTACAATTTTTGACATAGCACCATACGGAACTTAATACAGGTATTACATAACTTAATATGTAATTTAATTTGGGTATTAATAAATACCCAAATTCTTCCCCAGTAAAATATGAATGAATGCTCTAAGAATATTTAGGGTTTTTTTTGGTGTTACTTACCTGGAAAATTTTGCATTCATAATGCTGTCTGGTTTTCTTTTTTAGTTTTATTACATTTACCTTTGGTTTTCAATGTGATTTTATTACCTGAGTGCTGAACAGAGTGATTTGCTTCCACAGCAATTTCTGCAAGGATTTAGCATCCATGCTATCTTCTCCTGGAATTAGTTTTTTGGTTTTGCAAACACTTTTTGCTAATGTTTTCATTGTACTTTTAGCATTTTATTTTATTTTGATAGGCAACTTATCAAGTGGATTTTATTATGCTTTACATGCCTTTGTGCAGTTGAAATATTACCTACCTGATTTTTTAAGAGAAAAAAATTCTAAAAAAGCTGTATTAATTGAAAGATGAATCAAATTCTTGAAGGCCTATTGAAGTGAATATTTCCATTTTTCATTTAATGAATCATTTCACTAAATGACTGTCAGAATGAGAATGCAGTTCTAAATTTGCAGATTCAACTGTATGTTATGTAAGAACTATAGTGATTCACAACCTTATGGCATAAGTCCATGAAACAAAAGGATTAGGCTTGCACCTACAAAAGTCTTTGTCTTTCCTGCACTTGATTATTTCTTGCAGCTGCAACAATGGCAGTATTCTTAAATTATTGTTAGAATTTTTCTTTCCATATGAAATAAAAAGAAGTGCTTAGCCTATCATAATTATTCATTTTAAAATGGGATTTGGACTTACAGATATAGATGTCATAATTACATAAAAATATTTTAGAATCAGATGTAATACAAATGTAGGCAAACATTTGTTGTTTGCTATAGTTTATTAAAACCAGAAGTTGTCTCAGTAAAGCTGATTTCAAATCACTATTTAGATTCCTCCAAGAGAAGAAATCACAAATGACATGATATACCAAAGAGCAGTCACTAAATTAATTTCTCTGTTTCCAAGAAATGTCACTATTTAATTTACATAAAGGGGTTTTAAGTCCATTGACACTGCTACATATGAACTGTGCTTTTACAAAGATTAATAAAGATTTCCACTCCCAGGAATATAGATATTCTAGAAGAAAAAGAAAAATAAAAGAAAAGAAGTGCGAGCAGAAGTAGAAGTATCAGATTAAGCTATGAGAATACACAGACAATAATATTGGTGAGTCAGGGCATTCAACTATGATTTGGGCAATGATTTATAGCCAGGTATCATTTCAATCAACAGGCAGTGGGAGCAGCAGGGTTTCTAATAACCTTGAAAATGAGGGATACTTTGTATCTCCAGCTCATCACCCGGATACTGAATTTGGCGGACATTTAAATGTCTATTTATTTATGATTTATTTATGAAATTTTCACATTAAATTTGTAGTGGACAGTAATGTACTCTTTTGAAATAGCCAACAAAAGTTAGATCCTGAAATGTTACCTGGAAAAGCCAGTTATTTAGTAACATACAAACACTGAAAGCCAGTTATTTCATAACATACAAATATATTCTTAATTTTATAAAAATAATTCAAAATTATGTTGCATTTATCACAGGTTTACTTTTTACTTCTCACTGTGTGTCCAGACTGAAGTGCCCTTTCCCAAGTACTAGGTACAATGGGAGTTTTCTATTAAAAGCACAATGGCTGGCACAAGAGACTCCCACTCTCTGCCTAGTATCTCCATATGGTCTTATTTTTCATCCTTTAAAACAGTATTACTACTAGAGTGGATGGAAGTGTTTCTGTGGGGCCCTGAGACTAGGCCAGAAGGCAGTGCCTCCTACTTATGCTCAGGACGAGGTTGTTACCATCTCCCACTCTCCAGTGAGAAGAGAGGTATTATTTTGCCTTTCTTGACAATGAACAACTTTGATAATGCTTCCAAAAGTGCCCACAGGACTTCCATTTCAGATCCTTTTCTTTGCTGCAAGTAACTTCCAAGAACTGCACTGTATCAGTGATCGGAGGCCTGGCTCTGCCTCTGGGCACCCAGAGGTGTGGTATCATCCCTTTTCCCATATCTGGTAAGGCTGAGATGGTACACGTGCCTGAAGACTGCAGCAGTGCAGCTTGGTTAGGTGCAACAAGCCTGCGTGGAGCACCATGGCAAGCCCTCACAGGATTTATAAACAGCTTTAGGTGCTTCTGAAAATGCTAACTAGCTCGAGTGATGAGTGTTGTGATGGAATCAAATGCCCATGTAGCATGGCTGCCTTCAAACAGCTGAGGAGCTGTGAGTGTGCATCTCCGTTGTGCTAATTTGCAGCACACATATGCAGTGACTGGTTCAGCCGGCAGAGAAGGATCATTGTGTTTGGATCACATTGCTCATGTTGTTTAGTCTTTTGCTGGCAGAGCCTAATAATTGCTAATTACTGCTCTGCTAGTATTTGTAACACTGAACTGCTAAAGTACATGACTTTTATCTGGGTTCTAGGCTTTTACTCTCCAGCCAACAGCCACACCAGAAGGCTGGAAGAGGCAAAATTTAGAAGTGCTTTTCTATGCATCACCGACAATCTGACGGGAGAAGAAAACAGCACTTGTTGAGAGAACCCAATTAGCCGCGGTTTGACTACCAACTGTGCTTCAGCGAGGCACGATCAGGCCCAAATAAGCTGGCCTGGCCAGCCAGAAACGTTTTTTCAGAAAACTGGCCAACATTGACATTCCTTCTGCTTTCCTCTCTTGCCCCCGTTACTGCTCCGCCAATTTCTTTTCGGGTTCATTTCCGCGGATGATGTCCCGCGGGGACGAGTATCCCGATCCCTGCAGGGAAGGCTGCTGAGGCGAGACCGAGCTCCACGCAGCGCGGAGAAGACCCACGCCCGTGACCGGACCGCCGCGGCGGGGGCCGGGTGCCCATCCCGGGGGTGTCACGCGCCGGACTAGCGCTGCCGGCCACAGGCGGGGGCGGGTGTGGGTCCCGGGCCGGCGGCCGTGCGGCGGCGGCGGCGCTGCGGCGGCCCCGGAGCCCCACGGCGGCCACAGCCGGCGCACCTGCGGGGCGGGGGCGGTGCGTCCCGCCCTGACGTCACAGCGCTCCCGCGCCGCCGCCGCCGTCTGACAGCCTCCGCCGGGCGCGGTGCGGTGCGGGCAGGCAGAGCGCCCCGGCTGCGCGGCTCGGCTCGGCTCGGCTCGGCTCGGCTCGGCTCGGCTCGGCTCGGCTCGGCTCGGCTCGGCTCGGCTCGGCTCCGCTCCGCTCCGCTCCGCTCCGCTCCGCTCCTCACAGCTGCTTCGCGCTGCCCTCACCATGTCGGTGGCCGGGCTGAAGAAGCAGTTCCACAAAGCCACGCAGGTACCGAGCCCTCTCCCCGCGCGTGGAGGGCGCTCGGCTGCGGCCGGGATGTGCGTGGGCATGCACGGGTTTGTGCGCGGGTCTCCATTCGAGTGAGTGCGGGGCGAGTGGGTCTGCGCGGATGCTGTGCCCGGTCGTGCGTGATGAGTGAGCGTGCGGGGGGCCGTGTGTCTGGCCGGGTGTGCGCGGTGCGCGCAGGGATGTGCGCGGAGCGTGGATGTGCACGGAGGGCGGTGGGTCTACAGCGGTGTCCATCTGCGGAGGGCCGGGGCTTGCCGGGCCTCCGCGCCTCCCCCTACTCGGCTCCGGCCGCGTTGCGGCAGTGGGCAGGGGCTCCCGGAGTGCGGGAGCAGCTCCGGGGCTGCCCTGACCTCCGCGCTGGGACCCGCGGGAGCAGCTGCTGCAGCAAATACCCGCCCCGGGCTCGGACCTTCCGTGCCGAGGTCTGTGCACCGTGTTTCCGTAGGCGTTGTTTGTTTTAGCCTGACTTTGGGAAAACAGCAATAAACATGACCTTTTTGTTTCGTGGGTCTAGACCACAGCTGAAATCTGAGTAATGAGGTTTGGTTCTGTTGCTTTAGGCATGGTGTGATATTGCAGGAAGGTCAGGGTGAGTGTTTCACCAGTAGTTGAGTTGTTTCATAATACAAAATCTGTGTGTTACAGTCTGCGAGGGTACAAATTCTGACTTAGTGTGCTTTAGGGCTAAATCTAAAATGGTTTCATATAAATCAGAGGAATTGATTTAGAGCTAGAGAGCTGACACCAAGACCTGTGTAGTGTAGGTGGGGTTTTTTGTGATTTTGGGTTTTTTTTTTTTTTTTTTTTTTTTTTTTGTGTATTGGGAGTTTTTCGGTTGTTGTTGTTTGTGTGTGTGTTGTTTTGTTTGGTTGGTTTTTTAAGCTTCATTTTGTTTGTAACTAAATACAAAATCTCCAGTTATTTCCAATTGCTTGCCATTGCAGGCATCTTCAGCTAGGAGTCTTGGTCACTGCGAGCAGTCTGTAGATCCAGGCACACAAGATACATTCCACTTTTTGACTTTTCAACACCCATGTGTTTCCCCTTCTCATGCATCTCATCTCTTGAGCACTATGGGGAAATATTCCCTGAAAAAATGACCCTTAATCCAAATATTTGTCCAAATTCTGATTTTCCATACCTTGTAGCTGCACCAGTACACATTATAATTATAACTCTAAATGCAATGGTTTTATACCAAGTCCTCATTGGTGCATGAAGGCATTGAATAACACTATGTCTCACCTTTCATGCCACATTGTGCTGCATCACTGGTAAAATAAGCCTTGCAAGAAAACGTCTGCACTCAAAACAGATGGCATAAGGAGCAGGTAAGGGTGCCTGAGCCCATCCAGCAGTGCCCATCTGCTGCTGCTTACTTTGTTGTTTCTTCCCCTGCTGCCCTTGGTGCTTATGAGCAGCCTAGGAATCATCATTACGGCAATGAGTTCTGATACTGAAAATAAGAATTTCAGTGTCTCTGCTGTCCGTGTTTTAAGAAGCAGGCAAGATGAAGTTCACTTTTTAGTATTAGAAATTTAAGTTCTCCATTTTTGTAAGCTAATGAGAATGCATCTGTAGCAGCAGAGGTAAACATCATTTTTTGAGGGAGCATGGTGTGAAAGGTCTGTGCCTGCTGTTTTGTCCTTCAGATGACACTCTCACACTGATTGTCAGCAGTATTGTCGTTTAGAAGGAAGGAAGAGTTTTAGCTGTCTGGAACAAAAATATTTAAGTCTCCGATGCCAGATTTAGCAGCCTGACATCTGATGACCAGAGATTTTTGGCCCCAGCCTTGACTTTCACAGTTTATTTTCATGCAGGCCATGAAGACACATTCATGTATGAGAATGACTCACAAGTATGTTGAAGAGTGATCTGCTTATTGGATTGTGTGCATTATGAGTGATAAATCTGCAACATAGTTGGACTGACCTTGCTCCAGGGAGTAATCCTTTTGACTAGTGGTTAAACACCAGGTGAAATACAGATTGACATTGCTGGCATGAATGAAGGTTTCCAGATAGGAACAGACAAATAGGAAGTATTTAAAAATTTTGAATTATTCATTTGGTTCTTACCCATGTTTATTTATATGATGTGCGGTTTTAATAGAGTCTTAAGTCATATTAAGAGCACATCTGGATTGTTTTATACAATGTAAAAACTTTATTTAATTTTGTTTTTTGTTTTCTGACTTGTGAAATGTCAAGCTAACCTGCATGAAGTACTGCCAGTTTAGCAGTTGTGCTGAAGAACTTAATGCCTGTCAACTTTCGTGGACCAACTGCAACAGCAGTGAGACACTGACGAGCAGGAGGACACTTCGCACCTTCTGGAATGAGTCGAGTGTTCACGCTTTTGCCTTTCAGAAAAACTAATGGGTTTACCTCTGTGCAGCAGATAAATAAAGTTTAGAAAAATCTTCCTGAGTTTGTAAAAGCAGGGTGAGTCTGGACGCCCTGACATTAATATAGAATTGCATTAATGTTAACAGATGTCAGACTGACCATATAGAGCATTAATTAACAGATGTTAGACTGACCATATAGAGCATATAGAGCAGGTTAGGTTGTTCATTTACTTCTAATATCCACAGAGCACCTAAGAAGGAGAAATTATCCCATTTGAATTGTTAACATGGTGCTGCAGATTTGTCATACATCCTGAAGCTGGGAAGAGCTAAAGTGTGTTTTTCCAGAAATGGGCAACAAAGTGCTGTGCCACCAAATGGTCCCTTTTTCTTTAGGCGTGCAGACTCCTTTGCCAGTAGTGTTATGCCAGTGTGACTGACAGAATATTGCTTCCTCCAGGTTTAGGTACAGTTATAAAGCTACCACAGTCACTTTGGGTGATACAGATTTGACAGTCTGGGGCATTTAAACACAGTTGTTTTAAAATAGCGTGAGCTTTGTTTCCACATGACTGCATTCATTGCATAATATGGCTCTTGTGAGGCACAGTCAAAACTAAGCTTTCAGAAAGTAATAATTTCATAGGGAAAGAGATTAACACAAATTCTGGGAGTGGCCACATCTGATGTTCCATTTGAAACAACTGAATAAATGTGACTGACATTTAAATAGCATTTAAATATGAATGTGGTGATTTGAACCAAAAGCCTGTACTATGGTTTATTTTTTACCACTGTATTCTGCTTTCATGATTAACTTTGTCTCAACACCCAGACCAAATAACCCAGTTTATACATTTCTATAGAGAAAAATATTTGACATTGAAAGAAACATCTGAAGAAATGACTTCCACTCCACTCATCATTGTCAGTAGCTTGTTAGATGCCATTACTTTAGGTGGAAAGTACTATGCTTCTGTCTTTAACAAGGTAACCTATGAATGGCACAGTAAGAGAATGACTCTGCTGGTTAATAAGAAGCAAATGAGACTCCTGCCTAGCTATGCTGTTGTCCACAAAATTCTGTGGTCTTCCTAGGGCTTCTGTGCTAATTCAGAGCCTGCCTACACAGGTTCTCTTGTGAAAAAGAGAATATTAGAGTTCATCTGCCAGAATGTTTTTTTTAATTCCTTGGTCAGAAGTACGTAAAATGTTTTTCTCTGTAATGTATGACACAGTCCACTTACTAAACAAACTGCAACTAACCAATTATTACTGTTCTCTGTTGATATTAATATTTTCCTTAATTGCTAGCACACTCTGTATTCATAACATGTTCCTGACTGTCCTGCAGTGTTCTGTGGCAGCTGTGTTTGCTTTTCCAGTGATAGGACATCACCTGTCTCTTCCAGCTGACTGTGGTTGAAGATGGACTAGCAGTGGGTCTGCTTTCTCCTTCCATATTTCCTCGCATGCAAAGATACATGTGGGAATTGGCCTGGAAAGCTGGGCAGTGTTATATTTTTCTTAGTGCAAACGCTGTGCCATGTGTTGGTTTTGTGGAACTTAATGATCTCCCTTCTCATGTAGAGTGGAAACTTGTGAGAAGTCTGAGGAAGGTGGAAGGAGAGTTGTTTGCAGGGTGGTTTGGCTCTGAGGATAGAGCCCAAACAGGCTGCTAGAAACCTCTGCCTGAGAGGCATGCACCACTGGCAGTCAGTCTGTTGGCTTCTCTCAGTGTGGAGCACTACCTTTTGAGATCAAGGAAAGGGAGCAAAGTTTTGATCTGGAAATAAAGACTATTTTTAGAAAACAATACTTAGCTGCAGAGGGGATTATTTCCACAGCAGGTAGGGAAATTCCTTCTGTTTGTGCACTCTAGCTGATTGCCAGATACATTATTCACATTTGGCATCATTCCCATGAATCCTTTTATTGATAGTACATAATTGAAAGGGTGAAAAATTGACTTTAATCTAAATTGCTCTTTAGTTGGATACTGTGTTACCCTTCTGAGTTGTTGATGGCTTAAACAGTCTGCACCAGTTTCAAACCCTGTTTCTAAATCGGATTGGAGGAACTGATGATTTTTGTACTAAAAAGATTAAGTTTTTTTTTTAAGATTGCTCAAACATCTATTACTGTAGTAACTTTCCAATTGACGGATAAACTTTCCATTTTTATATATGTATATATAAAATCTGCCAGCAAATCCAAAAGTTGGAGCACTAAATGACACCCATCTCTAAGTTTTTTCCCAGTGATGTCTGGAGGCAAAGAATACCCATAGATGCTGAGCTCAAAACACAGCATGCACCAAATTTTTTTTTTCATATATTGACTCCCATCTTAAGTGGAATTATTGCATAGCAAGGAAAAACTGGACGCTCTTGGTCACTCATGCAAAACTGTCTTTGAGTTTTAAATGTGTCCTCATGACTAGCATACTGATAGATAGCACGCTGCACAAAGTGCTGGAGCAGCATAACCAATTTTAATTGAAGAAGATTTTGCAGAGGTTACAGTGCAGAAAATTCTGTACTTTTATGTAGCTCCTAATTGCAAATGGAAGGGAGGTGCTGGATTGGTCTGACGTATTTCTTGTGAAGGATGGAGGCTTGAGGAGCTGGAACATTGACTCTCATGACCTAGTAGTGTACCAGTGAAGTCTTTGGCTGAAGCCTTACAAGAGGGAACGGAGTTGAAAATCTGCTTTGTGGGTCTCGAGGAGCTGCTGCTGCTGCTCTGTGAGACATGTGAAGAGAAGCTGTATGGACAGCATTTAGTGGGATGTGCCCTGACTCATGGCCCTCTTACCAGTGGAAGTCTGGTATGTTCAGGGACAGCCAAAACATCCTCCAAACCTCTTACCTTAGAACTAAAAGGTCTTCCTTCTGCTGCTTTCCAGAAACTTCTGTGGCTCTGATTCTCTTCTCAGAAGAATGGCCCCTGATGGACAATGGTGGTGCTTATCCATTCTTAAGTATATGTAGATAATCAGATGAAAGAAAATTGAGCTGCAGCATGGTATTATTGTAATGATGTTTGCCACAGCACAATTACCTTGCTTTCAGTGCTTATCTAATCCTGCACTTAATCTTGGAGACAAAATAGTAGCGTTTTTATAATCTGAGGTCATAGCACATCACAGGAATCCATCCTATCTGTCATAGAAGCGCCAGAAGTTAAAATTAATTATTTTTTTCCCTCCCCAAGCAGAAAAAAAAGAGAGAAATTGCTATTTACTGTGCTTACATTTTTCATAAAATTTCCCTTTATGGAGGCTCTACAGACCTGCATGGTAGAAAATTGAAAATTAGAAGTGGTTGTTTGAAGTTCAGCATATTTTCACTTTGTCTGTAGATGGAAATCACTGTGATGGACCTGTACAGAATGATTTGTGGGTATGTATTTGGACTTGATGTAATAGTGATGATGTTCTTGTGTCCGTGATGGAGGATGTATCTTTATAAATAAGCACATTTAATTTTTTTTTTATTCTGTAGACTGAATTTGTACTGATGTAGTTGTTGCAGCATCATATGGTTCACACTGAGTGCAGCAGTTTGCACTCACCTTCTTTTCCCATTATCATTTCTCCACAGAAAGGGAGTGTTATTTGATCCCAGCAAAGGTGCTGCTGAGGCAGCAGCAGTATAACCTTGTGGTTTGGTGTGATGCCAGAGGACCTTCTGAAAGAACAAGAAATTCAACCACTCATTTTGCTATGGCACCTCTTACTAGAGGAAGGCTGGAGAATTGAATGCATATCTATTGCAGAGTAGATAAGTCCCACTAGCTGAGATCCTTGTCAGCATTTATGTGTTTTGGTCTTGTGTTCCTTGGATTTGTTATCACTGTCAAAAGGGCTTGCTATGCTGAATTCTTTGTAAGCAGAAATTTTAAAATAGAGAAAAAATACTGGCTTTCCCTGCCTTTTCCTCCACAATTCTATAGCAGCAGAACACTTCACATTGTTAAAATATTTATATTCCCCTCTGCCTCCATCATATTTTTTGTGGATTTCAGTTTGATGTTTTTAATAACTTGTGTTATTTATACATCAATTGTTACTCTTTTTGATTGCCTAATTTCCAGTTTCTATTGGCTGCAAAACATCTTTGCATGTGAAGAGTTTATCTAAACATTTTGATATAGGGCTCGTTTTTCACCTTTGGGATATGAAATTTGGTGACTGTTGTGCAGAAACACCAGAGATACTGTTTATCTTTCAATTTAAAGTGCCATTAAGCACTAGACATCACTTTTGTTCTGCATCTTTGGGAAAGACTGCAGGAAACAGGTTGGAAGGAGAACAAGTTTCATTAGAGATAAAAACTGGTGGTGTTTTTCTCTAGAAAGAAAATTTTCCTGCAAATGTTCATTTAGTCTTTTATGACTTTCAGTAGACTAACAGGATTTGCTCTTTTAAGCAACACTTAGACACAGAGATATTATTGCTGAGATCTTTTCCAATCTGTACACTTTTCAGCTTTAAGGTCTGTGCCAGAAATTCCTTTTCATGCAAAATCAATCTAGATGCAGAAAACCAATTAATAATTCATAAGGTATAAATGTCAAAAATAAATGGTGTTTGCCTTTCCAGATGAGTCACTTAGAGCTTGTCTGCCTTGGAAAGTTACGGCATCGTAATCTAAGGGCTGAATTGGAAATGCTGCAATTTTACAAGTATAACTCTGCAATGGATGGGGTTCTTTCTGCTTGTAGAGGAACAGCTTTTCAACTTAACTGGTTTTTTTTTTGAAAAGGGAGTTGAGGGAATCAGACTAAGGCCTATCCTTCCACTGCAATGAAGGTGTTTGCACAGAACTGGCTAAAGCATGAGAGGCAACCAGCTAGTGTATTTTTCTCTATTATTTCACTACATAATTTTTTTTTCCTCTGGGAGTGTTTGTCATCCAAATGCAGTTATCTAAAACTGTTGGTTGCTTCGTCCCATTTCTTGCACTGATCAGGAATGGATGGAATTTGGTTTTATTTTCTACTGTTTTGAGAGGAATTAAGGAGTTTTAAAACAGAGCTGAGGCATGAAGAATGTTCCAACCAAATGCAAACGTTTTTAGGAATCAGAATGTTTGAATGTGGAAATGTGCCTTGATGTGCTCAATAACCACGAGTGCACCTTTACTAGCTAGATTCCATCATCCAAGGAGCCTTTCACTAGTATTAACAAATAGAAGTTTGTCTGTCAGGAAGAGTGGTTGGATCTTATGTTATTATTTGCAGTCTAGATTTGAGTTTTAAATATGCACACAGTATTCTGAGGCAGGCAGGGAATCTTCCTCTCTCACAAAATTGCTGAAAAACGTATTGCCAAATATGAGGCAAATTCACCACTCTCAGAAGTGGATATGACTGCTGCAAGTTGTAAACAAAATACACCTTTCTTCTAGACTGTCATAAGTATAAATAGATAAAATATGAATGTTTGAAGCATGGGAAGGTGTAATTGTCTCAGCTGAAAGTTGAGGCAAGCTTAGGTAAATTATACAAAACTTTAGCTTTTCAATGCAGAAAAAATATTTTTTTTCTCTATTAGACTCTTTCTGTTTCACCTATGTAAGGTGCTGCAAAAAAAGGCATATAGGAACAAAAGTCAAGCTTTGCATGGTAGGAATGGAATTTTCTTGCTAGAGAGAGTAAGAGCCAAAAATATATATGACATCAAAACACATAAAATACAAAAAGATTAATAAGTTTTTTTTTTTTGTTTTATAATATTGTCATTCAGAATATGTAAGTCAGAGTGGTTTTGGACCTGTGACTTTTCAAAGGCCTGAACTGGCATGTTTTAGGAGGGCTGCTCTTTTATGGCCAAAAATCTATAACACTTGAAATAGAATAACAAAAGCTCTACAGCTTCTGGAAAGTATCCTAATTTTTTATTTAACAGTAGACTTGGGCAGGAGTAAAATACTAGAAAGGAAGATGAGTGAGGATGAAAGACTGGAGAGGTCCACAACAGGGATCCTTGAAAACTGAGCAGAGGTGAACTGTCTGCTCTGGTATGTACGGGTGATGACTGACTGGAGGGAGAAGGAATGGCAGGTGTTCGTGAAGGAAGCTAGCACTTGCTGTTTCCTGCTTCATTAGCCTGCTAGTTCCAGGATTCCTGTTCCTCATCTGGACACAGTGATAACATGTATTGTTCCAGCCCAGGAGCAGAGACAACTGTTCCCAAAACACATACAGCTTAAGTATCACGAATGGGTTAACGAGGTCAGCATGAATTTAATGGTGTCCGTCAGTATAGGTGGAATCAAATGTGACTAACAAGGGAAAAAGGTAACATTGTTTCTAAGATGACAACCCCAGCTGTTACAGATTTCCTGTCTCACATGGAGAAAGAATAAGGAAGAGGCAATTGTCCTCTGCTGGTCTGATTTCAGGATAGTCTTTTAACAAGAACTGCTGGACAGCCACTGAAAAATAAGCTTTCCATGACTTAGTGCTTTTTTCTTTCCCTAGGGAGAGTTTGTTGTTCTGAGTAGACTGACAGAGCCTTTATATTTTTGTGTGTGGAAAGTTTCCCCAGCGCTGGCTGCCAAAGGTTCTGCTAGGTTTTGATCAGCCAAGTCCCTGCATCAAATCAGTGATTCATTCAAGCAGTCCAGTGCAGCTCAAAACCTTTGCAGGCAGCAGCCGAGCTCGGGGCTAGCGTGCTCCTGGCGCTCCCGCAGTGCCATGCTGGGCTGCGGCCCGAGGTGCTCTCGGTGACTCCAAGTACCCAGCCAGGCTGCAAAGGCAGAGTGCAGTAACACATTCTGGCTATGCAGATGTATAGCTTTTTGAGATGAAAGGCAAGATTGTCTCAGTGTGTCTTTCTTCCCCATAACCATAAGGAGGGGGATGACCCTTGTACTTCAACATGAGAAAGCATTGTTGCAGACTCTTGAGATGAGTTTCAGTATTTCTGCAAAAAAGGAGCTATCCTTCTGCTCTGTGCTGTTAAGTGATTAAACCACATATGATCTTGTTTGAGAGAAGAACATAAGTCTCTGGACATGTGTGCAGTTGTGGCTCTTGAGGTCCAGAGAGTCTCGAGGGCAGGAGCTGGGGTTTGGCTGTCTTGTTTCTTGATGCGCAGCCTGAATGCATTAGCCAAGAAAGGAGATGAGCATGCTTGGGTTGAGCTTCTTACTGGAGCTTGCTGGTTCCACTGCAGAATCTATTCTAATAATAACAATAAGTTTTTGAGATAAAAACAAGTTGAAGTGTGGATGGACTTCTATTTGAAAATGTCTGCCAGACTATAGGAGAAAATTTACGTGATGCCCAACAGTTGACCTTACACTTATTTCTTTTGGGCTGATAGGATAATTGCTCATTTACCCTTCTCATCTTAAGAACAAGACCACTTCCCAAATTATGTATTAAAAACAGCTATATGAGATTTCTAGCAACTTTTGTAAAATGCAGGCAGTCTTCCTGAGCAGCTTTGAAAGCTTCTCTAGAGACATACAGATATGGTGCTGTTATATCTTGCTCTTTGTAAGACTCTTTCTCTCTTTTCTTCCACATCACATTGGAGCAAGAGAGATTTGAAAATTTAATGAAGCTGCAATAAAACAGCCTATTCTAATTCCATATTTTTCTCATTTCTGTTTGCAGATTAACTATATGTGTGCTCAGGGAAACTTTTTGATCTATAAACAGATTGACTGCTGTAGACTTTTGTTCCCCTGATTTCCTCCTGATAGTTCTTTAAAATCTTTGGAAAGTATTGTTACAGTAAATTGCATTTCCTTTAAATGCTATATTAATTTTCTTGCAGTTAAATTAAAGTTGGGAAGGTAAATTAAGCAGCTGAGGGAGAAGCCATGAGCTGTTTGTTAAAGAATGAAGATCACATCAGGAGTATAAGTGACAGCCTTCAGGATGGCTGAGCCAGAGGGCTCCGGGATAGGAATTTAGGGCTCTTGGAAGCCCTTTGGAGGATGTGATGGAGCAGATAGCAGGGAGCTACTGTAAGTGGGGAGAGTGGGATCAGGTGTTGTCTTTGTATGCTGTGTTTTAGTAATTTTATTAACACTACATTGAGGACTTAATGTGATTTTTTTTTTTCCCTATTCTCTATTGCAAGGTCATGAATGTAGTCATGATACCACAGCACACTATGGCTGTATCACTATCAGAAGTCATCAGGTGTTTGGTATGTCCCTTGAAAGTGACTGGGTCTGTGGTTATAGGTTTAAGATGTGAAATATTGAGGATTTAGAAGCATTAACAAACATGGACGAGATAATGCCAAATTGCTCCTTAGTATTCCCAGGTCAGAGATGAGAGTGCTTTAAAATGCTGTTGCCCTGTTTTTGCTTTTGAGGTATCTTCCTATACATTGAAGAAGAAAGTAGTAGTCATTTCCGGTGCCTGTGCTAAGCTACAGAGAAGACTTGAGAGAAAGGTATAGGAATTCTGTTCTATCATATCACAGAGGAACCTAAGTCTGACAGAAAGTCCCAGGGAAGAGTGGAAGCGGCAGGAGGAAAAGATAAATTAAAGTATGTTTACAGGTACTTGGTTTCCTGCCACAGCCCTCCTGAGCCTGAGCCAACAAGCAAAGCTCTGCAGTGCCCTCTTCTGCAACCATTCCTTTTTCCACATCTCTGCTGCAAAGTGACCAGGAGGGCAGGAAAAGTGACTTTTTGCTCATTTTCTGTGCTGTCCTTCTATATCTGAGGAATTTCTGGTAGGGTTTGTGGACCTAGTTTCCTCTGCAGCAGGTCAGGGTGATCAAGGAACTGAGACTTGAACAATTAATTTATTGTTTCTATTATTGTGAGTCCTTGGCTCTAGGGAAGTATTGTATTTGGTTAGCAGGCTGGAAAAGGTTGGGTTTTGTTTTGATACCTTATTTGTTTTTAAACAGCAAGAGTCCTGGCATTAACTATTGCTCTAAATTATACAATAATGTAGTGTAGCTCTTAATTCTTTAACGTAATATTTTAAAAGGTGTATAAATCATTTAAGGAAAGCAGAAAGGTTTATTATAAGATGTATTATCACAGGTTATAAGATGTATTATCACAGGTTTTGCAAGCAAGCAGTGCATAGTCAAGATTTACAAAGATTTTCCCAGTATTTTGTTTCCAAAGGAGACTTTATACAAATGTACAATAGAGGTGACCTTGTTCTTAGTATGAAACATTCACTAATGCATGTGGTATATGCCTTTACTCAGCAGCAAGAAAACATTCTCCAGACTAAATTCTGCTGATCTGGGTATTTTTGCTCATTTATCTTGAGCATTCAGAAATAATTTTTATCCAAGATTTTCAATATTATCATTATCATTATTATTAACAGTGTTTTAGCAGCATATAATCCCAAAAATTGAGGAGAAATTACAGAATCCAGGTGTTTTAAAATTAGTAATGCAAGAGCAAAACCTAGGGTTTTGTTATAACTACATGGTTATAAGACTTTAAAATTTTGAGGGGGAAACCACACGTAACAGCAGACAAATGACAGGCACTGCAAAGCACCATCAGTAATTCCTCTGAGCCATTTTGTCTTCTTAAAGTTCACCTCCTTTGAGAGCTGTTCCAGTTTAAAATGTGTTCTAGATCTTTGACAGTGTGTGATTATGCCCCTCCCTCTTGCTTTTTTTCAGACAGAGTGAAGTAGCAGCTGACCTGAACTTCTGAGACAGTGTCTATACTGGAAAGTCACACAGTGCAAAAAGCTTGTGAAAATTGCAAGAAATATTCCAGTTTTAGATGGTTTTTTCTATGTCATATGAATATTTAAAGTTTTTTTACAGACAGTTGTGAAGAACTCTCTGTTCAGCTGATGGGTTGACTTGAGTTTTAAATTTAGTAAATTGATTGACTACTACTAACTTCCTTTGCAAGCAAGGTGGTGGAAGATACCGGAAGAAAAGTAACATCGTCCACACAGAAAAGAAATCATGTGAATTTATGAATCAAGAGGGCATTTTAAGAAATGGTGTAATAATTAATGGATGTGGCAGAGCAGGTTTCTTTACCTTTATCTCATTTTAAACAACTAGATTGTCTTTCTTGAAACACAGAAAACACAGGACTTTAAAGAGATGAAGGTGAAACTCCTGAAACACTCCCTGTGATCTCTGGTGATCTTGGTAGCACTGCTGAGTTGCCATCTAGGAGTGTCATCTTCCACAAATCTGAGCTACTGGATACCCTGCTGCAGCACTGATTGTTCACATCTCCAAGGTTTGAATAATGCAAACCAGGAGGCTGGTGATGAACCACTTCTGTGCTTCATCATGAGTTTTGATGTCTGCCGTAGTTGGCCTTCACTAAGAAGTGAAGGATCCTTAACCACTTTCTTTCTGTGCACCGAGACATAAGCTAGGCAGTGAATAGTTGTAGTTACCAAGGGATCTGCACTGGCAGTGCAAGCTTTGCTCAGAATTCCTCTCCCTGCTTTGCATCACTTTTGTCTCACCAGTGTGCAAAAGTTGTGATAGTGGAAAAGCAGCTGTAAACTCATGAGGAAACTGTGAATTCATGATCTCTGGGTATGCCAAAGAGGGTAGCTGTTGTAAACGTGGCCCTGAAGGCAAATGTCTATTTATTCTGCTTTTTTTGCTTTGTATTTCTTTGTATTTTCTGATCTGAGCCATTGCTGTCATGCAGCCAGAACCCAATGACTAGAGTGGTGTATGATCTTGACTGATGCTGGTCTTGCTGAAGATACATACCTGTGTAGATCTGACTTGCTAATTTACCCCAGTGTGCAGTGCTAGTGAGTAATGGTACTGCCATACCACTTTATTGTCAGTGGTTTGAAATATGTGGTTTTAAAACCTCACTTTGCAGACAAAGATAGACTTGTGATTTCTCCTTGACATGAAAACTTTGGTTTTGCTGTTGATCAAGTAATCAGTGAGACTGGAAGATCTGATAGTAATCAGATCTTCCAGTCCCACTGATTACTTGATCAGTGTAGAAACTGAACTGAAGCGAAGCTTATTGTAGAAACTGAAATATTTTAGGTGATTGTGGGAAGACGCTGGATTCTGCATCCCTCTGAAGAGTCAAGAATATGATGCCCCCTGGCTTCTGGAGGCTTATCTTTCCAGATACTTCCAGTAAAGCAACACACTTCATCAGAGCTATGTGCCATGAATTTTGATCACTTTCAAATTCTTTGCTTGCATCTCAATCTTTTTTTGATGAGTGGTAGGAGAAAGATGTATATTTATGTTACTTTTAAGGTCTTTTAATTTCTTTGAAGAGTTGAAGATTTAAATGAAGAAAGTATTGGAATGGTATTGGAAAGGTAAATTTTCAGCACTGATAATGAGTTGATCATAATTCATCATCTTTTTTGAATCTGGGCTATTCAGCTACATTCCTGAAGTTCACACAAAAGCTTGATAAATTGTAATAAATACCATTTCTCATGAATAATACTTGAATCAATCAGGGAATTTATAGTTTTGCTAATATATGTGGGTGAGAGCCATTCTATATTTAAACTGCTTGGTGTACCCCCTATTTAATCATAGCTTTGCTCATGTCATTATGTATCTGTCTGGTTCTGTAGAGTCATTGTGATCTCTGCAGTCTTGCTTGGTAGGAGCATGTGCATGGCAAAATTTCCAAGGCTGCATGGACTTTTGAAGTTTTCAGAAAGCCCTCTTTGTTACAGAGAGCCATCATGTAAAGTGGATAGTCTGGCTTTTTTCCTTTAGATCTTCCTAAGGCAAATGTCATCATTGGTGTACTTTATTGTCATGCTGCGGAAAGAATGCTTATCTGCACTTATGCAAACATAATGCTTATGTTTGCACTTATGCAAACAGCCTTTGTGAGAGCTCTGTTCCTTCTGTTTACTTGTGTTTCTAGGGCTGTTACAACTTTTATTCCATAAGACCTAATGACATCACTGAGCAGCATTACCAGTGATCTTCATCCTTTAATATGAACTAACCAGTAATACAGAGTTGTCCAAGGAGTAGACCACAACCTGAATAACCTATGTGGTATTTTTTCGGTGGATAGTTCAACAGAGTTGCACACAGCAAGACTGAAGATCATGCATCTAAATAACAACACAGAGATTGCTTTGCCTTCAAACTGCTATAGCTGATGCTGCAAGGGACTGTAAAGATTGGTGTATCCCAGTGGAATTCTACAGCCCTCTGCCTGTGTTCTTGCTGCTGTGAGGACAAAACTAGATGGTGACAGACACTTTATACACTTCCTTCAGACTGAACATATATATACACTAACATGGTCTGCACAGTTTTATATTTTGATTTCTTGAGTGACATCATGAAAAGCTGCTGTCCCCCTGGGACTAACCCAGCTCTGCCTGTATTCAGATGACTTAGTGTTTGTCTGCTTCTGGAGTGATGTGTATGTGGCAATTGCTCTTCCTGTCTTCTGGTCCTCACCCTCTCTCAGGCTCTGTGAAGCTCTTAGGAGCCATATAAATATATTACTTTTACTTGCTTTTTTACACTACAAATGTATTTGGGTTTATAGCATTTCTTCTGCCCACATAACCTGAATTTTTCCTGCTAATTTCACATATTCATTCTCTGTGGAAAGACCTGTGAGTCAGTCTTTGCTTTTCTGCATTTGGAGATGAATTTGAAATTCTTGAATCCAATTGGATTCTCCCTGTAGACATGCAAGCCTTTTTCATTTCATGTTCTTCTGCTTTACTTGTCCTTGTGGAACTAGCAGTGAAATTATTATGGAGCATCCCTATTCACATATCTGTATATGATTATGTATCAAGCAGTCCCAGCTATTAGGGATGTGAATGTAACACTCAGACAAAGGATATAGGTTATTTTGTGTGTATGTCCATATTATGATGTATCAGCATAGGAGATATTTAGATATAGACACCGTACGCCAGTAATCTGAAGTTCCTCTTTAGACGATAAAGTGGTATGTCAGAGAAAATGACTAGCTATTGTTACCATCTGACCAGAGCAGAATATCTGAAAATGGTGCATCCACTGTATATATGTGTGTTGCAAACATAAACAAAAGGGCAGATGTGGATACTAGTAGAAAAGGGATCATCAAGCTTTTTGTAGCAATCTTAAGCTTGAGCATTCAAATCGAGGGATGAAAGTGCCTTCTGAAATGATAATTAAATTTTATGTTTTATATCCAAGTAGAAAATGGCAGTTTAATGAGACAAGCAGAACTATTTTTACATATATAGTGTAATCAGCTGTGAACATTTTAAAATCTTTAGGTGGGCCATTATGATACTGAGAAGCTGAATTAAAAGCATGATTTAAAAAAATATACCAGACTGAGTTTGTATTGTTCTTGATTTGAAACTTTGTGTTTTGACAATTCCAAACCATTCAAGAAGTGCAGGGGCTAAATGTTTAGTTTAAAACTCCATTAAGTAGATATTTTCAAGTAAATTGTTTGCCTCCAAGTTCTGAAGCTTTTATGAGAATAATAAATAAAATTGCAGGATTTCAAAGTTTAAAAATTGTCGCAGACATCTTTTTATGAGAATCCTTTTCTTAGGATTTTTCTTCCTGAGAAGCTGAGAGGCTCTAGGAACAAAATGTAAACAATGGTTATCTGCTGCTGTGGAATGCAACAGGTGCATCTGTGATTGGCCCATCTTGGATGTTTACAATTAATGGCCAATCCCAGCCCAGTTAGCTTGGACTCTCTGTCCGAGCCACAGACCTTCGTTTTCATTCCTTTCTATTCTTAGCTTAGCTAGCCTTCTGAGAGGAAGCTTTTCCTTCTATTCTTTAGTATAGTTATAATGTAATATATATCATAAAATAATAAATCAAGCCTTCTGAAATATGGAGTCAGATCTACGTCTCTTCCCTCATCCTGAAAACCCCTGTGACCACTGTCACAAAAAATCACAGACATTTCATAATCAAAGTGAATTCCTCCATAGACTAAGTGTAATATGTGGTCTTTTCTTCTCAGTACTGGCATTGGGATAATGACCTTCCAAAGAAGTGACATCAGCCACTCTTTGTAAGTCTCTCTCTGAAGATCTTTCACTCCCTTGATCACCTCCCTCTGGACACACTCCTTGAGCTGAGCTCCCAGAACTGCACACAGAACTTGAGGTGAGGCTGCACCAGCACAAAGAGGGACAATCATTTCTCTTGCCCAGCTGGTAATGCTGTGCTTGAGAGACCCCAGAACACTCCATTTGCCTTCCTGGCTGGCAGGACACTGCTGGCTCATATTCAACTTGCCATCAATCCAAACTCCCTCTTGTTTTTCCATGAGACTGCTTTCCAGGCTCTTGTCCTCCAGCTTGTACATATAACCTGGATTACCCCATCACGGGTAGAAAATCCATCACTTGCTCTTGTTCAGTTTCATGTAGCCGATGATTGCCCACCTCTCTAGTTTTATCCATATCTCTCTGTAAGGCCTCTCCACCTCTGAGGAAGTTCACAGCTTTTCCTCTTTTGGTAACATTAGCAAAGTACTTAACACACTTTCAATTTCTGTGTCCAGGTAATTTCAAATAAAAACATCAAAGAGCACTGGCCCTAAAACTGAGCCCCATGAAGCCTACTGGTGACTGTCTGCTTGCCTGATGTGATGTGATTTAGTACCCATCTACACATCAGTCAATTTCTCACCCAACATGCTATAGACTTTCCTAGCTGTGTGCTGGACATTTTGTCCAGCAGGCTACTCTGAGAGACAGTATATCAATCATGCATAATGAATGCTTTCATTAAGTGCTGTACATTGCATCCTCTCCATTATATAACGTTTTAACTATTTATATTCACAACAGAGCATGATACTTCTTTATTCAGTACTTAAGACTGTTAAATAAAGTTTTCTTGAGTTGTCAATAAAATTTGCATTAAATCTCACTTCTTCTAGTTCTACTCTGTGAATTGTTTTCCTATGTCTAACACTGCAGAGATGACTCACCTGTGCTGGGTGATATCTTGACCCCTATAAAGTAGCTTTATAAAAACAAAAGTATTCAATTTTTCTTTTCTGCACTGAGAGACAGACAGCTGCCGATGTTCTGTCTGTAGGGTGTTCAGTGACAGAGGGAAAAGGAGGCTCTAGCAAATGAAGGGTCACTGTACCAGTATGGAAATACTGATAAATAACTGTGATTGCTGTATTAAAAACATGATAGGATTAAAGCCATTATGAAGCTCTTACAAGTAAAATGAACTGTAGAAGAAATTGCTTTGCTGCTTCTGTGTGAATGGCTTCTTTTGGCACAGGTCTTCTGATCCGGAGTCAAGTCAGTTCCCAGCTAACACTAAACTGTGTTAGGGCAAGTATGCAGTATAGATCTGCCTGAATGGAGGGTGTGAAAAAGGAAGGACAAGAGTGTAGTCACGTAGTGTTACATGTGCTGGCCAAAGAGCCTGAAGCAATAATGAGTTATGAGACCAGGCTGCAGGAGGCTACTGAGAGCTGTAGTGCCAGCCTGTGTCATGGGGATCAGCTCAGATCCTCAGGTTCTTGGAGGATGCTGGGCCTGGTCTTCAGGAATTGTGCAGTTAACAAAAGAGGAAGCCTTCTGAAACATTCTCTTATGCTTTCAGATTTCTCATTTAGGTTTCAGGTTTTGATTTAGGATGCAACAATGAAGCACAACAGATGCAACAATGTAGAAGCTTGTAGCATAGATATTTATACATAACATATCAAAGATTTATGTATAGGCGCTTTCTCTAGCTTAATTAATTCCAACTACAGAAAACATGCAGACGTCTTAAGTTCTTAGTATCCTAATTTTTATTATTAATTTATTATAATGTATAATAGGACTTCTGTTTTACATAATTGGGGAAAGAAAATACAATATTTTTCTAACTCAAGTTCTGCACATTGATTTTCTTTGAACTTGAATTCTCCAGTAAGTGGTTCTTAAGCTACTTCTGACGTGTTAAAGAACATTCAAAATCCAAATGCTTTCAAAATTTGGTAAGGACATGAAATAATGTATCCAGTAATGATGCCAGCTATTGTGATTGTAATAGAAGCAACTGTCTGTGGTTCTGATGGAAAAGATAAGTTAAACAGAAACATTTATGACACTTTCACTACTAAGTGATAATTGAACCATAGTTAAAGCCTTGTTATCTTGTGGTATATTTAAAGAACAGATATGTACAAGAGATGAAGTACGGTTTTTTTATGTCTGTATGAAATACAAGTTGACTGTTAAGTTCCTTATTCAGTGTTTCTTTTTCTGGTGGAGCCATTGGCTGATTTGTCTTGTAGAGATGGTTCTTGCTAGTAACTAATCCCATGATACAGGAGTAATGTTTTAACACCATCTATAGAATGTAGCAGTTTTGCTAAGAAATACAAATTTTCACAAAATTTTTGGCAATTATTGATAAACTGCAATATCTATCAATGAGATGTAGAGGATGTAGAATAAAGTCTGCACAAGAATTTTATTGGAGCAGAAGTTTCTGTTTGTGTTTCAAGCAGTTTGTAAGCCAATGTTTCACCAATATTCTGCTCTTCTTTCTTAAGCAACTTTGATTTCTTAGAGTAGAAGAGATAACTTATAAGTGAAAGACTCTGAAAGCAAGAATGATCTCCAGTGACACAGCCTACCTGTGAGCAAGTAGGGGTGTAGTGTTGGAAGAGAAAAGAAGCTTTCCTGCTGAAAAATTCTGTCTCTCTTTCCACATTGGCAAAGAGGACTATATCATCTGTACCTTTGCCTTCATGCTGCTGCCATCAGCAAAATCAGGTTTGCTTCAGAGTCCAAGTGAGGGATCCCCTCACCAATAGGGATGCAAGTGGCAGCAAAATCACCATTGGGAGAAAAGAAGGAGAAGGCTTCATGGAGTATCACTCTGGAAAACACTTGTCAGGAGACTAGCCAGGTTAATGATGAGCATAACAGTGAAGATTAGTGGAACAAGGCTGGTAAATTAAGCCTCAGTGGATTTAAAAATAAATAACAGTATTTGCTAACCTTCTCAGCACCTCATGGGGAAGCTCTCTAGTTGTGGAAATATGAGAACTGGGGATTTAATTCTACTAAAAAAGAGATATTTAGTAAGCCCTTTCATGTAAATAATGGCTTCTTCATAGGAACAGAAAAAAGACCTCTTTAAAATTTGTGTCTCCGTTCTAAGCTGACTAAAAGGGCAACACAAACATTCTAAAGACAAATGCTGGGATTAAAAAATGCATTTTTTTTCAGTTTTTTTGAGGGAGGAAAAATGCTGATGCATTTCCAAATAGGGATGCAGTTTTTACAGGAACTTCTGACACACCACAGTAGTCCCCTTAATGTTGCATTCACACAATTAACTTTAGGAAATGGTAGTAAAAATTAGTTAAGAAATGAGTAATGTGTGGTAATAGACAAATAAATAGTTTTGACTGTATAGTCCAAACTATATAGATAACAATTAGTCTTTCAGAAACACTCTTGTTTTGTGTGATGAGTGCCTTTGTGATGTGATGATGGCTAAAGTTCTGACACATAACAGCCTTTGAGACAGTCAGTGATGCTCATTATCAAAATGCCACAGCACAGCTAAGCCACAGTGACTGTTGTACATTTTACTCTGCAACAGGCCCAATCCAACTTAATTTGGTAAATTACTGTAAACTTCCTTTGAGTACTCTGCAGAATCAAGCACTGTCAAAGGGATTGTTCAAGACTCCACTATGCAGAGGAAAAATCTTCAGAGGAAATCTGAAGAAAGTAGATAGATATGGATGGGAGTTTCAAGATAACTATGTTTTGTAGGAATGGCATATCTAATTAAGACATAAACGGAAATATTTTGCAGGGAATTTTGAATGTTCAACAGCATAAAAAAGTAATGACTTTGTAATTGAACTATACATAGAAAATTCCATTTGACATTTCAGTCATATTCAAAATACCTAATTCTCAGTGTGCATACTTGAGATTTAGGTACTTGCTATGCCAATTAAAGGAATTATCAGTGAAGTAAAAGTTAAATGAGCTGTGATTTATTGCAGTCCAAAGGTAGAGGAACACTAGAAAAGGTTACCACATTTGTCACAGGAGTTTTCAAAGAGAGCGTAAAATAAAGTACATTGATTTGTTGGCTTTATGGACAAGACTATGAACATATGAGCTTTTTATTTTGAGCTTTGGCAATTGAGAAATCACCGCAAAAGATATTCAGCAGAAAAGGCAATACTGGCCTTAAACTTACATCATAATGGTAATGATTCCTGTCTGTGGTACATTTCAAAAACATGTTTCTTCTAGGATTCCCCAGAACACTGCTGATCTGAAAATTGAGTCTTCCACTGTTTTTTCTTTTCTGCTTGCTTGTGCAGACATCAATGACATTGGAACAGTGATGCCTGTTCTGGCACTCCCATCAAATCCGTGGTTTCCAGAATAGAATGTGCTATGTATTGGAGTCCCAGAGCATATTGCTCCCCTGTGACCTCTCCTTCAAAGAAGCTTCGCTTACTTTCAGCTCTTGCTTTTGTTTATTTCAGCCTAAGGAAAAGTTCTCTGTGGAGAAGTTTGTCTTCAGTCTACTTTTTCCTTCCTTCCAGCAGAACACTATTTATTTTACATTCCTTTTCCATTCAGATACATTTAAAATGTCCACTAAAAGAGGGACACTCAAGGAACTGCTGTCTTGTTTTTCTCTGTTCCATCTTTCCTTTGAACTCCCTTGACACTAGTCATGAGGAGGTGGTGAAAAAGTACTGATTAGCAGGAAATATCATGCACTAAGAGAAGAAAAGTCAAAATTTTTCAGAAGTCTATCTAGACATAATAATGTTGCAACAGACTGGAGCTGACTACATGAGTGGCTAATGCTTTGAACAGCTGTGTGAATTGGGGCTCCCTGAGGGAAACAGTGACATGGTCAGTGTAAGTGAGTTGTTCAATATTGTTTTCCATTCAAACCTCACACTCTTGCAAAGGCATAGAAAGTTAAAAATACTTTGCTGTTCAGACATGGAATTTTCAGGATACAGAGAAAACATCTACAGGGCCTTATCCTTGCTATCTCTTGATCTGCTTGGAAGCAGAACCGTTTGGGAATTTGCAGATAAACTGGTTCCAGCAAGATGTCACTAAAGTAAAACGAGTTCTTTGCAATACTTTGCCTCTCTTTGCCTTTCTGGCTATAAATGGATGAACACCACATTCAAGACTACATTTTGAAATGAAAATATCACTTTTTCAGTGTTAAGTGGTCAATTAATTTTATATGCATCTAAACAGAAAGACTTATTACAGGCTCAGCCAGAAACCTTGGCTCTGACTCCTGCTTAAATGGCGATTACTGTTGTGGCTGACTGTTGGGTGACTAAATGAGGAGCATCCGTCACTAAAGGTGCAAGATGGTTTAGGTTAATCTTCGATCTGTAGGCTCCCTGTCTGGGTTTATTGTCAGTTTACATGATGCAGAGATAGAGGATAGGAAGGAGCCATTGTTATTGGATCAGAGCTGATTCATTCTGTTCATCCCTTCAAAAAAAAGTTGTACCCTTTGTGCCTGGCTCAAGCCAGGATGCTGACAACAGAAAAAAAATTGCCATTGTATTTCTAAGAGGCACAAGTCATTCAATTCCTGATGAGCTGTTCTTAAAACATATTTCTGCTGTAGAGAGTTTGTCGTCATCCTCATCTCCAGGCAGTCAGATATGCTGTTCAGGCTGTGTCAATAGCCTAATTAACTAACTTTCTCCTGCTAGGAGTTACAGCAACTATGCTGAAATATTTTACACTCATTTCTTGAAGACCCACACTGGTCCATTTTCAGAGTGTTGAGCAGCACATCAGCATTGCTAGGAAAGTTTTAATGATGACACCTCTGGTGCCTGCAATGTCTGTGCCTGTATAAGATTTATTTCCTGTGTCTTGCACTGCAGTTTTGCCTATGTTTGGTGTCAGGTGAGGCAGCAGGGAGCAGGGGCTGATCGCTGGGGAGTGGCACTGCATTGCCTGGCAGCTGGGAGCTGCTTAGTAACTTCAGCACAGCATAGGTTCAGGCCCCCACTTAACAAATTTCAGTTACGATCAGTTACGAGTGCTGAGGGAGAAGGGGGGCACAGGAGACGCACTTCACCCTGTGCCTGGCCTTTTCCAGTTCATTCAAGAGTATTACAGTGGTTATATAATGCAGTGTCCCGGGAGGCATGGGCAGCAGATTGCCTGCAGGAGGTTTTCTGATCAGAGAAATTCTGGCTTATGAGCCATTGTTGGGCAGCCTTGTCCCCTACCCTCCTGAACTGATTTATTGTCAGCTCACAAAGCAGTACAAGCTACTTTTATTCTCTTGATTTTTCTGATAGGATGTTGAGATTGTATTTAGTCACAGGGTAAGCTCTATATGGCTTATCTGTAGGTTATGTAATGCTCCACAAACACAGGCTGGGGCCTCAGTTGGTCCTGGGCTGGCTGTGCAGGGCTTATGCTGTAGCACTATTGTCATGGCCCATGTTTATCCATTTGTTTAGAAACAGCTCATCTATTTCCACGGTCTTTATAAAAGGTGCTAAGGACAACTCTTAAGAAGCCAAGGCATCTGAAATAAGTCCTTTTTTCCTTTTTTTTTTTTTTAAGCTATAATGCTATATACATAGAAAGTGAAAAGTGAAAAATGAAATAGTTGTTTTCAGTGTTTGGCCATTCCTAGTCTTTCATGTACCTTGGTGAGACCCATTTTAAAATAATTAAGAGCATCTTTTTTACCAAAAGCTGATACAGTATTCAGTAATAAAAACCTCAAACAACTGAATTCTTGAACAGCTGAACTTAAAGATTATTATTGAAATTTAACCCTGACAGGATTTTTAAGCTGTTTTCTTTGTGCTTTATAAGCACTGCTCTTTGACAGTTAAAAAATCTGTTTAATAAATGTGAACTCAAACCAGATATTGTTGTAGGTATTTTTAAACTTTGTATTCCTTCTGCAGTTTATATATCTTATTTTCTTTGTAAAGCACTGGTTTTTAAGGCAACTTTAGTATTTCCTTAAGGTACTCAAAGGCTGCTTAGAAGACTTTTGCTCCTTATTAAAAGAAAGAAAATAATAGGTGTGGAAAGAGAACAATAGGTATGGAATGGTATTATACTGTTTGGATATTGTTTTAGACATTTTTCCTGAAAGAAGCTTGTATATGGAAATGTTTTTCAAGATGTGTTTTTCTCCAAGTTGGTACAAACTGCCTTATGATTGTATACCTTTTGATCACTGTTATATCACTGTTTCTGACCTTATATCACTGTTTCTGAAATACGTTTCTTGTAAACACAGCATCTTATGACCTAGCAGTACTGTAATGATGATGAGGGAGAGGCTGTGGATGTTGTGGATATTGTCTGCCTGGACTTCAGCAATGTCTTTGACACTGTCTCCCACAGCACTGTCCTGGAAAATGACAAGTGCAGCCTTCATTTTGTTAAGATGACCAGGCTGGATGGCCAGGCCTAGAGGGTGCTGGTGAATTCAGTTTGTGTTCAGTTGGTATCCAGGCACTGGTGGCATTTCCTAGGGATCGATGTTGGGCCCAGTCCTGATTAATATCTCCTTTGGTGATCTGGATGAGGAGAGTGAGTGTGCCCTCAATAAATTCACAGATGACACCAAGCTGGGCAGAAGTGTTGATCTGCTGGAGGGCTGGCAGGCTCTGTGAGGGGACCTGTTTAGGCCGGAGACTAGTGCCATGGCATTCAACAAGGCCAAGTGCTGAAATCTTCTCTTTGGCCACAACAACTCCAGGCTGGGGCAGAGTGACAGGAAAGTGTCTCAGCAGAAAAGGACCTGGGGGTTCTGGTGACAGCAGCTGAACATGAGCCAGCTGTGCCAGGGGGCCAAGAAAGCCAATGGCATCCTGGCCTGTACCAGCAAGAGTGTGGCCAGCACAGCCAGGGCAGGGATTGTCCCCCTGTCCTTGGCACTGGTGAGGCCACACCTCCAATCCTGTGTTCAATTTTGGGCCTCTCAATTCAGGATGGACACTGAGATACAGGAGTGTATCCAGAGAAGGGAAATGGAGCTGGTTTGGAGCACAGGTCCTGTGAGAAAGGGCTGAGGGAGCTGAAATTGTTTAGCCTGGAGAAAAGGAGACTCAGGGGTGACCTTGTCTCTCTAACTACTGCCTGGGTGGGGGTCAGCCTCTTTTTCCAGGCAATTAGTGACAGGATGAAAGAATGTAGTTCTAAGGTACGCCAGGGGAAGTTTAGGTAGGGCATCAGGAAGAAATTCTTCACAAAAAGGGTGATCAGATATTAAATGGGCTGCCCAGGGAGGTGATGGAGTCACTATCCCTGGGGTTGCGTAAGGAAAGACTGAATGTGGCATTCAGTGCCATGATCTTGATCTAGTTGACATAATGGTGTTCAATTAGAGGTTGGACAATGATCTCAGAGGTTTTTTCCATTCTAATTGCTCCTGTGACAATACAAATATCAACCTTAAGAATGTCCTTTTGAATCTGGTGGCTCTTGCCATTCGCTTGAGGCATTTCTCCTGCTCCTAATCTAGTAGAAAATGATGTTTTAGCCACTGATCACAATACCAATGTGATTACTGTGAAAGATAAAAAAATTTGAGAATCCACTACTGTAATAGAACCAGTTAACCAATAGTGTACAAATTACCTGTGTGCAGCAAACATTTATTTCTCCCAGGATTATTTTCATTGCAGCCATGAGCAATGATAGAGCAGTGGCCCTTCTTGCAGCTACTTATAGATGGTGAATAATGTTTCAAAAGCTTTCAGATCTTTTAGAAGTTCTTTTCATCAGGTTTTGACAGATGAAATTTTGATAGCTGTAATGCTAGTTTGCATTGGGAAAGTACAATATTTAAATGGAAGTGAATTGCTTACCTTTGAAGGCTTAGCTGTGAGCTTTCTGTGATGTGATTTAAGTGCTTATTTATATTATGAATATACTACTTTCTGTCTGAAAGACAACGTTCCTGTGTTGAAAAGCTTCTGTTATACAGATGCTGTTAAAATCATAGTTTCCAGAGAAAGCTTCTGTTATGCAGATACTGTTAAAATTATAGTTTCCAGAGAAAGCTTCTGTTATGCAGATGCTGTTAAAATCATCGTTTCCAGAGAAGTGCTACTAGAATTTAAACGTGAAAAGTAAAAATTTGTGATAAAAATTATTATCATCCTGTAATTTAGATGATTCTCAGATTCAGACCCAGAAACCAATTTATACAGGAAAGACTATTTGTTTCCATTTCTGAATATATTGAAACTTTGCAAACTGCAGCTGCTCTAAAGTGACATTCTAATTTGTCATGGACTCTGTACTCTGATTCTTAGGTTACTGGCTTATTAATTGATGCTTTGAATACAAGTTATCAGTGTGTAAGCATGGGGATATAAGATTTACAAATAAGATATTCCAAAAGTAGATATCATGATTGCATGACAAGATAAAAGATAAGTAAGCAGTGAAGATGTGAAAAGTTAAAGAAGAAGCTCAAGATGTCACAAAAATGTTCTGTCCATATAAGAAAAAGTGCCATCATGTAGGCTTTGATCAAGTTGCAGGAGCCAAATTTTTGTGCAGAACTGTTGCTTTAGCCATGCAATAGTTTTATTCAGTCACTCCAGCATTTGTAAATATCTTCTACAAATAAATTAAACTGCAATAAAGAAGTTGGATAGTCTTGCAACAGTATTGCTACTTTTTCTTTCTTTCATTTGACTTTTCCATGTCAAAATATTGTGAGGAGTTACCTGTGACAGGATGAAGACTACATACTACAGTGGACTCTCAATAAATTAAAATGTCTAGTGAAGATAGACATGTGGAAGATGTTTGGAACCAAGTATGAGTAATCAATGAACACATTTTACCATGAGCCATTTCAGCAGAATCTGGTATCTTGCTTACTGTATTCAGAAGCTGAAAGAAAAATCTCGCTAAAATCAGAAATGAGATTTTCATAAAAAGTTTATGGACTCATAGCAAACTCTAGGACTTGTACTTTGAATAAAGATTTTTTTTCAAATATTCCACTGAAAATATGGCAGTGAATCTTCTGCTGCTTTTGTGTAAGCCAGTGTCTAACCACTTGAGATTTCTCACAGGAATGGATGAGATATGCAATTTCAATTGAGAGAGGTAGAGAATGGAAGTACACAGATTTGGAGGCATGTATTTACTTGATAGAATACATGATGATTATAGAGCTTGGGATGTGTCTTGAGTAAACCCATTTCCTACCAGAACGCATTTTTGATCTAAATAATAAAAAAAATTATACCATTGTCTATAACAATTGTTCCTTCACAAAGTATATTCCCCATGTACAAAGATTTTAGATGGGAAATAACAATCAGTTACAGAGTAAAATATAGACAAGGTGTGCTCTACAAAAGTTGAGAATGTAAAATTTCTATGCTTTTAATCTCCTTAAGAGAGATTAAAATGGGTATTAAGAATAGTAATTATTTTTGATAAAGAATTGTTTAGAAATAATATCTTTTTTCCACTGAAAAACAGTAGTCTTTTAGAAATATTTCCTTAATGTTCTAAACATTCCTCAAGCTGGACATAGCAACGGGGTTCAGTAATGGCAGCAGTTGAGGCTTTCACCAGCCTTATGGTGGTTATCTTTTTGCGTGTCTGAGTAATCCGCAACCTAAATTGAACCCAGCTGTCTTAGCTGGTTATTTAACTGCTGCAGCTTCTGGAATAAGCATGTGTTCAGCAAAGGCTTCCTGGGGATTATCCATGGCTGTGAAAGGAAATTGCAAAACTCTGATATGTGCCTCACAGTACTGGAAAAATAAATTTTTCATTACTGATTTGGGCCAAATAGGTGAATTTGATTCAACTGCCTTCTAATTTTGATGTGTAATGATTTTGCCACTCATCTTGAAAGCTTTTCTTTATGTGCCCTCTTCATAGGTACTTAAATTTATTTTTTTTTTAGGGAGTAAAATTTTAAAAATTGTGCTTATTAAAGAAATATAAAAGAAAAAAAAAAGATGAAAAAAGAAGAGATAAACTTTGAAATCTCTGCAACTAGCCAAAAGCAAAATTCCTGGAAAACTGATGTCTTAAAGATACCATTCTCTTCCCTCTCTGGTTCTCTGTGTCAACTGGTATCAAAATGGAACATTGTCTCCAAATAATTTCTATAATTCTTTTTTAAACTAAAGCATAGATTTTGGGCAATTCCAGAACGTCCATGTTTTAGAATAATTTTGCTTTCTAGACTTAAAAATGTATAAACTTCTTTTGCTTTTATAATTGAGTCTGTGGAACCTGCCATATGTATGAATAAATGTTTCTCCAACCATCTCATATCTCGCCTGCAGTATATGCAGTTTAAAACAACATTCCTTTAGAATGGCTTTTATAGTCTTCCTAAGCTCCTGTCTATTAATATCTTGAAAGGATTTTTCCTATGGTTGGTCTTCATTTTAGATTTCTCAGTAGAGCTTCATTTTGAAATTAGGTTTTATAGCAGGAAGTGTGTGGATTGCATGTCAGTCCCTTATCAGTTCATGATGACTTCTAGTTATTGGCAAAGTCTGACTCTTCCACTCTGTTAAATTTTTAACTGCATATAAATCAAGGCCACAAGAGGATGCTTTCCCTTCTAATTTTCTAGGATTCTAATTTGTGTTTCTCTTAATTAAAACCATAGCCAGAGGAGAAGTTAGAAGATGATGACCCATACAGGTTTTCCACTTCATGGTAGTAGAGTTTTTGTTCTTTACATGGTGGAATACAATGGTGATAATAGAGCTTGGGGTGTGTCTCTTTTATAGACACAACAACTTTCTTTAAGAAATATTGGTTGTTTTGGGGTTTTCCCCCCTCAGCATTTGAATAGAGGTTGTATTTTGGACTTTTGGTCTGGTGGGAGTGCAGGATTCTGTTTTTCTCACTTAGTGGAGGGTCAGTGCTCTTCTCTGGAAATTAATTCACAGACCATCTTCAGTCAAGGTGGTAGATGGGATTAAACAAGCAGAGTTGACATGCTTGTGGTAAAACTCCATTTCTGCTTAAGTTTTTTATTTTTCCTAAAAATAAAACTATTAGGTAAACTTCACTTTGACAAGAACTGTCAGTTTCTTAAGTAAAATTTTAACTTCTTATATTAAATATAAAAAATTATGATCAGAAAATTTCAGGAGGTATATTTCAGATGTGTTTTTTCCTCTATAGGCTAAGTTCTCATGTAGAACTAAGCTGTGTGAAAATGGGTATGATCTGGTATGCCGTGAGTTACTGTGCTTAAAGGGCCTTCTAGAGAAGGTGGGGCTGTATGAGGCTCTTAGATTTTATTTCTTAAGGACATCATAATACCTTTTTCAAGTTTTCTACATAGAAAAGTGTAAAGATATGACTATATTTGATTTGATACTAATAAGAAAATTTTAAGGTAATTATCAGACAGTAAAAGTAGCTTCATTCCTCAAGTCTACTAGTTCTATTAAATTCAAGACAAGGAAAGATGAAGATGATACTTTGAAAATTATGTAGATAGTACTTCTTAATGAAGTCCTTTGAATTAAAGTACTAATAATTTTTTTTCCTTTTTGCAGGGTAATGCCTTTATCAATCTTTATACAGGAAGAAAATAAATTTGTTTCAGTAAAACCTTGCCAGTTAGTAACTGAGAAAAACTGTGGACAATTTGTTTAGCTGAGATCATGCAGCTTTGAGTTTAAATCACCTGATAACGTGGCAGAAACACCACTTTTGTGACATAGTATTTTCATAGTATTTTACTGTATTTTCTTTTCCTTGCTGCTGATTTGTTTCTCAATATATGCAGGCAAGTAATGACTGTGTCATGTCTGCTTTCCTAAAACATAATAGCTGCTAAAATAGTGTGTAATGTAGATGTCTTTCAATGTCTGCCATCCTGTAATTTCTGCATTTATCTTCTGCACACTGACAGAAACAGAGACATAAAAAGAGACTAGCCCATTTTTTCTTTTACACGGTGGCTTTGGATTTACCCACAAAAGTCAAAAAGTCAATGTGTATATCTGTCACCTTTGCATTCCTATACTCAGGTCAAGTGTATCCCAGTGCTTGGAAACATGTTTGATTGTTGGAACCTGGATATTTTGAGGGGATGTAGTCTTATTTTGAGTACAGAATTATTTCAATTGCCCAGATGAAGTGATTTGAAATCTGCCATGAGATACATCTATTTGTTGCTTTATTCTGACACAGGTAACAAAGAACCTCAGCTAATGGGAAAAATTTCTTCCCAGCACTTAATACCTGAATCTATTATTAACATGCTCCTGACTTTTATATCCAAGAGCAAACCAAATCATCCACCTTTTCACCCACTTTCCCACTTGTAAAAATAGTGGGATGACAATCGTTCGTCTTGAAATCCTATTTGCACTACTACTTGGATGTCATTCACTGTACCTCTAAAATGAGTCTTTTACCACTTTCTGCAAATAATAATATAGACAGAAGCAATACTAAGGAAAATCCTCATTATATAACATAAAGTGATGATACTGTGAAAACTTTAGGGAATACAGCAAGGTTTATCTGCTAGATAAAGTAATTTTAGCTGCTTATACAACTAAGCCTGAGCCTCTTTGTATTTCCCGAGAACTACAGAAAAACCTTTTGTGCTTTTTATCATAAATTTTTTAAATTTGTAGGGGTTTTGTTGCTGTTGTTTTTTTTTTTTGTTGTTGTTGTTTGTTTTGGTTTTGGGTTTGTTTGCTTGTTTGTTTATTTTTTAAAGGGGCATTGGAGACATGGTTATTTCATTGGGCTTTTTGTTCAGACAGAAATCATAATTGAAAAGCAAGGAAAAATATAGACTGCAGTGTTGTGAAGTTTACAGATGCAAAACATCCTCATATCATCTGATGTAGTCTTTTCTAGGCTTCTTTGAGATCCACACTTTCTACCATTTAGAGACTTTGGTAGATGTTTATTTTGAATTTAGAAAAAGGAGGAAAAAGCCTGAAACATTAAGGATATTCCAGAACAGATCTCTGCACTCTACAATAAGAAACTTTTTGCCATAGCTACTCTGTTAGGAGGGAATATGACTTACCATACTTGCAAGTTATATCAGAGGATCCATCATTCGTTATGAAGTAATTAACTTTTTGGACTAAAATAACGTGTGGTTTTGAGATATTTAGAGTTTTATCCAGCAAAATAAAAATGTCCTATGCAGAAAGTGATGTGGAGGTTATTGCTTGGTTGATGGCAGTATTTCAATAAATAAAAAATAAATTGAATAAAAATGTTGTAAAGCACAGTAAATCATTGTCTCACTACAAACTAGCATGTTTTGTCTCCCTAAAAGCTTTCAAGTTTTTTGTTTGCTGCTATATTAAGCAGACAACAGCTGCTAGCTGGGATGCATATAGGTCTGTAGTTATGCTTATATGAGTCACTCTGATTATGCTTACCTTTGGGTTACTTAAAATAAATTATCACACCTATTCATTCCTGTATCTGACACTCATCTGCTTATTATACCATTTCTTCAGTCTGAATTTCTCATTGGAAGGTACATTGTAATGGTCTCATAGCAGTGAATCTTCTTAAATTGTTATATTTTCCATTTCAAGGGTTAAATGCTTATTATTCTTCATCTAAGTTTTCTTTCTCATCTAAATTTTTTTACCACATAAGATGGTAAAAATTCTGCTTTCAAACTGCTAATAGAGCAAACTGTCCACTTAAGCATAAAGTTTGACTAAAAATTTAAGATTTCATAGGAATTTGAAAAAACACAATGTTATAATACAAATTCAATGAGACCTGAAGTAATAGATACTCTGGATATTTTGGTATAGAGGAATAAGAACAGAAAAAAATCCTGTCTCAATCACTACGCTGGCTCCCCTTTGATTTTTCCTCGTCTGTTTGGATGAGTTTGCACTGGTCTTGGACAATAGGTCATCACTTCTTTTGGGTGAAATCATGTCACTTTTGCTTCCTCCAGTCAGAAGATGAGTCAGCCACAGTTGCCTGACAGCCGATGTTTGGGTACTTCTTAGAGTAAGGTCAGTCTTATTTTCTTTGACTGAAGAGCTTGTGCTCAGGCATTGATGAGCACAAAGATCATTAATGAAAAGAGCCATCTGTTATTTTTCATTTGGGGCACATCAGGGATCGGGCACATCAGATCATTAACTTATAAGCCAGTTTTATTCCTGCACAGGTTTACCCTTCTCTGAGAGCATGGAAGGATGTTGAAATTCTCTATATAATAGGGCTTCTTGGCTAGGTTTTGTGAAGGTGCTCCATGTCAGTATTAGGAGATGCTTACAGTGCAGATGTAGTTTGATTTTGTAAGGTAGCTAAAATTGTCTTTTATAGTTTGGATTTTTTGACGTCCTAAATGCAGAGATTTTTCTCACTAAAAAATGTCAGGCTTATTTTGATAAATTCTGACAGATTCTCTTCTGCACTACATATGGACATACAGTAATGTTACACGTTTTGAAGGCCATTTGCCTTTGCGGCTGTATCTGAAAGCAGATGTAGCTGAAAGCTGTCTCTAAAATTTTAAAATTTAAATCCTAAAAAATTCTATTCTGCCTACTCCCCAGCCAGAATGCCTGCAAAAATTTACCGGCTTTTAAAGCCTTGTCTCACCTAGTCGTTAGTTTATTGACTACAATCTGTCAGTGACTTAGGTTCTGTTTCTACAACCAACCAAATGAATTCTAAGCTTTAGGCAATTTAGTAGCTGAGCACTTTGCTTGTAATTCAGAAGAACAGGGTTTAAAAAACTTGACTCTTACCTGTGTGAATTAGTCAATGCTTCATGCCTTCCATGCAGTAAGAAAATTTGGTCTCATACTCACCTTGGGAATGCCATCTTCCTTTTTGTAGTGGATTCCTTATACCACTTCTTTCACCAGGACCTGAAACACTCATTCAGAAAATAGGAGAATTCCCCTTAAGACTAGTAATGTTCATTGTCTCTGCCTCCTTTTTTTGTTAGCAGTCTTTCAGTCACCAGAGTGGGAATATTATACCTTATTTCTGAATCAAATCTTACAAACAAAGGGATCTTTTGAGTAACTGGAAACATGGCTGTGAGATGTGATCTTCTCCTACCTGGTTTCTCCATATTGGATTTGGAAGATTTGTCTAGGGACTGAGAGGAGGGCAGAGAGTCAACATTTGTAAGATCTCTGGCTTAAGTTATTTTACTGCCATATAAATTTTGTTAAACCAAATTTAAATTTTATGCTGACCAAGACTTTGCTAAGGGTCTTAAGGGTTAGTGTTATAATTAAAAGCCTAACATAAACCATAACTGTGCACAGTTAGTGAAAACTTTTTTTCTGTACTCCCTTTGCTTAAACATTCTCTGGGAGTTTGGAAAGCTGCAAATGGAACAGAACCCTGTCAGTAGGTGGAAGATGACACGCGGGAAGAACAAACAAAAAAATGTAGTTTGAAAATTGAACTCATTCTGGTGCATGTGGGTGTTAGTGGAGCTTCAAGTGGTCTCCAGATGAGTGAATCAGTACATTTTCCTCTTCAGCAAAACATTATAAACAATTTATTTCACAGGACACTAGGGCCTATTGGTGTCTCTAGGGGTAAAGCAAGCAGGTTTTAGGAGTAAGTACTGTAAGAAAAGGAGGATTGGAGTGTGGGGGAAGGAAGTGTAATGTTTTGGCTTCCTCACAACAATATTTAAGTGCTGACTGTGTCCTAGGCCAGCTGGCTACGGTTAAACCTGTGCATTTAGAGCAATAAGGTCAAAAATGTTCTGGAGACATCTGCTGCTGTGTATGAGCAGGACAGTGGGACAAGGAGGGAAGTCAGTTTACAGAATATGCATCAGTGTGTCCAGATCCTGTGATGCAAAAGGTACCCTGTCTGTCAAACAGTCAAACAAAGAATATATATATCTTTCCTATGCTCTTTTACCATGCTTGTGTAACAAGGCCTCAGAAGTAGAACTTGACCACTTTTTCTCTTTTTCTGAGAGGAAAGTGCTGCACCACTTTGCAGAGTTCTAGAAATCACATGCAATCATTTTTGTAAAGGCTGTTTTTAAAAAATGAGGAGAAACATGGAGAAAATGGATCAAAGGAGGCTGGGAGATTTTAATTAAACCAATACTCTTTCATAGAGCAACAGCACTTTTCTCTTATAGTGTCTCCTGTGACAGTGTCTAAAAGATTTTTATCTATTTTCAAAGATAAGGAAACTGAGGCAATGGTATAGGCTATTTATTTGGCTCTCCTGTGCAAGTATAATTTTATGGGATATATATTTTAAATGAATAAAATTGAAAGCTATTTTTTTAATGCTTTTAGTGGGAAAGTGGGTCATGCAGAGCTCTCTCAGGATTTTGGACACAGCCTTACTGAGATTAATTTATGTGTATGTAGAAAACCCTAATAAACATGGTTTGCTTAGCAAAGGTATATTATTGCTGCTGATGTGCAGGCAAAGAAAATGCTTCTTATGTAGTTATTGCTTTTACAGTTTCATCTGTAGAGTTAAAAAGCAGAATAGGTTAATGACAAAAAGATTACTAGCATGCTAGTTTTACCCTCCTGGACTTGTAAAGACCTTAAAAGGGAAATTGATGTTGCTAATAATGTTTCAAACTTCAGTTTAAAGAGATTGCATATGGAGAAAGAAAGAGAAGGGAAGTACTCTTACTAATTCCTGGTTTTGTTAAAAAATTGAGCTTTTCCGTTCTGATACTGCTGTCATGATCACATAGACAACCTGCACATTTATCACTGTTTCTGTTAAGCTGCATAAACTTAGCACCAGAAAGAATCACTTTTACAGAAGTTTTATTTAAAGAGTATCATGGGCCTCATAAAATTTGTTTTCAGAGGAATGGGACAGACATAAGAATGCAAGTGGAGGTGTGATTATCTCACAGCTACTTACATCTGTATTAGTCAAAATCCCTGGTAAAATGTCCAAACGCATTTGTTCCTTTCCAAATAAACAGACGCGTGTAAGTGAACAGCTTGTGTTAAAAATGTCAAGGTGCTATTTAAATTCTGTAATAGTTTTCATGTTTATTTTGTTTAATCACCCAGTGAATATAATTCTAAGAAATATCTTCCAAGAAGGAAACTGCACTTTGTGAAACTTCATGCCCCTGACAGAACCAGAGCAATGAATGGCTCTTGACACCCAGTTATCTCCCCACCTGCTTAAAAAAAAATAGAATTTGCAAGTACGTAACCTTACATTTGATTATTCGTGTATCATCCATAACAAACAGAAGCAATAAAATATGTCCAACTTGGATGATTCTTTCTAATGTTTACAACTTCTGAACTTGGTTCCCACCTTAAATCTTTCTAAAAATAACCATTCAAAAAGTGAAAGAAGGACCACTCTCTTGTCTCTGGTTTTTCTTTATGATCATGAGCTGGATCAATGAGTTTGAAATGAACTAATAGGTGGTGCTGAGAACTCATTAAGAAATCAGTCTCTTTGAAATTGAACATGAGTAATGTCCACCCCCCCCCTTACAGATTGTTCTACTTGAGGATGGCAGTGACAGACTATGATCATAGGAATTGCCTTATGATGAAGACATAGTGCTGTGTAACTGAAGACTGTGTCTCTGTTTCTTCAGATCACTGGAGAGTATCAACACCTGTTATCAGAAACTAAATTTTTACTTATTTTTTAAAGAGACCAAATATTCCAAAACAAGTCAATTGAGTAATTTTATCACATGGAATATCAAGGAGAGCATGGTGTGCAGATAATGTTATGCAGGCAGGGAGTCTTGATAAGTATTCAGTTTCTTTTGGATCTGTCTTTAGCAGAAAGATTTCATCTGTGTCCTTTCAAGGAAAAATTAAAATACCTATCTTCTGAAAAACATTTGAGTGTGTTACTCCAGAATAAAAGTAAATTTATGGGAAATTTGAAAAGCATCTTCTGTCTCATCTTTTAAATGCAAGTGAGTAGGTATGGAAAGAATATCTGCTGTTGTGGTGTTATATTATATATCTTAAATTAATTATATTTGTACTTCAAGCACTGGCTTCCATTTTGGCTAGCTACTATGGTGAGTGGCCTATGTCCATATGGACTCATTAAGAAATAATTGTGAAACAGGTATTTTATCATTCATCCTTCAGAGAGGAGGTGATGACATCAGATCTCTTTGAGCAAGACATCCTTGGGAGCTATATCACACCAGTGTAAGTACAAGGTTTTTCGAGAGCTGCAAAGCACAGTGCCCTATACCTGCAGACTGCAGACCGCTTACTAGATGGCCAGGACACATTTCAATATGTATTTCAAATGGCTGGCTGGCTGAAAACTCAGCTGAATAGCAGTCAGCATCCTTGAAGCTGACTCTGGATTTAGATGAGAAGGACAGCAGTTTGCCTGGGCTGCATGTTCGCTAGATTCTGCTCCTGGCTGTGAATTCCAGCTGCTGCACCACTTTGCTTTGTGGTAGGATTTTTTCTTTAATGAGGAAGGGGACCATGGCCAAAATGATCTCTTCCTGAGACAGTTTGCCTCAGTTGAATTCTTGACATTTTTAATACAAGATAATGTAGTTGTGCATAATAGCAAGAAAATGCACATTTTGTGGAGTAAGTGCAGATCTACCCACAGTTTTACTACCAATAATAGCTAGTATGAACTGGCACATTTTTGTCCAGATTAATTGCATCTGGAAAGAAAAACTATTTTGTTGATGGTGCTTCCTTGTCAGGACATTCACAGCTAATTAGGATGCAAACTCCTCTTATCTGTTACACAGTGAGTATCTGGGTTAGTTTATGTGTCCCGAAGATGTGGGTTTGGTTTTGGGTGCCTTGTTCATATTTGTTTGGGTGGTATCCTGAGAATGACAGTATCTCTATGTTGATATGGTCTTAGCAGTATCTCTATGTTGATATGGTCTTAGCAGATTTAAAAAGCAGCTAAGACGTTACTGCTGCAGTAGGACATTGGGGACCCAGAAACTCAGGTTTGCACTATACAGTAGCACCCAAGCCAGACAGTGTAATGGGACATTGCAGTGCAGTTACTCTCACTAGGACCAGATGGAGCTGCATAATCACACTGCAGTTGCCAAGGGTGACTGCAGTGAATGGTAACTCCTCAATCTTTGAAGGCCTGAGTTCCGTATCTCAGTTCCGTATCTCATGGGGTGTCTGGACCCAGTTTCTCTGCTGTCCTCTTCCTCCTGTGATCTATCACTCACTTCCTGTGCTCTATATTCTTACAAAGTAATGCTTTAACTCACTATTACAGTATTTCATTAGTATCTGAAGGTATTCTGCACTGATGTGAGGAGCAAATACCACATGATCATTTAAGATAATGCATGAACTTGGCACAGTGCTGTTGAAGTCGTGAAAAACATTAGAGGTCAAAATCAACTTTGCTTTGTACCCTTTGCCTTCATCCAAAGTCAGGAATAGCAGTTGAAGTTAGGTCTTAGGATTCCTGTGTGCTATTTGTATCAGGAGCATTTACAAGGCTAGCTTTTATTGAAGCTGATCAAGCTGAAGTTAGATGTATGCTGAACAGGCTTCCCTTTTGATACAGTTGGTAACTGCAACATCCTGATCAGAAATTAAAATGTGTAAGTATTAAAATTTTTCAAGATACAAGTTGCTAAGAGTCTTAAACCAATGAAGAAATAAACCTTTGCTGCACCTTTACTTAAGCATGTCTCTTTTTCTGTGCTTTGGGGCATTGTCTCCTAAACCAGAAGAAAACAAAACAAGAAAGGAAACATTGCTTCTGCATGGGATAGTTTCAAGTCTCCACAGCTTTAAAAAGCAACTAGTACAAACATTTTTAAAAGCATACTGCTTTTTCAGGTTAATCATTCCATTAATCATATCATTAATCATATTTGGAAGTGCAGCTTGCTTTTCAGCCCTTTAATGCTGAAGTTAGAGGGTTCTGGTAGACCTTCCTGTAAAGTCCAACATGGATCTACCAAATTTAAAAAAACCTTGACCCCAAGTGATTTGTTTTCACCTCAAAATGTCCATCTTCTTTTTTGAGTAGTATCTCTCTGGCTTTTCTGCATGTTGATATTCAATATCTCTATAACAAAAATAATTTTTACTGCAGATGGCTAGCAGCCACAATATCTGAATATGTTTCAAAGATTGGTAGTTTTGTGCCTGTGCATCCATTGAGTAATAACTATTTATATTAACTCGCTGCAAATTACATATATATATGTATAGTCACAGATCCACAATATTTCTGGAACATACTCTCTTTTAAGAAAGGCTTGTTTTGGTTTGGTTTAAATAATTGTAACTCAGCTAGTTTAAAATCCCATTAAATGCTATAAATACTGCAGCCACATATGGTAGACAGACTCTTCTTAGAGCTAGATAATCCTTTTGATTTTGGTTTGGAAACCACTGCAGACCAGGAAGCAGAGAAGAAATGTCTTGACCTTTACTTTAATACTCACAGATAGCCCCCCAAAACTCACAGAAATGCTTCTGCACAGCTCTTACTCATTGTTCTGCAGAACATGCCTTCAGCAGGTAAGGCAAGGAAAAATTTCAGCAAGGAACAAGAATAAAATAGCATAAATAGTAACCAGCCTAACTGAAAAAGTGGGTTTAGGTTCTCTCCAACTGAGACTTTATGTTAGAGTTCAACTGATGCAGAAATAGTACAACTGAAATTGTTATCACAGGAGATGGAGTCTCACAGAACTTCAGCTGGGAATTGAACTCTCAGATTCTAAACCCTCTTTTTACTGACTGTGTATGCACTTACAATATCTTTAAGAGGAAGAAATGTGCATTGAAAAGAGTTGAAGGTAAATTAGGGTCAAGACCTAGGATCGAGTGATGTACCTCAGTGTTGTAGTGAGTAGCAAGCTTTTACGTATTCCATTAAAAGGTAATGAAGGCTCCAAAATTGGCAGTTCCATAAGGGAGACATCCCCATGACTCATCTTGCGTAAGCAGAGCTGAGTCCTCATGCCAAAAATAGAATAAAGTACTTCCATTCTATGAAGTGGAAGCAACATAGTTGAGGAAATATATTTTTCCCCCTTTTTTTCCCCTTTAGCTTTACTTTAGTTGTGATTTTGTTGCTTTCAATTGAGCAAGATTTTCACAAGCTCATTAGGTCTCAGCATGGCATTAAAAAAAAAATCAATCAGATGTTTTTGTATGTGTAAGAAATTGTTACCTCAACCAGATCATTCAGTACCACCTATTTTAATTGTGGTAATTTTCAATTTAGAGGGCATCTTATTAAAAATGGACATTAATTTCCCTGTGTTCTATCATGATTTTAGAAATTGTGTCTCTTTAAGGACATTAAAGAGTGCTTTTGTTAGATGTATGGAAAAATAATTCAAGTAAGTTTTTTATATTGTATGACTGTAAGTGGTTTAGAATAAAAAAAAAAGCCATATTTTTACTGTGTTTTCATAGCACCATGCCCAAAGATGTATTTTTTATCTTTTATATATTTTGTCATAATACTATTTTTAAACACAAGATGTTAGTCATAAGAAGTCAAGACTTTTGAAGTAGCGGTAGCCATGACAACCTTCACTCTTGGGAGTGCAGTACAGGGTCTGTCGCTGTGTGGCTGGACGTACACTGCATGTGACTGGATGAAATATTAATGTGTATGGTAAAATTACTTATGACTTCATTAAAGACTACTTTTTCTAGGTCATGCAAGAAATTAGCTGCAAGCTGCAATTCAGGAAACTAGTTGTCACTGCTGCGCTTGTTCCATCAAACAGTAGATAAAGACACTGTTGTGCAAGCAAGGTCTATTAAACAGGGCATGTTTTGTGAGTTATTCTTTTTATTCCTTTCTATTTTCAGTTTTCTTCTCACATTCTGCTTACTTTTCTTTATTTCCTCCCTTTTGCTTATTTCTCAGGTTTTTTTTTTTTTCTTTCTGTTTCTCTGTTTTCTGCTCTGATCATCCTTTGTACTTAGAACTGGTGATTTTGTAAAACAAGTAAATAGACATGTTTTTAACCCCATCTGAATTGCACTGATCTTTAACTGCATAATTCTCACTGCAGTCATTTGGAATAATTGAGATGTCTTGTGATACCTATTTTTAGGTATTTCAGAATAAAACTACGACACGTTTTCTGAAGATGTGTTTTCCCTGAGGACAAGTGGGGCTCACCAAGGCAATATTTAGATGAGTGATGTTTGCTTGAGCACCATCAGTATTCAGCAATGCAGTTAGAATTGTCTGAGTGAAACTCTGCAGCCCCTGTCGCTACTACTGTACTGCAAAAAAAAAAATTCTGTGAGCAGGGTTTAAGCTTTGTACATAGCAGCAAAGGTGTTTATGACCATGTATGCTTGTCGATCTATAAATATCAGATTAAAATAATACCAGAATTGTATTTAGTAAGCATTTTAAAAAATAGGGTTTTCTACAGAGTTTTTATCAAAATAAATTCAAACATGCTCTCAGGTAATAATTAATATCGTTAGAAATGATCTTATGAAGAATTTAATCTTTAAGCAGGTTATGGATTTATTGTAAGACAATTCTGCACAGATTGCATAGTAGAGCAGAAACAAAATAAACCCCATGGGTTTTTTAAAGTAATGCTGCCCATTCTATATAGTGAATGAGAAAATGATAATGAAACTGCAAATAGTTTAAAAATAGTAAAAGTTTATATACCATAATGATATATGTAGAGAGCAAATTAGGAGCTAAATTAAAGTTACTTAGAAAATCTAATTGTGCCATTTCTTGTCTTTTTGAATGCATCTATAAAACCTTCTTTATCTTCAAAACAATTTTATGCATTTGGTTTAGTTTATGTTTTTATGTCTCTAAAATACAATTACATAGATAGTATTTTAACAATAGAGACAGAAATAATTTTAGATTGCAAATAACTTATTAGAAATGCAATTTATTCTTAAAGATACATTCATTATGGTTACATACTATTATAAACTTACATACTATTATAAATTTAAAATATTTATTTAATTTAAATTTTTTTATACATTTATATCAAATCAAAGAATTCATATCTTCAAGTTAAGAGAACTGCTGCATTACTTCTCTGAATGTTAAGAAATTTTTACTTTTCAGTTGGACGACTAAAACAAAGCTTTTTTATAAAGATTTTTTATAAAGTTGCTTAGGAATGAAATAGGAAAAAATTGTATCCATTAACATCACCTTAATAATCTTACAGCCTCTTAGGTCCACTTACTCAGTACTGAAACCAATACCAACCAATTCTGGTCAAAAAAGAACAACTTACATAAACTACTTGTTTTGTATGTAGTTCATGTGTCTGGATTTCTGGTAAATACGGGAGTTCCTGCACATTAATGCACAGCTAGCAAGAAGTTAACAGTTCACTTGTGCCTGTATTTTCACAGGCGTACACATCAAGCTGCACTGACATCAGCGTAAAGTGAGATGTTTTGACAGGCAATGACCTCAGTACTTGAATGTAAATATTACATTGGCTTTCAGATGGCAGGAGGAGGTTAGTGTAAAAACTGTCCTCCCTCTTAAGAATCTGGTGGCACCTGCTTCTCAGGGAAACCAGTGTGAGGATGTTCTATTCTTGCTGTGTTGAGGTGTCAGGGACCTGGGGTCTCCTATCCTTGAGCCTGTGCATGGTGACCCTGACTACTAAGAGGGAGGATGGTGTGGCATTTGCTCTAGTCCCCAGAAACAGTCTTGGAGGGCAGGGGGCAGGGTGGTAATGCACTATGGGCCATGACATTCAATAAAGTTATGTGTGCTAAGCAAAACACCTGGGAAATGCCAGACAGGAAGGGAGGAAGAATTTGGGGAAGAGTTAGGTTTCACATTATGTAGTGTGGGGACAGATTGGGTGTGGCAGCTTTTCCCCAAGGGAAATGAAGGAGACCCTGGCAGTTTATGATGCTGCTGTCCAAGAGCTGTCAGTACCAGCTTCTCCTTTAGCCTGGGCAATTTAGTCTCTAATGCAAACAATCACAGAGGTGACAATCTTGCTTGTGATCCAACATCTTCCACTAGTTGCTTTCCATTTTTGTTTATTTGTTCAAATTAAGGGATAAATCTGGTCCTAGGAGAGCTTCTTGTGATCAGCACAGAATACTCTCATGCACTGCATAGGCCAGTTACATGCTGCATGTTTGTATCTCACAGGACAGTGTGAGCAATCAGATGATAATAGTGGTACATCTGGCATATTAAATTATGTAATAACTCTTACTTCTTTACTGAACTTGGACATAGTCTTGTCATGTCAGTTGTCCTGGTATGTTTGACTTCTTACCTTCAAGATAGATCAGTAAATTCTGTATTTGAAGGAAATCTTCTCTAAGGTACACAGTACTTGAGAGTGTGGAAGGTGAGCAAGGGCTACATTATGTTCATTATGTTTACTCTAAAAGATGATAGTTGGATTTTTCTTTTGACTGGGGGCAGATGTGACTGCTCTGTTCCTTTCTCTTTGGCATTTGTACATATCAGAAAGTCAGTAATAGCCCATGAGTAAATGTATCTGTGATAGAAGGATTACAATTTTGATATTCCAATATTGATTCCAATATTATATTTTGTCAGGACTACACACTTTTTGTGTGTGGTTTTGCTTTTTTTCTAATACTTAGATAAAGTTCTGTATTTTTTTTTCATTACAAGACTGTCCCTTGGATTTGGAGGTAGTAATTTTATTTTTTTTTTCTAAACTGTAAATCCAGCTGAACCCACATAAAAGAAACCTGTCTCATAAGCCAAAAAGAACATCAATCTGGAATGAAAAATGTGGAAATGGGTAAGTATAGGAATACATTTAGATCCTATGCTTTTTGGGGATAAAAAGTTCATTATTTCTTGAAAGGAATATTGTAGGGGTTTATTTTAGTTGGTTGGTTTTTTAGCCTTTATTTTTTGTTGTTGTTATTTTAAGTTAACTTATTGAAATAAAATGTTCTAAAATTTTTCTGAATGTTTCTAAATGGCTCAGGAAGCTTATTAAACAGCCTAGAATAATGCTGGAGTACAACAGTGGAAAAAAAACCTGCTCATAAATAAATTATATTTACTGGCAGGAAGTCAGTGTAGTTCTCTGGTAATGATTCTAGCATGATAATGCAAAGTATCCTCTAGTTCTTCAAAGTATCCTGTAGTTCCAGAATTTTCTTTTTTTTTCTTTTTTTTTTTTAATTTTATAGCTGCTTGAGGATACGTCTTTTTGTAAGAAGTCCTTATTTTGGAAGAATTTATCTGCATCTTAACTCTTGTGTGAAATATTTCTTTCAAATTTCACCTCTTTAAATGCTTATAACAAAGCCACACAGTAAATTTAAAGCACAAATTATTTATTAATGATCAGGTAATGACTTCTATTTAAAAGCTGGTAAACCTTTTTCATGCCACAACTGGTAATGTTGAAGTTGCATGTCTATGTAGACATATGCTGTGTGCTGCACACAACAGTCCCGTGTTATTTATTTTGAATAATTCACAGAAAAGAAGGGCAATGGAGCTGGTGAAGGGTCTGGAGCTCAAGTCCTCTGAGGATTGGCTGAAGGAGCTCGGGGTGTTTAGCCTGGAGAGGAGGAGGCTCAGGGAAAACCCTATTGCTCTCTACAACTGCCTGAAAGGAGGATGTGGTGAGGTGAGGGTCAAACTCTTCTCACAGGCAACCAGAAACAGGGCAAGAGGTTGCACCAGAAGAGGTTTGGATTGGATATTAGGAAAAACCTGTTCACAGAAAGGATGATGAGACATTGAAAAAGTCTGCCTGGGTTGAATCACCATCCCCAGAAGTGTCTGAAAATCATGTGGATGTGGTACTTAGGGGCATGGTTCAGTGGTGGACTTGGCACAACCAGGTGAACTGGTTTGGACTTGATATTGGTATTTTTCCAACCTAATTGAATCTATGATTCTAAGACTACCTGTGAAGAAGATGTGTTTTTAGTAGTAATTTACCTAAGAAAATTGTTGATAAAAGAAGAAATTGTTGACAAAATTGACTTCTGGTTATCTGTGCCTGCTTTCTCACTGTTTTGAAGGTATGAAGCATCCATCCTGGGATAACATTTGCTTTAGAGACTCCCAAAGCCCACCTACCCTCTCTGCTTTGTATCTGCATGAGCAGCATTGCATTGTGTAGGAGACACATCACATGAGATTCAGGCCTGGTGGATTAATTCTCAACCTCAATGGGCCACATTATTGTTTTGCAATGTGTAGAGCTCTAGAGCAAGAGCTTACTGTATTCTATATGTTTTTTTCAGATAAACTACTTCCTTGTGACATGTATGACTCCTCTGAAACCATGCATAATTATGAGGGAGATATGGGACCTCCATCACTGATAATATCACAAGACAATGATTTCATCTTAAAGATAGTTCAAAACTTCAGCAGGAGAGAGAACAGACCTGACTTGCTGTTCTTGGTGAGGAGCTGATGAGCTGTATAATGTATAACTGGGGCTTTTGGAAGTCCCTCTGAGCCTTGCTGAATTGCAGTAGGAAAGCTAAGAAATAGCAGGCTGTCAAATCACTGTCTCAGGACAGTGCAAAAAAGGCACCACAGCTTGAAAGCATTTTGCAATTGATTAAAGTGCTCTGCTCAGTGCTATGCTAGAGAGCTATGAGAAAGCAGATACTTCCTGCAGAAAACAAAGCAGAATTTAAAATCTCTTTAGGGCTCAGAATTCAGCATCCCTGTTATTTAAGGTAGAAAATTTTTATAAAGTAAGAACAAGGACTGAAAGTTTATTGAAGCAAGAATCTGTTTGATATAAAGAAAAGATGATTTAAGACTAAAAGTCCATACTATAAAGAAACAAAAAAATGCTTGTCTGTTTCAGCTTTTTTGTCATCAGCAGTCACAGCAGGTGTCTGTAAGCAAAGTACATTCTGTTTATAATGTGATCATAGTTATTTCTCTTTTTTTAAGATAGTGGTAGGAATAAAATCGAGTTATGTTTCTCATTTTGTACTTAGGAAAACGCAAATGTTTTCATTCTTACACTGCTACAGAAGCAATATTAATTTATAGTATGTACAGGAAGAAAATATGGAAAATTGTTCCTATAAGTTGAATTGAAACTTACACATTTGAAGATATTACTTCAGGAAGGCTATGTTTTGGGATGATTTTGTGTTCTCTAAAGTGGATGTAAAACAAACCACTGAATGTAACCTAGGATGACATATGATCTGTGAATATATTGTTATATGAGTTATTAAGGTAATTAAATGGCCTGCCTCAAGGCACTTAAATAACTCAGTACCAGTAATGAGGTTAACAGAGTTTGATCTATAAGTCACCAGCTTGTATCAAGATGAATTGTGTAGGTGGAGCTAAAAGTTATGGTGCTCCTGGCCTGCTGCAGAGCAGTCCACTACCCTACTTTAAAACAAAACTGCCCATGTTCAGGGAATTAGTCTTCTAACTCCCAGGGATGTTGCTGTGAGCACTGAGTGACATAGCATCTTATAAAAAAACTTCAGCTGTTACCAGTCCAGGAAAATTTATGGCCCCAGAAAAAAAACAGCTTCTCTGACAATTTTTATAAATTCTCAATTAAATAATAGCAAAATGTTTTTTTCAAATGGGTTTTGTTTAATAATATCTCTGGAACTGTGTGTTCTACTGTGTCAAAAATATTCAGTGCTCGGTTTTGCCTGGGCTTTGTTAGAAACAGAATGAGGTGGTGTAGTATGATTTCATGGCTATTTGTGACATGAATTTGTTTTGCATGATATATTAATGTACAAGTATATCAATAACCTGATTCAAAATTTACAGAGCAAGGGCACTGTTTTAAAATTATGTTCCCTCTGGGCCAGTTTCATAAATTGAAATCACTTGCTAATGACTTGATATTTTGTGGTTTTTTTATTCAGCAATATTGTATATAGATCCAAGGTTTCTCTGCTATGCAAACCGATTTGTATTAGCCAGAAGCATGTTCTAATCTTTTGTTTACACTGCATAATTCAAAATATATTGTTTACTTTTGCAATTTTTCACATAGACTTCCTTATGTTTTACCTGTGGATAGAACTGACCCTTGCTGAGTTAATTGGTAACAGAGCCAGCATTTGCTAGACTTATTCTAACAACTGGACAATTAATTCTTGTTAAAGCTAACATGATTTAGGAAAATTAATCCAACTGTATATTTAATTGCTGAAATACATAAACAAGTTCTAACCTTAGTATTTATAAATGAAACTGAAGCTATTCAGCTTTAACTAATAAAATGCTATTAGACACTTCAGAATTGGAGCAGAATGCTAGTGCAAGAAAACAGTGGTGTTGGTAGATGTGGCACGTGGAGGCCCTGCATCATTTTGTTACAAAGGTATCTTTTTACCTGTCAGTAGGTCAGGGGAGCATTTATTGTGGCCTTCACTTTCCTCTCAATTTTTTGTATCAGTGTAGCAAAGTGGAACCACAACATTTATTTTCCGAACTGAAACTCTATGGGCTTGCAAATTGATGCAGAGTTTGCAGGAGCTTTTTGCAGGACAAGTGATGATAAGGACAGTTGTATAGGAGATGCTTTGGAGTTATTTAATGGGTTGGCAGTCTGTTGTTTTGGGACATTGGTATGATCTAAAGTTTCTTGGTAGCATACTCTGGGACTGAAAATACTCTAAAACTATAGGAGAGTTGTGAGGTTTCAAGTATGCAATGGAGAAAATTTTGAGGAAGGTTTTATGGTATAATATCTCTGGGTTGGCATTTTTTCAGTTCTACTTGCGAGCTGCATGCTGTGCTTTTTTTGTGAGGAAACATACTCTAGTGAGCAGCTGTTGAACTGCTAGTTAACTGCTAGTTAACTGCTAGTTAACTGCTCATCACAATAAATCCAAAAACCAACCAAAGATGAGGAAAAGATCAGAGGAATAATGACAGGCTCAGGAGCCCTTTTGACCTACTGCAAAGTACACTGAATCAGGGCCTTGTCATGATAAAATACCAGATAAATACCATCAGAGGGGAAATGTTGGATCATTATACTTAGTGCAAAATCTAAGATGATTTAAGGAAAAAATTATCTCATTTCACTTACTAACTGGGGGACATTCCCCTTGTGGTTTGAACTGACAGCAGAGAAATCCTTTGTTTGGACAGCTCTTGCACAACTTAGTTTGTTCTAGTCTATGTCCCTTCAAAAGATAACACTTGTTTCTTTGACCTGGAGACTTTTCCACCTCATGCATAATTACTCCACTTGTGGGAAGTCTCTGAAATCAGTTAAAATGCATTGCTAAAACCATTGCCAAGTGCTTAGATGAAGGTAAGACTGCAGATGTTGAAATACTCTTCCAGTTCATGGTCTTGAAAAATTGTTTTTATTGCCAGAAAGATGTCTTCCACCATAAGAAGAAAAACAACAAAACATTTGTATAGTGGAAAAGAGCTAGATTTAATTTCATACTCAAAAGGAAAAATGTATGTCGTGGAAAGGGAAAAATGTACATTGTATGTAGTGTTTTTTTTGATTATACATCCAGTGCAGCTACAGGAATTACTTTGGTAATTTCTCTATGCAAAAGTTCTAACATTAGTACTGCAGAAAGACACTCTTGTAATGATAAACACCTTTTCTTGCTGTTATTCAGCCACCAGTGCACACGGACATAAATCTGAAGCAGAAACAAAGTTGAATCCATTCAGGAGATTGAATATTTGCTTGGGATATAATCCTTGCCCAGTAGCAATAGATACTGCTCAGAAAAAAATGGTGTGTTAGTGTGAGACTGAGGAAAAGTAGTTATTTGAAATTTGGTTTAAGTGGTTACTAGGAGAGGGTGAGAGTTCCATTAAGACCATTATAAAGCATTTTAAGTATTTATTCTAGTATTTATTCTAGTATTTATTTAAGTATTTATTATATAAAGCACAGTATTTATTCCTTTTAGGTCCAAGTTAAAAGAACTAAATAATTGCCATTTCTCCAACATGTACTCTGTTGTATGTTTTTCTGCTACAGTAGTAGCACAAAAAGATTCTCATCTCTGTGGCTGGCAGATTCTGATCCCAGAGACCTTGGGATTCTTTTAAATAATAAAACCCCTTATTCCTGACTCTCTCAACACATACCTTCCCTTTTATTTACTACTTAATTGAATTATTTTAATTCCACTGGTGCCCCTCTGGAAACCTTAACTCAGTCACAGATGAAAACTGGAGTGTGGAGCACGTGCAAGATTCAGCTCTGCTGCTCTCCCATATTTTTGAAAGTATTCTGTTAACTCCTGAAAGAACAAGCACCACATCTTTCTGTAGGCAGGTGAGACTGGGTCACGTCCATGGCGCTGCAGGTCCCAGGTGAGGCTGCTTGGAGCTATTGCTGAATTCCAGCCAATCCATCCTCACTAACCAAGGCATTTAGATGCCTGCTACAAAGGTGGATTTATCTTCTTACTGAACTGTGAGTTGGAGTACAGACCTTCAATTTATAAAGAGAGGGACAATTCACCCCAAAAAATTTTCTTTGAAATGAAAGTCCTTAAAATTCTTCCACCTGTCCAGTTCAGCTGAAATGTAAATCACAGAGTCTGGATAACTGTGCATAATCTCTTAATGTAGCAGAGATCTTGATTGTATTGCCTCCATATCTAAAAAACACCAGCTGTAATTTTCTACACTCTCTGTGACCTTTTTTCCTCATGTTAAAACCATCTGAACTGGTATTTTTTATGCTGGTGAACAGGAGCAGCACAGCTCCATGCTTACATTGCAGTTTCACCTACTCTTTTCCATTGTAGATTTGCATAGCTGAAAAATATCTGCATGCACTGGCATTCTTTTTGTTTCGTGCCAATTGTTTTATTCTTACATCCAGAAATTTCTCTTCAGTTTTCTGTTTCTACACTAGTTTATTTTTTTTTGTTTTCATTGTTCTAATTTTCAACACTCAATTGATACTAGATGCTTTTCTTTTTTATGTGTATTTTTGGATGTTGTTTTTATTGCCTTTACAGATCTGTTCAATGTTTTTTGCTTGTACTTCCCAGTAAATCCGTCTTTCATTTCATAAGTAAGAAAAGGTAAAATTTTAGCCTGTGTTTCATAGAAACAATGTTATTGGTGACTTTACTTACAGCTCAAGATATGTATAATGACATTTTAGGTTTGAAAAGCATTATAGAACTGTCCTTGAACCTAGTTTCAGATGCTGCATATGCCTTTAATTGCCTGTTGCAGAATGACATTTAAGCATCTACTCCTGTTTTTAATTTTATTTTATAGTTACTCTCTGAAAAGTCTTTACATGGGGCTTACAAAGTTCTAAAAAACCCACGAGTTTTGCAGTGTTAGATGATAGCAATGTGGTGAACTTCAGATGAATCAGTGGCAAATCCAAGAGTTAGAATACCCACCACCATCTGTGATGGGGAAAGAGCTGTGTCCTGAAGAAAAAGGCTCAAAGCTAATATGCTTTGAGTCATAGCTCCACCAAAGTTTGTATAGCTGGTGTAATTGAAGCTAAACTGTGTACAGAGATATATCTACAATTTTTAAGTGAAGGATTAGGTTTGCCCAGGTACAAACACAGCATCTTGCAAAACAAAGCTGGAGCATAGTTCTTCCTGAACAGTTTTCAGACATAAAGACTTTTAATGTGTCTCTAATATCTACATCAGCCAATAGCAGTGTGATCTGTGTCTTTAAAATAATGAATTTAGAGCTTCACATAATGGTGGTTCTGTCCAAGAAAATAAGATCTTCCCTATCATCATCTTGAATATCAAAGAATACTTACAAGGTCTCACTGTTGCTAATAGTAACTGGCAAAATTGACAACAGCCATTACAGACTGTACATCTTTATTATGCAATTTAAAGTTCAATGAACACAGAGTTATTTGGACTGTAACAGAGATTCCTGGTAATGGTGCCCCTGTAAAGAGGGAGGAGTCAGATACTACAATCCTGAAGAATGTGAATCAGCTAAGAAATAAAATTAGGCCCTTGTACTTAAGAAAAGCAGAATTTAGCTCTTCAAGGAGATAGTCAATAGTATCCCCTGGAAAACTGTTCTCAGGGAGGAGAGAGCAGAACAGAGCTTGCAGATCTTTAAGGAAACCTTCCTTAAAGAGCACAAGATCTGGCAATCCTCAGGAGCAGGAATTCAGGCAAAGAAGGCAAGAGACTGGCATGGCTGAGAAGGGAATTTCTGGTCTAACTAAAGGAAGAGAAGCAAATGCAGACAGTGAAAACAAGGACCTGGGAAGATCCATAGGTTCAGTTGTGTAGGCATGCGGTGAGGAAGGCCAAGGCAATGCTGACCTGAAATTTGCAAGGGACAAAAAGAATAAGAAGGTCTCCTTCACGTATGATAACCTGAAGGAAGGAAGGAAGAAAAGGAAGGTCAAAAAAGGTGTAACCACCCCACCCCCCCCCCCATCCCCCCCATAAACAGTACTGGAAAACTGGTAACTATGGATAAGGAGAAGGAATTTTGATATACTCAAATTTTTTATTTTGCCTCAGTCTCCAGTGGCAACCTATCTTCCCACACCTCTTAAGGGGATGGACAGCAGGATGGGACTGGGGGGTGTCTAAGTACTCCCAACTGTAAGTAAAAATCAGGTTCATGATCACCTGAGGAACCTGAATATATGTAAGTCTGCAATTTTCCCCAGAGTCCTGAGGAGATTCACTGCTGTAGTTGACAAGCTGCCCTCTCTGATACTTGAGAAGTTGTGCCAGTCAGGCAACATCTCAGGGGACTGGAAAGAGTAAAAGATTTTTCCCATCTTCAAAAAGGGTAGAAATGAGAACCTGACAACTTTCCCTCTGTGCCTGTGAAGATTATGGAACAGATCCTCCTAAAAGCTGTGCTAAGACACAGGGAGGATCAGAAGGTGATTTGAGACATTGAGCATAGCTTCACTAAGGACAAGACCCCACCTGGATTGCTGTGTCCACCTCTGGGGTCCTGAGCACAGGAAGGATATTGACCAGTTGAAGGACTGCCCCTAAGATGATCAGAGGGATGGAGCACCTCTCCTGTGAGGAAGGGCTGAGAGAATTGGGACTGACCAGCCTGGGGAAGAGAATGCTTTGGGGTGACCTAATTGTGGCCTTCCAGTACCTAAAGGGAGCTGCAAGAAATATGGAGAGAGACTCTTTACAAGACCATGTAATGACGGGACAAGAGGAATGGCTTCAAACTGAAAGAGAGTAGGTTTAGATTAGATATTAGGAAGAGATCTTTTACTGTGAGGGTGATGAGACACTGGCACAGGTTTCCCAGGGAAGTTGTGCATGCCCCATCCCTAGAAGCATTCAGGGCCAGATGAGATGGGGTTTTGAGAAGCCTGGTCTAGTGGGGGTGTCCCTGCCATTGAACTTGATTGGAACTTAGAAACTAACATCCACAGGTGAAATAATGTGCTAAAGCAATGAATGCAGCACTGATGATTGGCTGAGACTTGACACAGGTATTAAAATATTTCAGTGTCATCTTGCAATAGGTTTCCTGAATTTCCTCTATGCACGTGTTTCATGTATAAAGCAAACAACTAAAGTGATGTAGTTTTGATAACTAAAGTTGCTGGTTACAGCATGTTTGATGCCTACTGTACATGTAAGTGTTTAAGATATACACTTAATATGTATTTTTTAATGTTAATTTATTGTTCTTTCTCTATGAAACTTCTTTATGTTAAGCTCTGATTTGATAAAATTCATTCTGTCACATCTTTGCAACTGTCTATTTGGTGTAAATCCTGTATAAGTATGATCAAACTGCACAGCCAATGTGAGGATTTCAGTGCATTTCCTTCTGCGTTGTATGAGCAGCAAATTGCATATTTGGAGCTTCAGTGTTTGTGATTTCTCTTTCTCTCATGTCATTTCTGCTGTACATAGACTGTTCACCAGAAGTGTAGTTAGTAAAATATTTCAGTAGGTGGGATCAGTGGCAGATAATAATTTTGGGGTTTTTCCACCCATTTATTTTAGGGAGAAAGACCTTTGAGAGGGTGGGAGAGACATGTCTGCAGTACAGAGCAGCTGGTATTCAAGGAATGGAAAAGTAAGCATGTGGAATGGCTGAAAACAGAACGGTTATGTGTGGACAGTAAAAAGACTAAAGAGGAAACTCGGGGAAAACTGAAGTTCCACAATCACTGGACATTGGATTATTATTTTACCGTAGGCTAGTGGTACAGTATGGACAGCTAAGGGAGCTGCCTATAGCCGAAGCTTTATGGAGCTGAATGTCAGTATTCTTATAGTACCTGCTCTCTTGCATCTTCTGCAAAGATAGCTTTTAAAAACACCCTGTGCCTCCTGCTTGGAGTCAGAAAAGGTCAGAAAGAAAAGGTCAGAAAACAATTACTTCAGCAGTAAGTTTGTGCACAAAAACTATTCCAGGATCCATTTTGTATCAGGACTGGAACTGTTCCAAGATGCTTCAAAAGTTATCCACAGAGATTGAGCATTTTTGTTTTTTTCCCCTTCATTCTGTTTTGTTGGGTTTTTTTTCACGGCATTGTATAATATCTCTCTTATGACTCATAGTTTATCTGACATCTTCCCAAACAAAACTACAGCAGCTGAGGCTGACCTGATAATAAATTGGACTAGCTATTAAGAAATGCTACTTGTGTGGGAAGTGAGAGCGTTTCTATAAGACTGGATGATGATACCTCAGAGAATATCCCTCAAATCCAAACACTGGTGGGAAAGCTATGTCAGAATCAATGTACAGCTGACAGCATACCTGGAACTTTTCTGCTCTTTAGCTGCCATTGAGAGTGCTTGCAGAAAAACAAAACCCTTTTTTGGTGTGGATAGTGGATCTAAGACTTTATACTTCAATATCAGTAGTATATTTCTTCTCTGAGAGAGTGATATTTATTAAGCATAAAATTGTACAGGTGTAATAAAAAGTGAAAAAAATTTTGAGTGATGACACATTTTACTTCTGAGTTGTTGTAGTAAAACTCTACGCTGAATTCTGTGCAGTAATGGTTATTAAATACATGCTAAAAACCTCTATATGATGAATGCTGTCTCCTGGTTTTGCAATCCTAACTTGTATCTAACTTAGATCTATCTGTGAGTGTTTTGTTGTTGTTATGGTTTTTTAATATAAATTGGTAGCAGGTAGATTTTGAAAATAGTGCACATGTCCACTGCTTTTCTTGAATAAGAACGTTTACATGATTTAGGAGCTTTCTGGGCAAGACTTCACCAATTCTTAAAATAATTAGTGCTCTTTTAAGAAAAACCATGAAAAAGTCTACTCTTCACTCAGTTGAGGTACCTGTCTTATCTCCTAGGGTTTACAATAGGCATCAGTATTTAGGAGTACAATTGTTAAAAAGGTGGTTGTTTTCAGGATTTTTCAATGCCCATAGTTTGGATCCTAGAACTCCCTTTTTTTTTTTTGTTTCTCCCTCAGTTTATAAATCAGTAAAAATGTACTGTGTTTCTGAAAATTTGTACTAACCTATGGTGCTTAGTGATTGTCAACCTTGAAGCCCAACAGATTTTTTTCTGCGTGCATTTTGAGGTGATGCTTTTGTAACTCTGCATTGCAGCTGGGGCTTAGTTATACACTGCTTTCCTAAAATTTCTTCTTCTCTAAATATTTAACTTGATAAAAAGGTGGTGAACAGAGAGTGAGATTCCAGGACAGACCCTTGATTGTGTCCAATTGTTGTCAGCCTATAGGTAGAGTATGAACCATTAGCCTGTGAGACTGATGGAGCCATTTTTTCATTCATCTGCTTGTTCATGCAGACAGTAGAATCTCTGATTAATTACTGGGATAATCTCAAAAATTATCAGTACCAAGATTAGGAATGCTAGGCATTCTGGCCTTATCCACGCCCTTTACAGTTATTCCCACCCTGTTCAGCAAGGAGTCACCATTTGTCTCTTTATTCTAACACAATGCAAGAAGCTTTTCCTGCATTTCTCAGTGCTCTTTGCTCATTGTGGCTTCAGCTGAGGTCTGAAGATTTCCTTTGCTATCCCTGTATATGCAGTCAAGATTTCTACATTCCTTTATTGCAGCCTCTCATGTTGCCCCATCCTGTGCATAGAAGTTCAGCTGTCAGTGCCTGTTTAGCCAAGCCAGACACCTGATGTGTTTACCTGTTCTCAATATGGAGATCCTACTTGTGCTCAGAGGTGGCTGCCCCTCAAGGCGTGCCAGGCTTGCTACACTCCTCTGCCTTCCTGTACTGCCTTCTGTGTGATCACATCTATCACACCCTGGCTCTTAGTGATGAGCCAGCTTTCCCAGAGGCAGCTGGGTATATTTGTCTTGGGGTACATTATGCAGTGCAGACATGCACATGTGCCTCAGTGGTGACAAACAGATATGTTTGATATAATTTCAATTTTGCAGCTTTGTCAACACCCTTAACATGATCAAAGTTTGTTGCCTCTTGGTGAAAGTATTTCTGTGGGGTAACTAGGAATATAGAATTGAAAAGAAAGCATGGGAGTGGGATATCTAGACACAAAAGTTTCAGTAACTGACCTAGTAGTTAAAAATTTTTACAAATACTACCTGTGATAAAACCCAGCAATCCTTTGCACTGCACTGATGCAATCGTCTCAAATATCCAGGAAGCAGCAAGACCTATATGAAAACCCTTATAACCATTTTCTCCATTGAGAAGTTCAACAGATTTAATACGAAATTACCATTATTGCTCTATCCTTTATAAAAGTAAAACCTTTAACTAGGTAAGCAGGCTACCATGCAGTAATTTTAATATTTCAGTACAATCAAAATACATCGTTAATAGCTTTTGGTTAGATTCAAAAGAAAGTAAGGTTTGCTGCTGTGTCTTAGCAGCAGCACAGTCTGTACTGACAGCCAGAATGCCTTTACCTGAATAAGAATGGTTGGTCATTTAACTCATCAAGATTCATAGATGAATGGCTTTTTAGTATTCAGAGGTAGCAGAGAAATTTTGTGGAAAAAGCTGACAACAACCTACTTGAATATGTACTGTCCATGCAAATTTCTCCTATGCACTGGTTGACCTTAATAGTTTCTTTTGGACCTTTTCCACTTTAAGTTCCTTCTTCCCTTCATTTGCTTCAAAATTTTAATTCAAACTGTTTGAGAAATTCTTTAACATACTTAAATCTACTCTGTAGTGTACTGGCAGTTACTATTTATAGGTATCGTTCAGATGCCCTGAACTACAAAAATCTTTCTGCAGTTATTAATGGTGCTGATCTTCTGGGTTCCTAACTGTCTTTACAAAGGGCATCTGAATCAGAAGCTGTTACATAGAAGAGATACAGGGAAGAACAAAACATCATCATGCTGTGTCATTTGACCTGTTTGAACAGTGCTCAGATCAGTCATCTCCTTGACTATATCACATGAGATGGCCAGTGTCATAAAAGCTTCAGTTTTATTGCTTTTGTCTGCAGCTTGCAGGAGGCTTTATAGCTTCATGAGGAACATGAGAGGTTTTTAGATGTATCCTTTTGCTGCATTTTGTATGACAAAATCGAGGTGGGCCTCTCCTCAGCACTAGTGGCTCAGCAGTGGCAAGCATACAGTCCTGACAGATTGAACTAGCATGATGATGTATATACTGTGTATAAAAATAGTCCCAGTGTTCCCCAGGCAGACTTACAGCTCCAGGATATAAAAAAGAGAGAAAAGTTGAGGAAGCAGATACTACTTTTCACACAAAGAACAGTGACACAGAGACATTAGCAGCCTCTTTTCAAGAAATGGCTAGTTCTGTCAGTTTGTAGGTTAATATATCTGGTCGGAACCCTGCAGTATTTAGAGGTAAAATTTCTCAGAATTTTAACTAGGATTTTTTCCTGTGTCGGGATAACGAAATTGTAACTTGATATTGTTTTGTGCTGATTTATTTTTACAGTTTCAAATTTTAGGATGATTGTTAAATTTTTTATTGCTAAAGCTATGTCAGGGCATGATGTCCTTATTTTAGGGTTGTTTTTTTCATACTTAAAACTTAGGGGATTTTTGCTTTTTTTTTTTTCCCTGACACTCCCACAGTATAAGAGAAGGGAATACTCATTTGCAATTCTAACCGTTCATTTTGCACTGCTTGACAGAAGCAACATTGTGTGTCAAGAAAAAGTGTATTGGAAAAAGCCCAACTTCACAAAAGAACTGTATAGAGCAAATAAGAATTAGAAACTTATCAGTTACTCCTAAAGATAAGTAAAATGTTTGTTGTAAGAGCAAATTACATGTTCTTTTCCATTAGGCACAATAATTCTTTCTTCAATTTCCTTAGTAATTTAAAGTAGCATTACCCCTCAGAATGGCTGTGCTGTAGTAAGATAAGCTTGAGAATGAAATATAAACTGTAGAGCAGAAAAGCCTTTTCATCCCCCCATTTTCCACTAAATAAATGGGTCATGAGAGTGGAGTGCATCACCAGGCACTTTATCCCAGCAAAGGTTATACTGCTGCTGAAACTGTACAGAAACAAAGTCAGGGTAGCTTGTGACAGAAATAATGCATGAGCAGATTCTACTGTGGTGTATAGTGGTCAGAAATAAAAGCAAATGGTTGGGTGGCCACCAGGACAGGAGCTTGTAATGATTTTTCTGACATCTCCACAAATAGATGCTGCTTCATGTTTGTGAAGTACAGGAGAGAGTGTATAGCTGGGGGTAGCTTTTCTTCCCTTAGAAAACCGACTTTGGGCTGTGCATCTTTTGCCATCTTTAAAAGGAGATCCAGTTGGCTTTGGTTTTCCTAATTGCACCCCACCCCCTGCACACACACATACTACTGTCCCCTTTCACAAGCACAGTGCCAGAACCAGTTGTACATTTCTGTCATGCTGGAAGGAAGGCTTCTCCAAGCTCCTGTTTTCCTACCACTGCAGCAGCCACAGCTTGCTTTCCCATATGTCTCTTTTGAAACTTGTATTACAAAAAGGATTCAGTGGATCATGGCCCACCTTGTCATGGTCCACATATTCATGGTGGGGAATCTAAGGATTGAAGAGTAAGAAGTGAAAAGTAAGTCTTGAGAGCACCAATAGTGCATGTATCCATACAGTTTTTGCTCTAATTTATCAGATTGTGTCTATCAAGTTAATTTTCACAGTGTCATTGTATGTGATGTTCTTTTAGCTTTTGAAAAGTGCTGCTAAACTTGTATGTCAAGAATCTCTTTTTGTACCTCTTATTTAGCATTTGTCCATGTTTATATTGCCATAGAGTGTCTGGATGTGGGATTCTTGGACCATAATCAGGAGGAACAACATGACAGATTTGTAAAACCATCACAACTCCTGCATATTTTAAGAAGATATAAAAATGGTTTATTTTTCTGTATCTTACCAGTCACAGAGTAGCTAAAGAATTGGTTCACAGGGAAAATGTTATTCACAGTTCATTCATATTCACAACATAGGTTATTTATTGTCCACCAGTCTACACAACTTCAAAGTGAGTGACATATTCAGCATAAATGGAGTATGAAAAATGAGATATTTCAAAATCCAGTATGATTTATCTGTCTCTGTACTTCTTAGTTTCATTTCTAGATCATTTTCAACCTCTAAAATCCTTAATTTTGAATTGCCATTAGCTAACGGTAAAAGAGAGAATACTGGTACTTATATGTCTACATTTATATATATATTATATATACTATTTACGTATTTTTTATTATTTAAAAAAACCCCATTCGTCTGTATTGATATGTATTGTAATGCCTGTATTACTCTGCTCCCAGCCTGTGGTACTGCCTGGGATTGTGACCAAAGGGTGGGACCCAGCACTTGGCCTTGTTGAACTGCATCCACTCGGCCTTGGCCCATCAATCCAGCTGTTCCAGATCCCCCTGCAGAGCCTCTCTGCCCTCCAGCAGATCAACACTTCTGCTTTACTTGGTATCATCAGCAAACTCACCGAGGGTGAACTCAATCCCCTCATCTGTCATTAAGATACTAATGGCCCCAGTTCTGAGCCCTGAGGAATACCCACTGGTGACCATCCACCGCCTGGATTTAACTCCCTTCACGCCATTATCTGGGACCAGCCATCCAGCCAGTTTCTCACACAGTGAAAAATGCACCCATCTGGTTTGTCCCTGAGAATATTGTGTGAAATGGTGTCAACGGCTTTACTAAAGTCCAGGTAGACAACATCCACAGCACAACATCCACAGCCCTTCTTCCCCCATCCACTAAGCAGGTCAGATGTTTAGCACTGCATCACTTCTGCTGCTTTCCTTTTGTAAAATCAGTGAGAATTTTTCTTCTGATCTCTGTGGTAAAAGGTTAGTACTGGCAACTACAGAGTGTTTCCTAAGAAGCAGGTTTTGCTAACTTTCTGCTGAGAAAATCTGTACTTCACAAACATTCTAACTCCAAGATGCAGTGGTGACTGGGATCCTCATTAATCCATCCTTCTACTGGTGTGGTGTAGGGAAGAATGTGTATGTGCTGAAATCTGGTTGCAGGTGATTGCAGGACTTGGCTTAAGTTAAGTTCATTCAGTGACTACCTCACTGTAAAAACATGCCAAACACAGTGGCACCCATCCACATACCAGAAGAAGTGGTGTCTTAAGATGTCTGTAGGAGTAGTTTCAGCTGTAATACGGGGTTTCCTTGTTTACTGGTTTTCCGGAGACTGTGAGGATAAATGAGTTTAAAATATTTTTCAAGTTACATATATACATGACACACCATCACAAGCAGATTACAGTGCAAAGACTGTGCTCCTCATAGACTCAACAGCCATCAGGTGGTACTGTAGAATATGCAGGGGCTTCTGCCTGTCACTGAATGGTTTGTTCAGGCTGGTATAGGATTTTCTCTAGATGGAAGGTGCATTAAGGCAGTTCAAGACCAACAAAACATATTAATATGTTCAAAGCTGACCATCTCTGGATATAGTTTTTGCTTGCATGTTTCTTTCAGAAGCTAATTTGAATGCAGTAGTTTAAAGAAAGAAACAACAGTGTAAAATATTTAGGACTTCTCAGGAATTACTTTTTACTTCAGATTGTGTATACTGCTAACCAACTTCCAAGGCAGAGTAAAGCAATGAAGTATTTAGTGGCCTTTCTTTCTCTGTGTTTCTTTTATAGCCAGCTACATGTCTCAAGGCTGTGTAAGAACACAATCCAATTTACTCTTCCCCTCACCTCCACAAGATGAAACTTCGGGTGAAATTTACATGTTAATTGTCTGCAAAATGGACAGTAGCTCTGAACACATTGATAATTAGGCTGATTAGTCTCAGTCATTAATTACATTAAGAGGCTACTGCTATATTTTTATTTGTGATTGTGATGCTTAAATTTTGACATTTGAAAACCTCATCTGGTTTTCATTTTTGTTACTTTTTTGCTTTTACATCATCACAGAATAACATGTGGTTAATTTCATATTGAACATAAATGTTCTCTATTTAATTAACAGATTAACATAAAGGATCATACATGCTTTGATATCACATGCACACTGTAATGTGTTTTTACCCCAAAATTCATGACATGTTTTAACACTTGCCACTATGGAAAACATGGCAAGGACAGAAGGAAGAAAAACTTCTTTCCGCTCTAGTGTAAGGTGATTGTCTTCTAAAACATTTCTCATTAGTTTATTTCAAAAGGAAAGGGAATCCTATGCATTTCAGGTCTTTATTTTGCATGTCCCTTTCATCTTATTCTGTAAAGTACAAATATTCTTTTTGCTGAAATGTAATACCTCTGGGATAGAACCTGGAATAAAGCAAATCAGTGCCTGGCAACACAAGGTACATGTTTTTAAGGGAGCAGATTAAAGAAGAAGAAGTGAATCTTCCACTGATAGGGTAGCATAGACCATCTGTTAGAATAACTTGTGTCATAAAATGGAAGATGATTCATGTGTGTTACACCTACTGAAGGGCCTGTCTCCATTTTGCTCTGGTTTCCTTGCTTTTTTCACATGCCCTCTCTTCTCCTGCCAGGTAGTACTCTTTCACAGGTAGCAGATAGTAACCTCCATGTGTTTTACAGAACCAGTAAAGTCTCTGTGCATGCTGCAAGGACTTTTATGACATGTCTTATGTCAGCTTTGTACTACAAAATGGAGAAAAGAGGTGTCAGTGAGGTGCCTGTAGATGTGGAGGCAGGCAGAATCCATGGGCATGGGCCTTTCTGAGTCTCTCAAAGACAGACGTGGTTTTTCTAAATGGGATGAAATAAACTAAATAAACTAATCTAAATAAACTATTGCTGTGTAGCTGAATTTGACATGAATATGCAGCTGTTGTTCTAAAAAGAAACACTCTTAGGATGGCTCTTCATCTGCATTAAATGCTGAAAGAATCAGGAGGGGCTTTAGCACCAAATAGTATATTCCATGTCTACTTTTCTGCACTCCTAGTTGAGAACATTGTTCCCTTTATGTAGGTAAGGTTTTATTCAGTGTGCCCTGTGTAAAAGGTGATTGCTCATTTTTCAGAGGAACATGCCTGCAGTGTGGTTTAGGAAGGATGAAATGGCAGCATTTATAAAATCTTACCTTTATTTTTGTGAAGATTTCAGTATTTTTCAGACTTATTTTCTCTCATCTCTGAAAGTAGCCTATTTACATGGGCATGTGCACATTAGAATCTACTTTGCTTGTTTTGTTTTCTCCATCTGCTAATGGAGTTTAAGAACATTTTCTTTATGGAGTTTAAAAACCCTTTCATTGTCAGTGTGGACTTCCAGACACTGAAGGCAGGGAGTGGCCATAAAAATTAACTAACTGTTAAAGGCAATTTCAAAAAGAATCTGTTGTCACTTTTCATATTTTTGTAAAAATGAGAAAATGTAAGCAGTTCCACATTTGCATCTTCCAAGTCAGTTTTTAAAATTCAAAGTCCTCATTTTTTAGTGAGCTTGCACAGCCAGGTCTTGAAGACTTCATAAAATGCCATCATTTATTCTCATAAACTGTTAAAATTACAGGGGAAAGGCAGAAGGCAGCAAATGAATTTATACATGAAGAGAAACATTCGTCTTTTCTGTGAAACTTCAGGTAATAGTATATAATTAGATCTGCAGTGGCTCAGAGGTTTGACTGCTATGTAAGCCTGAAAGACTGATTGCAGTGGAGGACTGCAAATATCTTGAGATATACAATGGTGTAAATTTTTACCAGTTTTGAGCTGGCCACAGATCCTTTGAGCAAGGACCTGTGTCCTCTGTTGTTTGGGTTTTTAAAAATTCTGTTATTTTTTTAAATCACGTTTTCACCAGGATTCCATCAAACAAGTTGTGAGCTAACATTAGCAAAAATGACTTTTTCATTTTATCTCTCAAAAATCTGTATATTCCTTTCAGTAGTAAGACTCTGTAAATTAGTTAAAAACTTACCAAAAGGTTCTAACTTTCCTTTGTCACAGAAGCATCGATATCTTGAATACAGGCTAGAACCACAGACTCATTACTGCAACTAGGGCAGAGTTTGCTTGTTGCATTGTGATCAGGTGTGACAGTAGTCATGAACCAGTCAGTGAGATCAATGCTACTGTATAATTTATTTTGGGGGGGATATTATGGTCGTCTTTCTCATTCCTTTGGTGCCTCTTGGAGAGCAGTACCCATCAGAGAGCAGCAGACTCAGCTCTGCTTTTCCTAAAGCAGATATGTTTGTGTAGCTGCAGGGATGTCAGAGGTGCTTCTGGTGGGTCTCTTGTTTATTTATGCAAGTTTAGTTTCCTTACATTTTAAAATGACCTTTATCATTGGTAGCTGATACACACAGTGTTGAAAGGAGGAAAATTATCATCTTCAATTTAGATATTAATGCCTAAGGCTGTGGTTATGCCTTCATTTTGGTAGGAAAGGTATGCTCTTCCTCCATGCCAGGGATACTGACAGGATCCCTCTGCTGACATTGCTGCAGCTGCAGAAGGAAAGCTGCCTCTGCTCTGTGTAGCGTGCTCATAACACAATACAGTGTCATGCTAAGTGGTGCCTCCAGTCATTTTCTTCTTTTATCTGGATATGTTTCATCCAGTCTTAACTCACTCAGTCCCCCTTTTCTTCTTTTTCTCTTGCATATATCTCAGAAGCACAAAAAGGCACGCCACCATTTCAGTCCATCAGGGGGTCACCCCAGAAATGCCCAGTGGCTCACAGAGCTTTACTGTTATATTGTGGTGCTCTCCAGCCCCAAGAGCAGGCCAGTGCTTTGGGATATATTGTTCTTACATGGTGAGTTGAGACAGAGGATATCAGTTTAATGGGAATGCATCCGGTTTAATTTAAATAGTGCTCATGTAAAAAAAAATGGAGCTTAAAGCAGATCTCAGCAATTTCTAAATGTGCTGCTATCAAACTGAAAGTGTTGGATGGGTTTGGCTTGTGAAGTATGTAGTTAATAAGCTATCAACACTGCCTGCCAGCAACATAAGAAAATAGTTTGGACTGGCACTTTGCTGAGCTGTGTTGACTGCCTTTTAGATGTAATGGCAATAGGAAAACCAGAAATAAAATGTACATCAGTACTAGCAACAGATTACAGACAGGTTTTTCCTCACAAACTTCTTTCAATGTCTTCTCTTAGACAGATAACAATTAATTCAGTGAGAGTTTCCAACAAACTCTTTTCCAAATGTAGCAGGAGCAACTTCACAATGGCAGAGTTTGTATGGCTGCTAAATTGAGGAATCATATTTAAGCCATGTTCTCTTATCCTCTAGCAGCTTCTGAATGTTCCCTGCATTCTCACATTTCCAGATGTTAAAGACTAGGCTAACTTTCACCCAGCAGAAGGCATGTAGACTAATATACCTTCTATAGTGGTGTAAAATATGCCCTAAATTTGGTTGCTGTGAATTTCTCATGCTGTTATTTTGCCTGCTCTCTTCCTCTTCCTCTTCCTCTTCCTCTTCCTCTTCCTCTTCCTCTTCCTCTTCCTTTTTTGGCCAGGTTATGCCCTATTTATTTCTGCTAGACTTTAATTCATTCCTTTATTGAGAGAAAAATTACAAAGCTTTAACACTCTAGAATAATGGCTATTAATTTGCTCAGCAAAGTCATGTCTGCTTGACCAATCAATATTGTTTCATCATTACTTGCATAATGCTAATCAAATATTTGGACTCTGTATTGTGGAGATTTTAGCAAGCTGTAGACTGTACCTTAGCACTCTTTACCTGCTATGACTGATTTTCCCTGCCTGTGAAATACTCCAGTGTTTTTCAAAGTTGATGTCTAGCACATGTAATTCTGCTGGATCAGTAGCCAAGACTAAACATCCTTCATGAACAGTGAGTATGAGCTCAGCCTCCCAGCTGGCAGCTTAAACCACTGCTGCAGAAAACATTTTTGTGTTAAAATGGAAAAGGTGAGGACAAGCAGTCTGGTGACATAGTTTAAGAAACCATGGGATTATTTAAATTTCCTGTCACCTGTGCCCAGATCATGTCTACTTTGCGGTAAGGCATGTGCCAAGTGAAGCAGTGGGATGGTAGAGATCATTGTTCTTGCTGAATTTAGAAGCTACATGGATGAAGGAAACATGTTAATGTGTGTAGTTTAGCTAAGATGGATCATGATCCATAAACATGCTCCAGATTAGGATGTTAACTGAATGGATATCTGTTTTGTGTTCTTTTCCTCTCTTTTTCCACTCCATATATTGTCATACTCTACATGTGCCACTCATCTGCCCTGAAGATTGCTTTGGAGACATGACAGAGGTATGGAAGTTTGAGTGAATATATCATTTTAAGGTGTACACTCTTTCAAATACAAATCCCATTTACACATGATAATAGAGCATGATAGGTCAGGAGCTGGCAACTAGTGGCACTCCAGATAAGAAAGCCAGTGCTGTGTACCTTTCTAAGAAAGAGACATGAGAACTTCAGAAATTTTTAGTGGGTTTGGGCTTTGCCACTCTCTTAGAATTTCCTTATCACCACTCAGCGGAATGAGCTGCTTACATCAAAGAAACAGGCAGCTACCAAAAATTTTTTGGCACTCTGAGAAATATAGCACAGTTGTCTTCTTTCTTTGTGGCAGTGCAGTGTAGGGCAGGGCTCCCACTACTGATGTAAGAAATATGGGTCTGAATCCAGGTCACTTTGCACAAAAGTAAAAAACTTGTGGGCATTTTATTGCCCACAGGTTCACTATAGGGACTGACAGAATCATAGTACTGTTGTCATTGGAAGTAGAGATGTCATGTAGGAATAGATTCTCTGCTTCTTTCCTGTACTGCAAAAGAGCAGAGATTGGCATGTTTTCCAGCTAACACAGCCACCTTTTTAATACCAATTTCTTCTTTTTCTCATACTGGTGTCCTTCTGGGGACAGAGAGTGTTGAAAAAAGCACACAGTGTTCTAACTGTCTTCAGCTCTCTGTCAGCTTTTGAGCTTCTGCCAGCTTCTCTTTGTCAGCTCCCAAGGCCACTCTAAACTTCAGAGGTGCTGGGGTTGTGACCAGCTTTCTGGCTGAACTTAAACTTTGCAGAGAGCCAGCCTCCTGAAGTGTGTGTTTGGTAAACAGGCAAGACTTCAGTAATAAGTTTAAATTTGTGAAATTAATTCTGTTATCATTGCAGTGTCTCTGCTATCAGCCCACTTCTGTCACTGGAATGCATAACACTGATTTCAATTTGTGTCAGCTGTAGGGTAGTACCTTCCTCATCTGTCATGGTATGTGTGCCTCTAGACGGGAACTTCCCTTACAGAGATAGAGCACGGAGCAGTACTGCACCAGTGCTTCCTCAGCAGTTCCTGCCCTGCCCTCAGCCTGTTTTATTTCACTTGCCAGAGGACAGCCTCCAGTGTGATACAGCAGCAGCATTGCAGCAGAGTCTCTGCAGTAGCTCCTGTCAGTGCAGAAGCTTGCGGCATACTTTCATATGGTGCACTAGCGCTGAATGTGAATGACTTCCCCTGCATTGCTGGAGTTGCGGAAATTCTGCAGTATGGTCCTTGGTAGTAGTTAGAAAGCAAAAGGCTGGATCAGATTGAAGAAATGATTGCTCCAGCCACCCTCGTCCCTCCCCTTGGAATACTCTGGCTGAAGATGAAAAATCAAAAAAGAGATTGAATCTAAATGAAAAGAGTAAGAATATGGGACAGATTCACAACGCATTTTTCTTACCATGTGGCAGTGCCGGAGGTTGGGATCCTTACCTTTGTGTATCCTTCTTGAGGAGAAATAGTTTGGCTGAGATATTTTGCTTTTGCTGCACACTGGCATTACTGGACAGCCTGTCCCACAAGGAGTTTCATTCATGGTTTGACAGGCTTTAGCAATGGCCTGTCTTTCACACTGACAGTTCTTGTGTCTTACGTATGTCCCATCTAGAGCCAATTTCCCTGCCTTCAGACTGTTAGTGGAACTCATAAACAGGGCTGTGGGCCCTACTACTAGCAGCTGTGAGGACTAGCAAGGCCAAGCTATTGTGTATATATATAAAGGGTATTTAGAGGATGCCTTGTGAGAGAAGAAGGCAAGCCTTTTAGAATCCAGTCATAGCCTTCCCTGCTTGAGTTTCCAAAATTCAGTTTACTTCCTGGTCTTTGAATAGCACACTTTATTGTTCACACCCTGAATCCAACAGCAGAGTCAAGGAAACGTTTAAGGGTGAATAAAGCTAGCCAGCCTGTGGCTAGTTTGGTGTTGTGGTAGAACAGGCCAGCAAACAAAAATGTTCTAGCAGGAAGAAAGTGATTTCAGTGCCATCAGAGGACAGAGTATATTATTCCCTGATTAAATATATCTACTGAGTGACAGAAGGGAAAAAGAAAAGATAATCTCAGGCTTGTCTGGCAGATGCTTACCTAAAATACATCATGAACATTTCTGCTAGATATGCTGCTGATGGCAAGCAGTAGCAGGTGTAAATTAATGCTAACTATTTTCCCCTGTGCTTTGCAAGTGCATTTCTTCATTTTGCCATGGAGAAAACAAAGCCTCAATGGCATGATCAGAGTCTCAGTGAAAACAGGACATAAAAAAATTAGGTTCTCTGGAGATTCTTAGTTCTGTAAGTTTTTTTACTTTTCTCTTTCACACTCACTTCATGACCCATTACAGCTTCTGTGATAGCAGTGGTGTCACTGTGCTCCTCAGTTCCGTATGGGAAGGATCTTCTGGTGCTGAGCTCCAGCTGGCATGGTGGCCTTCCATTGTGGCTCTACAGCTGAAGAAGAGAAATTCACGAACTAAATGTAAATGGGCATTACTGTAACTCAAATGTATGTAAAATTTGGATCTTATTTTCATTTTACTACTAAGGTGGCTTTTTTATATTCTCGTGTTTTATTGACAGTCTCTATTTCACACAAGTTGCTTACATATTTAAAAGAAGAATAGAATAAAATTCAAATAATGTAAAATGCAATGTTGAGTGTAACAAGCTTTCCTTGTGAAATCTGATGTGTTCAATGGAAGTGTGGGGTTTGCTCAATTTTGCTAACAAATAATTACAGTACAAATGTAAGGCTTATCAAACACTTCTGCCTTCTTGTGAGATTTATCACATTTGTTAAGTTTCCTGAAGCTTTCCAAAACTAATGATACTGGGTCATTTGGCTTGTAAATGAGGATTACCCTTATCTAGATGGTTATTCTGGAAAAAATGAGTGAGATTGCTCTACATCTGCTGAAATCATTTTCAGTACATGATAAGGTGCTGTGAATCAATACTAATGTTTTCTACGGCCTCTTAATGTTTCTGAGATAAGGTATCTCCATATCTCCATCTCCTTTTTTATTCTATATATTGATGACAATTGAAAAAGAAGTCTAAAATGCACCTAATTTACATATGCTTTTGTGGTGGGTTTTTCTTACAGTTCCTATTCTAATTTATCTGAATAAGCAGAAGAGCTCCTCTCTTGCTGACTGTTATTGCTGAGAATGCGCCATGAGATGTTTCATAATCCACAGAGAACCAGGGTCATGATCATTAATCTAAATTTCAGATGTCGCTTGTTTTCTGTGGTAGTTAATTCTGATACCATAAATGCCAAACAATGCAGGATCAGCCAGACACAAAAATTAGCCTGCAAGTGGCAGGTTTTTTTTTACTCTAGTGTGCAGACAGAATTAAAAACAAAAAAGTCTTGGTTAGAGACTGTGCTTTTTTAAAAATAAATATGTTTCTTTTCAAATACTTTCTCCTGAAAAGCCTGCAGTGTTGGAAAACCATCACCATATATAGACAGACTTCTTCCATTGAAATGTGTACTTCTTCCTTGTCCTTGAAAAGCTTACAAAGTATCACAGCATTTTAGAGCCTATCTGAAATTTTTTAACAAACCTGAAGATAATTCAGTCACTGTGCTTCCTTATTGTGAAAGAAAAAACTCAAAATGGCAAAAACAGCATGAAAGAACTGTAGAAACCTGTGGAAGAAATACTGAGCAATCAGGAATGGGAAATCAGTAGGGTGACATGAATTTAATGAGCATGAACTACAGAGGGCATTTTCTTTTTCCATATTGAATTTGTAAGCTTCATTTGTTAATCTTTCCCATAGCTTTCATATTAATAAAAATTTTCTTTTTACCATCCTGTCCACTGTGTGACAATTTGATATGACTCTGCTGTCAACAGCCTTCCTTTGAGGAATAGAAAATATTGCCATGGATACGTAATTGGAGTTAGGAATGCATGCAATAAGGACACTGTTACTTTTCAGTCCTACTGTGGTATGAGCACTTTACGAACAGGGCATTCAGTTTGCATCATACAGAAATGCAGTGTATTTTGTTGGTAATCTATTTTAAACTGGTTTTCCTCCTCCTCTATAGAGACAAAGCTGCTACCTACACTTGCTGCCAAACTAGTATGTCATTAAATTAGTTGAGCTGCAAACTCAGGTGACTAGAGGGTAGTTTAATGCAGGTCTTACTGCATTTTCATGTTTGGGTAGTGTCATATCATAGTATTCAGGATTTTCTGGTAGCGGGTCTTTGACCTGTGAATTGTTCAGAACCTTGGTACAATTCAGTGTCCTGGAATAGTTGTCTAATGCATGTTTGATTTATATTAATATTTTGTGAATAGTGAGAGATGACAGCATCAAAGACCTTTAGAGGACTGCTGCATGAGCTATTAAGTGATCATCCCTGTATTCTCTAAAAGTTTACTGGAATTTTCGAGATATTCCTAGTGACCGTTCAAGCATTCTTTTGTCCCTTGACATACGGCATCATAACACAGCAATACATCAAAAAAGAAAAAAGGGTTATTTGCACAAATGCATGAAAAATGGAACAAATGGCTTCATAACTATGACTTAACAAGTTTTGTTGTTTCACATTAAATCCATCTACCAAACCTCATTCCTGCTACTGTGGCTTGTGTTCCAGCTCCTGTGAACATTTACCAAAATCTGTGTTCTTAATATTAACTGCCAGGGAAAAAAAATTTTATTTTTTCCCCTAAGTGTAAGAGTCATACAAATTTTTTTCTTCCTACTGAAACCATTCTGATTGGAAGATGTCAAATTCATATTCTGCCTGTGTGGAAATATGATTGTTATAAAATTGGAATTTACTCATTTACTCCAAGGGACTGTATAGCACTGGTTATCAGTCAAATAAAGTATGAAGATACCAACAGTAAAACATGACATTATTAGGGGTAGAGGAAGTCTGTCTATTCTTGATTCATAGAAATCGTATATATGGTAGAGATAATTCATGCTATATATGTATAAAATATTGTAGAATCTAAGGTATGTCTTTGACCACCCTAGCTGGGAGCAGAGTCTTATGTTTATTCAAGTAGTTCCCAGACAATGTTAAGATAATATCAAGTCTGTTAACGTATGAAAGAAACCTTCCTGGACCATGAGTGCTGACTTCTTTGGAATGCCTAAGCCACTCAGGAGGACCTGCACCTGGGAAGATTGTATCTACCATACTCAAGCCCTGGCACCACTCTGCTACATGCGAATACAGGCTCTGCCGAGGTGCTCAGACATCCTCTGGACACCTGGACTTACCTTTGTCTATTTCTGCACATGTATGGCCCCAGTTCTACATGTGAAGAGACACAAAGGAACGTTGGGCCACCTCTGCCTCAGGCAGAATAAACTGTATATAAGCCAGCAGCGTGAAGCAGTCGGGGTGAACCCCTGGGGAAACGCTGGCACTTTGTCAGTCGGATCTCCGTTCACCCAGCACCTGCACTCACGGCTGATGCTGCCTTGGCTGTTTCAAAATTTCAAAAATTCTGTTTTTGTTAACAATCTAATAAATCATTGTTAAATTTTCTTATAAATTTGGCTGCCGATTTGATCATTTATAACAGAAATGTTTTCAGGATATCCCCTTGTTCCTTTAATAAGCCCAATTTTAAATCTGTTGTAAAACAAGAACCAAAATGTTGATGCCTTAAAATGATGTGGCCAGGGAGTCTTTCAGTTTCTGGGTAGCTGTAGCTGTTAGCTGATGATGTTCCTGAGAGCTTCTTAAATCTTTGTCATGAGAGCAGATCCTAAGCTGGTGGAAGCTGGCATGGCTTCATGACCTATGATAATCAGATCTGACAATCTTAGATACTGATGGAGTGGTAGCCTGAGTGAAATGCTTTAACAGTTGATTTGGAGGATGAATATAAACAGGCTGAAAAATATCTCCAAATTTAGTCAATACTACTACAATGGCATAGATGTGGGCCTTATTGCAAATGCCTTTCTCAGGCTCAAAGGTCCCACCTGACTACTTTTGATTTTGGCCTTGAAAAGGAGGTGTGGTACACTCTTTTGAGCAGATTATTCCCTTCTGACCCAAGGGGAAAGAACTGTTGAGGATTTAAATTTTATCCTTAAATCTGAATTCTTAATTAGAGTTCTCACCTCTGACTGCTTGAGTAACTGTGGTCTTCAAGGAAAAATTAAAAAAAATCAAAGCCAAACAGTACTTACATTTAAGTGGGATTTTGGTTCAGCTGCTTTTTTCTGAGGTCTGTCAGTGCTTCTCCAAAACAGAGGTTTGCTTGCATAATGGAGTTGAGCACGGTTCCTTCAGGGTATGTGATGTAACTACCCTGAGAGAAGAGACTCCCAGCCCCAGAAGGGCTGAAGACTTAACAGCTCATATTTCTCTCTCTCCTTTGACTCACCCATTTGTAACAGTACTTGTCATAGAGCTTTACAAATTAATTTTCTGCTTAGCACATAGTGTTTTTAGCCACCTTAAATGAGTGACTCTGGATGGTAACTATGAGCCTAATATTGACAAGGTAAGCAAAAACTGAAAGCAAGTCTAGAAGAGAGGGGTGACCTGCCTTTTTGACTATGCAGTGACCACTCGAGAAGACTGCTGGGCTGTGCTTGTAAGAGTGTCATACAATTCTCAGCTGGAGTAGTGATGAATGTGAAAGAAAGGAGCAATTGCTATGGTTTATAGATGTGAATTAGGAAATTTAGAGCATCTGTGGGGATGAAAAGACATGTCTTTGCAAATCCTCATTGTCCTAGGGTGACGTTATGATGCTTGTATCCCCATTCATGTGTTCTGTTAATGTTGGATATTATGTTCTGTACCTTTAAGACCGGCTCTGAAGAGGGAAAGTTTTGTTTTGGTTTTCTTATCAGCCTGGCGGGACACAGAGACTGCAGTTTTTTTTTGGTTTTGGCTTTTTAGCTAGTTCAGCTAGACTGTCCAATTTCTTCCTGGACGGTTTCTCCTTTCCTTTTTCTGATCATTTCGAACCTGCTCCGGACTGGGACCTGAGAAACACCAAGATCCTGCTCCTTGTGGCCTGCAGCAGCTGCCCCAGCGCCGGAGGGACTGAGAACACAGTGACTACCCCCTGAGAGACTTTCTGAATTTGTCATCTTTTTTCAGAGTGGTGTCATCCGGTATTGTTCATTCTGTGTGCTGGGGGGTGCTGTGCCTGGTAAATAAACAGGTTCTTTCCACTCCTCTCCGAGGAATCCTTCCTGAACCGTTTGGGGGGAGGGGCTGTGTGGGTTTGCTCACTGGAGGAGCCCTAATTTAGAAATTCTCCTCCAAATTTGCCCTAAACCTCGACACTCATCAACCATGAAAATATTTCAAAATGAAGAAATGTAGAGCTACAGCCCAAAAGGGCTGGGAGATTAATTCCTTTTGAGTACTTTGTAGCCTTGGAGTTGAACTACAGATATGAAAAATCTATTTTAAATATTTAGGTGCTAGCATATAGGCATACTGTTATTTTTTGGGATGTGAAATCTTTATAGTAGGAAGCTTCCATGCAGATTTAACCATATTATCTGTAGTAGGATATCCATTTGTGGAAGATTCATTCATGAAACTAATTAATAAATCTTTTAAAACTGAAACTGTCCCTTGTCCCTAACAGTACTGTGTTTGATTCTTTTGTGGCACTTCACTTATCTCTGTAGATCACAAGTTTAATAATACAGACCACACAAATTCATTCATATTCAGATTATTGATAAGAGGCTGTATGCTTTTGCACATCTCTTTTGTACAGGAAATACTGGGAAATACAATTCCTTGTTTTTGTCATAGTATTGTTGTTTCATTAATGCACCATTTTGGCTACTAATTTGTGAGATGCTGACAGAAAACAAACAGAGCTGATAGCTATTTCCTATTGCACAGATAATTACAGCCTGCATTAGTAAGTGCTTGGCCATGATGCACTTGCAGCTTTGTTGTAGTGAACTGAAGTGAATTTAAAATCATACAGATGTCTGGAATTTACTAATGGCATGTGAGTGACTGTGGGTATTCCTCCTCTTTATACTAAAAAAATAATATAGAGGACTTACCACAGTAGTTAAAACCAAAAGGGGAAAAGTAAAATTTTTATTTTCTTTCTTCTTGTTTATTACTGGAATCGCTTCACTGAAATCAGTAATTAATAACTTATATGGTGATTAATTTCTTATGACAAATACCATCCCAGTGAAAGATTAATATGTTCACTGAATCATATGTACCTGATTTAGTTGAGGGAATATAGTAGTAAAAGACTTTGTGACTGACAATGCAATTGTTAAAATCCATTTTGAATGGTGCTGTAGAGCAGTTACTCTTCAAGTCTGTTATTGTCAATGTTACTGACTGTAAAAGGAAACATAGTTCAGTGTATTACATTGTATCAGGGAGATGAAACGGTAGCCCTATTCCATTTTCCAATTAGTTTTCAAACTTAATGTTTTATAAAAAAACCAGAGCATTTGCTAAAGTCATACTAACAGAGTTCCCTTTATTTCTTTCTATCTAGATAAGTGAGTTGTGTATTTTATGTATAACACAATACTCACACTCTTTCATGGAATGAATATAGATTTTTTTTAATCAATCTCTCTGTCTCTCTGTCTATCAAGTTATATATAAATTCTTGATTTTTACTGGTGATCTGCTTCAGGGTGAGTCAATATCTGGAAGTTCTCAGGCATGGGTGCCTCTTGCTTTCTGGATGGCTAGAACCACTCTGTGCTCTGTGCTTAAGTGTGGCTTGTATCCTTGGTCAAAGACTGGGTCTCTGAGGCTTAAGCAGTAATATGTTATTTCTGAATGTTTCCTTTAGAGTGTGTTGGAAATAAGTTTCTCAGAAGGAGTAATAAGTTTTACTGTTTGTACTGACTTAACAGAAAAAAAAACCCTAGCATTTCTACAAGGAAATATTGTAGCTGGATTTTTTTCAGTTGTTGCTGAATCTGTTGTTCTTTTTTTTAATTGCAGAAAGTGAGCGAAAAAGTAGGAGGTGCAGAAGGAACAAAACTAGATGATGATTTCAAAGAAATGGAAAGGGTAAGTCTAAATACAGCATATATTCATTATTACCATGCATTTTTCTTTCTAGGACAGGAATTTTAAAAGGTTTTGGTCCTGGAATCACTGAGAGAATTTTTAAACACTTAGCTCAGCAGGACTGTGTTGTCAGTTTTCTATTTCTTTTTGTTTTCTAACCAAGGGATATGTGGCACTCTATAATGCAAATTCTTCATTCAGAGAGACTGGGGCTGAAGTCATCTACAAATTAGCTGCATTTAAACCTTTGTAGAGGATCTCTGAAAACTGAGTCAGTCTACAAGACAGCCATTTCAGTGGGGAAGGATGCTGATAATTCCTGGCTCCTTGAGTATCAAGGCTCTAGGCATGACAATGGCACTGGGGTATTCATTCACAGGTTCAGGGGTCCTGTTAGGCACCCTCCACTGGCAATGTGCTTCAGGTGCATGGGGAAGAACCCTCTGACAGGCTGTTTGGTGAGGCTGGCACTGATCGCACTGAGTGACTCTGTGGAGGGGAAAAAAAAAGAAAAAAAGCCACAGCTGTATGTGGCAGTGATAATATTTCGCCTGAAAGGATCAGTAGGGGCAGCATTTTTTCAGGCTTCAGCTTTCAAAGGTACTATCAAATCTTGTAATAAAAGCATGTGCTAGGAGATTTGTAACATATCTGATACATATCTGATATGTAACTCTGATTAAATGAAAAATAAGCTATTTATCTGTACATTTGTATAATGAGGTGGGGAAAAAATCTTGGATGGAAAAATAAAGGGCATATACTTTGTACTTCTAACTAAGAAAGCACAGAGCTGGTTTCTTCCTCTCAGCTTCTGTTTAAGTGGGTAACCAGTATAGGCATTCCTACTAGAAAATGTTAGCAAGGATTCAGAAAACTGGGATAAATTGGACATTGCAACAGCCAGGTGTGGGTCCCACATCATGCTTGTGGGCAGGATGGATTGGCAGCCCAGGAGACAGGAACACTGAAAGCTGTGGAAGTTGTGAAGCAAATCTATCAGTTGCCTCCATGCTGCCCACCTGGCCCTGTGTCCACTGCCAGCTTTTCTGCAGGTAGTGAACATGATCCTTCTGCACGTCCCTGGCCTTCTGTTCCCTCGCCCCCACTATCTGCTGCAGCCTCCTAGCCATTTCTAAGTTCCTTGCCAGGCAGTTCAGCTACTTATTCACCCAAGTCTGGCAGACCTCTCCTGCTTCTCAGTGTAAGGGATAGAGCAAGACTGGACAGATGGCAATGGCAACAGGAAACAGGAAGAACATGATGACAGCACGATGCAACCAACCTATCTCAGGTGTTCTTTTTTAAAATAGGAACTTGCCATTATGATAAAGGAGTTCACTCTGTGGGACACAAGCTACCCTGCAGAGAAATGCAATGTGTCCTCATAAATACAGAGTACAGGACATTATGGGGATCCCCCAATCTGCCAAAGCAGCATTTTTTCTCTGAGGCCTGATTCTGAGAGTAATAATAGTTGTATACTTTGCTACATTCAGTCTAGGATCTGGACAGGGGCTGCTTCCTAAGAAAGGAAGACTTACTACGAAAGAATGTAGAAGAAAGTAATGCTATTCAGCTCCAAGTTTTTTAAAATTCTAAATATGGGAATCAGCCAGGGAGAAATAAATGGTCAGTGCATTCATGCTGATAGGTTTCTTGAAGCTGGGAACTGAGTGATATCTAGTCTTCCTTACCCCAGTTTTATCAGATGTTGCTCTGGAAGAGATAAACAGCACATTTTATTGTTAGTGGTTGGTTTTGGGTGACTTCTGTTTTCCTCTCATTTTGCCAGTTATTAGGGGATCAAAGATAGACAGCTCTCCAAAAAGCTGTCTGTGACTGTTCAAAAAGTTTTCCCTATTGAATGGTTCCCATGGTGATATAAAGAACTAGTCCTGTACAGTAATCAAAAGCATCAAATGTATCAATAACACTGTACAACATATCAAATTCCTAACCCGTTCTGAGGTACTCTGTACTAAGGGCCTTAATTGAGCATGGACCTGCTATAAACTGAAATGGTGGACACATACTTTAGTAGTTTTCCAGGTATTACTACCTGGTTCCAGGTTCTGGTTCCAGGGTTGTTCTGGTACCAGGGCTGTTCTGAAGCACATAAAAATAAAATTATAAGAAGAGTTAAAAAAATCTATAAGAACAAAATGAGAGAAAAACTTCTTCCTTTTGTCTAACTTCCATTTTTCTTTTTGTTTAACCCTCTGTCCTCTAGAAAGTGGATGTTACCAGCAGGGCAGTTGTGGAAATAATGGCAAAGACAATAGAGTATCTTCAGCCAAATCCAGGTAACCTAATTTCACAATTTTACAGTTTTGCACCAATTCTTGAAAACACTTTTTCTTACCAGTATAAAGTCTGACAGATCTCATCCTCACTGGTGCAATTAAGGTTGACACAAAATTGGTGAAGTTACAGTGAAGTAAACAATAGAGATGAGTACAGGCCTCTATGTAAGGAGAGAATGGAGACTGGCTTTGGAAGGCTTTGTTTCCCTTCTGAGCCTTCTTTCTCTAGGTGAGTGGGCAGCACATGCCCACGAACTGGGTGCGGTCACCTGTAGGAGCCAGCGTGTCAGCGCTGTGAGTGTGGGGCCTGCCCCGAAGATGGTGATGGCTGTGGCTGCCCAGGGCAGCAGGGCAAGGGCAGCTGGGGCAGCCGCAGCCCGGGCATTGTCACAGCTCTGTCATGGGGCAGCTGCAGCCCTGACATTGTCACAGCTCTGTGCATGGGGCAGCCGCAGCCCTGGCATCATCATCACAGATCTGTGCATGGGGCAGCTGCAGCCCTGGCATTGACACAGCGCACACCTGGGGATCAGAGGAGGTATGGTGGGAGCATCTGCATGAGGCAGGCCCTTCCTTTACCTTCCCAGCCATTTGCCATGTGAAGGAAAAGGATCAGGCAGTCCTTGCAGACCATGGAAAAGCAAAGTTCCAAAGCAACTTCCTTTATGGCACAAGAAGAGGTACCACTTTTCCTCTGGCCCTCCAGCAATTCCCATCCTTGTTACAGAAAAGGGATGGTGCAAAAGAGCTGTTGATGTCATACTGGAGGAAAGGACGGAAAATCAAGTGTTATCAGACATGTCTAAATTGAACCCTCAAAATAGAAACCAATGAGTCTTTTCCATAGGGAGATGAAAGATCAGGTTCAATTGGGCTGATGGAGAACTACATGTTCCTCTTTTGCCAAAAGTTTCTTACAGGAAGGGGTGATCTGGACCTGCAATAAACAAGGAAACCATTACAATGCACATTACAGAGATTTCTGTAGTGGTCCAGGAACATAAGTGTTTTAATACTAGTGTAAGTCAATGCCAGCATCACTGTTAAGGTCAATGGAGTTAGCTTGTAATAAATCACAGAATATGCAGAGTGGGAAAGGACCCTCAAGGATTATTGAGTCCTGGTCCTGCACAGCACCATCCCCAAGAGTCATACCATATGCCTGAGAGTGTTGTACAAACACTTCCCAAACTCAGTCAGGCTGGTTCTGGGACCACTTCCCTGAAGGTAAAATTAGGCCTTCTGTCTACCATGAGTATCTCAGAGTTTCATGTAACTACAGAAAAAATTCACACATTTACACTGAGAAATTTTATTCCTAATAGCTAGAAATAAATTTGAACTGCTGTGAAATGTTTCAACTCCAGTGTGGTATGCTGAAGGGCTATTGCTGCTACAGATTAATTGGTGATTTTTTGAAGTTAGACCACAGAAGAGAAGATAATATTTTGATAATGCTGACAGTGGATTGAAAAAAAAAAAAGAGGAATGGTATTTACAAGTTCAAGAACTTCTAGATAGAAAATAATGATGACCAGAAGAGTTTCTATGTCAGCAGATGAAATTCTGTTTATGACTTGAGTCCACAGCTTCATTGCTCATTGTAATGTACTCTGCAGGAAAAGCAACAGGATTGGCAAACATTATGGGGATAGTGATAAAATTGTTAACTGCTGTCAAATTGCTGTTAAGCAACACTGTGTAGACTGAGTAGTAAGCTTTGGCTGTTTGATGCTTCTCTGACTGCCTTCTTGACACATCTGAGTGGTTATGGTTGCTGTGAATTGTGAAACAGGCACACAGTAAAAGCTGAGAGCAAAATTTCTGCATGTATCTATGAGTATGATTTCAGGCATTTCAGGCAGTTTTTAATTTGCAGTGCTTCATGAAAAAACAGTTTCCATAGTCTAGCTACATATCCCTTCATCTGCTTGTGGCACATGCAAGTAGAATCAAAAAATTAACATCGTAATAGGCGGGGGAAGATTCACTTTCGTCCCTATATAATGAGATCATGTTGTTCATTCCACAGGTAAGAAGAAAGGAGGACTAAACCTTTTCAGCACTCACCTGATCTTAGATTGTTTTATGTCAGTTGCAAAAGGGCTCCCTATAATGAGAAGAATTGTAATTTATTTTTTCAATAAAATAAATTTTTTTCTCTTTTAAAATTCTCCCTACAACTGTATTACCTTTTACATGGGTCATGCCATTTTCTAGTATTTCCCGTTTGTTTTCCCATTTCATAAAAATTAGGAATATTACATTGGGAAAAGGGAGGGAATTTAATTTAAAAAATAATAAAAAAAAGACAACAAAACAAGCCACAAACAGGAAAAAAAAACCCCTTTAACAGCAATATTTTAAAGAAAATTCAAAGTTTGCCTGGGTTTGGAAGGAAGAAGAGGAGTTGAGATGTAGAACACACTCCTTGATAAATAACATGTGCCTAGAAAACACTTGGATAACATAGTACTGTGATATTACAGAACACCTAGTCCATTGTGTTTTGAAATATCAATTAAAGAAGTATGCATCATTGTCTAACTTTTGCTTTCTACTCTTACCTTGCTGTCCAAAATATAGCCACTTCATTTTTTCATTTTCCCTCTTATATTTCTTTCTTTAATTTATGAAAATACTCCATTTGCTCGTGATTTAATTCAGCTTGCTGCCTCCACTCCCCTGACTAATTTTGTTTGTGCCTTGTTTTCTTTTGTGCTTCTGTATTTTCTTATTGCCACCATCATTTCAATGACATTTAACTTCATTAAAATGCAGTTTCTATATTGAACAGTCAGCAAGTCTGCTGACTGTAGTTTTGTAGTAGGTAGAAACAGAAGGCATGAAGAAATTCAGATGTTGAAAAACATAATCTGATGGAACTCAAGAGTAGTGGGAAAACTAAAAAAGCCATAATAAATGTTAAAAATACGTTGCCCTTTCATAGCTGGTTTTCAGGCAACATAAGTACTGTGAGACTTGCCTGAGTTTCCTTTGTGTGTTTCCATGTCTGTATCTCTGTGAACAGATACAAAGGCTGAAAAGTGAAACATACTCAGCAACAAGATCTCTCTCTTGATATGCATTCTTAACAATAAATATATGAAAAACATTTGTTGACTCCAGTCTGCTAATATTTCATTTTGCTGAAGTGACTTGTGCAAGGCTGAGTTTTGACCAATGAAATCAGCACACAACAGTGTGAACGAATAATGTTTTGTTGACAGGAAAACTAATTTTAAGAGCACCTTACAAAGTCAAGTGTTTGCAAGGGGGAAGGTAGAATGGTAGAATTCATTTCTGCCCTCCAGTAGCACACAGAGTAATGCAGATTAGAAACATGCTCTGAATCTGCATTGCTGGCAGTAGGATTTAGCTGGACAAATTTGAAGTCAAGTGGCATTAATTCACTCTCTTCAGGCCATTCACATGCTGTAGTTGCAAAAATTCACTAGAGCACAGCAGCAAACAAATTAATTATTTTATATTATTTATATTATATTGAAGTAGGAATTTCCCTAAATCCCCATAAAAAATAAAAAGTGTTGGAAAGGTTGCTGCACATCATGTTTGGAGATATAGGCTTTCCTTAATGTTCTACAACCAAAAAACTTTCAAACATTTAAAAAGTGGGGGGTACCACAGTTTAATCTTCAGTATACCTAGTCTGGGCTTTTCCCTGAGGGTAAGGCTGGCTCAATCTAGTATCCATCTGGTACCCAGGGATTTTAAGATTAAGATTAATCTGGAGATATCGTAAAGATTTTCTTCTCTGTCACAGGATAAACATGCTATTTTGGGAGTGTTCCTGGGCTTTCTTTTGTCCAAGTCATTTCAAGGGAAGCTTTGTCTTAGAAGTTCAGGGCAGAGACTCCTCTCTAATGTGCCAGAAAAATAAAAACAGTATTGACCAACAATATTTCATTCCTTTGCTCTAAAAATAATTTATGAAAAACAGGGCTTAGTCCTGAACTTACATAGTATTTTTAAAATATGTTTTAAGTTGCTCAGATAAATTTAAACACAAGAATGGATTTATGCCTGTGTAGGTAAATGATTGCATGCTTGTAACCTCTGTCTCTTGCCTTCTTCAGCTTCCAGGGCTAAACTCAGCATGATCAACACTATGTCAAAAATTCGAGGCCAGGAAAAGGGACCCGGCTATCCTCAGGCAGAAGCCTTGCTGGCAGATGCAATGCTGAAATTTGGCCGAGAACTTGGTGAAGAATGCAACTTTGGTAACTTGTTTACTTCCCTTTCCATTATAATGCAATAAAAATGGTAGGAAAATTTCATACAGCTTTCATTATTAAAGGGCTGCACTCTTATAGAGGAAAAACATCTGCAAGAAGCATTTGAGTTCTGCTTCTCTGCAAGAAGCGTTAGAAATCTGCTCCATCCAGCTTTCCCTTTAAGGTTGGTCTAGGCCTGTTTTGAGTATCTTTTGAGGATTTTGATCAGAGAAACTTTTTGTATAAATGGAAGTCAAATTGTTTCTATTTTGACCCATAGGTTTTAGCTCTCTGTCATAAATTGTGATACTTACTGCGGCTGTAAGTATGAAATATGTACATGTACAGAAATGATATTATTGTCTATGCATATATAGAACAAAGTGCTTTTGTCCTCAGAATCCTTAAACCAACTGTTACTGTCATCATTGCAAGCAAGGAATAAAAACTAATAGATTTTTAATAGGCTTTGGCCTTTTTTTCTGACCAAATTCCACACTTTAAGGCACTAATGATCACTCCTGTCTTATCTGTTAACTGCTTCTCCCTCCAAGCCCAAATGAGTTTACAGTTGTCTGGGTTACAGATGTTAAATTGACTCTTAAAACTATGTTCTTCAATAGAGTTCTGATTATAAAAAGATGACATTACAACAGCATACTTTGTCTTTCTGTCTTGTTTGTGTGGACTTCTCTGGGACCATTTTTACATGACAATACACAGGACCCTCAAACAGGACTGTGGAAATCCTCTTCTCTATTTGAACCATCATAAAATTGTTTTCCTGACATAAAGACATATGGAATGGAAAAAGTACTTTCTTATTTGTTTTATGTAATTCACTAGTAAGCTTGACAGATGCAATTTGATTTGTGCTAAATACTACTGTTTTTTTTTAATTGGTTGCCTCTCATTTATTAAATTTCAAACAATTTTTAAAAGGAAAATTAAGAACTAATATAATCTAGTTCCTGAAACTTGCTTTATATTCTGTGACAACTGCATTACCATGCAGCAGAATAGATACAACAATTATTTTCACATTCTTAACTAATAGCAGCTATTTTGGCTATTTGTCATTCTTTGTCCCCATCTGGAAGGCTCTCTCATTTTGCAGTGCATTGCTGGCATTTGCTGCTTGGGAAACAAAGCTTGATTTCTCACATAATTTGGTTTTCAGACCCTTCATATTCTTTGAAAATGGTTTTATTTTTCTTCTTCCTAACCTATACCTCAAACCAGGAGGTATGTTTGAGCTTCTTGTTTTTCTTTTTATGGAGCAGAAGTAAAACAGAGTGGTAGTTTTTGTGGCCCTCAAGTTAGTGTTGGAGGAAATTTCAAAAGGCAGTTAGGGTTATCGAAGTTTATGAGCTTCATACACCTACACTTGAGTGGTCTGTGTGGCAGACCTCTCAAGTGTAGTAGTACTATGAAGTCTATAGTCTCATCAAAAAACCTTTCATAAAAAAAAAATCTGTGAAATTTTTAAGAATTCTTTCATTTGGTACTGTCACCAGTCTTACTGATAGAAATGGGGAGATCTTGAATTAAACTATTTTTTAATGCAGTGTGGTGATGATACCACCAAATAAATACAATTCTGTTCTAGCATATTTATTTAAACAGAGTGGGGAATGAACGGACAGTAAGGAATGTGGAGGAGCCTGTCTTGGCACATCATAGAACCACAAATTCAGCTGTATTACAAGGCGTGAACTCTGGTGGCTGCAGGAGTGTAAAATCTATGTTGCTCTTTCACATAGTGCAATCATCCTCTGTGTCTTTCCTAAATTTGAGACTGAAAAAGAAACACGAACTGTAGTTGCCATGAAGTTTCCATGACTCAGTTTCATTCTACGATGATTTGAAATGAACATATTTTGACTGAATCTTTTATTTCAGGACCAGCACTTGTTGATGTGGGAGAAGCTATGAAGGAGCTTTCTGAAGTCAAGGACTCTTTAGACATGGAAGTGAAGCAAAACTTCATTGACCCACTTCAGAATCTCCATGATAAAGATCTGAGAGAAATACAGGTATTACCCTCAATGCAGCATTTTACTAATGCCAAGTGTGTGGACTGTCTATATGTTTAGAATTTTTGTTAGTTGTGTAGTTTAAAATGGGCCGTTCAGGTTTGAAAATGACCTGATTTTTGTCTCTTTTGGCTTGAATTTTGCTTTCAATTCTGTATCTCTTGATGATGCATTAGAAAGGGAAAGATAAAAATTTGAACATTTTTGGTGGCAAAATTTTCAGTCTTATGCAGGCAAGAGCACAGTACTCTAATCTTGCCATTTGAAAGCTCATTTCACAAAATAGATGTAGTGATGTTCACATGCCATTTTCTAGTGTATGGCAAATGCTTATCTGCATGAGTAGCTGCTCTTTTCAGCTCAGTAAGGCTTTCATACTGTTAAATGTATGTGGATGAAAGATATCTTGGACTGTTTGATATCATTTAGAAAATGGGTAGTTATAAATATTGTAGTGCATGATAAAATTGATTCTTCTGAGAGAAAGTAAACACCTCAAGTAATCATGGTCATGCTGGTAGCATTAACTTCTGGCCAGTTGAACGTGGCAGCTGCTAAACAGATGAACATGAACATTACCTCAGATAACGGTCTAGGAAATCTTCAGTATAAGATAGCATTAAGATAATGTAGTGGTTTGGTAGAAATGCTAAAAATAAATCCTGTGTTGCTTTGTTTATGAATGCTGTTACACAGATAAAAATGTAATAAATTGTGCTTTTAAAAGTATTTTCTCCTGAACATCTAGTAAAAAAACAGTGTATAGGTAATTCTCATCAGAGTTAAAAAGCAAGAAACCTGTGTATCCTTTATAGAGATGGCAATTGAAGTTGTCCATTCTGCATGGCCTTTTATTAGTCTTGGTCTGTCATTTAGGTTGCCGCTTCTTAAATGATATGTAAACCCACGTATTTCATTGTTCCGTATTTCTCTCCTCTGGGAAGGGATTAGTAGACAGCAAATAACATATGTTTCCAAGTGTGCATGGACTACCTGCTTACAATGCAGTATCAGGAAAGTTGGGGAAGGTCCTTTATTGTCTGCTCGCGTTTGTGTTTTTTTGGTTTTTTAGCATCACCTGAAGAAAATGGAGGGTCGACGCCTGGATTTTGATTACAAGAAAAAAAGACAGGGCAAGCTCCCTGATGAAGAACTTCGTCAAGCTCTGGAGAAATTTGATGAATCAAAAGAAATTGCTGAGTCAAGCATGTTTAACCTTCTGGAGATGGATGTGAGATAACCCTTGTTAATCTTTGACCAGAGTCTTAGAAAGATAGTGGAGACACTTTCCTTCTTGTTGGACACAGTGAAAGGCTCAGAACCTATAGCAATGTACAGCATGTTCTTATAGGAACAATTTTTTAGGTATTCTATAGATAACTGAGCTAGAGAATGTGAGTCCTCTGTAGCATCGTTATGCTTCCTAAATGCAAAGCATTACTTACAAAACAGAAGTATCTTTCTTCTTAGAATTATGTAAATATAACTATTTATGTTACTTGTGATTATAGGGTTTGGACCAAGTCTTTTGCTCAAGTGTGTGGGCTGCTGAGAGGACTGTAAAGATCAGAAATTATGAACTCATAACCCTATGGTCTCTGCTGTAATCAGATGCAATCGTGAATAGAAAACTCAAAGTCATTGTAACTGTTCATATCTGACTCTGCAGAATATGTTTTGCTTTTATATTGGTTCAGATTGAGCATTTTCTGGGTTTATCTAATGTTTTATTTATAATTAATGTTGAAATTATTAAATTAAGCAAGAAAAAATATCTCTATAACATGTCAGCTGGGGTCTGTCTTATAGAATATGTAGTCAAAGGAAATTAACTTTAAGTATTTCTGTTGATGTGAATTATTTGATTTATTTTAAGTTCACACCTATTCTAACTCTTCATTTTGTTACTAGATTGCTATAGAGGGGCTATAACAAACCTGAAAATATTTGCATATAGAACTTAGTATTTCCATAGGAATTAAATATAACTACACTGAAATGAAGGAAATATAACAAGCTTGTAGTTTTAATCTTTGTAGTAACATCCATACCCATGTGTGCAAATAGTGCTGACAAACATTCCCATTACCATTGTGGCGTTGTGCACTATGAAAACCGCTAGCAATTGCACTACGCACAAAGTGGGGATCTGAGTGTGTTTTCCCTTATGAAGTGGAATGCTCTCTGCCCTCAGTGCAATTATTCTGCATCCCAGAGTCTGTAGTAACTCTCTGTTTTGGTCTGCTTCACAGGTCAAAATACAATAGAAGCATGATCATAGTCCCTGTGGTTCTGTGCCCTTCAAAGGCAGGGAGGGAGAAGGTGTATTATACTCTCATTACAGTCTCATTTTTACTTTCATATTGTTTGCTGACTGTGGTAGGTCTTTAGGCTGCTGTTCATGCAAATCAGCCATGGAGAGATGATCAGCAGAGAAGAGTTGCAGTTACCATTCCAGATCAGGTCATAATCAGATGTGGTAATGAATAAAGGCTAATATGTAAATATTTACTGCTAACTTCAAAGATGAACAAGGTTTTAGAGAGATAAGTTGAACTACCTTTGCAGTGGACAGTGATCTTTATTCTCTATTGCCTGAGCCTTTAGTATTCACCTAAGATCTGATGTTTTAATGTCAATCCTCAGATTGAACAAGTGAGCCAGCTTTCTGCTCTTGTGCAAGCCCAGCTGGAGTACCACAAGCAGGCCACACAGATCCTACAGCGAGTTACTTCTAAACTGGAAGATAGGTAATGCACTTTTTGTAAGTTTCTTGAATAGTTTGTTAGTTTTACAGAGGTAGAAACCCTATGACTAGAATGGAATGCTGTTATCCTTCTCAATTGGTACTTGCTCTTTAATGAAATCAAGGACCATTTCATTAGATGATTACAAGCTGATATTTAAATGTTTTGGAGATGCATCTACTTCTAAGTATGAGTTCAGGAAAGCACCTCAGCTCAGTAAAGCTATCAAACATGAGTTAACAGAAAGTAAGTGTTTATAAATATTGAACTCAATGACAGTCGCAACTTTGGATTCCTTACTGTTTGTGCATGTATTCACAAAGTGTGCTCATTCTGAAAGATGTTAAAAATTGATTTTGCAAAAGAGTATCTTGTTGCATTCTTATCTACCTGAAGATCTTCCTGAGCCAGTAGTGAGACCCTCATTATTAACAACTTTATTAAATATTCCTCGTATCATCAGATCAAACTTGATGCAGGACTTGAGCAATCTCTTCCATCCCCATTTGTATAACTGCATATGCTATCAGAATTCCTACAACATCTTTTTTTAAGAGTTTTTCATCATTTTTACTTTAGAATTTTTGTTTCCATCAAAACAAATTGATTAGCTCCTCACACACACATCCTTCTTAAAAGAAATTTAACATTCAGGGAAGGTTTCTCTACTAATATGGTTCTGGCAGACTCCTTGAAAAAGCTGGATATAATTCCCAAGAGGAGATAATGTTCACATACTGTGCAAAGGCAGCTGTTTTCTGATGTCATTAGTATAGATCAAGTTGCTAATACTGCCGGGTCTGTCAGTATTAATTTTCTCAGAGCATGCATCCTGAAAACCTCATTCACTTCTGAGTCTCAAAGTCTTTGTGACTAGGAGGAGCACTTGTTTTGGTGGGTAGGCTGTCATGCTGACTGTTCATGGATACAGTTTGCAGCGCTGTCTAAACAGCTAACAGAAAAATTTTTAGCACTTGCAAAAGAGAACTGCAATTCACTTTCTTTATAGAAGCATTAAAAATTCCTCAGGGACAGGTGTTTTATCTGGTAGTCCGTACATTATGCCATTAACTGAACATACATGTCTACAATAGATTTCTCTTCCTGTACCAATTCAGATGATCCTTTGCCATTTTTAAATTTCTGCTAACTGGTCAGTATTAAGTTTCAGCTGTGAATGATTTTATCTTTGCAAGGACCTCTCATCAGAATGTTGTGGTAATTCAGTTGAACTAAATATTTTGCATCCCTAATTGTAAAGAGGCTGCTGGCTAAATCATACTTTATCCACACCTCTGGACACAAACAGAGCACTGTGATGTGTTCGTGCCAGAGATGAGTCAGGGATGTAGAGCTGTTACTATCCAAACTACTAGTCTTTCCCTGCTGGTGATAGGCAGGTAGCAAGTAATGCATAACCCGCAGAGTTTGGTTGTGGGTTTTTGTTTTGGTTGGTTTTTTTTTTTTTGACTATACAGGCCAGAAAATAAATCATTATTTAGTTTTAAGCTAAGCAAATTTATTACTGTTCACTGTCAGTGATGTCTACAGCACATACTGCCCATTTTCTAGGTACTCTTTGAAAGAGTGAATGGAACCTGTTTATGCTGGCTCCCAGCATGGACAATGTCTTATAAATACCAAGACTGTCCTGTGCAAGATATTCACAAAAGAATGTTTTAAAAGTATGAGATAGACTGTAAAAACTATGAAAAATTTAAAAATGCACTTGTCTTCTATTTTTTTCTTGGCCATTTAGATTAGACTTCAAGATTTCCTTCAGGAAGTACAAGTGAAAGAATTTCATTTCTTTTCTACACATTAGTAGGAAGGCATAAATGCCCTTAAAATGCCACGATTCCAGGAACTGGGAAATATTAGGAGCTTGGCAAACATTGAGAAATTTTCAGTAAAATTAATAAAAACTAGAAGGCCAGCAAAAACTATTTTAAACTCCTTTTTTCACCAACACAGTTTTCCCCAACACAGTATCATGACAGAGCAGCTGGGAAGCAGGAATGGTCTCCTTGGAGGTATTTCTTTTCTTAAGAAACATGGCTCATGCTGAGCTTTTGGGTAGTTTTTAGCAAGTCACTAGAACTATCGCCTTATAGTTCATAATCTGAAAAAAATGGTGGTTCATGAAAGCATTAAGTGTAACAGAACTAGTTTAAGTATTTCTTAAAAATTTTACTGTCTTGAATTTTGCTAATGAGTGAAACAAATCAAGGACTTTTTACTTATTTTGACCACTTCAATTATTTAAGTGGGTTTTTCTGGTTTTGGGGATTTTTTTTTAAATTTTTGTTTGTTTGTTGGTTGGTTGGTTTTTTGTGTTTTTTTTTTTTTGTTAGGTTTCTTTTTTTTTTTTTTTTTTTGCTTATGGGTTTGGTTTTTTAATGTGAAAGAAAAGCATTCTCTAGGAACTGACTTATATTGGTATTTTGGATGGTGAGGAAAACCTTGCTATAGGGATCAAAAGTCAGTAAGTTAGATGAAGATCTTTACAATAGATGAATCAAAATGTGCTACCAGCAGCAAATCTAGGGCAGATATAGAAAAGGTTAGAAAAATCCACTTGTCTTGTAAGTACTTATGAAGTGTTCTTTCATATGTGGAATTAGAAATACATGTGGTAGTTGTTCTGCATAAGCTGCTCTGATTCTGTTCATCCCTTCCCTGAATTTTACCCTGGAATCTATAAATAGACCCTCCCCTAGAAACTCTAGATTTCTCAATTAGAAGAAATAGTTGAAATTAATGATAAATAAATGGTTATTTTGAGAGTAGGGAAGAGTGGACTTTTGTCCCTTTGTGAAACAAGTATGCCAAACTGCAAATTAACCAAGTCTGAAGCTGAAGTCAGTACATTCCCACAGAGTCTTCTTACAAAATGACAAGAGTTGGCATCAATCAACTGAATAAATAATGCTTGCAAGGATTAGAAACAAAAAGTCATGGTTAAAATGGGGACAGAGATGTTTGTCTAGCTCTTCTCTAAGCATTGATAGTCATGCAACAAGTTTTCTTTATTAAGAGTGCTTGGTTTTTGTTAGGCGAGAGGAAGATAGACAAATTGCTAGGTTTCTAAAAGGAATGAAGAATTAACAACTTCATGGCACAGTCACGTTGGCTGGTTTTGGTAATTTAATACTGTTGTAAACAAAAAAATCCACTCCAAATGACTCAACTTGTTTACTATGGATATGACTGGTGGATGAGAATTTCAGCCTTGGAAATAAAGGTATTTGGTGCATCTCGTCTGCTAACAAGATACTAACTCTTGACATTTAACCTTGATGTTTTGGCAGAATAAAAGAGGCATCATCTCAGCCCAGGCGAGAGTACCAGCCCAAACCCCGTATGAGCCTGGATTTCTCGACTGGTGACAATACACAGCACAATGGAGGGATATCCCATGCCACCACACCCAAACCATCAGGTAATGGCAGAGCTTTGTGTCCATGCAGAAGTTGTATGCTTTGTTCTGGAGATTAGTTTTTCCATGAGGGAAAATGAGAATGGGGATAGTATATAGAAGAGAGATGTTTGAACTGTTGTTTCTTTGGGAAGTGTTCATATCCTCAGGCAGGAGAACAGAGATTGATTATCCACTGCTTTAAATGTGTCTTTTGGTCAAAAATTTATTTTGTCCTAGAAGATTACCCTGAAATACAGATCTTTACAAAATAGGCATTTAGAAAACCAAAATAACAATTGAAAGTTTTCCACAAAAATGCAGAAACCTAAAGCCAGACAGACCTCCATAACCATATCCTGCTTTTTAAAATCAGTTATTATAACACAATGAACCTGAAAGTAAAAATAACTGAAAAGAAAAACTATGCTATATGAGCTATTTTCTTTGTCCAAGTAGGAGCAGCACAAGCAAGATTTACCATTAGTATGAGTGTACATAATTACTATCTTAAAGAATGGTTTATTTAATATCAGCCATACCATGGAAGTCTTATTATTTGTTTCTTACACAGTAATGATCTGTTATCCCATGGTACAGCGAGGGCTGGCCTCTGTCCAGACCCTGATTTTAGTTATTCCAGTTTGCCTCAGTGACAATTGCTATCACATTCCACCTTGCAAGAGTAGGTGTTTTTCACTAGTTCTTTAGTCAGGATTTCCTTTCTTTCCATAACATCCTGATGAGAATGTTTGATTTTCTCCCACATATAGAGAGGAAGAGTATCTCCATTTAGCTCTGACAACTTGAAATAATCTTACACAACCTTGCAAACTCGTAACAATCTCCTCACTGTGCTAACAGTGGAGAAGGATATAATAGAGATTCCTTGTGCATGAGTGTGGCTTGAGTCTTGCATGCTAGAGCTCTCCTCATTCCACCAGTAATTTTCTTCTTTACTCCTTTTTTGTAGTCTCATGAACACTTTTCTGTGCTAAGCCAGAGCGACTGATGTTCATGTATCTCTCCAGCATTTATATTTCCCTCTTCAGAGGGCAGTATTTAACAGTTTCTTAAGTAGGGCTTTTATTTGGAAGTGTATATTGGTTTCAGAGGTACACCTTCTTTGAAAATTCTTGAATATATGTTTAGAGTGATTAATTTAAAGATTTTATTTGCTATTTCTTCTAAATTTCAGCTGTATCCTCATTTAGCAATGAGGATACCAAACATGCTTACTGTAAGGCTTGTTGATGTCAGCACAGTAGTCTTCATGACAAAGAAACCAAAATACACTCTAAGCATTATGTAAAGAAAAGAAAATAAGATTTCACTATAGAATTTAATAAATTAAGTCTGGTATTTGAAAAACGTGCTCTATTGAGATCTATAGAAATGGAAAATTATTGTTATAAAATAACTCAAGCATGGGCCATCTAACCAGAGTGAGTGCTCAAAACAAATATGCAGAATGTTTGAATCTGAAATTTACTCATCTTAAAGCCAGTATTCATGCAAAAGTAGAACAAATATTCTTAGAACTACCATTATGGCAAAGTGACATGTGTTGATTCATTTAGACCACTGAAAGTGCATGAACTTTTACTATGGAAATTCAGGTGGGGATATGATTTCTTACAATTTAGTGCTGCTAAATCTTAAGTATTTTGACCAGTAACAATTTTGGTTTTGGTAGGCTTGACGCTATAGAGACTTCAGGGGGAGGGAAGAGGGAGTATATTTGTTAATTTCATATAACATGTGAAAGTCCAATCAAACTAATGACTTATAATAATATCCACTAGCTAATCTAAAGGGTTTATGGTTAGATGTTCCTGAATTAGCATATTAGAAAGCTCTCAATTTCAAACTTTTTCTGAATCTATCCTGATGGCCCTGCAATGAAGTGTTTTGTGGGAATGGAGAATAAAAATCTTTGGAAGTGTGATACTAAAATTAAGAGGTTTAGGAGCAGTGGTATAGCTGTACCAGTGAAATTTCCAAATAAAGGGCAAGCATACAGTTATATCTTCACTGTCATTTTAAGCTACCACTTACACTGCTTACCTGAGGTAAACAGACAAAACATCTCTTTGCCAGTAAAGCTGGAAATATGTTAGGGCTTTTTCCTAATTTTTTGTATTTTATTAACAAATAAAAATTGGATTCCACATTGATCATGGTTGTGCTTTCAGGTCTGGGCTTGACTATATCTTGATTTTTTTGGGATTCTCAGACTTCTACCAGTAGGCACTTAGAGTAACTGAAGGCTGTCAGAAGCTAATAGTTGTCTTCTAAACAAAGAGTGGCAGTCCAAATATAGGTATTATCGAAGAACTGTCATCAGAATATTAGTGAGAACAGAAACAGCAAGATCTGTCATAGGTACAGTAGTAAAATGGGTACTCTTAAGTGTTGAGATTTATAAGCATGTTGTTTCTTGTTTCTTCTCCTTAGGTGCTCACATGGATCAGCCATGCTGCCGAGCTTTGTATGACTTCGAACCAGAGAATGAAGGGGAGCTTGGATTTAAAGAGGGTGATATTATTACCCTCACTAACCAGATTGATGAAAACTGGTATGAGGGGATGCTTCATGGCCAGTCAGGTTTCTTCCCCATCAATTATGTCGATATTCTAGTTCCATTACCCAATTAGGAATGCTGATCCACCACCTCTGACACAGATAGCTGTGTCAGTACCACTGCTTTCAAAATGCTGCTTCTTACACCTTACAAGTGCAAACTGCAGTGGTTAGAGTTACCAATTCCTAATGAGCATCTTTGGTTTACGTGTTGTCATACTATGTGGTGGTGATGCGTTGTATCTTCTGAGCCAGCATAGCGTGGATTAGTTTATTGACTGTGCTGGCCTGGTAGTAACCAGAGCCATTAGTGAGGTGAAATGGGGAAGATGATGGCAAGCAAAGCAGGTAGTTCACAGTGAAGTAGCAGGAAGTGAAGGTGGTGTTGGGAAGATAATGCCTATCACCACCGTATTACTTTTTCAGTCTTAGTTCTCTATAAAAAGAGGGAAAAGTTCTTGCCATTCCATCTTTCCCTTCCTAATGATACAGTTCACACAGGTCTAACATTGACTAACCAGAATTGTATCTTCCAACCAACTGGCTGGCTGTTCTCACAGAGAGAGCATAAGTGTAGATCCTCTGGTTTCTCAGAAAGTGAACCACTGTACTGTGTGTCCTGCTGCTCTCTGCTAAGTTTTATATTCTTAATTATCGTTAAAAGGCCTATTTCCCTCCAGAGGTAAACTGTAAGCTATCAAATGGGGATTCCTGTAGTAGAAATGTTGGACCACAAACCACCTGAATTTGCCCTTCAGGAACTTTTAGCATGCTCACCAAAATGCCAGTAAATGGGCAAGATGGGGAATAAAACTGGCATTTATTTAATGTTTCTTGTCAAGTCTTGGCACAAAACCTTGCTGCTTAAGCACCAGATATCCTTTGTAAACTTATTCACTGAGGAATGCAGTAACCAACCAAACACAACCCTCATTTCATTTGTTTCTGTCTGCCATGTGTTCTTTGAACATCATTTGTGCATACTCTCTCCTCAATGAGGACAAAATAAAACATGTTGTTTTTCTGTTGAGCAATTGAAGACATGTGGCTGTATATATAAAAACATTTCCCATCTGTTTAGTTGGTTCTCCTGTGTTCCTCCTTCCTGCACTTGGTGTGTACAGTGCTGTGCCTAGCTTCTTGGCATTCTTTTGGTAACAGTTGCAGAAGTTCTGTTAGTTTAGTTATCCAGAGTTCTATTTATCTAAATTGTACAGACTCTATCAGAGGTTTAATGTGCTGCTTCGAATGTGCCACTTCAGTACTGGATGATGTGAAATGAAGACAATTCCCTACTGCTTAATGTTTAAACTATATCATGGAAAGTATTGTTATTTCAAATAAATGCTGAGAGAATAACTAGAATGATGTTGTGGATTATTGCTTTATTGCTTTAAAAAACTGCTTTGATAACTTCAGCTAACAAGAATTTTATTTTAGATGTATTTCTCATTTCCTGCAAATGTGAAAATTTTTTTCTTTTTTTGGCATTATCATTTTACTTTAGTTAAATAAATCTCATACATATAAAGGTCTTTATAAGCAGGATGAACTTAACAGTGACCACATGAAATTAGTCTCTCAATGACTAGCATGCAGTCTTGTAGATACAAGTTATTGCTTACATTGCCTGGCACCCACAATGCTAATGAAGCTTAAAGAACTTGGTAACTTATAATTTATTTATGGTTTAAGTAAAAACAGAGGTATTGTTACAAGCAAGGCAAACTTGACTTGAAGAAAACGAATTTAAACCAATTCAAGTATTTTTGTGCAGTGAGAACAAAAAGACTTTTCCTGTCCCAGTTCCCAAGCTCAGATTCACTCCCGACTCTCCCCACCAGCTGCTCACTGGCATGGGTACTTGTAGGTGTACAGTATGTCCATAAAAGCTCCACTCTGCTGCTTCTCTCTCCTCATTTTTTCCCCCTTTTCAGTGGTGAGTCAAGGACAGGACTCATTGTGAATATCTGCTAGTGTTTCACAGACTATCTGTACCTCATTGTTCTTCGGCCTTGGTGTCCCTTTGCTAAGAGTGTTTCTCAATTTATTTTCCCCCTCTTCTGCACTCTGCCATATGGTCATGTCCCAGGGCATGTTGACAGAGACTGACAGAGTAGAGGAGTCTTTCAGAGGTGGCACCTCATCCAAGGCTCAGTTCAAGGTCAGGCTGGATGAGGGTCTGAGTAAACACACGTAATTGAAGATGCACATTGCAGGGGTCTTTGGCTGGGTGACATTTTACAGTCCCTTCCAACTTAAACTACTAAAAAAATATACATACAGATACAATTCCTGTAACTTTTTATTACAGTTAAGTCCTAAATCCTGTGGCTGGCCTCTAAGGAAGTTTCTGCCAGTGATTGGAAGAAATCTGTTTCAAACTCATTGGACGTGAAACTTTTTTACAAGTGCATTAATGGTGCCATACTATAGTTACTGTTAGTTAGTATTACTATAAACAGTTACAGAATTAATAACTATGTTAGTTACCAAGGCCTAGCAGTCACAGGTACTGCACTGTCATACCTCAGTTTTGACAGATTAGAATCTGTAGCATTTCTGGAGAGCATGCAACCACAGGGCAACAACCTCAGAGAAAAATTTACATGATTTAAAGCAAAAGGGTAGTTGGCATGCAGTGCTGCCCCACCCTGCTGAGGGGCCCTGGTTTTTAAAATGTAGGGAATGGTAATGTCTTTCAATAAATGGGACCAGAAGGATTGTACAAAATAGTCATCATGATGACATGGGCCTAGTCTTGACATGTTGCAGAATTCTTGGCACTACCTTATTGCTCTGTTCTGTGTCTCCTGCAGGTAATATCTAAATAATGCTTTATTCCTGAGGTGGCAGGATCAAAATTGGACTTGGCTAAGAGAGGAATTACCAGGGTTGACAGAAGTTTGTATCTAAACATTCAGTACTACGATAAAGAGGGTGATCCAGAAAAAAACAGGAGGATGATTGCTTTTGCACAACAGGAAGTTCAAAGCTTTGCCTGTGGAGCTTTGTGACACCTTCATTCTAGAATCACATAAGATATGGTGTTGATGGATGAAATCTTTTTTCTCTGAGAGACTTACAGCTCCTGTCATCCTGCTTCCCAAGGTGTATGTTTTCAGATATATTGTAAGAATATGACATGGGTTCCTAGTTACCAAACTTGGCTACAGAACTGCTTGTCACAGAGGAAATTAGGAAGCCTGCCAGCACTGAGATATCAACTGCCAGATATAGCTAAATGGTTTAGGTTTGATGTTGGTTTCTTTTTTTTCTGTTGAACTGTAAGGTTCTTAGCCAGCTTTATTTATTGCAGAGAGAATCTTTGTGAAAAACATAGCAAAATACCCCAACAGTTCCCTGAACAATTCTCCATCCAAATAAAGAAGCGATTGAAAATGTGAGCTTTTTTCTTCTTTTAAAATACCCTCTTCCCTCCAGAAAGAAAGAAGATGGGAGTCACATCCGGAATTTTGTATTCAAATCTGGCTTACAGACAATTCTCCCTTTGAAGATAGTCATACTGCTTTTCCCATATGAGCTACTCTGACAAGACTTGAAATCTGCTATGAGGACATCTTTTCTAGTTTCACACTTGTAGGTCTTGCAAATCTTTAGGCCACTTGTATGCTAATAGTTCTGTTTCAGAAGAATCCCAAGCTTCTCATCTCTCAAGGATCAGATATGTGTAGGTGAGTGGAAATTGTTCTTCCCAGCACAGGAGCAGGCTGACTTTGTGATAAGCAAATCATACAATGAATTTAGGTGTATAATTGCATAACACTGTTTAAAAGCAAGTACACTCTATAGATACGTTTATTTTTTGTAAAGCACAGTAGGTTGTCTTAGACTTAAGCTCAGAATGTCTAGAATGTTCTGTAATTATTATTTTATAATTTCTAAACTTTTAGCCATTGGTAGTTGAATCACAGACTTGGTGAAATTTCCAGAAGGCTTTTCTGTCTTTCCTTGCCATTTGATCTAAAGTGTTGCAGAAGATGGGAACAGATTTGTCATACATATTCTTGTTATGCACTGTAATGTACAGAAAATTTCTGAGCTGGTTATCTTTGTTAGTATTTCCTTGGAGATGCAGCACAGTGGAGCAGTCAAAGAAACAGCAACTTCTGCTATGCCTTCCTAGAGCTGCTGGCTCTTGAAAGCTCTGGTTGCTCTGGGACACACACAGAAAACATCTCCCTTTCAGGTGCCTCTAGGGCAAACAGTGGACAAACTGAAGTCCTTGAAGTGAGAGCCATCTCCTGGCCCACAGCTCATTTTTTGGGATAGTGGCAGCCAGCCTCATGCTTCTTGTTCTCCCTTCCACTGTGCTTAGGGTTTGTGTATTTCACTTTCTCTCTGCCTTTGGTAAAACATGGAATTGAAGCACTAACAATGCAGGGAAAGATAAAGGGGCTCAAGCTCATCTGTCTCACTGTCATGATCCGCTCGTACAAGTGGGGGGTCATGATTGTTCACTAACTGATTTCAGAATGCAAAAACAACGCAGAGGGGATTTCAATATTAATCAAAACAAATGCACCTTTATTGAGTGTCCACAGCAAACGGGATAGAAGGATTAAAAAGGAGATGAAGGTCAGAGAAAAAGAAGGGGAAGGTATAGCTACCAATGGAGAGACAAAATCCTCGTGGTCCAGCCAATAAATCTGCCTTATCACGTCAGGGAGAGTCTCAGTGTCTTTGGTTAACTCAGGGGTCTTTTATAGTTCTCCGCTGGGAGGGGAAGAGGAACAGGACAATGGAGAATAAGTCCTTTGAAAACAAGTACAGAACAGCCCAGTTCAGGACCCATTGTTTCAGGACTGGTTTCTATGGGAAATCAGTCTTGGTCCAGCGAACACATCTGCAGGCAACACTTGGCAGGCATCCCACCTCAGTCAGCCCAGGGCCCTTGTGTTAGAACTTTAAGGGTCTCGGTCTCAGTCCTTGTTGGGGGCAGGGGGGGAACTTCAATCTCCATCACTGACGACGGTCACGAGGCAGATGAAAAAGTTTCCATGGGGGATCACCAAAGTTACCTCAGAAAGTTAGACTTTCTCTAAAGCAGGTGGCATCTGGCCAAGAGGCCAAGAGGAAATCCATGGGCTATTGTGATGAGCGGTGACCGTGCAGCAGGTGTAAGGCCGCGGTGACACAGCAAGCAGACCTGCAAACAATCACTTGGTGAGCATCCACCTCCACCAGGCCAGGACTCCAGGCAAGGTCTCAGGGTCCTGGTCTCTGTCCCTGCGATGGTCGTGAGGCAAATGCGGGAGACTTCGGACTGTCTCTTACACTCACCTCGTCTGTTAATGGAGAGGCTCCAGGAGAGGCTGCACTTCTCTCTGACAAGATCTGCTTTAGCAGCACCTGCAGATACAACTGTTACTTATTTGGATCACTGTCTGAAACTGGAGGATTCAGCAATTTATCCAGCCACCATCAAGAGTGCTTATCTAGGGAATTTCCTGTCCCTCTGCAGTCACTGAGGGACACATCCCAGGACATGTCCTGTGCTCAGAGCTTTCATATGGGCAGCAAGATCCTTCAGTGGGCACTAGCTGCAATGCACATCACCAAGACAGCTGTTTTAGTAGAATTTCTAATGAACATATATAAGCTGGAGGTGCAGTTTTCCCAATTTAGTATTTATCTCTTTAAGAGAGGTAGAATTTACTTTGTTTCTGTTGGAAATAGTAAAACCATAGCATTGTAAAAGCTGATATCTGCTATGCATTATGATTCTGTGTGACTGTTACAGCTATAATGGCTGGCTGGCTGAAGTATTTGAGGGGTACTGAGGCATCTAATGGTGACAATATACAACTTGAATAATTGCACCAAGCTGACTGCAGAAGAAGAATTCCACAAATACCTTGGGAAATTTTCAAACATTTAACATGCATTTAAACTAACTGTATTTAAAGTTTGGTTTCTTGAAGTGCCCATTGAGTTTTTACTTACCTGAATTGCCATCACAGGTTTTGTTTGTAAGGTTCCTCAAGTATTTGCATTTATTATTCAGAAGCAATGAAAACTTGTCAAAACTCATCTGTGACCTGACCCTTTGCAATTGACAAGCTAGATAATCCTCTGCCAATTCTGCAAGTAGAACTCAGTGCAGCATGCAGTTAAATTTTCTTGACTTCTATTGAGATCTATTAGGTGATTTCATCTTCAATACATCTAAAATGTTGAGCCAAAATTGGAGCACTTAATATAACTGGACAGTCCCAGTCAAACATTTCATATCTGCACCTGCCTGGGTCTTCCACAGATCACAGTAGGAAGAACCCAGAAGATCCTGGGTAGGAATGTAAGAGGTATCATATGCCTGAAGCTTCAGCTCATGTATAGAGTTGCATGATGAACAAGGCCTTCTTAGCTGTAGAAGAGTGAGAAAGGAAGTTCAAGCTACTAGTAGGAAGTTCCACCAGAACCATCCTCTCTTATTGCTGAATTTTCAGGTAATACTGGAAATTAATACTTCCTAAATCATAAGGAAACAGCAGAGTAAGAAAAAGAGGGAGCAATTTTATTTCTTTTCTATTCTTCTAGATAAAGGATGTGTATTCCTGGAATTTCTCTGATTTTAGCTTGGAAGTGAAACATGATCAGAGATGAACCTAGAACAAATACTGCATAAAGAGAAAAAATAGTCATAAATGGAAAATCTTGCAAGCATAATTTAATTCTTAAGCTTGAGATAAAAGGTGGCCTCTCGCAGTCCTTTTGCATTAGGCAGCAAATAGCTTGTAAGCAGCTCCAGTTACTGTAATGCAAACTTAAACCATGAGGAAAAGATACAGTATGATGACAGCATCAGTGATGATGTCTAGAGGAAGCTGCAGATGCATTAGCTTCATCAATCCTACAGTGATCTTCTGATCCAATGTTGTACCCAGCTCCCCTGTGGGGTATAGGCAAGAGTGGTGCTAAGGTAGCAGATCAGTTTCTGCAACTCCTCTAATCAGGTGCTTTAAAGTGTCATCTTCCAGAAGCAGAACAAACTACAGAGTTAAAGTAAGTAGAAAGCAGCTGGCATGTTTATGCCATCATTTTAACACTTCTGATCAAGAGGATAAAAAGCCTGGGGCGCCACAGTGTCCAATATGACACAGCAGAACTGATATCTTGGCTATGTGTAAATCTGAGATAGCTGTTAAAAATGAATAAGCTTCCAGAGGTAGGACATTGTAGATCATTTCACCACATCCTCACTATTCCTTCTCCCAGAAACTGCTCCTTGCTTTCACTTTGGAGCATCATGAAGTTATTCTTTGCTTTGAGCTGGAAGACTAGCAGCAGCTCTGGGGTTCCCAAAATCAGAAGGTCACATTCTACCTGATCAGTTTTAGGTTCTAGGATGGAACTCAGCATAGATTTGATTTCCCATGCTGATAGAGAATTGTTGCCTGGTAATGCATTTAGATTTAACCCTCCAGCTATGCAATAGGGATGATAATAATTCCGTATTTCACAGAGTGGATGAGGATTGATATAAATGTGCATAAAATTCTCAGAGTTTTCACTGTGGAGTTGAGAAAAAAATAAAAATCTGTTGTTTACTTTGTAAAACTATGGTATTAATCCAGCCAAAACAAAATTTCTGCTTTTATTTAAGGCCAGATATTTTTCTTTTGACAGTTTAAGAATATTTACAAAGCATTAATACTCTAAACTTCAGCTGAGAGTCTGAAAACAGAATTAAGCTGAAGGTGTCTTCCACTGAATTCTGGGATTGTGTTTGGCAAAAGAAAAAGTATTAATGCACTGCAATTTCACAGTTATCTGGAGGTCAAAATATTAACACTTCACTAGACTGTGCAGCTAAATGGTGAGGTGCTTGCCACACCTTCATGTCTGAGGGCATGTCAAGTAATACTGCAACAAGAGTTGGTGCTTCTACTTCTATTCTGATTCTCAGCTTGAAAAAGTAATAAATAATGCTGAGCTTACAGATTTTTCATTTCTTTATGTCTAAAGGAACTTCATGCAACTCCAAAATTCCCTGTAACCCAAAAAAATCTCTCATTTCCTGCTTCTCTGCAATACTGAAGTATGAGGAGCGGTATCAAGAAACAAGTCAGCTTATCTGGCTTTTATGCACACTTTGAGAGATACTAATACTAAAACCCTGGTAGAAACTGGAATCACAGATATGTGCTAAAATCTTCCTCCTCATGTCAGACACTGGATTCTGACGGTCAGCAATCAGCAGATGCCACATTGGAGCAAATGTTTCCATTTTGCACAAGAAGCTTTTCACTTGATATCTGAGGCATCTATTTACTTGGTGTTTGCCTCCCTTTTGATAGTGTGCTACTGTCAATCTTTTTCTAAGCTTAACACAGGTCAGTAGCCCATTTTTGTCACAGCTCCTGTGGGAAACTAGAGTAGGGAAAGATCATGCAGAAGCAGAAATTTCACAATCCTTGCTGAACTTGTAGGCTTTCATGAGATGTAGAAAATGTAACAGAACATTCTTGATTTCTATTTTGACAAAATGCTGGAAAGAATTTTGTCAATTGATGATGCACAACCTGGTAGTCTTTTTGATGTATTATGATCGTGGTTCATTCTGACATGCACTCAGCAGCCACTGGAGAAAACAGTCTGTTTCTTCAAGCTGCATACAGCCTATGGTACCACCACCTTTTCAAGACGTGGGAGGGATGTAAATTGTTTTTAGTGACTGCAAGACGTTTGAAATGAAATACAGCAGTCGATCTTTTGGATTTTGGACCATGGTGTGTTACAAACGCCTGATTTTTTTGTTGCGGTTAGGTGCTAGCACTGTGAGCCGGTAGAGGGCACCCTGACATTTCATTTTAGTGTTACTAACTTTAAAATACGTATGCTCTCTTTCTGAAATTTAAAATTTTAAGGGATACTGTTAACAGACGTAGTTTACTTCTGTAGATTATGGCTATTATACAACTAAAATTTTGAAAGTCTGCTTTTTCAATATCATCAAAACCTGAATATTAGAATTTTAAATTCCCCAAACAACACAGAAGCCCAAGCTGTGGAAATTGCTGAAGCTCATCTTATTTGCTTTCATTTGTCCCATTGTCATAATGTGGGCGATTTTTTTTTTCATATAGACTTTCAGAATTAGTTAATAAAATACACCTAAGTTTTGAAAAGTCCTGCAAAACAGTTGAATAGCATCCCCATCACTAATCTGTTCTGTATAAAATTATTTTTAGCTGTCAGCTTGCTACAGATCATTCCAGCACAATTTTTTTTTTTATTTCAGTCAGGCACACACACACTTAGACTAAGATTTTTTCTCCCCTCTGCCCCATATAATAATAGAACTGCAGATACTCACCTTCAGAAAACATAAAATTAAAAAGAAAAATCTGAATAGGTTCTGAAATTGTTTATTCAAGCAAAAACTATTTGTCACAAAATCCATCTGTCAGCCTTTAGCTAGAAGAAGAGTAGCTTACTTTGGGCCAAACTGTCTCAAGGAATATATTAGAATGCGAATATTTTGACAGGTTATAGGATCTTTCATCTGAAGTTCCCTAAATATTTCACATATATTAATTGAGGTTCCTTCTAGTAGAAGAATTTTTTAATTACAACTAGTTTATATTTGAGCCCTTGAGGAATAAGTGATTAAAACCTCTTTTTGCAAAGTGTCTTTTGAAATAGTTTTCTCAGTGCTCACTGTGAGCATAAGGTAATTTCAAATGTGTTTCATTTTGTTTTGTTTCTCTAAAAATGCATTAAGAGTAAGAGGAGGTGTGGGAACTAATACTGTCTAAGAATTCAATAATTTGTAACTTGACTGCCAGATATAAGCGAGAGAATAAGGAACAATAAGTGTTTTTAGGAGTAAAGCTGTATTCTCCAGGGACATTCCAAATGTTATTCCTATTGGTAAACAGCAAAGATGAAAATACCTCTTAAAAATGCTGAAATAGGTACTACTCTTCATGAGAAATCTTAAAACCATCCACACAACTAGATTGTAATCATATCAACCTTATGCTGATGTGCAGAAGGAGAGAGTGCACACAGTAAGAAGGTAATAAACTAAGGCACTGGGAACTTGGTATAGATGAGGCAGAGAAGAGTCAGGATTTCAAAGGTACAGGAGCAATGATGGCAAATCATTGCCATGTGTCCCTGCATGACTCCACCCAAGATGTCATCATCAGTGCCAAATGTCATCATCAATGCCAATGCTTTGTAAAATGTGTCTTTGTCCAGCATCGCACAGAGACAAGTCTTTTCCTTGGACTTTCACTATTCCTAGCTATCATTTTGACCATTCAGAATTAATTAAAAAGAGAAGAAAACAGACTGACAAAAAGAAACTAGGTCTTTTTATGTCCTTATTGGAACAGAAAACTAAGTGAAGAACACAAGAGTGGGGATAGAACTCCTTGGATACAGGCTTCTCTTTCCATCAGCACACCACTGCAGGAGGGAAAGATTACAAGCTCTGCTCCAGGCATGACAGTGTCAGCACATTCCTTGCAAGCATCATGAATGTGCAAAGTAGAAATGTTTTGTTGATGAACTCTGGAAAATCCCTTCTAGCAACCAATCTTTGCTGTCTTTATCCCTTGGTCCTTTCAAAGCATCATTAGTGACAGCAATTGTATCAGCTAGTTCTTTGTTCCTAAAGACCTAGGGGAATTCCCTACAGTTAAATCCATCTGGATTACAAAACACAAGGTTTCCAAGGAATTGTCGGTCTCAATGCCAAATTATTTGGATATTCTGTGCTGTGATAGATTCTCAAAACTTCTAGATGGCAAAATATCTTGTGATGGCTGAAAGCAAATCCTTTTCATAGGGTGTTTAAATTTTCATTCTTTTCCAAATATTTGATATTTTTGTCTCAAAGTATTTTTTATTTGCTGCAGGATTATTGCAACCATTTCCCTAAGGTACTTAAGCATAATAAGCCACAGGTGACAGGCTAGCAAGCAAGCAAGAACTGAGTGGAATGAGCCACAGTATGGACCATGGATCAAAAAGTGCCAGGAGAACAACCCCTGCAACAGCTGGAAAGGCCTAGTCTGATAGCATTGTGTATCTGTTTGAGACAGCATGTGGCTGTAAACATTCCCAGCAATAAGAGCTTGGGGAAGCTGATATGTGGACACCTGGCACCCCAAAGAAACAGAACATCCAGAACTCAACTGTTAAAGCATTGTCTGCCAAGCCCTCAGGCAGAGCCCATCACAGAGCCACTAGACTGTGTCACTTTTTCTGCATCCTCAGCATTCTAGCATGAAACTCTGTGCATGTGTACATGTGTACAAAATCCTTTACCTAACACAATCCATCCTGCTGGTTTGGTCCACTTAATAAAGTAGTCAACTCATCTATATCATGCTATACGGTGTTCTTGTTCTCTGTAGTATATGGTAGAGATAATTCATGCTATATATGTATAAAATATTGTAGAATCTAAGGTAAGTCTTTGACCACCCTGGCTGGGAGCAGAGTCTTATGTTTATTCAAGTAGTTCCCGGACAACATTAAGATAATATCAAGTCTGTTAACGTATGAAAGAAACCTTCCTGGACCATGAGTGCTGACTTCTTTGGAATGCCTAAGCCACTCAGGAGGACCTGCACCTGGGAAGATTGTATCTACCATACTCAAGCCCTGGCACCACTCTGCTACATGCGAATACAGGCTCTGCCGAGGTGCTCAGACATCCTCTGGACACCTGGACCTACCTTTGTTTATTCCTGCACATGTATGGCCCCAGTTCTACATGTGAAGAGACACAAAGGAACGTTGGGCCACCTCTGCCTCAGGCAGAATAAACTGTATATAAGCCAGCAGCGTGAAGCAGTCGGGGTGAACCACTGGGGAAACGCTGACACTTTGTCAGTCGGATCTCGGTTCACCCAGCGCCTGCACCCACGGCTGATGCTGCCTTGGCTGTGGTGGTATTTCAAAAATTCTGGTTTTGTTAATGATCTAATAAATCATTGTTAAATTTTCTTATAAATTTGGCTGCCGATTTGATAATTTATAACATTCTCCCATGAGATTATGTTATTATCAAAGAATTGAAGTTACCTTGCTTCAAAATATTTTCTCCTTTTTCATGAAAGATAACTTTTTTCTTACATTTAAATGTAAACTTTAATTTCTTACGTCTGAGCACTGCAGAGTTTTTCTTTTCTTTGTTAAAGTCATGCTTTTGACCCAAAATGGAGAGTGAAAAGACTTAATGTTCTGCTATCTTGTTTTTAAGTGTTCCACTGAAGCAAAATGACTGCTGTTTCTCCTTGCTTATGCATTCTATATGCCATATTTTTATTGTGTTTCAGTAGAAAGAACAAATGAATAAACAAAACCCTTAAAAAAACTAGTATTTCTAGCTTTAGAAAAAGTACTTAAAACTTGTATTCTTTTCAGGTGTTTTACTCTGAGTCAGTATTCTAAGATAGAAGGCCACTGGAGAGAGTTTGTAACTAAATAAGGCTCTTTATTTTTCATGTGCCTTAGCCCATCTTTTGGTAGGATTTGCTAAATGATCTTGACAAGCTGATGAGGCTTATCAGTCTGTAAATCACTGTGCCCTCCTTTCTCCACTTTTTAAACATGGGAGCAATGATTCTCTTTTTCCAGTCACTGGGAACTTCATTTGACTACCATGGCTTTTCAGTTGTGATAGAAAATGTCTTGGTTTCAACATCAGCTAGTTCCCTCAGGACCCTGTTACATAAAATGGTGTCTATAGATGCATTGATATGGAAAATTACTGTACAACTTGCACCATTGTAGACAATGCACACCTACTTGTTAAGAAGCTTGCCCTGAAGGAGAAAATGTTGATAAAATAATACCAAGTCCTCTCTCCTTTCTTGAAAGGATGCTGAATGGGTCACTAACCCTTACTACAAACAAGTCAGACAGACCAACAGTGTAGTTGGAGGGGTTAATGGAATCTGAAAACCTAACATCTTTCTTGTATACTGTCAAAATCAGCATACAAACTAATTATAATCTTCCATTATGGTAGCTAGTTGATAAGGTAATGAAATCTAGAAAAGGTGTGTGGTGGCTTGACCCTGGCTGGATGCCAGTTACCCACTAAAGCCACTCCTCTCCACAGCTGGACAGAGGAGAGAAAGTATAACAAAAGGTTCCTGGGTTGAGATAAGGACAGAGAAAGATCATTAATCAGAGACTGTCACAGGCAAAACAGGCTTGAATGAGAGATATTAATTGAATTTATTACTAATAAAATCAGAGCAGGATAAAAAGGAAATAATAGAAGAACTTAAGGAGCACCTTCTCCTCACCCCAACCTCTTTCCCAGCTCTACCTCCTTTCCCCCAGCAGAGGAGCATGGGAGCATAGACAGGGAATGGGGGTTATGGTCATCGCATGTTGTTTCTGCCACTGCTCAGGAAGGGGATTCCCTCCCCTGCTCCAGTGTGGGGTCTTTGGAAATTTATAACTAGTTCCTCCTCACTTACACTTGGCCTTTTCTAGTGCTCTTCAAAGTGGAAGTTTCACACTTGTGTAGTTCAAAAAGAGAATATAGCATAAAGATCTTTCTAACATAGTCAATTATGTAAAGAATTTTATTTGTTATTATAGAGACAATCAGCATTTCACCTCCACAGTCCCTGTATTGAAAATTTACCTTACTTCATCCGTTTTCTTTGATGACATATGTATGTTTCTATAGTACTTGAAGAACAAGGCAGTTAATATTAATGATAAGTAATTTAAAAGTTTTTGGATGCTTTAGCCCTATGTAGACCTGAAGAATGTTCTTCAGCTCTGTTTGGGTACTTGTAACTGCATGCTAAAACAGCACAGTGCAAAAGAAGCGTTATCACGTTGAAAATCTCTGCCTAGCTGGCACACAAGTACTTTTTCTTTCTATTTTCTGTTATAGAAAACATTCCTAATGTCAAGCATTACTAGCACACCTCTGGATTCTCTGCATATTTCATTTTACAAGAGAAGCTGCATTGTCCTCTTTTTTTTTTATATAACTTCAAAAAGATTAATTAATTCCTTGTGCAGTAAGTACCAGAAAAATAGTTGAGTAACCTTTGAAATACATTAAACAGCTCCTTCAGATAGTGTGAGTGAAGTATATCATGTAAGTCTCATAGAGGTATTTAGCTAGAGTTGCAGAAGACAAGCTGATAGATGACAATGACAGGTCATTTAAGAAATTATCTATGATTTCTTTTTCATGCACAATTAGGAAGGCTTTGTCTTACTTTCAGCTCTTCAGCACCTTTGAGCAATTTGCACCAGGCCAAGGTAGATACCTACAAGTACATTTAATCCACTGAGAAAAGGTTGCACAGCATTCAGGGAAACTGAGAACAATCTTGCTGAAGAGGGAAATGCTGTTTGCATTTGGAAGTGTTCAATATACTCCTTCTTTTTTCACTTGTTCTTAGAAAGCACCTTTTAATGGATTTTTGTTTACCTCATCATTAATATCTTCAACTCAATGCATCCAAAAGTGGTTTGTGAAAAGGTAAATTTGAGTCATAAAGTTTGGAGGTAGAGAGACATCAACAGAGAGGAGGAGGAAAACAATGCCCAGAATTTTTTGCCTGTTTTAATGGCTGCACCGAATTTTCTGCTACAGCTTACATCACAGTATCTGTCATCTAATAGTTCAAATTTTATTGTTTATCTCTTTGAAAGATTTTCAAGTTTTCCCATGCATCTTAAAATCAGAAGTCATACTTAACTGCATGGATAGTAAAAAGTAAAAATCCACGTTTTGGCACATTGCTAGTTGATGCCCAAATTTTCATCTACCAGCACTCAAAAGTCCTTCTTGGCAGGGCTGTTCTTTATCTGTTTATTGCCCAGCTCCAGCAGTATTGATACTGGGGACTGCTGTGACCCAAGCGCAGTACCTTGCTCTTGGCCTTGTTAAACCCCATGAGATTCCCACTCCTTAAGCTTTTCCAGGTCCCTCTGGATGGCATTCTCTCCCTCAGGCATGTCAGCTGTGCCACTGAGGTAGGTGTTGTCTGCAAACTTTCTGACGATTCATTCAATTCTACTGTTTATGCCATTGGTGAAAATATTAAACGTACTGGACCCAACACAAATGTCTAAGGGACAGCACTGATCTCCATTTGGACATTGGGCTGTTGACCACTGGTCTCTGGATATAACCATCCAGAAAATTCCTTACATACCTAGTAGTCCATCCATCAAAATCTTCTCAGTTTAGAGGGAAGGTTGTTGGGAGGGACTGTGTCAGAGGCCTGCTTACAGAAGTCCAGATAGGTGACATTTGCAGCCCTTCCCTTGTTCACAGATGAAATTGCTCCATCATAGAAGGCAAGATCTCTCCACCACCGTGTTGGTCAGGCAAGATGTGCCCTAGGTGAAGTGGTGCTGGTTGTCTTGAAATACTTTACTCCATGTATAAATTGTATTTGGTGGCCAGTAGCTACCAGAGTACCTGAGGGGTCAGTACTCGGTCCAGTCCTGTTTAATGCCTACACAAATAAGCTGGATCATGGAGCAGAGTGTGCCCTCTGCAAAGGTACACAAAGCTGAAAAGAGTGGCAGATACACCAGAGGGTCATGTTGTCATCTCACATGGATTTTGTCTGGCCGGAAAAATGGGCTGACAGGAACTTCATAAATTTCAACAGTGAGAAGTACACAGTCCTACACCTGGGCAGGAGCAGTCCAGCAGTGTATCATTGCAGTAAAGAAAATAAATGGGATCCTGGGCTGCATTAAGCAAGGGACTGCCAACAGGTAGAAGCAGGCTATCCTTCTCTACTCAGCAGTAGTGAGGCCACATCTGAAATCCTGTGCCCAATTCTGGGTTTCTCAGTCTAAGAGAGACATGGATATACTGAGACACTCCAGTAATGTGCAGTGGAACTCTTGGGCAGCACCTCATCAACCCCTCTCTCATCCTGTCCTGTGAATCAGTTGGACAACAACATAACTGGCCACCTGAATGAGCCTATTCCTACATTGAATTCAAAGGCAAATGAGGAAAGAAACATGAATGATGAGTGAAATAGCCCAAACTTTGACCACCAAGTTGCACCCACTGGACTGAGAAATTACACTGATTTTCAGGCCTCCTGCACTCAAGAGAGTATAGCGTTTCCAGTGGAACTTCTGGCTTTAGACTATGGAGTTTATCAGTCAGAGATAAATGGCTGTAGGTCCATTGCCTTGAGAATTTGCTGCTGGAGGTACAGAGCAGAAGTAAGCAAATCTCCCTGTCACAATGACAGGTTTCTGTGTTTACAGTTTCAGCTGGAACTTAATTGTGTTTTGGGTTTCAGGGTGGAGGATTGGTGGCTCCCTTAAAGACAAGCAGAAGGCAGTTTGTGCCTGTGTCCAGGCTTAAGGTGCCATCTGAATGGAATGGGCCAGTGCTTTGGGGATTATGACCATCAAATGCTGCCAGGCTCTGATGACTCTTTCCTGGGGTGAGATGGAAGGAGTACCTCCCATGCTAAAGGATTTTGCAAGGAACTTAGGCAGAGAAAGTGAGTGAAAATAGCATGGTCTTGGGTGCTACTACACTACTATATGTGCTGCAGGTCTGGAGAGAGGAGAAAGGCTCTTACCATGGAGAGCTCAAGTTAACTGTAGACTGCCCCAGCAGCATCTGGAAAGGAAAGATTCTTTACTTGAGTCCCAGCCCTGCCAGGGTTTTCCAGAGCTGGTGACTCTAGGAAGGCAAGACAGCTGCTGTTGCCGCTTCTTTTGCTCATTGCCTAGGACTGGAAGGACAGGGCAATTTACCCACCCATCTCCAGCAGTGATCCTTTGTGGGAATTTCCTGTCCCAAAATAGCAGCCACTGACCTTTGGGATACATCCACATCCCATATCTGCCACATCCATATCTGCATTGAGGTGCTGTAGCAGGTACCAGCTGTAATTCACATCACTGCCAGAATTATAAACTCAAATAAAAATTAGGCTTTCTAATGATCCCTCCCCAGTCTCCTCCCACATCAAGATGGCAGGAGGTTGACTGAGGATATAGGGAATTTGCACACAGAGAGGTTTTAGCTCGAGGTGGAGACTTCTTGAAGTGCGAAGGGGCTCTGCACACCCCTGGTTTCTAGGCATGCTTATCGTCCCACCATTTCAGCTCCTTGCTGCAGTAAGCAGCACGTGTTTCCATGCCTCAGCTGACATAGAGGGGCAGCAGCTGGGAGTGGGAGAAGAGGGCCAGGCAGATCCCCTCACAGGCAGAGCACTGACAGCATTGCCTGGAGAAGGAGGGTACCATAAGTCCTGGGGTACCCCACAGATATTGTGGTATCCTGCAGAGACATGGACAAGGCAGTGAGCTCCCTTGCAGCAGGATGGTGCTGGCTCTCCAGGGCTCTCAGGCCCAGGCAGGCTTGGTGCAAACAAGGCAGCTGAAAAGCAGCCTGCCTTCACTCCTTTCCTGCAGCCCTGTAGCATGCACGCCCTCGCTGGCTGGTGTCCTGGGACTCCTGAGACCCTGCCAGGCTGCTGTTGGCTCCTCTCCCTGCCCAGCCAGTTCCTTGTGATCTTGGAGAAGCCTTTCTCCTCTTCCTCCTCATTGTGGGAAGCGAAGCTCTCCTGCAAGCTTACATGCTCTTCCTTGGCCACAGAAATATTGCCTGTCCGGCCTAATCTCCTCCAGGAGGTATCCAAGAGAACACTGTCTGACAGGCCTTCCTATATTCCTCTCAAATTTGATTTGATTTGCCCTGTGCACCTGTGCAAGATGTGTACTTCCTGCAATCCTCAATAGCTAATCAAATGTCATTAGTTTTACCCAACCTGGTAAAAACCTGCAGTTTATAGGATAGTTTCCACAGCATTTATTCATCTTGCTCTGAGTATCAGCCTGATACATAAAATCATTTTGGTGGCTGTAAAAACACAGAAATTGTTAAAGTATGCGCTAATTTATTAATTGTAATAAACAATTTTATAATACACAATTATTAAATTATTATAAAAAATTTAATAATACACAATTTGTTTGCACTATTTAAGGAAATATGTATATATTTATAATGGTAAAACCTAAACTGAATCCTAATGTAGTGTTGCAGTTGGTTTGATAGGTGTTGTGTCAGAACTGAAATCCTGTAGTGACCAAATTGATGACCTCTTCTATCTCTAGCAGCTTTAAAAGGAAGAATTAAGCACTGTCAGTGAAGAACTTGAAACACACTTAAAAATATAATCTCCCATAATCTTCCAATCAAAATCCTCTTTAATCTGTTTATTATATTTCATCTTCTGGTTAGGCACAAGAACAAATAAGTGAAGAAAAATGCTACATGCTTCAGCCAACATAAATGAGGAAAATAGTTCATGTGTTTCTGTTCTGACCTGACAGAGCCTGAAAAGAGCCTGGATTTTACTGATAGTTTGTAGTCTGGCTTTGCTCTATGAATATGTTCTTTGAGTTTTCTGCTAGTTGCTATGGAGGGTAATTTCTTTGCCAAGGAAAGAAGACTCTCTTCTTCTCCCTCTTTCACTTCCTCCCTCCCTTGCCCTGCTCAGTGAACACTTAAAAGATCTACTGTTGGGCACTGTTAGACTTCTCTGAAGCACTGCACTGAAAATCAAATAAATGTAGACCAAATGTGACTACAACAAAAATTTTTATCTGGTGTCTGACTGATGAGACAACTAATATCCTCATGATTTAACCAGTTACGAGGTTTGGAGTAAAGAAATAAATTTTCTTTAGATCAAATAGGAACAAAAATTATAATTTTTTCTTTCTCCTCAGTAGTGTAAAACATGCTGAGGATCATCTGGGAGGTTCACCAAAGTAGGGGTCCATGTAGGAAACTCTGAGATTTGTGCGACCTTCTGTCCTTTCTTCTCATTTCCTGTTTCTTTATACTTGTGGATTTTCTTCATTTGGCTTTGACTTTTCTGTAGGTTATTGAGAAGTGTTGTGGGTTCAGTGGTGACACACAGAATAGAAATCCTATAGCTGGGCCTTTTTTACAGTGTTTTTTTTTCTTTTCAACAACTAGACTTAAACAGACTTGTTATTGTCTTACTGACTTGCTGCAACCATGGATTCTAGGGCTATATCTAAGAGTGTCATTGAATCTTCAGTTACTAATCTTAAATTTCTACTAAGACTGTTGATTGATTTTGATTGTTATAATTGCTTTGGAACAGCCCTTTTGTTCAGCTGTACATAGCAATATATCTTATTACCAGGCCTGTGAGATTTGAGCTTCTTATTTGACATTAACTGAAGAATTTATTCCTACTGCTTGCTTAAAGGTTTCCTGTGATTCTTTTCAAAGAGAATTTATTCCTTTTCAAAATTAAGTGGCTGCAAAATGAGAGACATTCATTCTCTGACCACACTTCTTTCTGTGTCTATCATGAAGCAAGCTGGATAGAGAAATTTATTGGCTAGTTACTAGGGAACTATCTCTTTTACCAACACCTTCAGTGTGCCAATATGAAGAGATCCCTGCCAGTGTAGACATCTGTTCTCTTACCTTGAGTATAATTAATGATGATCTGGATTCCACTTATCTAAATAAAGATTCAGTGCAATAAGTGTAAGTGATATCCCATTTCCACTTCAGTGTGGCTATCATCCAGTCTCTTGAGCTGACTAAATGAAAATCTTTGGAAGCTAAGTAGCTGGTTCATTGCTCTTTTTTAAGTCTCAGGATTGTGACTGCATTTACTCACCTTGGCTCACACCAAAATTTCAGTCTATATAAGAAGTCTATGTTGATATAGAGCTCTGTAACACTGGTTTTAAATGTAATTCACAAATGTGTTATGAAGGATGTGTAAAGATGAAGAAGAAAGTAGTGTGTTTAGGATCCAATTTTGCATTGCTGATAAAGACTTCATGTTTCTATAATTACTGATAGTAGACACAGAGGAGTGAAACCAGAATTAAATTATGTTCATGGCTTTTTACATGGCATTGTTTCAGGTCTCTTGACCAGTTCAGTCAAAAGGCAAAGTTCATTGTCAGAATTTCTTGCAATATCTCCACTTTCATTTAAAAAGCTCTAATACTTGCACATGACTGGGTATATGAGAAATCTTTTAAGTATGTTTCCTGCCCTCATAGACGCTTAAAACACTTAGAAGATTTTCAAATGCTTTTAAGAGTATTAAAAAAAAAGGGGGGGGGGAAGACAGCTAAAAAAGAGCATTTACAATAATAACTTGGATCTAATTATTTTTAAGAATCTTCTGGTTTTGAATGGCACTTATGCCTAATCGTCATGGAGTGGAGTCTGATACACATATTTGAAAAATCACAAAGACAAGAAAATTCCCCATATGAAAAGGAAATTCTACATCCCCAAATTCTGCACTGAGAGGAAAAAAAAATTGTATTTCAAAGGTGCTTTTGTTATCATGGTGCCCTTTCAACCTTTTGGGTGAAGCTCTCTATAAATAAACACAATGCTCTGGGTCTTTAACTGCAGCTGACTAGTTTTAGCAATGCATCTCTTCAGTGAAGGTGTCATTCAGCCTCCTGTAGAACAGTGGTAAAGGGTAGTTTCACTTCTATTTCTGCTACTACTGAAACATGCTACTTCTGAAACACAGGTTCTGGATGAGGTGAGGCTCATGTACAATGTGTGTGGAACCTAAGGACAGAGGCCCATGCAGCCTTCTGGAATACCAGACACCAGGAGCATTTGACAGATTTCTGGATTTTGACAGATGATTTTTTCTGTACAGAGAGAGGGAAACAGGGAGTGGTCAAGTTGAACAGGTTATTTTTGGGCAGGCAAGAAAAGAGGGAAAGAAACAGCAAGTAGTAGTATAAGCAGACCCCGAGCCACTGTTTTGTGGCAAAAACTTAACCTTTTCTATTGGTCCATTTTTTGGCCAGTTATTTAAGTCAAGTCTCTTTATTGTGTCCATCTATAGGTACAACATTTATTATAGTGGGGCTCAGGTTTGTTTTGAAATAATTATTCTCTGAAAAACTGCTGTCAGGTCCTTTCTGTGTCAGTGTTTTTATCTCACATTATATATATGGAGTACTTAAAACATCTTTAAAAGCAGTGGCATTTGAAGGCCACAATTTATCTTTCTGTGGTACAAAATGAACTGATGTGTGTGTGGCAAATAAGGAAACAAGGAAGTGTTGCTTACTCTGATTTTTATTCAAACAAAAAATTCCTCTTATCTTTCAAGAGAAAATATTCTGATGAATACCAGAGTTCTTCAAGATTTCCAAATGACTTTAAAAATATTAAGAATTCTGACTGATATGTAAGAAACCATGCTTCACCATGTGAAGAAGTGAGCAGTTCAATAGATGGTACTTGGTGCTTACCAAGCAATGCAATACTGTATGCAAACAAAACTGATGAAAGACATTTTGTTGCCTCTTAAATGTCCAGTACTTCTTTGTCATATAAAAGATGGAACTTACAGACACATAATGCATATATATATATTTTGCGTGACTATTAAAGAATGCACTGTTAAAATTTTACCTAAGTGAATATGTGAATAAGTTCTAAATAAGAATATTTAAAATTAGTTGATCCAGTTCCCTAATATGGTGAAGCACCTCTTAACATATATTTCAAAATGTTTTGGTTTTTATAGGGCTTAATAATTTTACTTGCTCAGAAACATGCATGCATTGTAACTCAGCCAGAGCTCCAAACTAAGGCCCAAATCCAAACATTTTTAAAACTCGGATATGATCAGATCCAAAGTTTTGGTTCAGCTCATTATAAGACAGCTGCAAAATCTGGATTCTGATGCAGTAACTTCCTCAGAATTTGTAGTGTCCAGATGTTTGGTGGGGAGCGTTGCTTGTTCAGGTCATTCCAGCATTTGTTCTTGGTCTTTAGTTTTTAATATATTATTATATGTTTACATTCATCTTTTTTCTGACATATCTGTTGAGACAGTAAGTTTTATACTGAGTTTGAAACACTGAAATGTCTTTAATCCTGGTTTTCTTTTTTTTCTTATGCAATACAAACAGTGGATAAGCATGATACTGTAGAGAGACCATCTTGCACAAATTTGTTGTGAGATTCTGCTGCTGGACACTGTCTTGGATTCAGCCTTGAGGTGAACCAATGTATCATTTCAGGGGCTGGAAATTCTCAAAACCTTGCTACTTCCTTGTAAGACCAACTAAGTTAATCACTGCAAATTTAAAACCATGGAGTAAAAGTATTTTAGAAGTTTTATCTCACTAACACAATGATGTCATGTTCATACTCAGTTAATAATGTCATTTAGATTATAATATCCAAGACAAGTTGTTTTCAAATCCAGGACTGTATAGCTAGTGAAAACCACACTGTTTGTAATACACTGGTAGATCAAACATTTACATTTATTATTATGAAGTTTTTGTTCCTCCTTTTGGAATTGCTTTACTCCGACATGTCAACTCAACCCCCCCATTGTTACTGATTTTTTGCTTTCTTTACATATGATAATTATTCCAATGAGTTGAAAAGTGACATTGTTCTTGAATTATTACACCTTCTCTGAAATGTTCATGGAAATTAATCTGGAGGGGCTAATACTTTTTGATTTAAACTAATGATATCACTGAAGTAGCTACCTTAATCACATCAGAATACACTTCAAGAGACTTTGTTTTCCTTTCTGAGGAAATTAAGCCCAGAGGCCAAAAGCAAGGATGGACTTCTAGGTCAATTTATCTAATTTAGAAAACAAGTATCCTGTGACAGTAAGTAACTGGCGCTAAAAATAGTGACTGTTCTCCTGACTCTATATTGTATGTTGTGCAATGTGCAAGCAAAACCCCTCTATGAGTGACTGTAGGCAAAAATAATTTGCTCTGTGATAATTTTATCTAGACATAAAATGAATTCTGTGCCCCACAAACATACTTCAATTCTGCAACCGTGTACTGCAGGCGGTGACCAACTGGCAGCAGAGAGCTGGAGATGTGACACTTGTGCATGTTCTCCCTGCTGACAAGCCCTGGGCTGTGAAATGGTGTGTGCTGGGGTGGGGAGGGCAGGGCCATTCTTTGCGTGTCTCCCGTGCCCTACGATCAGTGCTCACTTGGAGTGCGCTGTGTTCAGTCAGTATGACTTCATTAACAGGGGACAGTTTCAGCATGTGAAGGAAGGAGGAGCAGTGCCTTCTAAGTCACAGGGATGTTGTCAAAGCTGAGCTGCACAGGAACAGCATGCAGACAAATGTTTGGCACCAGAATTACACTTGGGCTCCAGCAGTTTAGCCTCTCAAGTCCGGTTACACTCTGCAGCCAAAATCAAAATGCTCTGATTTCCCAATTTATAGAGACCTTTGTGCCTTTGTATTAGGCTTCAATCTCTGCTCAGTTTAACTTACTTCATGGTATATTAGGAGGAACTATTTGCAGTAGCCTGAAAAGGTGTAAATATTTACTTACAAGAACAGCATAAGGTTTGTGACATAGAAAAATTGACAAAATTATTGTACTGGGAGCTGAGCAGGACTTCCCGCTTCTGCAGCTTGGTAAGGTGTGAAAGTATGTATACTGGCTAAACTCCTACTGAGCTGTCTAATAGCAAGAATTTTAAAGGGAGGGCTCAGGGACTCTTTTGTGTGCCATCTTTACTGGCAATACTGGTATATTTTCTAAGTAGCCTTATTGATCTCTGAGCTAATTCTTGGATGATAAATCACTGTTTAAAACATGTGAGAAAAGCAAAATTAGATGATAAAGCAAAGTTACCTTTACAATCATGGGGAATCAAAACAAGTGGTTTTATAGCGGGCCAAGGAATTGCTGACCTTTTTTTTAGATCTCTGCTCATCAAATCCATCTCAACTAGCAGGGCTCACTCTCTGGCATTTAGCAACAGTGTCAGGGAGTGTACAGAGTGTACTTCCAGCACCAGAGAAGAAGTTGGAGGGTCCTCATTTGCTTTCTTTATGGTTCCTCCTTAAAGAGTGTTTCTAGTGTATCTGGCAATCTCCATTCACCTACATGTAGAGACAGAGGCATGTTGTACTTCTTCATTCATATTTTCCTGGCAATCTGCACAGTAAGAATTTGTGTATTCTTTCTAGCACATAAACAAGATCAAAGGTGACATTTTCCTTATTTCTTAAATTAACTTTTAACTCTAGTAATAGTAGATGTTAAACATTTTGCAGAACAATCACACATGCATGTTAGTGCTATGAAGAAAGGATCCTCCATTTTCCTGACACATGTTAATTACACAAAAGAAAGGAGGGAGAATTGCTTTGTGGTACCATGGAGTAGAGCTGCTAGTACTGGAGTCAGATGATAATAAAGAGAAATTAGCATAGGCTGAGCAACCAGAAAAAGTACTTAATGAGTTCACATCCCCAGAGGCATAGGGAAAACTCTGTCATATGGAATGCTTAACATTTCATTTTTAACATTAGACTGCAAAATGCATTGAATGAGGGACTAATCCTGCTCTGGCAGAGGAAGGTACTTATAATGCAACTAATAATTTCAGGGCCAAATTCTCTGCTTTCATAAATAAGCCAAACTCTGCTGAAGTCAAAGGAGACCCACCCTTTCATGCCAACAAAGGATATAGTCTTCCGTGCACTCTGAATGTAGCACAGTTTTGAATGGGGATCATTAATCCCCACGAAGCAAGAGGCCTAGCAGAGTACTTGGCTTTCCAGGAGAGTTTTGGGGTTTTGGTTTAGCTCTGTTTGGGATTTCCCCCCCTCCCCCACTATGATGAAGGCCTGAATAAGAAAAAGCAATCTGTGGCATGCTTTCTTTAACCCCCTGTGTGTAGTCTTTGTTGACTCTCATAGAAGTCTTTGTCATAGTTGTGTCTCATTAAGCTGTGTGATTTTTTCAAATCTGGTACTGCAAAAAAAAATTGCATTGAACTAAATCTTTAAATTTTTTTAACAAATATATTTGATGCAGATAAGGGCATCAGCCAAAAGAACCAGCATTCTAACTTCAGGCATATTGCTAAACAACCTTTGTTGTTTTGTTTTATAGTTTTTTGGGGTTTTGGGGCTATTTAAGGTTTTGGTTTTTGTGGAGGTTTTTTGTTGTTGGTTTTTTACTTTTGTGATCCTGATCCATCAGTGCTTATACCTAGTTTAAACAGCTAAATCTCTCTCCCCTCTCACTTCCCTCTGCTTCCACCAGCTTCATTCCAACAAATAATAGGCTCAAATGTGGTATTAAGACGTACCCTGGGAGATCATCTAACCTCTCACTTTCAGACTTCCAAGTTTCACATACTTAGCAGCAATTCACAATTTATCTTCTCTGCTAACTGCTTTTCAAAGCCTGAGAGAATTATCAAGACTCACTAGCAATTCCTCACTAGTGGAGCACTTTTAGGCCCAGAATCAAAGTTGCTGTCATTGGATTAAAAAAATTCTGATCAGATTTAGTCAGAAATAAAAATAAGGATGGCACGAACATGCTGGACTGTGATCCCCATTTATTCATAAGAGCCATAGGCAACAGAACACTGCTTGAAACCCTAGAGTGAAAGAGTTAAGTGTGATTCTGTGCACGATGTGGGCAGAGGAAGCACAAAATTTTTGCAAGCACATTAATATATTTTTTACCTCAAGATTTATGATCAGAATGGGCTTGACTCTTCCTTCTGTTTCCCTTCAGGCTGGGCAGGGCCAATGCATGTAAGAAATTAAGGGAAATCTTGCCACCAACACCAGCAGCAATATGCAGATGTGCCCTGCAGACAGACTTGATGGCAACTGCCAGTAGTATTCTTGCAACAGGAGCTGAAAGGCACGGCTTTGCTGCTCAGGATTTTGGCATCCCTGCAAACCTTTTTCAGTGTGTGTACCTCTTGGGGTGTTAATGCAATGCTCATCTTCAAAAATACTCTGTTCAGTTTCAGAAATGGCCTTTCTCAGGTCATCAGAGGTAGTGTAGAATATTGCTTTCCACTGCCAGAAGAAGGACTGATTTACAGATCAAGAAGGGACAGACCTTGTGACATCCTATTTCTAAGTGTGCACTAATAGCAACACCAGATGTCAGTCCAGGTTCTCTCTATTTACAGTTGAGCACCAACCTGTTTTTTTTTTTTATTTTCACTGTGTAAAGAACTAGCTGCTCTGGCTGGAAAACACCATTTCTTAGTCTGAAAGATTCTGGGCTAGAAACATTTAAATTATCAATCAGATACTTATGTGATAATTATGTAGCATCTTCAAACACTTCTAAAAAGAACAGGGCTTTGCAGGATAAATCTGCCTAGGGGTGGAGCTGGGAGGTAGTCTCTGGGATTCTCAAATAACACCATATATTTTGTTCAGAGTGACTTTTACCCTGGCAAAAAACCCCTTCTGGACACTGAGATTCCTGTGATTTGCATACTTAGTGAAACTTCCTCGGTTTCTGCTCTCACAAGCACAGTTCATAATTGAACACAACCGTATTATTTTATTAGAGGGAAATAAATGGTTGTCCCTGAGACTTTCACATGAGAGCCAGACAAATTTGATAAAAGAATATTTAGAGAGTAGTTCCAGCCTGTTGTTCCAACAACAGTCGGACCACACCTTATTCTCAGGCATTATAGAGAGGCAGTGATTTGTGTTCTCCAAAAGACATTTTGCAAAATAGATTTTCACAAGGATGTTAGGCCATACCAGAAAAACAGAAAAGGGGTTCTTCCAGCACATGTCTGTGGTCAAAAACTGAAGGCTTTTAAAATATTGTTAAGCACTCTTTGTCATAGACTACCTTCTGCACGTTCTGAAGAGTTCTGGTTTCTATTGTTCACTTCTCTTATTTCTGATGATAGAGCACTGCACTATCTCACTCTTCTTAAGGTCAATACTGGCTGCATTTATAATGCAGTCCATCTTGAGACACCTCAGTGCCCCAAATTTATAGTTTCGCTGTTTGTTGCAATTATAGATATCCTTAACCTTTAAAGAAGACTTGTCTCCAGACTGCAAGTAGCCATTAAGTTTGGAGCCTGATGACACAAATTTCCTAATGTCCTCATCTGGAGACACATAAATACTCCCTGAGCAGTTGCATTCAGTGCCCCAGGTGATGACTCTCAAATGTCACAGAACCTGTGCCATGATAAAAGCAGCAGTGTTGCAGGGCATGTAAGACATTGTAGAGTTGGAGGCCTGATGCCATGATGAAGCACACTGTGAAAATGTTAGTGCTGGACTTCAGAATCACATATCCTTTGGCAGTGTCCACATCCTCATTGGTAAAATTCACATGGGGACACATGGCAAGCCAGAGAGGAGATATCCCTACAAGTAATCTCATTTTCTTGCAATGGTAGTGTTGGTTTGGTTGGATGTCTGTCTCAGTTTTTTCTGTGGAAAATTTAAAAATGGTTTTGAAATTTGGTGGAATTTTTTTAATATGCTCAGGATGCATCTTCTTTTTGCCTTTGATCTGCAACATATTAGCCTTTTTGTCATCATCTGTTTATCAGCCTCCGTAGCCTGAAGCTTCCTACTTCCGGTGGAAGTGTAGTTTTAAATCATCTCTGGAAAGACTTCTACCCACTGATGAAAATGTCAAACCCCATAAATTTTGCAGCCTTTCTTTAGAGACTTCTTCAGTTCCAGGGAATACCAGGTACCCATAAGGGCTCCTTCTTCATTGCTGTAGATGCAGAGGGTGTGGCAGCTTTCTGCTTGAGCATGGCATAAGGGAAACAGCAGATTGCTTTCTACCTTAATGGGAAGCACAGGAAGAAAGAGCCCATGGGGTGGGTAGACTTTTACATTGAACATCCAAAAGCAGCCTGTCAGGGTGTCAAAAACTAACTCCACGGTGTTCTGGAGGATAATGTTTTGTTTGCTGGTGAAGAAGTAGAGGCTACCAAAATCTTACTGATATATTTTTCTGTCAGTGACTGGCTTGTAATAAAACCAGAATTTTTTCCTGCCACCAAAAATCACTTTTCTGGGGCCCAGCAGTATGGACAGTTTGGCAGAAAGTTTTCTACCTCATATTTTTTCAGTGTACCTCTCATGAACAGTTTGGACCTGATGTTAAAACCTACCATTTTCAGGTAGTCCATTTTTCATTATGTTGTGTAATTCACATATCCAAATCTGGCCCCTGACAGAGCATTCCAGTCATTTTCATGGTAATATTCAATGCAGACATGGATAAACATCCATTAAATTAAAAAGTAGTAGGAACTGCAGGACTGGATGGACATCTAAAAAATTAGGATTCTGCTTTACATTCACCACATTGTAACAGGCAACAGATTTAGCCTTTTTTTTTTTTGCCACATACATAAGTGGCCAATGAAAAGGGTTGAAAGCCTCTTTTTTTTCCTCCGTTTATAGTCATCTGGAGGGAGGAGTGTAACCGCTATCTTTAAGGAACATAAACTGGCACACAGACTTGTAAATAGAGGTCAGTGTAGTGTTGGGGTCCTGTACAGCAATAAACTTTCTCCTTTTCACTGTTCTTTTTTCAGAATCTACAATGGGTCATCACTGTATTCTTATTTTTGCATGATCTACAGGCATTTCCAAACATTTTTACACCTTTTTTGCAATAATAACTGTTTATTTTGCAAGTCAAAATCCCTATTGATTAGAATAGTGCTGTGCCTAGAAATGCTGAGGTTTTGTTTTTCTTCAAAAATCATGCTGTTCCCTCCATAATATCCAGTGATAGAAGAAGGCCTACATAAATTTGATTTTCAGCAGTGTTGGGAAAAAATGGGGGAAATAATGAGGAAATAAAGATTTCCTCATAGACTGGGGAAGGCTACTTAGCTTCACAGGTAAAAAAATTAAAGAGTATATGAAATTTATACTCATGCTGGGCACTTTTGTGCATACAAGTTTGCCACCTTGGGTGATTAATTGCATATGCATTTTTCCTTTAGAAACTGACTCACAATGAAGTAGCCATCACAACCTTTGGCATTATGTGCTAGTACAATATAGCCCTAAAATTTTATGTCCATAAACAGCTGAATGAATTTGCTGCAATACTTGCAGTGAAGAAGAGATTACTGTCACTGTTGCTTAGAGCAATTAAATATTCCAGGTTTTTAGTCCATAGTTTTTCATTAGGGGATAGGTTGCAGAATTCTGAAAATGCTGCCATATATTTTTTTCCACAATAATGACAGCCAGAAAGAAAGTTTGGTCAAAGCCTTGATCACTTTGCAGGAGAGTACTCACCCAATCTAAAAAATTCTGTTGCATTCATTGTGTAAATAAATAGTGGGGGAAATAAAGAGTAGTTCATGCTGACTTCAAGATGGAGTTGAGCATAACTAGCAGGTTCAACAATGAACAAATGTTTAATAAGATTCAAATATAGATTTTGGACCTAAAGTAGCAAGTCTGAATTGTTCTACATTGTGTCCAGCTCCAAGGTCCAGAGACTGTCCAGAGCTACAGCCCAACATGTTTCCTTTTGTCACCACTTAACTTCTTGCTGCTGCTTTGTGCTTCAGAATAAATAATCATGGTTTGTACGTGCTAAATCCTATTTCTTCAGCCCCCACAAACTGGCTTGGCTACCTTTTTATCAGCAACATCCTGCTGATGTTCTCTGAGAGCATGGGAACTGGGATCTTCAGACAGCCCTCCACATTATTTGCAACATCAAACTACAGATATGAAGAAACATATCCTTAGATGAAGAAGCAACTCCCACCCCATAATGGTGTTAGAGGTAGCTGTAAGATCCATCACAACTACAGGGTGAGAGAGCTTTCCACCACCATCATCCTTTCCATGTGACACTGATCTTGAAATCCAGTTTGTGGTTCATGGGCATACTGGCCATTTTTTCTGGTCCACCTGGTCTTCTTTTGGATCACTATATGTCTTTTCATTATTGCCTCCTCCTGCATTCTGAAGTTGGCATTTTCCTCTGGTTCTTCTGAAGTTGGCATTTTCCTCTGGTTTTCCACTTTTGCAAACAGCCTTGCCTGTGTCTTGTAGCACTGAGCAAAGCCCCAATTTGCCCTGTTGCCCTGTGTGCCCATCCTGCTGGACTGAATGAGGGCACAAAAGCCTCTTGGCTCATTAAAACATATTTATTTCTAGATAAGTATATACTAGATATAAATATATGTATTTTTTAATCTGAATTCTTCATGGCCCAAAGGACAGAGGCAGGCAATGACAGAATTGCCTGAGAACATGTGGGTATGATAGTGTCAAGAAATGGCCATCAGCCAATCCTGGTGCAATATGAGAACAAGTTAAACACACCATGTTTAACTACAGGTGCCGTAAAACGTATGAAAACACATAATTTTCCTGTAACTGTTCTGGTACTGTCAGGTCCCTTTACACTATGTGGTGTTTGTATCCCAGCTTCTTGAATTAGGTGTTGACTTTCTGGAACGTGCCAGACACACATATATCCATATATACTCACCTTTTTTTTTTTCTCTTTTTTTGAGTTGGAAACAAGCAGAAAAGAATGAAAGGGTTTGACACAAACATGCAAACAACATCTCTCTCAACTGTTCTACAACCTTAGAAAAAAAATGGGGTGTAGAAGTTGAAACTGCCTCCAGGCAGCTTGAAGTTTTAGGATTGGCACTTACATACGGATCATACTAGGCCTTACTGAATTTGGCAGCCATGTAGGGGTTGTGTTTTTCACATGGATGAACTGTTCTTGAACAATTTCTCCAATGTATTGAGCACAAACCGGCTTTTCTTCAACATTGAACAGGCAAGTCTCTCCTCTCTCTTTCTCACCTGTTCCACCCCCTCCCATCCTCCCATTAACAAACGAAGGTATTGTGACCACAGTGGTGGTGGATTCTGTCTAACAAAAAAAAAAAAATATTTCTGATAGCATAGTGCTGTTAAGGGTGAGGAACTGGAAAGAAGTAAATTCACTTTGGGCTAGGTTGCAACCCAGGCAGTTGTGCCATAGAGGGAACACACAACGCTATTGCTCATATACTTTGCATGCTCCATATACTTTGCAGATCAACAATAGCAACAATCCCAGTGCAATGCTCCAGAACCAATAGCTGAAATCCCTGACACATTGTGGGTTGCTCACCTGCTGTGCACTGTACCCTCTAACAGAAAACATAGATACTGCTGTTCCATTTCTGGGAGGGGGGGAAATGCAACTCTGCCCTCCCCATGCAGCATTAGGATTCAAGCCTTCAGAGGAGAATGGAAAATCTTGCTTTTCTTTACATCCCAGGATACAACAGACACGGGAAGGGAGTGGTAAAATATCTATGATGTGCTGAGAGTGGCTCTGAATCCTTGACCCACCTTTTGTCTAACTTTTGGGTTATTTTCAAAGTGTTGTATTTTGTATTTTGTGTATTTTGTAGTTTTCACCATATGGCCAACATAGAGATAAGAAAGACCTTTCTGAAATTGTTAAAAAAAGGGATACCATAAATACTGTTACATTTTTAGAGTGAAATATTTTCTAAAAATAAGCCAAATAGCTATTTTATATAGGAATAGGGAAACTGGTACATTCAACAATGGTATTAAATTTTTTTTTAAAATTTCCTTTTTTTTTCATTTGAGGTCATATCAGGAATATGGATTGGCAGAACATTGATGTATAAGTTATTTGTTTTTGCTGAATTACTCTGTGAGGAAATAAAACCTAACAACCCCCATATATTATATTAGAGTTAACACAAATGGTAAAAAGCATTACAGCTCTATCTCTCAGAATTTCCTTTCAAATTGTTTTATACTGTTTTTTTACTACCCAGGTATATTTGAATGAAATTTTGGATCTATGGATGCCTCATTTTTGTTATAGTCAATCTGATTTTTTCTCATGTAATAAGATTTTATATACCCTGCTACATTTCTTATGGCTGTCTTTTTTAATCTCAACGTTTAATATATAATCTGTTTAAATGTCATGATTTTACTTTCTGTGTTTGTGTTTTAGCACTTTCAGCAGTGTTTACTTTGAACGCTTATGCTGCCCATGTTTTCTGATTCTGAAGCATTAAGGCACGAAATTACTTTTTAACATATGGAGAAAAATACTGAAACCATTTTACAAGGCTATATGTTTTCACAACTTGTTGATTTCTTTTTGGTTTGTTTGTTTAACAAAAAGCAGCAGCATTGAAACAGTGATGAACTAATGATTTGATTATCAGAGAAGTTAGCCACTTAAAAAAAGAGCAGAAGGTTTTTCTGTACTTTCCAAAATCAGATTGTAAATGGGTGAGAAACAAAGCACAGCACTTTAAAAAACATCTGAAAGCCAAATGAAAGCAGGGAGACACTTCCTAAAAAGCCCCATGCAGTTGTGTTTAAATAAAACTGTTCCTCATTGAATAGTGAATATTCCCCATAGGACATTCTAGCAAGATGATGTAAAGTAGTTCGGGTGTGGGAGGCCATACCATGAAGAACAGGAAATAGTTGAAATCTTTTGATATGTTTATAATACTAAGTAAATGGGAAATGGCTACAGCTGAGGTTGTCAACTACTTCACAGTCTGGCAGATGGTCACATTTCACTGTCAAAAATTCTCTGAAATTGCATACAGAAGCAAGGTGTGCAAGCAGTTCTGCAGCCAGTGCTCAAAATATTCTCTTAAAGCAATTCGCTTTCAGTTTAGAAGTTTTGCTTTGGTATTCCTTTTCTCTTCTTTGAGGCTCCTAAAAAGTCCACACACACTTGTAATATGTAAGTGGGCTTTTTTTTTTCATTAATAGGGTAAGGATGCTCTTTACTGCTCTGAACATGCTTTTAAAAGAGTCTGCAGCACCGGCCATGAAAATCTTAGAAGACAATTCTGTCCCTTCTGTTTTGCTATTTGTAGGAGATGCCCTCCCTCCCTCCTTCCCCTTCTTTCTCTCTGCCTCTTCATTTTTTTTCTGTAAAAAGTCAGCATATCTCCTACACAATGCCTCAGAGAAGGCAGGCTTTTGCATACGTCTCCTCTAAAGCACTGAGATCCTGATTTAGGAGTACCTTCTTTAAGTGAACTCTAACTACTCCTGAAACTAGTAGGAGTTTCAGGAAACTCAATCTGAATCTGAATCTGAAATCTGAAACTCAAAATAAGGAGTTTAGGATTTACTCTTCAATCTGAAGTGAGTTTATTTGGTTTTTGTTCCCCAAACATTGTATAATATCACCTCATTTTTGATGGATTACAAAAAAAAGAAAAAAAGGCAAACCAGACAAAAAGAGGAAAAAAAAAAAAGCTGAACAAAATCAAAGCCTGACTAAAAAGGAAAGGCTTTTTAAACAGTTATGTTTTTTAGATTTCACTGTTTGTGTGTATCATGGCAGCACTTGGAAAGAGACCACAGTATTTATGTGGATCTAGAAACTTTATTCCATGGTTTAGATGCATTTATTGAGTGCTCTTCAATCACTAGGCAGAACCAAAACCAACATCTGTCCAAAGAGAATTCACACATAATTGGCATTAAGGCAACAACATATAAAAATGCAAATATTGGGCAAAAGTTTGACTCAGATTAGTTGATAGATCTTATAGAATATGTAATTTAAGATAAAGATTATGTTGAATACCTGGTAGGACTGCTTACCCTGAATGATGGACAACTTTTATATCAAAGAAGTATTAGGATATCCCAAATTATCATTATCTATAATGGTGTCTGCTATCAGCTTCCTCATCCCTTCCTAAATTGAACTTGCTAGAAAGCTACTCATAATTGCATCCAATAACTATGATTATTGTGGTTAGTTGTAGCAGCAGTGGGGGTTTAGATGGTGGATGCTTCTTCCTATTTCCCAATAAGGATCTCCTGTGGAAAAGCTTCTTGGGTAGACATTCAGGCAAGTCCACACATCACACTCACCATGGCTAGCTCAACGAAGAGAGGCAGAAGGGCCTTTTGTATGATAAATTCCAGCTAAGGTTTATTGCATCCACCACGCCGAATGGAAACGAGGGACAAAAGGCAGAACATGGGCTCTGCACAAGGCTTGAGTAGGGGAGGATATGGGTGCGGTACAAAGGGAAGAAGGGGCTGGCCACCAGGGGTACCACAACCAATGAGGAAAGAGGGAAAGGAGAAACCAGGAGAAGTTGGGACTTATGGGGAAAGGAGGTGGGATGGATCAGTGTTGTGCAAGACTCCATGGGGAGCTCTTTTCTGTCTGCCCAGGTGGGGAAACTCTATGGTAAGTGTCTGCAGGGGAGGGCTCTGGGGAGCCTTTTCCGTGAGGGGAAAAGATCCCAAGGATTCCACAAGTCCCCTGTTTTTTCTTACTGAGAAGACTCCCCCACTGGACTTCTGCAAACACTCAACTAAGCAGGGAAACATAAGTAAAATGATAAAAACAATTATTACAATTAAAAAAAATTCCTTTAACGAAAGATGAAACCCATCCTGTCAACCCCCATTGTCCAAAAAGTGCATTGAAGTTAAACAGAGTCTTATAATCTTTTGAAGCAGTGGAGAGTCTTCTGTGACAAACATCTGTGTTTACAGGCTTTTTCAAAATATGAAGGTTTTGTGAACAAGAAAATGTAGGAGTCTGTTGCATGAGTTGTTTTTTTTTTAAACTTGAGGGACTTCAGACCTTGTTTTGTCTTACAACAACTACAACACAAAAAGCAGTACTGCAGAGTTCACCAGAAGCACATCTGAGCCGTGAAGGGGATGGATTATCATCTATGTTCCTTTTGTTATAACTGTTATATATAAACTAAGTAGTTTGTTCTGGCTTTGCTGTAGTTTTCATCCCATCAAAACTGAAAAACTATTTAGCTTGGAAAAAATAGAATGAGTAACGTTTTCAGTACAATCATCACCTTTGTGTTACCCCAATTTTGCCTGAAATTTTTATCTATAATGTGGCACTTATAAAATAGACTTCAGGGAAAGGATGCTATTCAGCACCCTTTAAAATACAGTAAGAATAGATGGTTATTCAAAAATTCTTGTAGGAAATGCTATAATTATATCAATATTAAAAATATCTTCATGCTGAGTCTTTTTTCCAGGCAGTAAGGAAATGCCACTTACTGCCCCAAAAATGATACATTCTCTGGCCTCAAAGCTAGACGTGAGTGCTCACTGTTTATTAGAAAAAGCAAATGAAAAAGAAGGAGGCTCCGTTTGCCTGGAGGTTGCGGATGAATCAGCCGAATGTACATCTTGGCACGTGTGGGGACAGAGGAAAAGGCTGGGTTGATGTCTGCTGTATAGTGTACGGCTAGCAGAAGACCTGGGACCATTTGAGTGATTAAGCAAACGCCTAATAGAGATCCGAAGTTTCATCATGTTGAGATGTTTGATGGTGCTGGGAGGTTGATTTGTTTTTCTTCATTCACACAGTTTTGTTTATGTGAATTAATAATCTCAGAGAATATGAGGTAAATTCCCTATATATAGCAGAAAATCCCATGCAGATCCTCTTGCAACAAGAACAGCTTTCTTGTTATAGAGCCCATAAAATGTCTTCAAGCTTACCTGTAACACACAACAGACTCTTGTAGAAAACACCTATTTAGACAATGACATTAATTCTTCATTCTGACCTCTACAGACTGGTTGCTACCAATGACAATATAAGGGGGAGATGTAATGAATATCTGGATGTTCAGTATGTATCATGGGTCTTCATTTGGATTGGGTTTTTGCCTTCTGTATCACTCAAATGTGCTGTGGTTTGTGGTTCCAGAGACTCAGAGGAACACAAATGCGAAGTACATCACCCATGAAGAAATGAATAGGAATAGGAATAGGAATAGGAATAGGAATAGGAATAGGAATAGGAATAGGAGTAGGAATAGGAATAGGAATAGGAATAGGAATAGCAACAGACATTCCTCCATATTAAAACAATGCACTTCAACAGTGAAATCAAAAAAGTTTTAGGTATGCCTTAAATGAAGGTAGCCCCAGTCCCCCTTAACTGCTCATTGTAGAAGAATTACTGATGTAGGAAAACATACATATACTTTGGAAGTTGAACATCCTGGTTGAAATATAAAGTGCTTTTAAAATGATTTTTAAAAATTAATTAGAAATTACTTGCTTAGGCCTGTAGCCCCAGTTCTTCAACCAAACCTGATCTACATGCACCATCATCCCCATAACAGCCCACTGCCACTGTTTAATCTCTTCTAAGACTAACAAAGAAAAATGGTTCATATTCAACATTTTTTGTTATACTAGACACTATTCTCTTAAAACTATCCCCTAAGGTCTTACAAAAGACCTATTTTGGATTGTTAATGTATTCCATACTGGAAAGATTCAGACATGGTCTTCTGGTGTTTCAGAAGTACAGTCTGAAGTCAGAGTAATATGTTAGAACAGTATAGTTTCCTGGTATTAAGTACTGAAGTATTTCTATATATTTGTTGAACAGTAAATGACTAAAAAAATTTAAAAATAGCTATTATAAGTCTATACATCTATGGATCTTGCTCTATATCTATATATGTGTTATATCTTTTCTTCCTTCCCACAAGCTTAGCTTTGAATGAAAACAAACTAAAACTGACTATTACTGTGAAATCTTGTGGGTTTTGTTTCAGTGATATCTGGAAAACAGGTATAAACTGGATTGACTGCATTTTTCCCTTTCTTCCCATTTTTTACTGGAAGAAAATCTTATTTCTGTAAAAAACTCTGATTCCTAGGAATTCCAGGTGAATATGGGTGAATATATAATACCCAATACAGCTCAAACGTGTAAAATGGTATTTATTCCCATACATGTAAAAATATGAATCGTGTCAAGTACATTAGCCAAAATTGATAAAGCCCCCCCAAAAACCCAACACAACTGAGGTTTTCAAATTGTTTTTATTTAGACTGATGGGCTGTAGGCCTTTTATGGATTTTAAAGTTAATATTGCTTGGCAATATAATTAAGCATGTCTTTCTTGATTCAATCAGTCTAAATACTAATTTTGATTTAGCCTGAAGGGATTATCTCAGGAAGAAGTTATGCACCTTTTGCAATATTCGTAACTTAGGAAAATGCGGAATGCTGCACAAACAAGTAGAGTCACAAAGACTCCTTATCTATTTATATTAACCCTCCAAGCAGCCTCTGCTCTCATCTCCCTACCTAAAGTGTGGGAATTCACTTAAAATCAGTGATATTTCCATTGCAGTGAAGTGTGAAACACTTGTTTTACGCATGTACTAACTTTTGTGAATAAATGTAAATTCCCTGGGGTAAATTAGCTATGAAACAGTTTTAATTTGCAGAGTTAGCAGATTTTGCAAATAAGCTTTGGTGTCCATACTTGTGAACAAAAAACTGCAAATTACTGGCCCAGTCCATCTTTAGAAAGAGTTTGCTTTCCAAATTCAACTTTCATTGATCCTGTTCTTGTTAGGTAGCTGCATTAGATGGCAGTGTTGTAGGTTGGAAGTGACATCACTTAGCACAGAGGAAAGCAAAAGAGATCAAATCATTCATTGTTTTACCAGTTTACTGCCTCAAATGCCTTAAATTTAATATGTAAGGTTTCTTGACATCCAGGAGTTTTAATTGGGGAGCGCGTAAGTCTGTGTACAGACTTATTAAAAGTGGGATTTTTATTTACTGTTTAAAAGAGGAAGAGTTCTTATTTCCTTATATAAGCTTCATATTTACCCTTGCTTCACAAAAGAAGTCTGATGTGGGCACTCTAGAAGTTCATGGATTTTCCCTAAAGGCAAAAGAGATAATTTACAAATGTGGTTATTTCTTATGTGAAGGTGTTTCTTATGTAATATCCATGCAGTTCAAATGAGAAAACAGTTTCCTGCTGTAATAATAAACAAAACAAAATCAACAAAAACTTCTTACATAGGTATCCACGCTATAGTATGTAAGAGCTTTCGTTATTACCTGAAAGAATGAATTTCATGTAAAATGCAAGGATGATGACTCTTCTCTAGTCTCTGGTACAGAACTAATTAAAAATTTCCTTGAACACAACAGTACCATTCGCACTGCTTCTGTTCTCCAGACAGACATGAAAGAGGAGCAGATAGCTATGCAGATACTATCTCAAAGGAAGATGACATATTGAAATTATTACGTTTCTAAGAAATAAAACAATTTTCCTTTTTTACTTCTTGAAATTTTCAACAGACCTTAAGACCGCTTTAATTCTTCGATAAAAGAGTATTCAAAATGTACATAGAGATCATGAAACAAAAACTTTGTATAACAGAATCAGGGATTTCCACGTTTAGAATTTGATTTTGGGCAGTGTCTTATTTCTGTAAAAAACTCTAATTCCTAGGAATTCCAAGTGAATATGGGTGAATATATAATACCCAATACAGCTCAAATGTGTAAAATGATATTTATTCCCATACATATAAAAATATGAATTGTGTCAACTAAATGATCCCTTGATCATTTAGTTAAGTGAAAGTGATAACATTTTTAAATTTGATTGTTATTTACAGTGTTGTTCCTCACAGAGGTTTTTCTTTTTTTTTCAGTAGGCAAAGTAGTTGGCACAAATTAGACCTATGCACTTACAAATGGCTTTTCAGATGCTGTTCCGATGTTTGCAGAATGCACTATATCACAAACTGCAAATCAAGAGTAGGTGGTCCCATTGTGACCCAAATGCATCTTCAACTTGGCCTGGAAGGAAATGAGATAGGAATACAGTACTGCTGCTTAGTCTAATTGTTCATAGGCATTATTGCTGAGACTCAACTCACCACTTAAGCAGTGGTGGAGACAGGTTTTTTAGTGTGAGTCCTATTAGGACCAAAATCACTCAGAGCTCTGAAAAGTGGCATTAACCTTCTTAGTCATGTGTGAAGACTTTTATAGGTAATTATTCTTCCTCTCTTTTTAATTGAAAGTGGGAAAAATTGATAGAATCTGCAAAGTGCAGATTCAAAGCCACCTGCTTCCCTAACATTGTGATTTGGGTTTATATTTTGATAAAGAATAAAGCAGATTCTAGCAGCTAAGTCCAGGTCCACTAAAACTGAATGCAAATCACTAAAATCTGGGAGTTATTGGAAACATGATTTTAGTCTGTACTCAGCTGTGATTTGTGACAAGATAGCCAGGATGTATTTACCATAAGCACTGAAGGTCCTTTTCCTTTTCCTTTTCCTTTTCCTTTTCCTTTTCCTTTTCCTTTTCCTTTTCCTTTTCCTTTTCCTTTTCCTTTTCCTTTTCCTTTTCCTTTTCCTTTTCCTTTTTCTTTTTTCTTTTTTCTTTTTTCTTTTTTCTTTTTTCTTTTTTCTTTTTTCTTTTTTCTTTTTTCCTCCTACTCCCCCTTGCCTCCTTGCCTTGCCTTCCAGGAACTTCCCAGAACTTCCCTTCCATTCTTGGAACTTCCCAGAACTTCCCCTTCCCAGAACTTCCCTTTCCTTTTCCCCTTCCCCTTCCTCTTCCCCTTCCCCTTCCCCTTCCTCTTCCCCTTCCCCTTCCCCTTCCCCTTCCCCTTCCCTTTCCCTTTTACTTCTCCACTTGTGTTTAATTTTTGACATATTGTGGATGCAGTGAGTACGCAGAGCCTGAAGGATTTTAATAAAATACGCAAAATTACTTAAACATTAATACAAGATAATGCTATAATCTGTAATAATAATCTGTAATCAGATTTGACTTCTCATAGCTCTTTGTGTTTTTTAATAAAATAATTTGATCATACATAGTAGTCAAAAGTCAGTGTGGAGTGTGTATTTGTCATGTTCTACCTTTCTCTTTTCCTGTCCTTGGATGCACAAAAATCATCTGCAGAGCAATTTTGGAGTAACTGGTGATGTGTCTCTTCGCGTAACATCAAAAGTACCTTGAGAAATTATAAGACAAAAGACAACATACAACAAAATAGTGTGTAACTGAAGTGCCTAGAAATGTTTGTTAGGTCAGAGCATAGTTGTAAAACGTAAACCTTAAGAGGAACACTTGTTCTGGAGATGTTTTCCCCCGTGTCCTGTACCCAGTCAAGAGATGGGAAGGGTGGTGAAGCCTTTGGGCATGCAGCTCGCAGCTCCTTCTGCAGGGCCCATGAGAGCAGCCAGCTCCACAGCCTGGAGGGCAGCCATCGGTGCCGTGGGGAGTCCCTGCCGAGCTACAGAGCAGACTGAGGAGCGCTGAAATCAGTGGCAACTGTTGAGCAGCTGTGGATGAGTATGTTCCACTTTATTTCAGAAAAGGTGTAAGTAGGGCTGGAAGATGAATTCTCACCTTCCCTCATACCGTGAGATCTTATCCTGTGTTAGGTTTGTTGCTGCTGAAAGGGCCTCCCGAGGTATTAAAAAGCTTTTTTTCTCAGCCCTGCACTCAAGGAAGAAGTCAGGATTCCTCAGCTCTGGTTTTCAAGGTTGTTTATTTTCTCTTATCTAATACATTCTTTTTGGACCTGCAGAGGTCTGCCCAGCAGCTCGGGTTGAGGCACACTGACCACCCTTGGGGCAGTGTTATTTTTTTATACTAAGAACTACGTGTACTTTATTTACAATAATTTTCCTATCACCTATGTTAGACAGTCTATCTCTACCCGAAACCAATCCAGAAGTGTCACCATGACAGCAGAAGGTGGAGGACAAGAAGAAGAAGAAGGAGAACAGGACATGCCCAGATTCCTCCATCTTGCCTCTTGAATCCCCATTCTAAAAACCCCAAAATTCTACATTTTCACCCTGTGACAAATTCACTATCATTCTATTAAAACTCTCGTGGCTTGTAACTCTTCACACAAAATTGGTAATTGTTTCCATGGGTTAAAATCAAAGGCACGGGTGTCTTTTACTCTGTGCCAAGGTCTCTGAGCCCCCTTGCCAGGGTCTCGAGTCATGCAGGGCAGTCAGAGGAATGTCCTGGGTTCCAACAATCATGCCTAACAGCACTCCTATCACAGAGGAGGAGGAGGAGGAGAAGGAGGAAGTCTAATCCACTGTATGCTTTCTCCAGGGCTGGAGACGGTCTCCTAAGCTCCTGCAGTAAAAATCTATGGGAACACTGAAGAGGCTGCAGCTAGGCTCATTGTTCCTGCTCCTTGTTCTGAACTGTTGATGCAAGAACTGCTGTACTAGATGAACTCAGCAGCCTGCTTGGCTGGCGGTCTGTCTGTCGGTGTTGGGCAGACTGTGGCCACGAGTGCTAGGGCAATGTCCAGCTTGCTTTGCCTCCTAATCATCTTTTTGCCGGGGTGATATCTTGTGGCTATGACAGGTTCACCTTTGAAATTTCAAAATGTTTTTTTTTTTTATCCCAAAAGAGTTCTGCTTTGAAAATTTTGTAAGAGAAGATGAAAAGGAAAATTATTAGTGATATGGAACTATAGACATGTTTCCCTGAGTATAAACAAAATGAATTAATGTCTTTAAATAAAAATAATTTCTGGGTTTATAGTGAGTTAAATCCTGTGGTAAAATGGAATTAAATGAGGGAAGAGATTTACATGGATATACACAAAAATCAGCACAATCTAGGACGCTTCACATTTGGGCATAACTTTTTACATTTCAGATAATAAGGTATTAATGGCTTTCTTGTTAGGCCTCAGTTACTTCTCCACCAGTAGGACTGAACTTCTCTGACTTCAGAAATGATCATTCAGAAGACTGCACCAGATCTATAGAAATTATGTAGAAATAAGCACTTCAAGCTTATTATCAATTGGCTTCAAGGACAATAGGATTAACCTGTTAACCTTTGTCATTTTCCTTATTTGTTTTCCATCTGAAACACATTTCTATTAAGTTCTACCAGTTGCTGGCTTTTCTTTCCCCATCTATGTCAGTGTTGTACAGAAGCTGATGTAACAGCAGCAACAATATGTTCAACAAGTCTCTGGCTGATATTTGCTCACTCTTCCTAAGTGGAAGGAACCTTGGAAAGAAGAATGCAACCCCAAAGAAATGGTTTTCCTAAAAGTACATGAAGAAGAGTTTTTAAAATGTGGAGGGTTTTTAATATTTCACATTTTAATTACTTATTCATGTAACAAAACATAAAGTAGATAAGTACAGGTCATTAGAAAGGGAGGTGGATCTGCTTTGTGGCTAAACTTTTGACCAGACACCTGGTTCAGAGCTCATTCTTCCCAGAATCAGTGACAGGTTGTCCAGTCAAATTATTAATTAACTAATTAACTATAGTATGTTTGGTGCCTTGTAAAAAGCACTGAATGACATTAGCTCAGGAGTATTTTTGGTGTGGAGAGTTAAGTCTATGAAGTGATGCAGGAGATAAGGCTTAGGTTTGAATTCGAGTAAAACAATGGACATTGTACTAAAATTATAGTAACATAGTGCTTTGGACAGATAATCAGATGGTAATTTACCAGTATATGAAAAATGCTAATTAAACAATTGTATGAAGTTTCTTATGGAGTATTTTCTTTATTTATCAAGCCTCGGAAATTCAAAGGGTTTGGACATTTACTTCATGCATTTTCACTGTGTATTATTATAAATCTATCTATTAGATTGTATATCACGAAAGTCTGGATTTTGCTCTAGATAAAGTCATTCAAAGCTCTCTTCAACCTTAGAGACTTCCAGGGATGGGTTATCCACAGCTTCTCTAGGCAGCCTGTTCCAGTATCCCATTACCCTCACAACAAAGAGTTTCTTCCTAACATATAATCTAAACCTACTATTATCCCTTGTTCTGTCACCACACAGCCCTGTCAAAAGTCCATCTCCAGCCCTCTTGAAGACACCTTTAGGTACAGGAAGGCTGCCATAAGGTGTCTGTGGAGCCTTCTCTTCTCCAGGCTGAACAACCCCAGCTCTTTCAGCCTGTCTTCATAGGAGAGGTGCTCCAGCCGCCAATCATCTCTGCGGCCTCCCCTGGACTCACTCCAGCGGGTCCATGCCCTTCCTACACTGGGGGCCCCAGAGCTGTGTGCAGTTCTCTTTAATAAACTCCAAAAGATGTACTGCTAAAACACCATGATAGAATGTAGAAATTGCCATTATTTTTTTGGAATAAATACCAGACCTCAGGAAAGAGTTTCTCAGGTATGCTTGAATACACAAACGTACAAACAATAAAAAAAGCCTTGGTTCTGTGATATTATGACATCTTAATGCCAGGGGAAAACATCCCCAAAATGTGCAAACAAATACTTCAGCCATGTCAGAAAATGCCATTCTACTGCAACTGAAAATGGCTTGTGGGACTGGAATGCATAACTGCCTAACAGCTCCTGTATGAACAAAGCATTGCCCCTCCATCTTTCAGTAGAGGATAAATAGACTGTGCTAAAATAATGAAGTCTGCATCACAAATGTCATTTATAGGTGAGCAAGAAGGTGAATGTCTGTTTCTGCTGCTCCTTAGAGAGCATATGCAAATGCTGATGACTGTCTCCTGCTCCCCTCCCCTTTTCTGCATAATTAAATTTCTTGAAGACTTGTGGAAGTGGAAGGAGGTGACAGTTTTGCTACCACCTGGCTCTTCCTCCTGCACTTGAGAAGTCACTAGGAATGACAGATTCAATGCAAAGATTTCTAAGCTATAGATGAGGTGTTAAGGGAAACAGAAACATTTCTGTATCAGTGTTTCTCTTCCACAAATACTGTGTCTCTGCATTTTAACTATCTACTGTGTATCCTTGGGGAGCAGTAGATGGTAAGTTCTTTGGGAAGGTCTTTAAACACTCAATGACAATTTCAGGAACTTTTTATTGTGGTTAATCCTAGGTCTTGTATGGCTAGTTAAGCCTCACCCAGAAAGCCTCACCCATCAGAGTTTATATGTGTTATTATACTTTGGAATGTTAAGTGTTTTAGATGCAGTCTCTGCTGGGAGCTCTTATATAAAGAACAGGTTTTCTTCCGTGAAACAAGCAAGTATTCAAAACACACACCCCTCCCCCCCAAAAAAATCTGGAATTGCATTGTATTGCTTAAGTTTTTAACAATTTGTGATACATTTTTTATTAAAGAGAAATAAAAAATAATTCTGACCCACACTGAGTTTTGAACAAACCAAAATCAAAGGATTAAGTGTTCTAAGCACTTAAACACTTCATCCAATTAGTTAGTTTCAGTGTGGGTTTTCTATCTCTGAACTGCTTCCAGTAAACTTTGAATGCAGAAAAAATATTAAAATATATATAAATCCATTTATATATTTCTCCTGCTGTACAGAGTATGATGTTGTTTTTTTCTACAAAGTAGTTTTAATGTTTAAATATGCATATTATTAATTTTTTCTTTTTCCTCTTACTATGCTGATTCTTGGGATTTTTGCAACTATTTTTTTTTTCATTTTTACTGATTAATTTTATTTTGTTACTCTGAAATGGATTCTGAAGACCGTGAAACATCACTTTCTGGAAGGACCAAAAATTTCTGGCTCAATGTCTTGAAAGACAGATCACAATAAGATGCAGTGCAGCTATAGTTAAAAGGTGGTTGCCTACTCAGATGCCAGCAGGTGAAATCTGATTGATGCACATGCAGCAGCCAACAAAATGCTTTGTTTGTCTGAGGAAACGGAAAGTGGCAAAGGAGAGGGGAGGGGAGCAGGAGGGGAGCACGAGCACAAGATTGTAGTTCTTCTGTTTGCTTCACTGTTCTAGTCATTTATAGTAAGGTATATTTCTAGAGATTGAATCCTCTTTAGCTTCACTGTCTGGGATGGAATACACTATTAAAACTGCATGTTCTAAGGAAAATTATTAGCTTTTCAAAAATGAGATTTTTTTGCTCACTAACAGATTTGATTTTTCAAACATTGCTGTTTTCTGCATAAACTGCTTCTTCCACTGTTTTTTTAATTATTTATTTAACTTTAAAGGTTCAAGTCAAGTCATGCCAGATATTAATTATTTTAAAAAATCATGTTTGCTACTTATTACTTATTTTGAATAGTAAAATGCAGAAGAAAAGAAATCTGTACCTATGCTAAATCTCTCTCTGGAATAAAATAAAACACAAACAAAAAATAAAATAAACAAGCTGAAAATCATTTTGTCATTTGCAAGCAGAAGACGTTAAGAAAGGAAAACTTGTACTCACATTTTCTGTATTCCTTGAAAAAGCTTTGGGCCCTTCACTACCTACACTGAGCAGCAGCTGACATACAAGAATGAAGACCCTACCTACCCTGTGAGACACATGAAGGCTCCCACAATCATAATCCCTCAAACATCTAAGCAGGATCAAATTATCACAACTTTATACATTTGGGAAAGGATTGTGTACTTACAACACAAGCTGCTCCTCACTGATGAGAGCTCTAGTTATGAAAGCATGTAAGTGGGAACTGAATATCTAAATGGAAATGTCATTGCCTTTGTAGTTTCTGAGCTGATGCAAAACTTGAACCCCTGGAATTAATTCTGTACAGTACTGGAACAATGGCTATTGTTCCACTATTGTAGAGGTGAATTTTGGCCAAACGTGTTGTGCAATTCTGAGAGCAATGGAGGGAAATGCCTAAAGCCCAAAGTGTTAAATTTAACTTACCACATGTGACACCTGCTCAGAGGCTCTACCTGAACTTAGAGTGGCAAGTCTGTGTTTAGGAATGCATTGCCATTTCAGCAGGAAACAACCTGTTTATGTATAAAAGAGAAAGAGACACAGAACAATCTTATCTTGTACATCATATTAAGGCAATGCTGCTGGGAGGAAAAAACTTAGATTTTCTACTGATGTAGCCTGCCTGCATTCTAAACATGGAGAAAAACATATTCTTGCTAAGCATGTAATCTTCTGGCTAATGCTGAAAGTGTTTTCAAAGCTGTTGGACTGTTGTTTTGTTTTTCTCCACAAGGAGAGTAATTCTCTCCCTACGTATGAAGCCTTGGTATTTTCTTAGTTCTTAAAATATCTTATATTTTCCTAAGTCTTCTCAGAACCCTGAGCTGATGATAGTATGGACTTTCTATATTATGGCTAGCAATATTGTTGTGAGTCTCACAAAAGAGTATGAAGCATACTTCTGTAAGTACTGTAATTTTTTTTCTGTTTAAACATAGATTTGTTAGATGTCTTCAAGTCCATTTAAATTGGAAAACACTTTCAGAAACCTCTTTCCCTTCCCTCACTAATTATTAATTCACTATTCTACTATTGTATACACAACCATTACAGAGCTATTAGACGACAGTGGTAGAGTTCCAATATTGTAACTATAAATTTGGTGTGAGAATAGAGAAATCCTACCTTTTGTATGCAAACAACACACAATTAATAATGTAAGTAGTAACAATTTTCAATAAAACATTTCTTGGCAATTAACATATAGCTTGGTTTTACCTTGAACAGTCAGGCCCTTCAGACAGTTGTAAATGCCAGGAAATGTCTTTCTGATTTCTTAAAAGATAAGTATAATTTGCAACATGAAACTTGGAAACATCTCATTCCTGACAAATTCATGACAAATATTGTTCATGACAAAAACATGAAAAAAACCATGTTTTTTTGTTGAGCCAGATTTTGTTTCTCAGATCATGTGGTGTTTAGACATACTTTAGACCACACTATACATAGAGAAGCCTTAACCTCTATAATTACATGCTGCTAAAACCAAGAATGTTTATGCACAATGTTTATGTATTTTTCTAACCATATGTCTCTTTACCATATGTAAAAAGAAAACCAAAAATCTAGAAGTTCATCTGTCATACATATTCATAGATTATTCCTGGTGTACTTGAATAATCAAGCACTTTTCGATTTAAGCAACTATGCTTCACATAGCTGTACTTGAAAGAGAATTTCTAAAATCTTAACCATGGAGTTTGTTTGTTGTATAATTAACAGGTTTTAAAGAATGATCAAATGAAAGAGGTTATAAATCTCAGTGTGAAAGAGCTGTTATGATTTCCCATGTAGATCTGAGCCACAAACCCACCATGCCTTCTCTGCACAGGGCAAAGTCTTTGTCAACAATGTCTGACATAATGCATAAGAGATGGAGAGAAATGTGGCAGTCTTTAGTCCTTGCACATGCTGCTTCCCATATGATTTATTTGGCTCGTCAGTGAGGTGCACATTTTCCAGGCATTATCCAAGTATCTAAATACATGTGCCCAGAATGTGTGGGAGCATTCAGATAGGCTTATGGTGGGAACTTTAGGGACGTGTGCAATTACAACATGGCTTTGAAAGAGACTTAGAAGGGTTGCCACGAACCTGTCACAAGCAGCCAACACAATTTTAGTCAGATTCTTGTTTATCACAGCTTGAATTTTGACTGTTGTGTTAGCAGATGACGGAGTTGCAGGTAGTAGCCAAAAACTTTAAGTGAGGGCTTGAAGGTAACTGAGAGAGCTAGCTCTGTGAAAGGGCTTTGCTCCCCTGGCTAAGCACCTGCAGCCTTTACCTCCAGGCAGATGTGGGCAGCAGGAGTCAGCACTACAGTATTTCAGCTTATATCCTGGAAATTCTCTTAGGCTTGGTAGGCAGGTGCATCCAAGAAAGTATACCAGTACACCACGGCAGGTGGGGGCCCGTCCCTGGATCTGCACAGCCTTCACCTGCATGACCGGCTGTGACTGCCTGCCTTGTGCTTGGCACAGAGCCACCCTCGCCAATATACCCTGCTCCTGCTTTAACCATCCAGGCCTGCATGGCCCATGCCCGCCTGCATACGCCATCCCCGTCTGCATGCCCCATGCCTGCTTGTGTGCCCCAGCCCCATCTGCCTCAGCCTGGAACGTCCATTCCAGCCTGCGCGCTCTGTGCTTGCCTGCGTGCCCCGTTCTTGCCCACACGCCCATCTCTTCCTAAACACCGAATCCTCGCCCTCGCCCTCTCTGTCTGTGTTCCCCATCGCTGCCTGCACCTCCTGTGGCTGCCCGTGCGTTCCGTCCTCTCCGGAGAGCCCCGCTCCCAAGGCCGCCCATCGCTGCCGGAGCCCCGGGCGCACCGTCCGCCCTCGGTCCGCACCCCTGCCCGGAGGACCCTCGGGGCGGGGGCGGGCCGTCGTGGGCGGCTCCCCGCCTCCCTCCCCGCCGTCCGGCAGCGGGGGGCCGCGCCCCGCGCACCTCCCTGCCCTGCGGGGCCCGGAGGCGCCGCGCACCCCGCGCCGCTCGCAGAGGCGCGCAGGGGCGGCCCGAGGCAGGCGGAGCGCCGCGGGAGCAGGATGGCCGCGGGGCAGCGCCGGGGCACGGCCGCCTCCCCGCTCGCCCTCGCCCTGGGGCTCCTCGCCGTCGCACAGGTAAGGGGGTTCGCGGGACCCCCGCCCGCCTCTCCGGGACGCGGCTCCCCCGCCGCGCTGGGGCGGCGAGAGGTTCGCACCTGCGGCAGCCGCGGGCGCCCGGGCCGGGCTGCGCTGCCGCGCTGGGCTCCTCCTCGGCCGGCAGGTAGCTGCCGCGGCTGCCCGCAGCCCCTGCCCGCACGGCGGGCGGCAGGGGGACTCTGCCGGCTGCTGGGTGTGCCGAGCGCACGTCCTCGTGAGCCTGGCTGGTCTCGCCAGATCCCTGGAAGGGAGGATGGAAGGGTCGTTGTAAAAGTTGCGATGTTGCTGAGCTTTTCCGAGTGTCGGGAGTGAGGTTCTCAGCCTGCTTCATCGCGGGGAAATACTCTCCAAGATACAGAGAAACTTAGAGAGTCCCCGCCTGCATTTCTCACATGGGTGTTTATTTCGAAAGTCGAGACCTGAGCCGGGGCCGTGTCAGTGCGTTTCCCTTGGGTGTAATTTACATCCTCTTACGTGCTTTACAGGTAGTTTGTTTTGCTTATTCATCAATTTGCCATTGCTCAGCTTTTATTTCAGACTCCTGCAAAATAAAATAAAATAGTGATAATAATAATACCAGTAAAAACTGAGGATGCACCAGTTACCCCTCTGGAGACAATATACGAACTCACTTTCACCTTTGTTTGTACCTTAAAGAAAAAGAGTGTAGACAGGCTCTCCAAAACTGTTCCCTTTTGAGTTTGTTCTTAAATTTCAAAGATGAATTTTTAAAAAGTAATGGCACATTTCAGTTATGATGATATTTTTTGTATTTAGGGCAATATCTTAAATCTCTCAAGAAAACAACAAACAACACCTTAATTAAAAAAATACAGGGTTACTTGAAATAAACTTAGACACATAATTCTCTGTATTTGAATTTTTGGTCTCCTTCTGTGCTCATGAAATATGTTTTCTCCTCTCTTGAACCTCTCCAGTAACTGTACATCCATGTGCAAATTAGCCTAGTCATCTGAGTAAAGTTTTTAGTTTTGATAGAGAAATTTTTGTGTTAGGTTTCTTTGCCTTCTGTTATTGCACCACTTTGGGCTCCATGCAAGGAATCTATTCAAAAGCACTGTGGAATGCCATGAAGGATGAAGTGTGATGCCAGCCTGCACCTGCAGGCAAGTGGCCAGGACTGGAACAGGACTAGGTCACTGGAAAAGTTGTTGAAAAAGGTTGCAAGTTGCTTTGGTAGCACTGGTATCCTCAGGATGCCCAGACTGGCCCAAAAAAAAGACCTGTCTCTAATGACATCTGCTGTCTTTTCTGATACAGTCCACTAGAATTGTAATAGCTGTGATCCTGCAATGGAAACCTCATCTGCCACCTCCTTTAATCCTGCCCCCAATTTCTGTTCCCAGGACTGAGATTCTGAGATTGAGCTGATCCCCCCTGGCACTCTGCTCTCTCCCTGCTTATCCTGGCCTGGTGCACCTGCTTTCCCTTTCTTGCAAGCAATTCTGCTTTGTGAGGAACTAAAATATCTCCTTATTTCCTTTTACAAGCAAATGCAGACTATTCAGGTTTACATTTGAAAATTGTGGAGTGATAGATTTGCAGTGCAGTGGCTTGGGACCTGAAACAGGCAGTATAGTTTCCCCTGGTTTATATGTTGGATACTTAGTTACAACAATTTCATTTTACACTTACTGAGATAGTGTTACTCTTGAAATAGTATTTTGGCACTGCCTTCTGCCTCTAGTCTCAAATTTACACACAGCTAGTGCGAGTAAAATCAATTGTCCTCATGGACAGCATTTCCTAGGGCCAAAAACATAAGCAGCTTGGGAAACCTCCTGTTGTTTTTCTTGCATTTGTAGTACGAGATACTGGAATAAGTGGGGATTAAAGTTATGCTTCACTGAGCAGCCACAGGTTAGACCCCTGTATGCCTGTATCACAAAGAAGGTGTATATATATATATATATATATATATATATATATATATATATGTGTGTGTGTGTGTGTGTGTGTATGTATATATATGTGTGTGTGTTTGTGTGTGTATGTATGTATATGTCTCTCTCTATATAAACAAGCTGCAATTCTGTAATGCTGCATTTATTAATTTAAAATTCCAATTAAGGTGAAAAATTATTCTTCTCATTTACTATGACCATATATTTAGGGTTTGGATGATATTTCTATACCATTCTATATTATCATAGCATGGTTTGGATTGAAAGAGACCTAAGTATAATCTGGTTCCAAATTCCCTCACATGGGCAGGGACACCTTCCATCAGGCTAAGTTGCTGAAAGCCCCATGCAGCCTGACTCTGAACATTTCCAGGTATGGGACAAAAGAGCATGCTAAATACTTATAATACTTTTCTTTCTTTCATTCTTTTTAAATTACTTTAAAAATTTTTAAGGAGAAATAAACTGAGTCTTAGAATCATGTGTTGTTGCTATTACTATTTTATTTATTATTTAAATAGTTATTACTGTTTTTAAACTAGATCAAACTGGGTCTTTTCAGTAGTAATAAGTATGATCTATTAATAAATGTGGATCTGAACTCTTTTTGAGCTCTATTTTAGAATTAAGTATGAATTTGCTTGGGTTGGCATGTGCTCCTACTGCATTCTCAGTTCAGTGTTTCTGTGGAATTTCAATTTCCTTTTAATTTTTTCCCATAATTTTTAATTTATACAACTTTTTCTTTTTTTTTCCTTCATAATTTTTTTCTCCTTTGGGTCTATAAATGGCTTTAGTGGAACTTCTCTTATTAGGGTGATTCTTCTCACAGGTACTTATTTTTTCATATTTGTAGTTGTGATTATAGTAGATATCCCAACAAAAGAACCTAAACTAGTGTCTAAAATTGCATTGTACACAATAGTTATTGTAGCAGATGCAGTTTTTTACTCTGCCTAAAACTTCATGTATGAGCTTTGTGGATAAGTGCATGTGCACATGTGTTTTATGGGCTGACTGGGTGTGAGCAGGTTTAGGTCTGGAAGGGCTGTAAGCAAATGTAGGCCATTGATAAACAGATTTTGCATGGTGGCCATTGTATTCTCAGACTATTTGAGCTACATATTTGCTATGTGCTGTTCTATTTTGTATTTAAATTATTGTGCTTGCTACAGTGTACCCTTTTTATGTTCACAACATATGTTACAGGGCAGAGGGAAGTAAAGTGGCAGTGTTTTGTGTACCAGAAAATAGTCATATGGGGAATAGAGCATCTTTTTAAAACAGTTGCATGTAATAACAAAATAATTATATAACTGTTTAATAACACTAAGCAGTTACCTTTATCCTTCCCCAGAAAAATACTTACCAAGTGAAAATCCAGTGAGTTTTGGTCCATTGTCCAGAGCAGGCTATAACTTCTCTTCTATTGGCCAAAGTTGAAAATAAAGCCAGTCAAAGATAGTGAAAATAAAAACACACTACATAACTTTGAAAAACTGACCATATTATTGTTATAGGATCAAAATGCTTTAATCAGGAGTCATTTCAGATAAGACTGCAGGAAAAACATGAGATGAGGACAAAATATTAGGATACAAGTACTGTATTTATAGGGGTCAATTAGTCAGCCAGTGCTAAAATATCACCATGCCCCTACTTGCTTCATGTACAGCCATCTTGAAAGCAGTTTTGTACCCATCCAACCAGTTTTGTACTGTGTTTTGCATAAATCGTGGAAACATTGTGATCAAAATTATATCGATGAACCTAATTATGACTGGCAATATTAAATTTGAGCAAACTCAAAAGTAGTTTCATGTTCTTGTGGAAGGTTTAAATAAACTTCTGTTACTTTAATGACTAGAGTTTTCTTTTTAGATTTGTAATAGATCAAATGGGTTCTTGGATATATTTTCAACTCAAGGCAAAAAATCACAGTGAGGTATATATTTTTTTACATGAACATCTGACATATTGAACTTCCTGTTGTTTCACCCTTCTCTTCCAATTAGAATCACAGAATCATAGTCTGAATAAGGTTTGCAGAGACCTCTAGACATCATCCTGTCCAACCCCCCAGTCAAACAGGGTTTCATAGAGCCAACTGCCCAGGATCATGTCCAGGCAGCTTTTGACTGTCTTCAGAGAAGGAGACTCCACCACCTCTCTTGGAAACCTATTCCAGGGCTCACCCTCAGAGTGTCCTAGTGTCCAGAGTGAGCATCCTGTGCTCCAGTCTGCAAACACTGCCTCATATTCTCTTGCTGGGCACCACTGAAAAGAGCCTGACTTTGCACCCTCCCTTTAGGTATTTATATCCATTAATAGGATCTCCCCAAACCTGCCTTTCTCCAGGCTGTACAGTCCCTCTCAGCCTGTCAGTCCAGTTCCCCCATCATCACTGTGGCCATTTTGGACTCCTCTTGCATGTCCATCTCTCTCGTGTGCTGGGGAGCCTAGAACCAGACACAAGGCTCCAGGCATGGCTTCATCAGGGCTGAATTGATGGGAAGGATCACTTCCCTCAGATTACTGGCAGTCATTTGATTAATGCAGACCAGGATAACATTTGCCTTCTCTGGTGCAAGGGAAACATTACTGGCTAATGGTCAGTTTTGTGTCTACCAGCTCTGCCTGTGCCCAGTCTTTTCCTGCAGAGCTGCTCTTTAATTTAAGAAAACACTTTGGGCTAGGGTTTTACCATGGTGGGCTAACTTCAACCTGTAGTAAGTTCAACTGACTGTTTTTAGGAAGGATTAATGGAAAACTGTATTGCCATTTCTGAGAATTCAGGTGTATGGGACAAAATTTAATTTTAGGCAGTTCTTATGACCTTTCTGCCATGAAAACTTTCAGTCCCCTTAGTTTCTTTGTGAAGAAGGGTTAAATATTTAGCAAGAGAAAGGACTTGCACTGGAGATGTCGATTGCTGGAATTATGAAAGTAAGAATAAGTTTCTTTAAGTTACAGATCTCTGAGCATTCATAGCTGACGACTCACTAGAGATTTAAGCCCTCAGCATTTTCACACATTTTCATAGGCCATATGTGAATATGTGCATATGTGAATATGTGCAGGAAAAGAAGCGATACTTCCTCTTCTCCTGTTGCACCAAAGTCAGGTTATTCACAAAGTGCTATCACATATGGATCCTACAGCAGTCCTATTTTCAAGTTAATAGGCATGTATACAAGGTAGGGTGAATCAAGGGTTTTTGAATTCTTACTGAAGATTAAAAAAGAGCTACAACAGGTTCAGAGATAAACAGAGGTGATGGGAATATTTCAGCACTGACTGATTGTACAGTTTTTGACAAGATCTCTAAAAATATTATTAGTTCTTCTTGACCCAAATAAACCCCTCTTCTGTAATAGCTTTTGCCTCATGAAGATAAAGGGAAAAGAAAAAACTATATTTCTGTGGCATCTATCTGATTTGAAACTTTATTTCTTTCCTCATTTAGTTATGAATGCCAGTTTCACAGGCTTAAAAATACTTCCCTTTTCATGAATATTTCCTGTAATGATTGGGTTGATAATGCTACCATACAATTAAGTACAGACAGGGAATATTCTGTGATCATTAATGAGTGATGGCAGAATTGTTTGATGAATATACTCTTCTAAAAGTGGAGGTATAATTTTTGATAATCTGGATTAGATTGCTAGTATCATATTCCAGTTTCATACCCCTGTAAATTTCTATTCTAGATGCATTTAAATTTCTATTCTAGATGGATTTAAATTTTATTTTAAATTTAATTTTAATTTCTATTGTAAGAGAATAGAAATTAAAATTAAATTAAAATTAAAATTTAAATGCATCTCTGTTCTTAGTGTAGAAGTTCACATTGGGTGCATGAAGTGAATACTACTAGAGCTTTATGGGAACCTCAGAGGATGCAAATTATTGCTGCTAGTTTTTCCCAAGGATTAAAGAATTCTGTGTGGCTATCAGATAGGCCTGTGTTTTGTATCAGGATTTTTGAAAGTCTTGATTAGAAATTGAATGTTTTCCTTAGACTTTTCTTAGCCTTTCACTTAACATGAAAAAGAAAAAAAAAATTTTTTCACTGTAATCCACACTTCCACACTTCAAGAATTTTGCTCTTCAGTATCCTTTCTTTCATTTGTTTGTTTGTTTGTTTGGGAGTTTTTGTTTGGGTTGTTTTTTGTTTTTGTTTGGGTTTTTTTATGAAAAACACAATAAAATATGCCTTGCCCGTGATCTAGAAGATGATGAAAAGTGATGAAGTCTTCTATTGGATGATGTATGGTAAATAGACTAGCAAGTCATCAGCTGAATTTTGCACCACTTTACCATTTTACAGTATTCCCTGTATGCTTCTAGTCCTGTATTTTAAATCTTCCTATGACAGAATGCAAAGTGCCTTAGGGTGTGCAATAGCAACATGTACAGCATGGGTAGATGTTGCTGTTGCACACCCTAAGGCACTTTGCATTCTGAATTTGCAGTTCTGTCCCACCTGCAAGCAAGATGTTTCTGTTACAGTAAGCAGTGTAATAACAAAGTAACATGTCGTTTACAAGACTTGGTGAATAATGCCATGTGCATCTGAGTCATGCCCCTATTAAAGTTAATTAAACTCTTTACACCCTTTTCAGTCTTAAGGGTATATTTTTTATGCCTTTTGAGAGAAATGTGCAGTCAGCATAATTGTTGAACATGTATGTGCAAGGAAAGCTACCAAGAGGGGGAGAAGTGGAAAGCAAAGAGGCACTCAAAGGCCTTTTAGAAATACATCTATTGGAGCTGCAGAGGTTATCCTAGAATACATTCTGGGATGGCTAGATCACTCATGTGGTTGGACACAGTTACATTTCTTCAAGTAGAAGAAGAAAAGAAAAAATATTTTAAAAAGATGCTTCATCAATTGGACTGAACAAAAATAGGTGAAATTGTATTACAACAATGCGTTCTGCTGAACGACAGAAAGCCTATTTTTTCAGTATGTTCTACTGGGTGGACAAAAGCAGTATTATATGTGCTGCTTACATGCCAGTTCAAGGCTGGTGTGGGAATGGAGGGGCTCACCTAGCAGGACCATCTGATCTTGGCCAATAACATCCATCAGAGGAATTAAACAAAGCTACGTCTTGCATCCATGCTTCAGATTTTTCATAGTTCTATATGGCTCAACGTCATAAATAATTACTACATTACATCAGTCCCAGATATGGCTTGTGGATCCTGCTACTTTTGACTCAACCGCGTTTTCCCAGAATTTTAATCTGTACTTATATTTTTTTTTAAACCAACCCCATATATGTGTATTCTTCCAATAACTATTTAATAATGGAAGAGTAGATTTATACAAAACTGCCAGTAATTGTTTCATTTAGTTTTGGTTTGACTTGCAGATTAAATGGGTATATGAAGTGCATTAAATAGAAGGACTTGCTTTTGGATTTTGACATTGTTACAATAATAATGCCATTCTCTGTGTAACTCAGGTGGCTGCAGAAACCAGATTTCCCTTGTACTGCAATTTTTTTTGGATTCTATGAAAAGTTGGCATGAAGGAAAGAATTTATGTATAAGAATGACACTACTACATAATATAATAGCCGAACACTATTCCTCTGTGGCTACATCTTTTATTTGATTTTTTTTTTACTTCTCTAAGTATTTTTTAAATGAAATAGAGGGTAGCCACACTTATCCTGACTTAAGCTAACTCCCAAAGAAATGAGTGAGTTGACATGATCATCTTTGTTATTTCTATGGGCTTTGCTACACCATGTTGGGGTAGGACAGTGGAAATGAAGACGGAAAGATTTTATTTTTTTAACAGGTAATTTACATTTCAAGAGTAAATGAGCATAGTGAAACAAGAACTATTTAATTTGGGGTTTTGAGTCAAAGACCAGGAAATAGCCTTATCTTTGCATTGTTTTATTTATTCGATTTTCTGATGTACATCTGTTTGAAACAGTGATTGTAGAACATACACTCCTTCAATGGCAAATTTTAAACAAACCCGCCCTGGTTAAATCATAGTGAGTTTATAGTGTAGAAAGGATTTATTATTTGATGACTGGCTTGTTCAAGGAAGCTGAGCACAGGGGTTACTCAAATGCCATTAGTTTCTGATATAATTTGGAAAGCTAACTTAAACTTCTTACTGCAGTAGCAGAGAAATCTACTAGACGCTGAACAGCCATGCGGTGAAGAATATTTTTATCTGCTAGAAAAGACACATAAGGGAAAAAAACCCAGGAGGATTTGATACTTGGTTGCTGTTCAGATGAAGAAATACAGCAGAATTCATCAGACAGGAAGAAGTTTCTGCACTTCCCCTGACTGACTGACCTGTGTCAGTCAGGGGACAGCAAGATGAAAAGAGATGTTAATATTAATATTTCGGAGAGATGGTATAAAAGTGAGTGCACCATTGATAGTGGGAAAAATGACTGTACTAACTGCATATGTGAATATGAAATCCAGAAAATTGTTAGACCTGGTACTAAAAGACAATGCTGGGAAGTGATTTTAAAGTTGTAGTTGAACACATTTTAATGAAATATCTATTTAACAGAAGAAAATTCTCCCTAGGAAAACCTTCCTTTCAGGGATTTTAGGAATTTTAGAAACTATTCTTATTCCTTTTGAAGCCTTCATTTTCGTTATGTTTAAAGTAAAAAAAAAAACAAAAACAATCAAACCAAACCAAAAAAATAAAACAAGCAACAACAACAAAACCCCAAAAGCAAAACCAAGTAACTTAATTATACTTGAAATATATTTTTTTCTTCTGTAATTGTGTGAAACTTTGTACTTTGTACCAGGTCAAAGTGGACCATTCTTAAATTAATTTAGCTAATGAGACCTGCAAGTTGTTCATAAGGTTTTGGTGGAGGATATGTGGTGTTTGGATTTTCATTTTTCTCCCGATTTTTAAGATTTCCTGAGGGGTAGGATTCTTTTATTTTATTTTTCTTCTTACCTCTTTCCATTTTAAATTGTAGCAACAATTTGTCTAATCAAATCTCTGAAATGATGGAGCATGTTTTCCTGGTCAGTCTTAACATGCTAAAATTGCCTTTTTCCATGTCCTTATTTCCGTCTCTCCTGAAATTAATGGAGCTGTTCTCAAACATGATGATAAAAATTAAATTTTTGCATTGAATCTGAAATTTTTTTTTTTTGAGAAACAGGGCTCCTTTTTATTTTCCTTTTCCTCTTAAAAACTTTCTACCTCCAGATTTTTCTTCCTGTCCCCATATAAGCCTACTCAAAGAAGGGGATATTTTGTTCAGAGATCCTGCCACAGGATCAAGCTGAGGTCTTGAGTTTCTAATGCTTCTAATGTACACTGTATTTTGCGTTCTTTATATGGCTTTTCTAGTTGTAAAACAGAGATGAGGCTTTATATTTTCTTGTGTCTTTTATATTTTTTGTATGGTTTCAAAGCAGGAATTTGTATGTTCTTCAGGAAGTACATAGCACAACCTAGTTCTTGACAAAGTTATTCAGAAGAAATTGCAATTTAAATAACTGCTGTGAAAACCACAGGCTTTAATGGCAGAATCTCTGGTAGCTGCATTTTTGCTAGCTGGGTGTTGTCAGATTACAGGATTAACAGCTGGGTATTTTCAGATTACAGGATTAACACCTGAAAATTATGTTTAAAATAGTTGAAGTTAGATTTTTCCACATGACAGCTCTGAAATTCAACTAAGCATCTGCTGGCAGCATTTTTCTTACTTGTAATAGCAAGATTATATGTTTCCTCCCCAAAGCCTGCATTGTATAAACACATCCTTCAAAATCTTTCTCAGTGCTTTTCCCATCATTATCCCTGCTTTAGAAATGATATTCAGCTTTTTCCAAGTTTACAGCTACTGATAAATTTGTCTGGAATGCTGGGTAAAATCATGGTCTGGAAAGCAATTTCTAGAACAAAAATCAGGAAGAAATTTCCACTGTTTAAATACTGTGCAATGTCAACTCTTTAGCCTAGCTAAAACACAAGAGAGAGAAACCAAAGAACTGACAGTACATCTTTTCATCTGGAGACACCACTTTCATGAAAGATTCTACCTACAATTCTTCATATTTGTGTATGTGTTTAGCTAGTTGTCTGTATAATACTGACACCTTATTGTGACCAAGATTGGAAGTGGAATATTGAACCTGATAACTGTAATTGCTCAAACTGAGTTTTTGGTACATTTGCAGTACTTGCAGTAGGAGTGTTTGTCTGAATACTAGCATGTGTTATGAACTTGGAATTGAGAATGGATTCTTGATTGCATAAAAAGCACAAAACGTCAAATATCTTAAGTCCAAAAGAATCTTTACAAGAATTATTTTTTTCTTCTATGTCCTATTTTAGCAAAGCAGGAGAATTTTTGTTTGTTTTTAAACTTCTAGAAGTACATGAGAAACACTTCACACTGTTTATATTTTTGCTGTTTTATAGTGGCTTTGCTTCTGTTTGCCTTGTCTAAGTATTTCAAAATGTCAGGAAGAAAGACTGTCTATGTAAACTGCTCTGATTTGAAAAATTCAGATGGTCCTATAAGATGAAGATAGCATGGAGTTCAACTTAACCTATAGAAGTTTTTCCACTTGTTCTGAAATCTAAAACCTGTGGATTTAAAGAATCCTAGTTTCTTAAAAACTCTGGGATGTATACTTGTACCTCTGAGAAGGACAAATAACTTACACTGAATTGTAAAATTTAAGAGAGTTCAAATCATCTTCAGTGTGTGCTAAAATGACTAAAAGAAGTATATGGCCACATGGCAACCTGGATATACTTCCCATGTCATTAGTAAGGCATGGTTTTGTGTGTATTTAATCTAAATATGTGGATTCTGAAATTGTGGAATTTTTAATTTGGTTGTTGTTGTTCATGTTTAACAGCATCTTTTTCACTTGCTGCTGAATTCAAAGTTGTGAAAGAGTGAGAAATAGGAATTTGAAAAACTCTTTCAAAGCTAAGAACCTAACTAGAGCATTTTTTTTTTTGTTAACTGTTTAAGAGGTGAGCCCTTCCCTCCTCCTTTCAGTGTGACTTGTTTCTTAGAAATCACATATCATTATGTTGAGAAATCTAAGGATTCTCCCATACAGCAATAGTAAGAGAATGAAATTATTGGGGTTAGGTTATAGCTTCAAATCACTTCAGCTTGTGTCATGTCTCTGAGGAGTCCAGCAAGAAATATGCTCATGACAAAATTTTTTTGTTTGTGTGGTTTTCATTTTTTTGTTGGTAATGTTTGTTTTTTTCCCTTTAAATAAAGGAAAGCAAACATCTATGGAGCCTCAAATAGTAAGTGTTTGGAACTGTTCCTTTCCAGTCAGCAACAGGTAGAAATTCTCTGTTAACATTCTCATAGCTGAGCAGAAGAAACATGTCTTTCATTTTTTCAACACAATCTGGAAAATAGGAAATCATTGGAGGACATTGAAAGCTGATGGTTCTTGGATGCAAAGAAAAAAAGTAATTCAGTCACAAAAGAATGAAATATGAATTTTAAAAGACATAGTAAGGCAGATATAATCTGAAACCATTTTCAAATAATTAAGTACATTATCCAAACTCTGAAATTTGAGATTGTGTTTATCTTCAGTAGCAACAAGTAGTTTGACATCTTGGGTTATGAAAATTAAATATATGAGTACTGTTTTTAATTACTTGGTCAAAGAGGATAGATCTGCCTTTAGAAATCTTGTTTACATAAATCAAAAGATTAAATGAACATAAGTAACCTATGTTTATTATTCTTAACTCCAATGGTAAACTACTTAAGAAAAGCAAAGCAGCATTATTTTTTGTGTTTAAGCAGAGTAAATAAAGCAAAAAAAAAGGCATTCTGTGGCATTTCCTGAATAGAGTGTGTAGGTGCTACTTTGAAACCATTTCCTTAAATATGGTATCTGTGCCATAAATTTTGCCATAATTTAATTTCCAAGAAAGAGAACATTGAAAAAAATCTGTAAAGGGAGTTCAGAGGAAGTTATGAAAATAGAATAGAGGATAGCCCTGGATTTTCACTCAAGGAATTCCTCTAGCAACATTCATGAACAGGCACAGAAATCTCACTGGAAATGTTTTGAATAGTTATGTGCAATAATATATTGCCCATTGGAAAAGAGTTTTGAGGCAAGTATGGACAGAAGCAAATAACTGAGAAGGTAACTGGATCTTTAATATGATAAACACTTAACTTCTTATGATGTCCCTTAATCTTTTGAGGTATGTATTTCCTTTTAGGTTTTTTTTTTTCCAGGCCTTTAACTAAACATTTATTTATTCTACTGTAGCTTTTAGACTTGGACTTCTCTTGGCTACCAATTCATTCATTCAAAAGGAAGGAAGGAAGTGGCAGAAGGAAGGAAGGAAGTGGCAGAAGGAAGTGGCGGAAGGAAGGAAGTGGCAGAAGGAAGTGGCGGAAGGAAGTGGTGGAAGGAAGGAAGGAAGGAAGGAAGGAAGGAAGGAAGGAAGGAAGGAAGTGGCGGAAGGAAGGAAGTGGCAGAAGGAAGGAAGTGGTGGAAGGAAGTGGCGGAAGGAAGGAAGTGGCGGAAGGAAGTGGCGGAAGGAAGTGGCGGAAGGAAGTGGCGGAAGGAAGGAAGTGGCGGAAGGAAGGAAGTGGCGGAAGGAAGGAAGGAAGGAAGTGGCGGAAGGAAGGAAGTGGCGGAAGGAAGGAAGTGGCGGAAGGAAGGAAGTGGCGGAAGGAAGGAAGGAAGTGGCGGAAGGAAGGAAGGAAGGAAGTGGCGGAAGGAAGGAAGGAAGTGGCGGAAGGAAGGAAGTGGTGGAAGGAAGGAAGGAAGTGGCGGAAGTGGCGGAAGGAAGTGGCGGAAGGAAGGAAGTGGCGGAAGGAAGGAAGTGGCGGAAGGAAGTGGCGGAAGGAAGGAAGTGGCGGAAGGAAGGAAGTGGCGGAAGGAAGGAAGTGGCGGAAGGAAGGAAGTGGCGGAAGGAAGTGGCGGAAGGAAGTGGCGGAAGGAAGTGGCGGAAGGAAGTGGCGGAAGGAAGGAAGGAAGGAAGTGGCGGAAGGAAGTGGCGGAAGGAAGGAAGTGGCGGAAGGAAGGAAGGAAGGAAGGAAGGAAGTGGCGGAAGGAAGGAAGTGGCGGAAGGAAGGAAGTGGCGGAAGGAAGGAAGGAAGGAAGTGGCGGAAGGAAGGAAGGAAGTGGCGGAAGGAAGGAAGGAAGGAAGGAAGGAAGGAAGGAAGGAAGGAAGGAAGGAAGGAAGGAAGGAAGGAAGGAAGGAAGGAAGGAAGGAAGGAAGGAAGTGGCGGAAGGAAGGAAGTGGCGGAAGGAAGGAAGTGGCGGAAGGAAGGAAGTGGCGGAAGGAAGGAAGGAAGGAAGTGGCGGAAGGAAGGAAGTGGCGGAAGGAAGGAAGGAAGTGGCGGAAGGAAGGAAGGAAGGAAGGAAGGAAGGAAGGAAGGAAGGAAGGAAGGAAGGAAGGAAGGAAGGAAGGAAGGAAGGAAGGAAGGAAGGAAGTGGCGGAAGGAAGGAAGGAAGGAAGTGGCGGAAGGAAGTGGCGGAAGGAAGTGGCGGAAGGAAGTGGCGGAAGGAAGGAAGGAAGTGGCGGAAGGAAGGAAGGAAGGAAGGAAGGAAGGAAGGAAGGAAGGAAGGAAGGAAGGAAGGAAGGAAGGAAGGAAGGAAGGAAGGAAGGAAGGAAGGAAGGAAGGAAGGAAGGAAGGAAGGAAGGAAGGAAGGAAGGAAGTGGCGGAAGGAAGTGGCGGAAGGAAGGAAGGAAGTGGCGGAAGTGGCGGAAGTGGCGGAAGGAAGGAAGGAAGGAAGGAAGGAAGTGGCAGAAGGAAGGAAGGAAGTGGCGGAAGGAAGGAAGTGGCAGAAGGAAGGAAGTGGCGGAAGGAAGTGGCGGAAGGAAGGAAGTGGCAGAAGGAAGGAAGGAAGTGGCGGAAGGAAGTGGCGGAAGGAAGGAAGTGGCGGAAGGAAGTGGCGGAAGGAAGGAAGTGGCGGAAGGATGTGGCGGAAGGAAGTGGCGGAAGTGGCAGAAGTGGCAGAAGGAAGGAAGGAAGGAAGTGGCGGAAGGAAGGAAGGAAGTGGCGGAAGGAAGGAAGTGGCAGAAGGAAGGAAGGAAGTGGCGGAAGGAAGTGGCGGAAGGAAGGAAGTGGCGGAAGGAAGTGGCGGAAGGAAGGAAGGAAGGAAGTGGTGGAAGGAAGGAAGTGGCGGAAGGAAGGAAGTGGCGGAAGGAAGGAAGGAAGTGGCGGAAGGAAGGAAGGAAGTGGCGGAAGGAAGGAAGGAAGGAAGTGGCGGAAGGAAGGAAGGAAGGAAGTGGCGGAAGGAATGGCGGAAGGAAGGAAGGAAGGAAGTGGCGGAAGGAAGGAAGGAAGTGGCGGAAGGAAGGAAGGAAGTGGCGGAAGGAAGGAAGTGGCGGAAGGAAGGAAGTGGTGGAAGGAAGGAAGTGGCGGAAGGAAGTGGCGGAAGGAAGTGGCGGAAGGAAGTGGCGGAAGGAAGGAAGGAAGGAAGGAAGGAAGGAAGGAAGGAAGGAAGGAAGGAAGGAAGGAAGGAAGGAAGGAAGGAAGGAAGGAAGGAGGGAGGGAGGGAGGGAGGGAGGGAAGGAAGGAAGGAAGGAAGGAAGGAAGGAAGGAAGGAAGGAAGGAAGGAAGGAAGGAAGGAAGGAAGGAAGGAAGGAAGGAAGGAAGGAAGGAAGGAAGGAAGGAAGGAAGGAAGGAAGGAAGGAAGGAAGGAAGGAAGGAAGGAAGGAAGGAAGGAAGGAAGGAAGGAAGGAAGGAAGGAGGGAAGGAGGGAAGGAGGGAAGGAGGGAAGGAGGGAAGGAAGTGGCGGAAGGAAGGAAGTGGCGGAAGGAAGGAAGTGGCGGAAGGAAGGAAGTGGCGGAAGGAAGGAAGTGGCGGAAGGAAGGAAGGAAGGAAGGAAGTGGCGGAAGGAAGGAAGTGGCGGAAGGAAGGAAGGAAGGAAGGAAGTGGCGGAAGGAAGGAAGGAAGTGGCGGAAGGAAGGAAGGAAGGAAGGAAGGAAGGAAGGAAGGAAGGAAGGAAGGAAGGAAGGAAGGAAGGAAGGAAGGAAGGAAGGAAGGAAGGAAGGAAGGAAGGAAGGAAGGAAGGAAGGAAGGAAGGAAGGAAGGAAGGAAGGAAGGAAGGAAGGATAAAGTGATTAGTTTAATGCTGGCAGTCTCTTATTTTCATAGAATTGCTATAACTATTGCACCATTTTCTAATGCTTCTATCTCTTCTTCACCTCATACATCTTCAACACTACCAGCAAAAATAAACAATTTTTCCTTCAGTAACATAGTATGTCTTGCTGAAAGCAAAGTTTAATACAAATATTCAATGATTTTAATTATACAAAACCAGTGGGGAATTTGTTCCTTCTTAACTTTTAATAACAGGTTGACAGGCTACATGTCTACAGAATATTGGAAGAATTACACATCCTCTCCTTATTTATTTCTCCCTCCCCTTGTTCCCCCACTTTTTTCTGAAGCTCTGGATGTTTGCCATGGCTTGAAGGATGTTGAGCTGTATATGCAAGTGTTACTACTTGAATAATACTGCTTCCTTACTTTCCTTGTTATTGTGTGTGTAATTTTCCTCATTCAGAAGCCACTTGGCAGATTTTTAGGTCATCATCCTTGTCCTTTTCTCAAGATCATCTGGCATGTTCCATTTAACAAATTTGCTGTACGGATGCCAATGATGTTTTCCTTCGTGGAGTGCACCAATTTGTGCCCTTAGATACTTTGTACAAAGTATACATGTCTGTCTTTTCCAGGGGTGTTCTGTTGTGCATGGGTGGTAAGTGTGTGATGGAGCTTTCTGAAACTGGTCTCTTATCTGAAATGAGCCACTTGTGGGATTTCATCCAGCATTTTCTTCATAGCCCTACCAAGCAAAAGTATCCCTAAGTGGATCTCTTCTGTATGTCATGTAATTGCTTTTGGTAAATAACTTGTTTACAGCTTTTGTATTATCCATTGTCATAGGCTCTTGGCTGTCTTGATTAGTGTGATCATAAATTTTCATACCATAATTAATTTTGTTGTTCTTTTGCAGCTTCTTTAGAGTGGTTTGGATAATTAGGTCTGTGTTCTTTGTAACTGTATTTTGTTCAATAAAGAGAAGCATGACAGTTAATGTACTAACAGCAAATTAATAATTTTTTAATCTTCCAGTAGTCTTTTGTTTTCTAATCAAAGCAAGTTACCAGTGAATGCATTTTTATTTGAAAAAAATGTTGTCTTCTTCAGGAACTGTCATAGTCCTGTTAGAGGACTGTTCAGTGTTTTCTTATTATGTTAGAATCTAGAACATAAAAAATATACAATGACAACTGGATTAATAATAATAACCTGAAATAAATTAATGGTCATTGAGGAACCACATTTATTATTGATTTATCCAGGTATTCGTTATGTGGTATTTTAATGCAACAGTATTTGAAAACTCAAATTCTGCAACATTGACATTATTTTCTCTGCTGAAGTTTTTTCCTGTTCTTGGTATCTCCACTCTCACCCCAAATCATGGCAAAATTTCACAGAAGTTTAGAGAAGGGGTTTTTCTGTTTGCTTTCTTTTGTCTTTTAATACAGTGTCCTTTCCCAGAGAGCTAAAAATTAGAAGTTTAGAAGGCTTGTCTGTTTCTGCAGTCCTGTGATCAGAAGAAAAAAGAGGAGCACGTTGTGGGTCAAAGTCAACAGCAAGCCAGCAATAGAAACATAGATATACGCCTATACATGAAAAAAGCAGTGATGAGAAAACATTACAGTAGAGAGTTATAGATCCAGTAGAATGGCATATAGGTGAGTCATAAACACAGACAAGCTAGAGGGACAGAAAAAAAGATGCAAAAAATTATACACAAATTGTTATGATTTGATGATGTTTTGTGTCTGATTTTGGTCTTTTTTATGTATCTGAGGCAAAATAAGTGAAAATTATATTAGTATCAGTCATAATCTAACATACTTTTGTAGACATTTGCTACATATAATGAAAATGGGACTCTAAAGTTAGGAACCAAAATGGGTTTTATTGTTTTAATTTCACCTTCTCCTTTATGTGCACAATAGAATATTTCCCAAAAGATCTGGAACCATATAGACCCTTACGTTGAAATTTAAACAGCAGGTATGCAAGATATCAATATATTGACCCAAGATTGCTTACTTTTTATTATATATTGTTGCTCAAAAGCAATACTTTATCCACCCCTTGCAGAAGGTGCAATATTTTGATGTGGTACAGGAGATGGGATTTTATTGCAATACAGTTATTTCAACTGGGAGATGGTAAGGGCAGCCTCACTGCCTCAGGGCTACATACTAAGCTCCTCTTGTAGCTAAGAGCCACAAACACATCCCAGAAACATTGGTCAGCAGAGCTGAGAGGCAAGGGAGTGTGTGACTCCTCAAGGACCCTATCTTGGGGCAGCACTGGGACTAGAAGCCTGCTAGATCCTGGGGTTTTCATTCACCCTGTTGGGAAGCTGAATTACACAGTAGTCCTCATGTTAGTGAAGGTCTACTGCTGCTCATGGAAATTAGCTGGTGGCACTGCAAGAGAATTGCTCACAAACAGCATGTGGCTAAAAACCACATGTTGATTCCCCAGATATTAAGTATGTGATCATATAAGGAATTCTGTATGATGTCTGTATCAGCAGGAGATAAATTTAACCACAAAGGGATAAATTAGATAAAGTGAGTGAAGTACACATTCCAGAATGTGGGCAATTAGCCAAAGATGCATATTTTGACCCCGTAAGGTATGTGATGCCATTTTAAGTAGGTGGGAAAGCAGAAAAGCAGGTTTACACATGTTACTTCTTGGGAACCATTCTACATTGTATAGAGACACTACTTAGATCAGCTAGTCAAGGAGATAACAGTATCACCACTTCATTTAAGGAGATTGAGACCTTTGATTCCAGTGTTTCACAATTACTTTTCTTTTTTTAGGTACTGTGCTGTATGAAATTAAAAAGTACTGAGCAATTTGAAGAGTAGTAGTCTAGATTAGACCGGAAATGACTATAACAACTAAAATGTACTATTAGAATGTATTATTTGCATTTTTCAGTAATTCTTTAAGCATGCTTACTTTCATTTTTCAGGGCAAAGTTTTCTCTTTATTGGACTGTTAGCTGGAGAAACACCATGAGCCTTTGCTTTTCTAAGAGTTGACTGAGCCAACATGCCAAAATCACCATGTATGGTATGGTGTGTACATCCAGCTCCTGAGCAGCATGTGCTGCATGTTCTGTGACCTTACTGGTTCAGAATTTAGCACAGAGGCCTTTTTCAAGTAAAATAAATAGGACAAACTGCATGCCCCTCCTAACAACACATTTTAAAGGAATGTGCACATATATATATATATATATAAAATTTATATATGTGTGAGTGTTTAAAAATTCTGATAAGGACAGAGTGAGTCTTAAGATTTTTTTTCTCTATAAAAGTGTATATATATATATATGGTGTGTAAATTTATATGGATTTTATGTCTATGAAAAATAGCTTGATACTGAAGGATATGCAAAACAAAGCTTGTTTATAAAAAAAACATGCATATTTCTGTAATAAGTTTTTTTTTCCCCTGCCTCTAGAAGGGAAAATATAGAATGAATTCTAGAAAATATAAAATAAATTGATAATTTTAATACATTACACTAAATCATAATTTCAAAGTGTCAAAGCTGTTGAACACTCTATAAGTACTCATTTTAGTGTTATTTAGTGATATGATTGTCAGCAGTCACTTTTATGGAAGGCTTATAAACTAAGGAAATACAGATTTATTTGAAAACTGGTAAGCAACGCTTTTAATCAGTCTGGCAGTAACAATGTGTGATTCTGATATAGAAAATATCTGATATGTAATATCCTTTGGGACATTACAGAGGTATCTATAAAGAGGTGTATTGAGGTTATTTAATTTTCATATATCATTTATTCCCAAAAGGATAGGGCTGCTAAAATAATGATGGGCAGGACAGTTCTTGCAATATTATATTCTCCTGAATTTGGGCTGAATACTCTGCATTGCTACTTTTGAACAACCTGAAAGGCCCTCCTGATCTGTATGTGAGCTAAATGCTGTCTGGGGAATGAAGGGATTGAGAACAGCCTTGCTGTGGAGGACTTGGGGGTGCTGGTGGATGAGAGGCTGGACATGACCCAGCCATGGGCACTCACAGCCCAGAAAGCCAAACGTGTCCTGGGCTGCATCCAAAGCAGCGTGGGCAGCAGGGCCAGGGAGGGGATTCTGCCCCTCCTTCTCCACAATTGTGAGACTCCACTTGGAATAATGCATCCAGCTCTGGGGCTCTCAGTACAAGAATTACGTGGATCTGTTAGAGAGGTGCCCACACAGATAGCCAGGGTGCTGGAGCACCTCTCCTATGAAGACAGACTGAGAGAGCTGGAGGTGTTCAGCCTAGAAAAGAGAAGGCTCCATGGGGATGTTACAGCAGTGTTCCAGTACCTAAAAGGATCCTGTAAGAAATATAGGGACAGACTTTTTAACAGTGTCTGCTGTGATAGGACAAGAGGTAATAGTTTTAACCTGTGAGAGAGTAGATTCAGACCAGATGTAAGGAAGAAGTTTTTTACAACAAAGGTGGTGAGGCACTGGAACAGGTTGTCCAGATAAGTTTTGGATGCATCATGTCTTGAAGTGTTCAATGCCAGGTTGGATGGGGCTTTGAGCAAACTACTTTAGTTGAAGATGTCCCTTCTCATCGCAGATGCCCTGGACTAGATGACTTCTAAAGATCCCTTCCCATACAGACTATTCTATGATTCTAAATATGAAATGAAAAGAAAATAGAACTATTTTTACAGTATTAATGTGTGAGTGGAGTTGGCAGGAGGAAGGAGTACTGGTTAAAGACTGCCAGACATTGGTGGGAAGTCACTATCCAGCCAAACATTAGGAGGAGTGAGAGAGGGATAGTGTTGACAATTGACCACATGTAAGTTCCTTCCATTTATTTTTGGAGAGTTCAGTCAGCCATAAGATAGCTTGATGAGGAATGTCTTTGGCTTAGATAAAATGGTAAGGAAGAGCTACTTTAATATCTTCAAGTTTGTGTTCAAGTCGGTCTCTTGACAAAGATGGATAGAAGGCTTTTCAATGTGATCTCCTCCATTGTTTTCCAATGCAAGCAAATGATAATTAATTTGTAAGGTGCTAAGATACAGTACCATAGATTTGTTCAAGGGCCAGGTGTGGAAGCAGCACCACTATTTCACTTTTCCCTTTGACAGATGACTGGAACTGAAGACTTGTCTGGAGCAAACATTACCTCATAACATATTTGGCACCAGCACAACTGAAAGATTAGAGAAGAAAATAGTCATGTGCTAAAATGCAAAAAGGAAAAGAATATTGTTTTCTCCATCCAAAATTCACAATTTGTCCATTAATGCAGCATAGACTGTCTGTCTGGAAAGTAGCTTGTTTCACTATTCTGTGTATGGGAACCAGTGATGCTCCCTGGATAAGATATATCTGAACATCTTAAATCACTCCAATGAGAAATTTCTTCTTATTTGATGACATGCAGTCTTTTTAATGATGGAAGGTTAATGTGGTTACACTGTCATTTTGTGCTAGCATACTAAGCCAGCACTTTCCTCCTACTTCCTCAGACCTAATTATCTGTGAGCTACTAGTGAGCTACTAGCAAGCTATGTTTAGAGTAATTTCTGTAGTAACACCTGGTAATAGCAGGTCCTACCAGCTCCAAGATCCCTGGCAGTTGAATCCACCCAGCAATCTGCTTTCAATTTTCTGACAAGCATTCCTGGTTTTGCTTTGCAGCTTTTGGGAACTTTATGGACCAGTTTTCTTTTTCCTTTCTGAAACAAATGTCAGCAGAGTCAAGATCCATAAACTCACTGTTGAAAAGTGAAAACAAAGTGCTGACTCAGCCCAGGGAGTTGGAAGCAAGTTGCTTCCATAACAGGTTTGCGTAGAAATAACTGCTATGATAGCTGGGAGTGTCTTGTAACTTTGCTTTTTATTGACATTTCCATATGGGCTTCTGGTGTTGTGTTTTTGCACCATTGCTTGAATTACGTGGGCTGTGCAAACCCTTTTGGGACGCCAGAAGAGGAACTCTTGTTGAGACCATTCACTTGCTGGAGTGGCTTTGAATCAGGATGATCTGGTGCTCAGTCACTGTGTCCTTGTGCTCTGGAATATGGAAGAGTTCGCTTCTGGGAACTGTACTGGTGTAAGTACAAACTGGCATGTGCAGGCAAACTGTGTTTTCTGGCTTGTATTTTATTTCTCCCGATTGGCCTCTGAAGGTGAAAACAGAGATATCCTTTGCTTTTTGGGAGTGGTATCTTTGAATTAGGTAGGGTTAGCTCCCTTGAAGACATGTCATGTACTGCTCTCCGTTTACATCATCTCTGCAGTGAGAAATAAATCCAGCAAAAACCCCTTCTTTCATTAGCCTTAACTGTATAAATTTTCCACACTAGGCAGTTATCTAGTTAACATATGGACTGTACAATAGATTATCCCAATGTGAATATGCTGTAAGCCACTTGAGGGATTTGGCTGCTGTGATCAATCACAAGAGCATTTGCTCTAGGGCCATGTGTTATTATTTATAATATATACTGTTTATACTTCATAAAATTCTCTTCTCACTCTTTATTTCATAAAATCAATTTATTGAAGGAAAGAGCCAAAAGATTTATCATTTTCATAATAAAATATCTTACTTCACCTGCCAGGAGTAGCCAAATCGATTTTTAACGTCTGTTAATGATTTAACTCTCCCTTTTTACTGACGTCAGTAAAAGGGTGTTACCACTCCCAGTCTTCAGTGAAAGGGTATTTTCAGTTTACAGAAAAATATACTGCTTGCCTCTGCATTTATAAATGCATAATTTAACTACACTTCAATTTCTTATCAGCAAAATGTCAAAAACTTAGGTAGAACCTAGACAGTAGGATAATTGGATACTCTGAATATGGTGGATATTCAAGAGGGCATATCAAGACAGCATGTAAAGAGTGTTTTAAAAAATCCTTAAAATTTTATATTTATTCTTCTTGTGTTTATTATGAATAACTAATTTAAGAGACCACTTTGTTTTGCTTATCAACCTTCTTGTTGCAATTCAGGGATATTTAGATTGAATACTGATTTAGTTAAGCCCCAAGAAGTGTGTGCATTTTTAGAAAGAAAATGTGTTTCACAAAGAATTAAGTCATTGATTTACTAGACGCTTTTTTATGCATTATGATATATAACATAACACAGATACCCTTTTCTTCATTTCACAGTAAAAAATATTTTTTAAAAGTGATTACTAGTATCATGTTCTGTGTAAGGGTGTTGTGAATTTCAGTTTTAAATGTGATTCTGTGATGGGTTTTCTTTGTTCAAGTGTATTTTCCACTCTTATTAAAAGGTTGCTGTAAATGCCTAGCCTTGATTATAAGGAGATGAGAGATTATTTTGCATATAAGATTTTACAATGCAAACAAAACCATCTGCATTTACATGTTTTTCATAAAAATTTGTTAGTCAGAGGTTCTTCTCTAACATATTTTCAGTTGTTACCTAATGTCTCTCTGTCAAAACATTTTATACTAATTTTAGAATTTTGGTTTACTGAGTGTTTTGTTTTGAGGATTTCCCACTTCCAGGAGAGTTCTCTTGTTTCACAGTAATAAAAAGAGCACCCCTTACAGAGTAGCAAGAGGGATGAGAAAGATGTGTGCAGCAAGGAGTTTTACTCTTTCCCCTGCACTTCATTTTTAAGCTGTCACTTATAATTGCTATTGCAAAATCTTATGGTATGTTTTTTTGTTGCTGAAGAAATAAACTGTGATGGAAAGGTCATTAATTTTGGTTGATTCCCAAACAGGGGAAATATTTTTTTAGGCTCCCCATTCTGTCAGAGGCATGCAGGTTTATGCACTTTCTGCAATACATGAATTGTTTTCTGAAAGTATCTCTTTTAATTTCTCCAGTGTATGGTAATCCTAGGAACACTGCCTTCTTAATTTAGCACATATAGATTAACTTCTGTCATCTTTGTGGTTAACCACTCTAAATCTGCTGCATGGTAGCATCTTGGGTGGCTGCACTCTGGTAGGGAGGGCACTGAGCTGCTTTGTAAGTGTCACAGGAATCCAAATCTGGCTAGTTATTCAAGTCTTAACTTGCTGTGTTTAAATTTCAAATAAGCAATTTTTTTTGGGTTTTTTTTCTGATGGGGAAAAAAAGTATTCTGAAATTCTATAACTAACTTGGCATGAGGTATAATCATGAATATATTTTACCTGTCATCTTAGTTCCTCAGAAGGGAAAGGTTTTTAACTCACATTCAGTTTAAAGTCTCAAATCAGATTCAGTAATTAAAAAAAAATGCTGTGTCTAAATTCTGAATAGTATTCCATTCTCGTGCTTATTTAAAGTCATGTTTTAACCTGTTAAAATTATATTATCAAAAACATTATTTTTAAAGGTCTGTCTGAAGGACCTAGCCTTTTGATTACATTGCTCTGGGCAAAAGTGAAATGTTGCATTCTTCCTCAAATCCACTTGCTATGACTTGAACAGTGTAAGCAGTTATTGGTCAAGATAATCCTGATATTTCAAATTCCTTTTACTAAGAAAATACTTATACTAAAATTAAGTACAGGAGGACTTCTTCCTTTTCTTCCCTTTCCTCTCCCTCCCCCCTATCTGAGAAGATCACTGTCCTAGCAGAAGCAATCAGTTTTGGTGTTATCTTCAGGAGACTGACCACTCCAGTAGTCCCTTTACACACATGGATATCCATGTTAATTTTTAACCTCAGGAGAAGACTATTTTTATTTTCTTGAGGTCTGTCTTACACCAGGTTAGTAGTAGCAGATGTAGTTTGTTGCCTGCTTTAACAGTGGTATGGACAGTTACAGCCGTGTAACTGCGTTTTATTCCAGCAGAAATCACATTCCACAGGCTGAGTGTGTGACTGAGCTTGCTCGTGCTGACATTACTGTTAAGGAACTTATTAATACTGGAGGGAAAGAAATTCCAAGGACAATAGTTGTTCATAAAAACATAGTGTGCAGACCATGTCTAAGAGATTCTAAACTTGGTAGGAAGCACCAGAAGGTAATTTGGAGCCTTTAAATGTGGAAATAGGTATGAAAGATATATGAATATGTTTTTCTCTTCATCAGCAAGTCAAGTAACTGTGGCAGGAAGGGTGAGAGAAGATTGGCAAAGCCCAAGTCACAGGCAGTTTAAATAATTATCAGGCTTTTGCAGTGCTTTGCAGGAACAATATATTGCAATAAATACAATAAATTGCAGCAACTTCAGCTGCTGGGTAGTTCAGTGTCACTGACTGAAGAGCCATTTCTTAGTAAGACACTCAGTAGCCAGGAAGCTGTCACCTGATATGAATGGAAGTGTAGTTCCCTCCTTTTTTCCCTTGAGTGGGCTAGATCTGTCCAATCTCTTCTCTGAAAAGCCTGGCTATTGCTGCTGCTGATGTTTTGGATTTATGTGGAATAGCAACTTCACACCAGCATCTCTTCTGGTGATGACTGTATGGTTCAGTCAAATCAAATGCTAAAGTTTCCTAATCCCTTGGGATCCATACAGCTGCCTTTTGATTACATAGCTAACATAGTCATTTTTCATCAAGAAGTAAGATTGCCCCATATGGTGAGAAAATCCACCCAATGTAGTTAATATCACTCCAGAAAATAAACTTCAAAGGTGTCAATAGGTGGGAGAAACACTAAAATTATGCCTTGGGGCCAAGAGAAGTACCATTGAGAGTCTTGGCTAGCAATGTAGCAGCCCCTTTGTTTGTTTGCCTAATTGGTATAAATATCCTTTGAGAGCTGTAACAGAATGGACAGCAGGAAGCATAGCATTATAGAAAAAATGTAGAGAAAAAGGTCTTGGTTTAATCATTGACTCAGGTTGAAGAATGGATGGTTCACATTAGATCATAGTAAAAAGCATAAACTGAAACAAGTTATGTGAGAAATGTTTAACTTACAATAAGTTATGTACTTTAAGTGGCTTTCATTAAAGACAAATAAATGGATATGAGGAACTTAATTCTAAACAATTCTAAAACAATTTTTTTAGCAAAATCAAATAAAAACAAAGGACTGATAGTAAAAGCTGACAAAATTAGTGATTCAAATCAGAATCATTTCCTCAGATTTCTGCTACCAGTAAACTGTGAGAAAAAGTCTGGATGGACCTTCTGTGTAATCTACTGAACTGGGCCTATAACATAGACTTACTTAAGTTACTCTTTGATTTTTCAATTTAGTACTTGATTAAAAGTTCCTAATATATGAAGCGCACAACTAGTACTGACTGCTGATAGTAGAAAAACAGTTCACATGTCGTAGACTTCTGAGGCATTTCAGGTGTACTCTGTGTCGCATTTCAAATTACCAGAACATGCAATCTCCATTGGCAAACGGGAGGCAAGCCAGTACAAGCAGGAGCCAGCAGGTTAAGAATGCAGCAGAAAAGTAATAATACATATTGTGTTTTCTTACCTCCTGTAATTAACTATTTGTTGCAATATTTTGACAGGGATTCCACATGTCCTTGTCCACTCCTGCATGCATGTCATTTGTTAAAAATGGATGCACAACTTAAATTGAACACAGAATTTTTATTTTTGGTAGATCATTTATAACATCCATGTGCACAATAAAATCACAAAACAGCAGTGTAAAACTGTCTTTTACTCAGGGGTTGGATACCAGCTCTGAGGAGGCATGACTGTTTCAAACATCTGAATGGAATTTGACATGCAATGTAAGTTCTGTAGCAACCCATGTTACACACAGCAATTAGTATCCCACATGCAATTGGATTAATCAGAATAGGCTTGGGGTATATGTTTAATACAAAAAACTTCAAAAAATATTAAAAATATTCAAGACAAGATCACAATTTTATTTTCATAGCCCAAAATTTTTAACTAAGAATTAAAAAGTTCTGGGAACATAAGAGAGTGTGAGTATTTTCCAAAACAACTTTTTGGTTAGGTTAGGTCTTTAAAGCAATACAGATAGGACTCAATCACCTGTACAGTAACAATATCTTTTCAGGCTAATCCCACTTTCTTTTTCTTTAGAAATTTCTCAGTTGTTCCATTTAATCATGCCAAAGTCCTTCTCAATCCACCATTTCCTTAACTTTTTCTCATATTACATCCACCTTGTCCCATTCAAAGCAGTAGCTAATCAAAAATGGTGTAGCAAAATACTTACTGGCAATGGTAAGGTGTGAATATTTTGCCTTCTCTAGCACAATTTATCAGAGTCATAAATGCCCCTCTAAATGAAAAAGAAAAACCCAAAAAACAAACCTTTAGGCTAGGATGACTGCAATCTAAATTAGACTTCTTTGCCTTTCAGATGCTAAGGAAAAGGGCTTTCATTTGTAAAGGCAGCTTGCTTAACTCTGAACTGTTGGTAGAGAGGTCTCCAGCTGATGCATTCCACAATTGCCTTTAATTACTAATTAGTCTTAAAGATTATGGTGTGACAGAGGATTTGTCTCAACCAGGTTAGAGTGCAAATCAAACTCAAATAGACATTTAAACAAGAATATGTATCTTAAGGATATTAGCCTACCAATAGCAAACTCATAATTTCTCTTAACTTCCCACATCTTATAGAGCTCTGATCTCTGTTCTGTGTGATGTGAGTATTCTGCTGCAGTTCTTAAGCTCTAAATGTTACCAAGGGCTTATCAAACCCTGATTCTTATTCAAAATTAAAAATGTTGGAGTTAATTTAGGGCAGTATATGGGACAAGTCCCAAGGTGATGTGACATCTTGTTTTTTGATACATATGTTTTCCTTTCCTTTTTGTTTTTATTCAGCTTTTAATTTTCATCAAGATCTGTCTGCAGCTATGCAGTAAAAACACTATTAAATTTACAGTTCAGGAACACTGTAGGATTTGCACAATAAAGATTTTTTGAGTAAAACTCTACCAACTATGTGAAAAATTACTTTTATTTTCTTTTCACTTTGTTTGTAGACAAAAATAATAGTTTTCAAAATAATTTATAGGTATAGAATAAGCAGGATGAAAAGAATTTGGGGACTAGTAAGACATTTCTGAGACCAAGTTGTTAGATAGTCAGATGGAAGTGGATTTTTGGCAATATATCCTTTCCTGCTTCTTTGTCCTCCTTCCTTTTACCGATTCAGATATCTGTAATGTCCTCTCTGTTATATGCTGTACGAAAGAGCATGCATCCTATGAATTCAGCATTCTTTCAGACCTTGACATTGATAACATACAGAGAAAACTCTCCAGAATGACATAGTTTGGAACAAAGACAGATAGTTTGTGAAAGCATTACAAGCTTGATAAATTAGCTGGTTTGTGTTTGTGATTTTTTGCTAAGTAAGACAGTGACAGGTTGCATGCTACATTTGACAAATTTCATGGACTAAGACTTGAGACTTCTTTGAAATATCAGCTGAAAAGGGGCTTTGCTTGATTACCCGTGTGGATCCTGAAAATTGCAAAGAATGACTAATCTAGAAATGAGGGAGTGCAGTATGAAACAGATGATGCTGCAAAAATTTTTCTTTAAAAGCTGAGTAGTAATAGCTTTTATTTTTAAATGAGAGTGGTGGGGGTTCTGTTTTTTGTTTCTTTGGTTTTTTTTCTATTGTTTTGTTGTTTTATTTTAAACTTGCTTCATTAGCTTTGTGATTTCTTCTTATTCAGTCTTTTGACTGAATAAGAACATCAAATCTTTATGTGCTAATAAAGACGTAATATTTATAGCTTAAAATAACATTGGTCCTTGTAAAAGAGAACAAAAAGATGAAACCTGTGGCAAACAGAAGATATATTTTCATGACAAATTTTTTTAAAAAGCTGTTTCTGTTTCTTACTCTATTCCCATTCTTTTACAAGTTTAAACCATATCACACACGCTCTTTGTTAATTAGGATACAATATTCATGTGATTCAAGAGTAATCTTTACCTTTCTATACAACCAGGAGAATCACAAGGGTTAGAGTTTTAGAAAACTTAACTCTTTTTTCATAACAATATACATGGTATATTGAACAGCATCTTTTAGTTCCAGAGAAGCTGGTGGGCAGTTTTGACTAAACAGTAGCCTAATTTTGTCCGTTCTCAACCAGTTTTGTAGCACTGGAGCTTGCAGTACAATTTGTAGCAAGCTATGAAGCCGACATTTGCTCCCAATACAGGAAGGATCTTGGGGGTGAGCAAAATGTGTAACCACTTCTTCCCTGGTAATGGTCACTAAACCAAGAAGTGGGAGGAATATATTGTATTTGGCATTATATTGTTTGCACCATTTGAGAACATTATTTTCATATTCTCTCTTGAAACTGATCTGTACATATTTTAGCAAAATGGATAAAAAATACAGAGGGAAAGAATAAAAGTGACAATGAGATTTCAGCATTTTTTTTGAGAAGGTTAATGTAAAAGTAGGTAAGGAGAGAAAAAAACTCTCAACAGATTATTGAAAGAGAAAATTTGCTCCTTTTTTATTTTTTGAAACTAAAATTTCTTTCTAAAGAGAGTTTAATGAGTGTCTACATGAGCTATTTCAGATTTAAACTCCTAGTAGATTATGGGCTATCTTTAATAAAGGAATATAGGGGAATGGCAGCTCTAGCACTAGAATTTGGAAAATAATGCCATGACTGCACATAAGAAATCCAATGCTTACATGATTATAAGTTATTGTTCCATTACACAGCAGGATAGTTGACACTTCCTTCACCTCTGACCAGGTGATGATGATTCCTCATCTGCGGAGAGATCCCAAAGATGAAGACCAAAATTCATTAATTCAAGAATTGAGATGAAGTTCCCTAATTCATAATCTACCAATCTCAATTTTGAGATAATTTTTTCCCTCAACCTGAGCATGCTTTAGAAATGATCACTTGTATGTGCATCCTTTAATGGCTCCTGTATCCAAATACATGTATCACAGAATTTGCCAATAAAAGTAGGTGTTTCACAGTAAACACTAGAGTAGGTTTGTTTCTAATCTGTAAAGTTATAATTAAAGGACAGTGCCCAGATGACAAGATGTAATCTTGATCACCACGTCGACTTAATGAAGATGCTCTACTTGCAATATACAACTAGTACCACCACATGAAGCAAGTTGTAGTTTCCTTTCTAGTTGTAAGAAATTTTGTATTTGCTCACTGTTCTGCAGCAGGCCCTTTCTATCTGGTATGCCAATTGTACCTGTAAACATTTACATTTAAGACTTTAAGCCACAGAAAAGTATTTTAAGCCTTTAAACTACATTAATTTTTTTCCTTTGGTTTTAGAGGAGGATTTTTGTATTCTATTTCTGCAAGTGTCTTTAATGGTAATACTTTGAGACTTTTCAATTAATATCTCTGATTTCTCACTTGTTCAGTGTAAAGTTTGAGTTTGTTTTTTCAGTTCCATGGCTGGACAAACAAAACTAAGACCTAATTAAAAAGACAGCTCTGACCACAGAGAAATCAAGTTGATACAAGATTTTTTTCTAATTTTAGTTTTACCTGTGCTACCACAACAATGTCCACAGAGACTGACACAGATGCTGTGGATTCACAGTTCTGCTCAGGAGATGCAGAATTTCATCTTGAACTCTCCTGTAGCTTCAACAGGGTTTATTTCCTTTTTTTTTAGTATTTCATTTGCAAAAATGGGTCTTAAGAAGGTCCTTATATTCTGTAATCTCATAATGAAGAGCAAAATTAATCTGGAATATTCTTAATGCTCTGCTGAAATACATTTCTCAGACATGCCATGAGACATCAAAGGTCACATGTGACATTTTGAAACTGAGAATCCCATCAGATCTGCTACCAGAACTCTATTAAAACTTTTATTTTCAAGGATCTAACTACATTGATGCCAAATCTTCATTCCCTGTGGCCAGCTTTTCAGTTACCTCCCAAAGTGCTGAATTATAAACCAGTCATAATGGATAAATTAATGAAATAAGGATGTGGATAAATAGATTATGCACAGATGTGAAGTATTTTTCAAGGATGCTGATGTTGCTCACCTATGCAGCACAAAGCAAAGTGTTCAGATACCTCATATTCCTTTTACATACATCATGACCTCTTTAATGTAGAGAAATCTTTCTGAGCCCTCATCATTGCTGTCCATATTAAAGTTTTTAGAGTCAGGTGGAGAATCAACCTAGAGGTCTTCTGTCACCATGAAATTCCCCTGTAAAAAGTGCCCACAAGCCCTGAAGAATTTATTTTATCTATTCATATACACCTGTTATCCTTTACGTATATTTCAGGAACCAGTTGTCCAGAGACTTGCTTCTTGGTCTTGGTTTAGTTATAGTTTCCAAGCATACTTTTCAAAAGGTTCTGTTCATAGTAAAACACAGAAATCTTCCTTCTTCAAGCAAAGCTTTTGAAAATCAATTAAAAAGTTCTATATCTAGTTCTGGAAAGTTTTAATATTATTTCAAATCCTTTCCACTCTAAACAGTTCTTGGGTTTGAGAAAACTGATTCTAGAGTGAAGGTGAGAATGCGTGTATGTGGCAATTAAAAACTGATTCAGTAATTCACATGCTGTAATGCATTTCAGTATTAGCTCTACCGTTTTGATACTCAGAGTTGAGTCTCCACCAGATTTCCTGAGTGGGAAAACCTAGTTCATTACTGAAAACAAGTAAGACCTCAGGGTCTGAACTTCCCTGGGAATCAATGGGTTCTCTTACACCCACTTTTTTACCAAAGCAGTGCTTTGAGAAGTGCCTTCAATTTAGTATCTTGCCTCTGTAAGGTTTTGTTCTTTTCATAGCACAAGATAGTGGTTTGGAAAGGTTACATTTTAACAGTTTATTACTGCTGTCCAGTTCAGCTCTTTTCAGTTAAGAAGGCATTTAAATTCTTCTGTATGTTTATGAACAGCAATACACCTCCTAATGTTGCTTCACCATTTTTGTGGTAGCATCATCCACAACAATATGAGAGTAAGGGGGATTATGTTAAATCATGTCAACAGGGACTTTCTTTCTATTTATATTCTACTTTGTTTGTTTAAAATTTGAGGAAAATGTGTGAAATGTGCTTGTGAGTAGGGATATTAGCAGATTTGAACCTTTATATTTTAGAAATAATAGCTCTTCTAGTAATAATCACAAGTTTTTAAGACCTTGTTGATGTCAGTGTAGTAAATTAGGCAAGGAACCTGTGAATAAGTATGTAGCTAACTAAAGACTGCATCATTGTCACAAGGTCACACATTGACAGTGCATCAACAGTTCTAAGTTTTGTGTGATCAGATTTCTGAATTTGTGAGATTGTGGTCAGAAAATCTGTGCTGGGTCTTAGCTTATGACCTGAGACTTTCCCAGGCTAAGTACAGAGATTGGCCTTTTGGTTTTGTAGTTTGCAGGAGAACACTGGCCAAAAATCTATCTTACAAGTGTAAAATATAGTTCTATTTTGAAATACTTCATTTTTTTCAGTACAGTCCAGTACAATTTAAATATCTTGATTTTATTTCTGAATAATTGCCAATGAAGTAGAGGATGGGGTCGAATCCAATGTAAATGCCAATACCATCTAAAAATAACATTTATGAGAAGTGCAGAAAGGATGGAAAGAAGTAAGCTGTCATTTTCAAGTGCTAATGCAGAGTTGAGCTAATCCTTTTATGCTGTGGCAATACAACAGTAAATAATGTGTGTGACAGCATCTAGCAATTATTTGATAGTACCTTTAACTAACTTAACCATAATTCTTGTTTCATTAAGTGTATTGTCATCCCATGGTTGAAATTCTGCTGTGCACACTGTATGTGCACATCATCCCTAGATTTAATGTGTGATTAAACAAAGTGTGGAGAGCTGGGAAAGGCCATGTATTAAGGTGAATAGGTGTCATTTTGTCTGTGTAACTGGTAGATTAAATTGAGAAATTGGCTGAAAACCTGGTCAGGTTTCTTTGCAGCAGATGCTGATGAACAAAGAAATGGTAATAAAGGCCACAATTAGCCTACTAAGCTGTGGCCTTTCTTAATTGCCAGCCAGGAGGCTACACAGCAAAACACAGCATTCAGGTACCTTGGAAGCAGAATTTCTGAGAACATAAACAACAGGTTGTCTCAAATCTTAGACCCTTGCTTTGCATTTTCCTGTAAATATTTTATGACAAATCCTTAATAATTTGAGACAGAGTAGTTTTCAAACTGGTCACCATCTCACTAGGACAGAAGAACCTAAAGACTGGTGAAAACAGCAATCCATCAAACCCAAGTTTTGATTTCTGACTTTAGAAAATAGTGAAAACCAAAAGATTTTTTGCATGAATGCAAGGATTTTAGTACATTGTGCCAATGGACTTCCATGTCCCTTAGCAGCAAATTATTTTATGCATATGATTAATATTCTTTAAATCTGTCTGTATGTTTGACATTTATAGTACCTCTGCAGTGGTGGTAGCAGCACTTTTAGTTAAAGGTAAAATAAAAGAAAAATACATACATACACACACATATGTACATATATAAATATATATATATATATGTATATTTGTTTCCCAGGATTAGATGATGGCTGTGGTCTGTGTTCAGTGAATAGTTTCCTTGAAATCTTTCAAACTCTTTCAGAAGCTCTGGCCTGCAGGCAGCCTCCCTGCCTCACACTCCTAAGCCACCAGCAAAGGGAGCACGCCCCAAACTTGAACCCACAGAGGAGCTTACAAATGGCTTCCACAAACACAGGAACAAAAAACCCTACCACAGATACTGAGGGCCATTCATAGTACGTAATGTCTTGATAATTTACAAGTTTTTCTTCTTGAGGTTCTTAAAGAAAATCAGGGACTTTTGTAGGATTTAAAGGCTAAGGACTAAAAGTGAGCTATATTCTTCTCCTACACAGCTACAAATAGAGGCAATGTTTGAACTCCCATTGTAATTGATTACCTTAGGGCTTCTTTCTTGCTCTGCCTGCAGTGTTGATGTGTGGGAATGGTATGTAACAATAATGGCAGAGATTGATGAGGCCTGTCAAATGAGAAAATTGAGAGACAGTAAAGCAATTATCAACCTGAGCCATTAAGTGTTTTTAATAACAGAGTCACAGAATGATAGGGCTTTGGAGGGGACTTCTGAAGATCATTTAGTCCAACATCTTTGCTAAAGCAGATTCATTTACAACAGGTTGCATAGGATCTTGTCCAGGTGAGTTATGAATCTTGGCAAAGATTCTAGAATGTCTCTGGGCAGCCTGTTCCAGTGCTCTGTTGCCCTTCCAGTATACTTTTCCTGATGTTCAGAATAGACTTCCTGTGTTTCCACTTGTGACCATTGTCCTGTCCCTGGGTACTAATGAATAGAGTTTGGTCTCCACAGATTCTTGATTATATGAAAAACAGAGGGGAATTTGAAACTTCATAGTTAAAAAAAAATAACAACCATTTAAGAAAAATCTTTATGGAATTCTATGGCTCCTGCATTATATGCCATTATGTTATTTCTCTGTTATTACATTACAAAGCCCTTCAGCTTTAGTCATGCTCACAGAAATTTGTGCCTAATCCACAGAGATATTATGAAAGTTATATTCGCATGTTTTTGTCTGCACAGGTCAGAGTGGAGTACTGGCAAGATACTGAGTGGGGAGTGGCAGCCTTGCTATCACAGGCAGTAGAGATTTAGGCTGGGCTAAGCAGTAAGTTCAAAATGAGATGTTTTAAAATAGAGCTGGTGGGCAGTTCTATTTTTGGGGGGCAAAAAGATGTAGAAATTGAATTTACATATACTTTGCCAACATTTTTAGAAGTGCCTTGAAGTTCCAAAAAGTGAAGCTACAGCTAACACTTCTGTTTGAATAGCATGTCTTGTGTAGAAGTGCTCTCTATGGACTCAAGATGTTTCACATGTGTGGAACCATGCATGATCATACAGGGTACTGAAGTTAGTATTTTAAGAAAGAGCAAGTTAAATGCATAGAGCTAAAGATCGTAGTGTGATCTTTTATATATATGAATATGCAAAGATTGGGAAATATTAAGATTGCTGGGATCTTAGCTATGTCACATATCTGACTCTTGAAAGATTGGTAGAACAACGTTAATATTTGTTTTGTGTTGCATTTTTCACAGGGATTATTGGTAGTCTCTATGCAGTCCTCCAGGGAAGGAAACCAGAATGAAGTCATAGTTTAAAGAAATTATAATGACCTCAGTGCAAGGCATTTGGAGAAGAAGGAAGTATTACATCATCTGCTGGTGATAATGCAGCACAATGCAGCATGAATGAACAAAATTATTGTTATTTACCGTATTAGAATATCTTAAGAAACATCTCTGATAATGCTGATATTTTTAAAATGTATTTGAATATGTTCCCTTAATGATGTCAAGGGCAGGATTGACATAAATATTCAAGCTTTGAAATTTTTTGTTCTGCTTTGTATAAGAAAAAGGCATCATCTCTCTGCTCTGTGGAGAGCAATATCTGCTTAACAGTGTGTAGTCATGATAATGCAAACATGGTGATCAGTCTTTCTTGGAATATTGAAGTTTTGGCTGCTTTGGGGGATTTTTTAAGCTTCCCCAAATCAAAGTGTGTGAATGTGAGATTCTCACCTTTCACTTGAAAAAAAAAAAAGATATTTCATGTTGTTCTGATTATGGGGAAAATATCAAATATGGGAATTTCAGTGACAAAGGTGAGGAAAAAAGAAAGAATATAATGGTAGTTTTATGTCAACACTCCTGGAGACATGAAATTTTGGAACACTTGGGGCAAAATTACTGAGATCTGGTTTGTTGTATCTACCTACATCACAAATTGAACAGGATATTTCTGCTAACACTGACTTGTGCGTGAAGCTTTACAGACCTATGAGTAAAATATGTGGCCAGATCTCTGGTGCATAGCGATGCACAAAATTAAAATTAAAAGATCAGATAATGTTGAAGAGATTTTGCATTAAATGGAATTTCAGGTAAAATGCCTGGAATGCTTGGTGGACATCTAGAACCTGCAATAAAGAGTCTTTCTGAAAACTTTATGGCTATTCCAACTTGGTTAGCTAGACTGAAGATGGAATGACTGACTAATAATCTTGGAACAATGTTTTCATCTTCTGGAGGCACAGCTCCAGGCAGACAGTTACTTCTTGCTGTTAAAAATAGAGGTCATCCAAGACAATTGCTTCTCGTCAACACTTGCTCTTCTTTCTCTGTGAATTCTATGCACTTGTGAGGATAAAGCCAGACTATTTTAATAGATTTTGAGCACATTTAGGTAGAATCCTTCAGAAGTTCATCAAACTGACTTACAGTTATGCTCTGATAGACAAAGCCTTTTATCTCTGCAGCGCAGCCAGGAGGTAACAGAAGTGTAAAGCATGCTTGAGTATGCTTGGATGTTTCTGCGTATGGCGAATTCTCTTCCATATTATAAGCACTGTAGAGCTCAGTGTCATGCCTCAGCCAGGGAACTCACTTTTGAACTAATGTCTTAGTTTTGTTTCTGCCTGGCTTGCAGGAAAGAAAACATAATCTTTACTTCTGAATGTTTTTTTCAGGTGCTCTTCACCAGAAAGCACCATGTGTTTTCATTTTGGGCGGTCATGATTATAATTGATTGGGAATTTTTGAACAGTGCTTTTGGTTTTTTATTTTTGCTTGTAAGAAGATATACATTTATCAAAACTTAAACAAGTAAAATTCAGTATTTATGTATTTTCATTCAAATTCTAAGCATATTTCAAAATTTTTGGAAAAAATGTGATTGTTCTATTTTATAGTACCATTTTGTTTTGAACTCTCAGTTACTCATGAAAAATTAACAAAATTTAACTATTTTGAAGTTAAATTTTGAAAAATGATGAACTCAAACTTATTTTTAACAGTGATTCAACTCTAGGTAAACAAATTATGAAATTCAATTAGAGTTATAAAATAATTAAGCATGTTCTCCACTAATTTCCAATCCACAGTGTCCAGGCTTCTGTTTATGGGTACCAGATATTTTTATGACTTTGTTTGTCAATTCAGAGAGTACTCTACTATTGAAACATAAGTAGATATTTACAACTAAATTTAAGCAATCTGTGTTTGTTTCACTTACTAAATTAGGTTTCTGAGGCAAAATATCATGAGGCAAAATAGTTCCTTAATGAATTGTACAATTTGTTCTGAATCTTTCAATTTGCACACCTGTTTTGAAACACAGATGTCAAAACTGAGTTAAGTGGTCTCATTGGTGCCTTGAAAGAATGATATTGCAACAAATATCTCTAAACTGTTAAGGCATCCTCTGGCAGGAGAAGGTGGATTTAGTATGTCTAGTCCATTTAAAATGGAAAGTGGCATGCATATATGCAAATATCTTTGCTAACAATTCTCAAGTGACACTGATGGTGAGAAAGTCACATATATAGAATCCCTCAACTAGAGACAAAATCACTTCAACTGCTTATGGATAAAAAGGACAATTTATCTTGTATGTAAAATATGCATGAGTCAGGTAGCATTTAAAAATGGCAGCTTTTGTACTTGCAGACATTCACTGCTGTGTGACGCAGTTTAAATATCAATAGAAGTTTAAGCTAATACTGAGATAGGACATTTCTTTAGATTGAATGATGCTGACTGTATACCTTAAATAGTGTTATTGGTCAGTGCAAAATAAGAAAAGAGAAAAACAGCTGAGAAAAACAGCTTAATTATGAAGATGCTTCATCTCCTAATCTTTGTTTTCCTGGTATTCCACCCTGGACAAGACCATAATTCAGTTCTTATGCTAGGATGAAAACTGGGCTTTTGGAAATTTTATGTCAAGTGTGAGCAAAGTTAAAATTAAAAAAAAAAATTTGTTTTATTTAAATTGCCATGCTAGTGGGGTGGGAGCATTAATCAATTTCACAGACAATGTGATGTCATTTGGATTTAACATAAATTCATTGCAATATGAAAATTCTTCTATAGTCAGGAGTGTCTTTTCAGTTAAAGATGAGTAAAGTAGGTTCTAATCTTCTGTCCTGAAATACTGGACTCTCAATTCAGCTGCCAGGATCTTTCTTGTCTGCATGAAATAAAAATTTATGTTAGTAGATCTAAGAGAAACTCAAAAAAAGGAAAACATGTAGTAAAGAGACAAGTATAATAAGAAAAACCTGTATCTGCTGGTCTGAGCTGTCATCTGGTTATGGAGTAGTGGCTAAATGCAGCTTTTGACCAGTTCTCTGCGTGGTGGCCAAGCTCAGCTTTACTTTCTTCACACATCAGTACGTATGCAGTACTTCTCAGTGCACAGAACACTTTGACCTATAACATGAGAAAGGAGAAATGTTCACAAAGTGCATTGTGCTCTAAGAATTTGTGATTTTTTTTGCATGTAACAGTAGTTAACCTACAATTTTGTTTGTGTGAACTGCGAAATATCTGATATTATGAGTCTGGTGCATACCAGAGTGAGTTTGTTTTATAACTACCTCTGTGGTGGTGGGAAAATTAATCACAGTCCATTCAGGCTGAATTTGCCTGAGTTGAAGCATGCCAGACAGGTGTGTAGCTGTGGAAAACCTACAGCTTGGCACTGTTGTTTTTTCACCAAAGTTGAGTACAAAAATAAAAGGGAACCCAAACCAGATGACTGTCAACCCTCCTTTCCCTCCTAGCCTAAATATGGGATGTCTTTGGCATCGCTGAAAACTGTCAGGGAGCTTTTCTGGACAAAGGAAGAATTTGTGCTGTGAGCAAGATATTTTTATTTCAGTTAGGGAATAGCCAAGGGAAATATACAGAAGCTGTCAGTAGAAATCAAGGGCTGAACAGTATGCATGCAGAGTGGCTGAATGGTCATTTTATCTTTGGCTCAACTTGCTCGGTGTTTTTACAGAAATTAATACGTATGATTAAATTTTTAGACCTTATTAATAGCTTGCTTCAAGCAAATAGATACTTCAGTAGATATAAGCCTTAGTAGTCTAATACATAAGTCTACATGAATACATGAATAATACTCTAAATATTGTTTGTTCCTCCATAGTTTAGCTGAAAATCTTGAAGGAGTAACACCTAAACCACTAAGCTTGCTGGCCCAAATTTCATAGCCTAAGAGCAAAATCCCTGTTAGTGCATAATTATGGCATGTAATTACTGTTCCAAGTAAACAGTAATGTTGTAGGGATGACAGCTGTTGAATGCTATAGGAAATGAGTCTTGGATTTAACTCTTTGACAATGCATACAACCAGTGACACCCTTGGGAGAACTTCCTGGGCAGGACACCTGGAAGGCACCCTCCAGTGAAGTGTGCACATGTGTGCATATAGAAGTATCCTCTATGAAAAGAGGACCTGCTGGTTGAAAATATATTTCTTACTTCAGCTGATAGAGGTGGCATTACAGTGCATGGCATAAACATTTCACTTTATCTGGACAACAGTCAGATTTCCACACACTCACTTGGAAAATTGTCTTTGGAGTAGTAAATTTCTTTTATTTTGTTAAAGAAAAAATCTTATTCTTACATGATTTGAAGTTGCTATAGTCATATCTTAAGCAAATGGGATGATTTGTGATAAATTGATAAGGTGTCATTGGCTAGCCAATTCCAGGTAGTGTATCCTGTATAAAAGAAGGAACTGAAGATTTGGCTCCTATTTTTTGCAAAAGCAAATTGAAAACTTTTACTTGATAAGGTATGGGTTTGAAACAAACTCAAACATCCAAAGAAGTTGTAAATATGTTCTGGAAAGGTTTGTTCTAAAGTGCTTATCTTCTTCTTTGAGGTTTCAGTAGGCTGGTTTTGACCAATCCTGTCTGGCTATGTTAGGAGGAATTGCAGCTTTGCACACAAATATTTTCCTGTTTTTACCAGTTCTGTTTAATGAAACAAATTGATGCTTTGTACTAAAATCAATCTTCTACTCTTAAATTCTTTCCTGTTGTGGAGGAGGGTGAGCCAGGAAGAAAGAAATAAATAATAAAGACATTTCAGGGAATAATTGGAATGGAATACAATGATATTAACTGTGTCCGTACCTTACTGCTTTCATTTTCATGGCAGCTTTAAAGAATTAGATGGTCACTAAGACTATTTAGAGGAAATGAGAAATATCAGAATTATGCTAGGTACAGGAGGATCTCTCAAAAGAAGAAGCTGGAGGAGCTTTCCTTGATCATAATTCTAACTTCTTCAGGCAAAGGAAAGTCAGAATTGTTTTCCCATATCCTACCAACCAGTTGAAGTACACTATTTCCATCATTGTTTATGTCTATAGCACTCCATTATGGAAAATGCATTATTTGTATAACCAGATATGTGATTGACAGAGAAAGCAATTGGTAGAATCATAGAATGGTTTGGGTTGGAAGAGAACTTAAATATCACCTAGCTCCGATCCCCTTGCTGTGGGCAGGGAACCTTCTGCTAGACCAGGTAACCCTGTCCAGCCTGACCTTGAAAAGCAGTTGATTACAGTATAGTGCTTATAACACCAAAGTTGCAGGTTCATTCCCTGTAGGGAGACCATTCTCTTAAGAGCTGGACTCAATGGTGAGTCCCTTCCAACTCAGAATATCCTGTGATCCTAACAGATTCCTGCCCAACCCCCAGGGATGGTGAGTCCACAAACTCTGGAAAATTTGTTCCAGTGCCTCACCACTGTCACAGTAAAGAGGTGCTTCCTCATATTTAATCTAAACCTATTCTTCTTCAGCTTGAAGCCATTCACCAGTGTTCTACCACTTTATGCCTTGTGAAATGCTCCCTCTTGAGCTGTCTCATAAGCCTCCTAATGGTACTACAATTAAGATCATCAATTGAAGCCTTGTCCCTCTTTCTTCTCTAGTTATTCTTAAATCCTGCCAAAATGACACTGAGATCTACATTTGTGCATTTTCAAGCTGGCCTATATGTGTAAATTAATATCTTTTTTCCTAAAGTTTATCAAAAACAACTATCTATAAAATTGAGGTGGGCCCAAATATAAGTGGATGAAAATCCAGAGAATAGCATAGCATTTCTTCTTCATGTGAATGTTGGCAAGTAATTTTAAACAAAAAGGTATAGTGCAAAGTGAGAGAATCTTGTTTTAGGAATTGTTGCTTGAACTGTCACTAGCACAGAGAAATCAATGGAATTAAAGTCTTAGAGCTCATATAATTTTTAGTGAACCTAAAGAAGTATTTGTTGGCAAAGTATTTGCCTCACTATGGAAAACACTATTTGCCCTACATGGCTGGATGATGAGTGTTCTTCTCCAAAAAGGAAAAGTACATGACCTGTTCACTCACCAGCTTCAGTTCTTTTCTCAAGTAGTCAAGTTTTCAAGAATTGTGTAAGTATTGTCATTAGTAATACTAAGAATATTTAAATTGAAAATGTAAAAAAAACCTGAATTTATATTTCATGAGAGAGGAGGAAGTTGCCTATGATATGATAATATATTTTAGATGCAATTAAACAAGAGCAAAAGTGTATACAAAGTGACATACTACACTTAAAAGACGTCTATAACTAGTAATTACTATATTTGCTTGATCTTTTTGGGACAATAATAAACAGTGGAACTCACAGGACAGTTTTGTTCATGCTTAGCTATAATGTGACTCTTACATAAATACATGAATACTACACAAATATAGTAAAGAAAAAAGCATTGAGCAGCATTTCCTAGTCTATCATTTACACATTCTCTGTTTTGAGTAATTTCTTCTGTTTGCCCCTCTTTCATGTGTCTTCTTTGACAGTAAGCGTACAGAAAGAGACATTTAAAACACTGATCTATGGAATTTCTATTATATATGAAACCCCACAGTGCTTGAAAAAGAAAAAAAAAACAATCTCTTATTTCCATTGATAGTTCAAAGAATTTCAAATGATTTGTCCAGAAGTTGCATTTCTGCATGGTGAAATGTAGAATAACTGTAAAAGTAAAAAATAACAAATGCTAATACTTAATCTTCATAAAGAAGAAACAAGTTTATGTTGCTTAAATGATCACTCGAATAAGCATAAAGTACTCACCTTTCCAGTGAAGTTCTGCCCTTTGTGTCTCAAAAATATGTTCACTACAGAACAAAAAATTGTCCCGCAAAGACGTTTGATTCTTGATGAAAAAGTACAAAAGTATCTTTTTATGCTTACATGTAATAACTGTAAATTTAAAAATTTCGCACAAATTAAAATGTTTAAGGTTATGGGTTTACACCATGTGATTTCCCAGGATAATGAGTTCAGCAAATGCTTGATGAGGAAATGAAGACTTAGGTATATGAGCACATAACTTTAACTCTGTTTTCTTGGAACTGGCAGAAGCCACTGGAAATTATCTGTAAGTGCTCCTGGTGTATTCATTACGTTCTTCTTGTGTCCTCCTAATGTAATTATGTTTTTCCACAGTGAGGAACACGCTGTGGTGCAATATGTAGTCCCAGATTGGAAGCCACCTGTGCTTTCATTTGGCCAGCAGTTGCAAAGCATTCTTGTAGGTGATGCCTCTAATCCTCATTCTGCCTGGCCAATCTGCATGTCCAGCCTAGCACATAGATTAGCATCTGCTAATACTTGTTGTTAATGCCTTGGCAGTGTATGCTCTCAAAATAGTGTACAGCATTTTTATACACCCACCTTTCTCACATCATGCATAAAGAGGAGTAGCACAAGCACACAACCTTGCAGCAATCCCTTGTGGATATGTGGGTGCGCCTGCTTTTTCACATTTTTCTTAGGCATACTCTTTGCGTGAAGAATATCTGTTAGATTGTGGTGTGATATTCTGCTCGCAGTTTTGGTTCAGAAGGCACATGGAATAACAAAAGAGAAAAGCTCTTGGAGTTATATAGGGTCATCTGAAATATATGACTTTCCACTTCAATTTTTAGAATAATTAAAAAGTACAGACAGCTTAAATTACCTAGCATAATTCTTAGTGCAACTAAAGACGATGTTTCATTTCCTAAATAGAGGTGTCTGAAAACTAAGTAGTGGAAGATATATTCAGGGAGCTACATCTTTATATTAATTATGATTTATTTTCCAGCTGAGTCGGAAAGCACAATTTGAAAAAGATGGATACCTTTATTCATCATAGTGTCTCTTCTCCTTCTTCTGACCTCTTCCTTCTTTCATCCCTAACTGAGAGCTTTGTATCCATATCTGGAAGCTGTGATGTACATAAAAATGTCCTTCAACAATTCTTCATTTCCTTGTGTTTTAGCTGTGTACCCATCCTAGTACTTCTAAGCTCCCCAGACACATGGGGGCCTGGCATTCCCTGTGTGTTCTCTCTGATGGTTGTCAGGAGAAAAAACGATATGCAGCCAAGTACATGTAGAGAAAAACAGTGGAGGAACTCAGGATAGCTGAACTCCATTTGTCTTTGCTTCTAGCAAGCACAAGGAGTAAGGTGGAATGAGTGAAAAAAAAAGAGTGGGAGGAAGGAAGAGATAAGAAGTCCAGACATGAGGGGTAGAAACATTTCAAACTCTGGGGTTTTGTGGTTTAAATTACATCTGTATAGGAAAATGCTTGAGGAGAAGGGCACCTTGGATGGTGGGAAATTGCACCTGTAACTGCAAAATGGGACAAACATGTTGTTTAAGTCACTTTTCTTGGAAGATTTTGAGACAGTATACCTTATGACTATTTTGTGAACAGGAATTGGTTTTTGATACTTGCATCTGCCTGAAAGAGGGATTTTTAATTTGTTGTTACAACTTTTGGTTTTATTTTTTGAAAAAGTAAATGTTCTGCAACATAACTGTCAAACAGAGGCATACAGATACAGCAAAATGATCAATTACAGCTTGAGAACTAAAAAAAAAAAAAAAAAAAAATTTATTATCTTTCTTGATGAGGAGTTGGTGAGCAGTAAGTTGTACCTGTACTCATTTGTCTGAAAGTACATGAATAGGAAGAGTTGGTTATTATCTCTTTAAATCCAAGAACTGGAGATTTTCAAATTACAGCAACAGATGTTGAATTAAAAGGGAAAAAAAAAAGTCCATATTTCTTCAAAATGTGCATAATTAAGCCACAGGAAGGTCCAGATTCCAAGATCTGAAATCATAGATGAGATAGCTTTATACTTGCACTTGTATATGAAAATAGGCTTATATACTTGGACTTGTTCTTTTACTATCTCTTAAGTGACTGCTTTGGCTGGGGTGGGGTGGCACTGATAGACATTTTCATTTAAGTCAATGTAAATTCTGTATCTGAAAAAGAAAAATTGTAATTTCTACTGAGAGGAGAAAATTAAAATAGAAACCCTACAGGGAGACATTTCCTCTCCTGATGTAACAATTAAATTAGAATAATCATAATCATAAAATATTTCTTATAGAAGTACCGGTCTTGCCTGACTGAGCCTTATATGAATATACTGAAATGCTTATCTTAGATTAAGTATAGCATCTGTTTTTTAAAACAGTCTATAATCACAAAGGATAAAACTGATTTAATGGAGACATTATTTACAATATCTTGATTATATCTTTATTTGTAAAAAAAAATTGTGGACAGGTATTTATAAATGCACAAATAAATTAAAAAACACCACCCAAGTAAACACAAAGAAGTTTGTTTGTATATCCATAGTATTTGTGGAATTTTGTCTCTATGAATAAGTGAAGGAAGAATGTTTATATTTCATAATGTTTTGGGGAAAAAAACCCAAAACTCTTAAAAACTCCATCAGAAAAAATCAGAGGTGTGACTGCCGGTTTAAGTTTCTAACAAATTACTCTGCCAGTCCCATGTGAGCTTTGTAATTGAAGATCTCTGTTGCACAAATATTTAATAGGGTTGCCTCTGTTTTAGTTGTTTGGATTATTTGCTTGTTTTGGAATCAAAAGGCTTTAGTTTTTATTTTGCATTTCTTAGTTTCTTCCTTTCATTTGAGGATCCCAGTTGAAAATATGTCCTTCAAATGGATTTGGTCTTGCCTTTTGTTACTCCAAATATGAAGTAGGTTTCACTCTTAAATTTCTGTATTACTGTCGAAAATAATTAAATTTATCAAGAAACCTACCTGAAAAGATTTGGTTTGCAAGTGCTACACAATATTAACCTGAAGGAAACAGTAGTCTTAAAGTCTAAATAAACCAAGTGTTAGTGAAGCTTATGCATTCTTGACAGAAATAGGAGGAGGGGAAAAATAAAAGATATTTTGCTACTCTCCAGAATAATCTCAGCTGAATATCTTGATGTTCCAAATCTCTCTCCTATCCTGCTTGCGCATTCCACTGGGGAAATCTATAGTATCTAAGCACCTAGATTAGGAGTTGCACAGTGGTTGCAGCCCTGCTTGTAAACCTCTGATGTTCGAGCCCACTTAAAATGCGGTTTCAGTGCTGTCTATTAATTTGCAATTTTATTCACTGCTACTAAAGAAGATAGCATGTGTTTGCTGTTGTTTCCAGAATACATAAAAGAGTTGAGCAGAAACACTGTATTCCTTCAGTTGTTCTGGCTTCCGGAGACCCCCACATAAATGTAGAGAAAATGTCTCTTCCCACACCTCTGCCAGAGTAAAAGAGGAAGAGTGAAAGATTATTATGGAAGTAAAATTTAGAGGAACAGTTATAGCTGATATTTTATATGTGTAGAGAGACATACCACTGGCATTTTATCTGATTTCTCTGTAGACTTCTCTTTGAAGTTGAAAATAGTTGATAATGTTCACGAAATAGTTAAAGTTCACTAAACAGGAATTCCTCTTCTGGTGCAAAAATGTGGAGTTTTTCTGTGCCTTTGTATAGGGAATTTTTCAAATTTCTTTATAACCTTCAATGGTCTGGTGAAAAATACAAAAACTGCCTTTTTTTGTTACATCTCTACAAGCTATTGAGTTACAAAGTTAATCTCAATGACAGCTAATGGCTGGTAATAATGGTTTTGTATGTCTGGTTATTGCCTTTGGTAACATTTGTGTAGTGACATTACCAGAAATGTAATTATTTTTCATCTAAGGAAAGAATAGCAAATGTCAGGATATGAAAGAAGAAAGACTCTATTTTCCTTCTACCTTTGCAAAGCTAATTGGAATAAATGGTAATAAGGAGACATTTTTATGTTAGCTCAGAAGAGCTGACAATATGAAGTATGAGCTGCAAGTTAATATAACATTTGCCCAGAAAAGAGAAATAACACACTTTGTTTTATGGTACTGAAATACAGGGCTCATGTCTGATTTGAGGTAGGAGGTTGAAGACTGCTTATTTTTCCACCGTTTTAATGCCACTGAAGAGCCTAGCAGGATGTCACATCAGTATTAACTAGCTCTAAGGTCTTCTTTCAGTATCAATTGTATCTGAGTACTGCTTTACAAATAATTTTCGTTGTAACTTACAGAAAGAGAGAACTCCCTGCAGACTGTGTGCTGCAATTATCAGTGTCTCTTAACATGGTGTCCTTCTCTCTGTACTTGCCTGGTTATTATACCTACGCTGCACATATTTTTACTCTGATAAACAAATTCACATGGTGACCAAGTGTAATTTTTTTCATCTTTTATGTACCTAAAATGAAGTAATTTTTTTTTATTTTGGAAATGCATGTTAATTTTTTTAACTAGAACTGTTTTAATACCTTTAAAAGTTGTTTAGCCTCATAGAAAAGATATATGGGAATGCTTTGCAGCATGTTCTCTTGTTTAAAAGATGCTTTGCTGAAAAGTTTGGCTGTCACATAACACCAACTCCTCGTTTACAACATGCCTCTTGCTGTTAAGTGGATTGTTTGGCTGTTGTAAACCTCTTTTGTCAAGTGGGTGTTCTGATTATGAGCCAGGCTCTACTCTAATTTCCATCCAGGTTCTGAAAGGCAAGACCAAACTATTTACATACATCTCATTTTCATTATCCCATGTGGTTTGGGTTTTGCTAGTTTGGGATTGTTTTGGTTTGTATTTTAAAACTGGTATTATTTTCCAATTTTTTTTCTTTTTAAAAAAGTAAAATGAGGAACATATTATGTACAAACAATGCATTCATGGTCAGCATCTGGAAAAATGCCCTTTTCCATTATATGCTAGGCAAGCCACCGGGAAAAAAGTGAAAATAACTATATCGATCTCCATTTTCTTGGGAATGTGCAGCTGGATACAAAACTTTGCTTTCTTAAAAGGAAAGAGAAATGAGGAATAAAATAAACTGGCTGCAACATTCTTTTCAAGAGGCAGACCTGTGGATCCTCATTTCAATGCAGACAACTTCAGTCACCACAAGTCAATTTCAATAGTCTCCATGGCCTTACAAGTCCTTTGTAAATTTGTTACTTCTAAGAAATTTCAGATGAGGTTTTGGATGATGTCTGGGTCTAATTAGTTTGGTGATTCTCTTATGCTACCACATACTCTATCATTTTTATTTGAAAAAAACCCAATCCAACCCTCTTCTCAGGGAATATAATTTTGGTGCCATTTAAAAAATCTCAATGAAAGATTTGCAATATTGTTCTTTATCCATCCCTGGTGAAGACTTCCTCATGAATGCTTTTATTCCTAGCATAGGAAAATCAGGTAAATTAATTCAGTGATTCCTGATCAGTACAAAAACACTAATATTTGTCCACTGAGTACAATTATCATGTGTAGTCTACTTCTATCCGTCCTTTTTGTGTATGTGAACAGTTCTACCACTTGCCTTTATTATTTCCTGTACTTTTATCCCCTCTCTCTCTTTAGCAGTTAGAACAAGCTGTATGTTCCTCTAGGGAAACGTATGTTAAGGACTTGTGGCCTTTGGCTTAAATTAGCTTCTATGAGGTATAAAGGTTACTGCCAGTTAATGGGGGGATAATTTGGCTGTGCTGAGCTGGCTTTGACTTTCACACCTGGCTTCATGAGTGAATTATAAACAATTTCTGCAGCAAGCATTCGTGCTTGAGGAAAAAAAAAAATTGAAATATTTAATGTGTTTAGAGTGGCTCAGTACTTTGGAAGTGAAGGGAAAAATATTTCAAAAGAGTGCTTTTCAACAGCTGGAAAAGCGACTACACATAAAACTGACTTCCCAGTTTAAGCCCCAAAAGAGAAGGTGCTGAATCATGCAGACTTTACTCATCTATCCATTTTCTCTTTGAGATTACTTTCTCTGCAAAATAGACCAGGATTTCTTTCAGTTGTTTTTGGAAGTATCATACTGCTGTGTAGAAAATACACCTTGGTATTACCTGTGGCATGAAATACATTCAGCTCATCTTGGATTTTTTGTAATACTCACTATGATCAACAAAGTGGTCTTTATCCATGAACTTGATATAATTGAAAACACCTAAAGCCAGGATTCTGGTTATTTGCATGTGTATGGGATCATCTTTTAGCAGCTGAAGCCTGGTGCTTTAATTTTTGGAGGTCCATATCAGATTCCACCCTCTATGAGTTGTGCATTTAAAAAAGAGCAGGTCGAAGGAAAAGTTTGACTTGTCTGCTAAATACTAGCCAAGCAGGCCTTGGAAGATTGCAGCCAGGGGTGTATTTTCCTCTGCTCTTATTTCTCTCATCAGTCTGAAGGGAGGGGCAGCATCCTCCAAGCTAATTTTTATCTGTGAAATGGAAGCTTCAACAGAATGCTGAGGAGAAGTAATTTCCTAGGTGTGGTTGTAACAATAGTTGAACAAGTTAATAGTTCCCCCATGTTAACGTTATGTGATAGGTAAATCCTTTGAGGATAAGTTCTCTTGGAACAAACAAGAACAGGTTAGTTTACTGTAACACAGTTTTACTATTCTTGATACCAACAGACAACAAAGGGGAGAGAGTCTAGTGCTGAAGCACTCTAAGGACTGATTGGTGTAATCTTTTGTGTTTTGAACTTCAAGACTGGAAATTTAACCCAGGTGGTTGAAACATCCCCTTATATCCTCTTACCATCTTAGGAATGAACTGTGAAATTCAAATATATCTGCATGCCCCTAATCCCATTACAATTTAGAAAAAAAATGCTGCAAGGATGGCTGGGAGTTATTAATGTTTTGGAATAGCAGGAAAAACTTTTCCTTAGCTTATTCCTAGAATACTTTCTATTTCTTGATGGCTAAGCACATGTAAAGTACACATCTGGACTAACAAAAAAGAGTTTTGGGTATCTAACACAAATGTGGAGAAGGTAGCACAACTGTCTGATTATAGCTGATTAAACATTATGTGCTCTTGGGATTAGTCCAAGTCTTTCTGCTGTGAACCCCCCCCAGGAATAGAAAGTTAGCCCCAGCTGAGTAATAATTCTATTGGCTCTTGGCAAGGCAGATTGTCTTTGGACACAAATTTACATGACCTTTGCTCATTACTAGTTTCACCTGGATGTCAGTAGGGGAGAGTGGGAAGGTGTAATGATTTTTTTCTCAGAGGGTTCAAAATTACTTTTAGAGCAACTATCCTTTTCAAATTTGTGGCAATGGTTGCTCTTGAAACATCTTCTTTCATTCCCAGTCAACATTTACAGAGTTTGAAATAGTTTTATCAATGTTTAGAATGGGAAGGTAGATCAGTGTTGTATAGCAAAATGTTCTAATATAGAAACTCATATAAAAGTAATTGAAGGGAGTGGAGCAGCAAGAAGGAACTTCCATATCTCAAAAAACAAAGACTAGAGAGATAAAATTGAATACTTCTTAGTCAATCAAGGATTGTATTGTTGTGGCAAGAAAAGAAAAAGATAAGGAGATTTAGGTGATATTTGGAAATTGAATATTTGTCTAGGATAGTGTGTTGTAAATAGCTATCTTGCATTACCTAATGCAAGTTGTCACTGAGACTCATTCAGCATCTCTGCTTACAGAGACTGACTTATTCCAACTTGCTTTCAAGAGGCACAGATTGACTAAACCATACAAAAGTAAGAAATAGAGAACTAAGAAGTACAAAGTCCTCCTAATAGTACAGCAAAACTCCTTCACCTTATCCATGTCCACTTTTTATTTCCAAAAGTAATCTCATTTACAGAACTGTTTTGCCTGACTAAATAAGGCAAACTAAATCTTCAGAACCACTTTTTACTAGATGCTTCACTTCAAAAATAGATTTCTGTGCAGCGTTGTAATTCTGACTGCACTAGTGATTTGGAATTTGTTCGAGTTATACCAGCCCATGCAAACTACCAGCTTTTTTTAACTTAACTTTCTCAGAGCTCTTTCTAGTGTTGGCTATTTTTGCAACTGTTTGCAGATGTTCGATTCAGACCTCCTCTAGAGAATTGTTCACTTAGTACTCTGGAACTGATGCAAGGGAAACTTAGATCATTTTAAATCATCCCAAGTTTGTACACATAATGTGTAATAAAAAGAGGAAAGAGGGAAGTCAGTTGGAAAAATGAAAAGTGGTTTGTTTTCTAATCTGTAGTTTTAGGAGTGCATAGAGTTTGGTTTTCATAAATATTTTTATTAGTGTATTTAAAAATAAAGGAGCATACTGGTTTGGGTGGGGGATTTTTGGGGTGGGGGGTGTGAAGGGGAAGATATATCTGTTGTGTAAAAATCAGTTTAACAAGTCTTTTCTTCATTGTAGAATAGCTTGAGATGAAGAGCTAATACTGCATCTGAAATCTGTTGGAGTTTTTAGCAAGAACTCCACTTTCTAACCAAGAATGTGGATATGAAATGTTTGGTTGGTATGACAGAATCACATAATGGCTGAAGTTTGAAGGGATCTCTAGAAATTACCTCCTGCAATGCCCCTGCCACCTAGAGCTGGATGGTCAGGAACATATTGAGATAGTTTTTTGAATATCTCCAGGGCAAGTGACTCCAACTCTTTTTTGGGCTGTCTGTTCCTGTTCCCAGTCACCCTCACAGGCCTCCTTACTTTCAGGAAGATCCTCCGATGTTTCAATTTGTGCCTATTACATTTTGACCTATAACTGGGCACCAAAAAAGAGTCTGGCTCAATCCTCTTTCCTTCAGGTGTTCATACACACTGCTAAGATTTCCCATAAATCATCTTCAAGCTGAATAGTCCCAGCTCCCTTTTGTATTGGAGAACCCAGATGTAGACATGGGACTTCAGGCGTGGTCTTACCAGTGCTGAGTATAAATAAACCTCTTTCATTTCCAGAGGTCACCTGACAAGATCCCTCAGCATTATTTGACTGTTTAAGAATACAGATCCTGAAAGAGCCTGGTGGTTTGTTGAAAAATAAATAGAACAATGCCAGAATAAATGGCCAGTTTTCACAGCATAGCAAGGTCACCCCTCCAGTTTTTCAGGGACTCTGCAACTGTGCAGGTGCAGGCAGCTTTTTAGATTTACCAGTGATCTCAAAATTATGTAAGAAGGTATGTTGGTTTATAAGGTTTGTTTCAGGTGGGAGAAGATATTAAGAACTATATTAAGACACTGTATTAAACTGAAAGACAGGACAATAAAATCACAAATGAAGTTGAATATGGGTTTAAATGTAAAGCAAACCAAAGAAGACTGTTTGTCATTCAGTGTGCAGCAGAACAATGTAGTTCCTCATTGCAATCTGCTGTGAACACTAAAATTTCGTGTAGATGGTAAGATAACTGGATATTCTCATGGAAAAAGAAGTCCAGTAGAGGGTATCTGAAAAATATTTTTTTTTAAATGTCATTTTTGTACAAGGAGGCTCTTTCAATACAAATTGTCGAAATCAGTGACAGTATTATCAGAAAAAGCACAAAACCCCATGTTTTTCATTCTTCTAGGGGCATGCAATGTTGGATGCAGTGTAGGGGGTCAATGGATGTGTGACTTTATGGAGTACCATTGCCCTTAAGACTTTGTTGCCTTGGTATATTGGGTAAGCCAAAGTAACAGCGTTATCTGTTCATTCCTTTCCTCTGGACTATTGGGTAAAATTAATATCTCACAGTATTTGAGCTTCAAGGAAATTAGCTTTAAGCTGATGTCTCCATAGAAGACAGTTTAAACAGCAGGAGTTTTACAGAGGAAGTTTATCCACAGCTGAGGACAAACTTTAGCAGTGGAAAAATTGGTCTTCATTGCTTTACTTGGGCAAGACCACACCGTCTGCTGCTGAAGCTCTATAGTCACAGCTCAAGGGATTCCTGCAAACTACATATGAACTTTTGTGAGTTGATCACTGGAATGTTTGAGACCAGCAGAGTAAAAATAAATGAAGGAAAATGCCTAGAGTTCAGAGTGGCAATAGAACTGCAACAGTAATTTTAATGTCCTGGCATCAGCTCTTTGCATCAGGAGTAAGTTTCTTCTGTGATTACTTTGCTACAAATTGTTATGACATTAATAATCTTAAATTTGAATGTAAAGAAAAAAATCAGGATCTGGGGAATATGTGGGGTTTTTCTTGGGAGTTTCGTTTTTTGGGGTTTTTTTGTGCAAAATTTTATAATCAACTGTACATCAAACTAGAAGCTGGTAACTTTGTTCTGTTACTAAATAATAAAACAAACTGATTTACTTCCAGAAAACAGTGCTAAGTCCTTATGGTTGCTTTCCCCACCTTTTTATTAATCTTGCTGGATGTTTAAAAGTAGAAAAATAACATTTTTTTCTACTTGGCTAATAGCTGCTTTGTAGCAGATTTATAGCCTATTGAAGCTCTAAAATGGTTCCCAATGTCTACTGTGAGATTTTGGTCTAAGTCTTATTTGCTAATTTCACTTGGTCAAAAGCTTTTTAAATGCTTTTCAGCACATTTGAAAATATGATCTGTCAGTGTGCTCCATGTGCATTCATAGTTTAGATTGTGCATGTCAAGGCTCATAGTGGTTTATGTCAGCCCAGTAGCATAATTTCTGAACTTGCTTACATTACTTGAAGTATATTCATACAAGCAGCTAATACTTGAACTGAAGGTGTCTAAAATAACTAAGACTGTAAATTGTTAATCTGGATCACTGTTCTGCCCTGGTTACCACCCTGAGTATAAATATACCACTGGAGTTGCGCTAAGGATATTAGATCGCAAACGTGAATTTCCTAAGTCATGTTTAGCGGCCAAGAAACCTTTTCTTGCTTTTCAGGTTGAAGTCTATTAAGGAAATATGTTTAACTATGCAGCTTGTGATAGGAAGTGTAAGCGTATGGCACACGTAAAGGCATGCCAGTACTCATTTTATATCGAGAAAACAGTTTTACAAGTTCAAGTGGTACTTGGAACCTAGTTGTTGGCACTTGAAAATTACAGACCTGTGAAAACTCAGATTTTTTCACAATGAAACCAGGATGCTTTGTGCATCCTGGTGCTCTACTAAAGGTGTATGCTTTTAGACCAACCCTCTGGAAACACAGTAAGCTGGACACTTCTTTGAGCTCCTTTACTATTTCTGAATTGCACTGATAAATTCTCTTAAATTAGACATTTGTTTACATGATTTAAAATGTCAGTATCTAGGGATGTCAGCTTTCAACATGTTCTTGAAAACAGACAATGCTGAGGCATTTCCTTTGTGTTGACTAATCCTCTGGATTTCAAAGGGTTTTTTCCCCCTGGAGCTGTTCAAGGTGCTAAACCTCACCCTCTGACCATTTTGGCCTACCTGCTGTTAATTTACCAATTTTAAATACTCATTATTCAACAGGGGAGTGACTTAGGAAAGATATAGAGAAATAGGATTTCAAAATAAAAAACACCAAACAAACAGTCTTTTCTCAGCCATTGCTTGAGCAATCTCTGTATCAAATGTTCACATTTTATACAGAGATTGAGTTAAAACCTACTTATTTTGACTATGTGTAATTGGTCCTTCTGTAAAAGGTGAACAAATTAGTCCTATTTGGCACAAACCTCTGATTTATTGTGTGGGATTTTGCAGTAATTTTAGCTCCTAGAATACTAGTGGAAGAGCAAATGCAAAGCTTTCCCTAGGTTACAGAATGCTGCAAGTGGTGACAAATGTAGACCTCCATGAAAGGAAATAAAAATTTCAACTTCCTGTGAAAAAAGAAAGGTGGATGGTTGCTGTTCAAGGTTGAGCCTGCATTCAGCTGATGTTCTTTCCCTCAAGACTCCCCAAGAGAAAAAGAAGTTCATTGAGAGGAAGTATAGCAAAGGTGGGTGAAAGACTTTGAACTGATCACCTTCTGCCCGAATTGAGTGAGGCATGGGAAAAGATATTGAAAAAATAGCATACACCTGTTATAAAGCAAACCACTCTGTTCAAAATGTACAGTTAGAAAAAACACTCAATACTACCATATGGTGATAATCAGTGGAATGGTAACATTGAAAAAGGCATGAGAAAAACATCAAAGAGAAAGTAGCACTGCTTTAAAAATTTTCTCTGCTGTAAAAGAAAGGTAGAAGGTTTTAGTTCTGCATCTGGTGTCTCTCCAGATGTCTTTTTTTTTTTTTAATGTTCTAAATATAGAAAGGGGCATCTAAACCAGTTCAGCTATTTATCAGCAAAGCACAGTTAATAATCCTCGGGAAAAAAAAACCCACCTACCATATTTTTTGACATTTCATTACCGTAAATATATAGCATTCTAGATACAGGTTATGTGTTTGGTGGAGTTCACTTTTTGTCTTTATTTTAAATATTTAGTTTCTTTACCTTGTCATCTTCCTTATTTGTTTCTTGTATTACTAAAGTTAAATGGTATTTCCCGAACATCACTGTTATCTGCCATCTACTTTAGATTCTGTTTCCATAGTAAATTTATTTTCAGTTGGCATATATTGGATGGAAATATTTGCATTTATAGAATCTGGAACAAAACTTGCCCTGCCCCCAAACACACTCAGTTTGAAACTGAAGTTGGCCATAACTCACTAATGCGCAGGTTCTTATGAGGCCTTAGGGTGACTAAAAGTAAACAAGAAACCTGATAAATTCAAAAAGTCATTCAGAGTCCACAAAGAGTCAGAAACACTGGAAGCAAACACAGATATGTTCCTCAGTGGTAATGGATTCCTGTGAGTTGAGTGCAGGGAGAATATATCACCTCCTTTGTGAATTCTTCAGATATTTTAGTGAAGAAGAATTGGAATCTACTTGAAATTTCAGGATAATAACAGTAATAGTACTGATATAGAGGCTTTACTGTCTGATGTATTTTGAATCACAAGATTTAAAGAGTATGTGGAGTGTTGGGTAACAGATTTTGTTTCTTTTCTTTTTTCTAAGCAAAAAAAAAGTTGATTTACAAATGCTTATATATAGGCTGAATGAGCACAGGTCTGGAATGAAGGCAATCTTTTTATGCAATACAGGAATTAACAGCTTGTCACACATTAAGTTTACTTCATTGAACTGTTCTACTTGTAGGACAGCATAAGTAGATTTATCCCATATATTGTGTCTTCAGGCAAAAAGATCATTCCTGCATCACACAGATGAAGAAGTGTTTCAAGAACATATTGTGAAGAAACAACTTAATGGTAACTCTGAGGATATAGAATAATTTTCAGGAATTTAAGCAGATCAGGCAAGATTTTGTCACTGGATTTACAACCAAAAAGTATCTCTGCAAAGGTTCTTAGTTGAACTTGAACATTATAGACATTAACTTTGTAGAAATCAACATCTTGTTCACTGGTAGTCCAATGAGTTGTTGATCCTAAATTCCATACACAGACTGAATTTTCTAGGTGTTACTAGTTTAGTTCACAAACTATCTGTGTACCTATGGCCTTCATAGAATATTTCCTTTAAAGCTTTAATTACAGAATTATAGTGAATGTTTAAAACACTGCTGGAATGTTAACAGCAGTGTATACATACAGTTAGGCACTGGACTGGATCCATCTTGTCAATACCTGCTTAAAATAATTTCAACATGTTTGTGGCCCTCTGAGGATTTGTTTACACACAAAAATTAAAATTACTTTGTGTAACCTTCAGAAATAGGGAAGTATGGCTTTTTTGGTTTAAAAACTGTTTTCACAAGGACCGGAAAAATATCAAGGGTATAAATACCTGTCAGAGTCTTTATCCCATTATGATGGTCAGAGTTGTTCATTTTTAGCATTTTCTTCTTTGCTTGAGAGAAAAAAGTGAGTTCAACCTGAGCGTAATATTTCAGGAAGTCCTTCTTATTGTGTCCACTTGATTTGGTTACTCTCCCTTAATAAAATGCTATAGAATCTTTAGAAGCATTTAACAAGCCTCTCTCTGACTTTACACATCATGGTGCTCCACAGTCCTATTAAATATTTAACAAGTCTTACAGAAATTGCATGCAGGTGGATTACGGTGAAAGGTCTTTAAAATACAGCGTATTTTATGTTGTGGTGTGTTGCACACAGTTCCTTCATGATGACTTCCAGCAAATCCCATGTCCAAGAAGAAGGTGCAAGAAGTTTGAGTGTGTCTTTTCTTGTCTAATTTTTTGATCTTTATTAAAGATAAGACAATATGGGAATCCTCAGACATAAACAGTCTTTGAATCATTTTCTATTCATTCAGCTTTTTAAATCCTATACAGAGAACACACAGCAATCTACAATAAACTGTTACATATGCTTCTCACTGAGGAAAAGAAATCTAACCTGTAAAACAAATCCTTATTTTTTAAATACACAGATCACCTTCTGAATAGAAATGCTAAGGTGTTTACCTCCCTGCGCTGTCAAAAAAAATGAATCCATTATTCAGGAAAAATTCCAAAGCAGAAGCAACAAGTGTTTATTTCAGATTGTGACACTAGTACTGTCAAATCCTTCCAGCTGATGGCCTGTTTTATTTCTGTAGAGTGCTAACCTGCTATTAGTATGTGCGAAATGTTTCCTTCTGGTTTTCTGAATATGCTGATCTTTTCCAGTAGATGGTCACCACATTGTGTTTGTAAAACTTGTACTGGATAGATTTTCATTTTGTTGACAGCAGCAGGACATCAGCTATTCTGATGCAGAAGAAAGAGGGTGTGAATCTTAAAACTGATTTTAATTATACCAAGGCTCCAGACAGGCTTAAGCATGGGACTCCCTGCTCCAACCCATGGAGCAGGCTCATGCTACTAATTATCTTGGCTTTCTGGGGTGCTTTCTACTGGCCTTGCCATCCCAGGTGAATGGTCATTTGAAAATCCAGTCAGGATTAATTAACATGGTTATTGCTATTTTCTGCAATTCCAACAGGTTAATAAAGCAGAATTTCTCCTTATAAAACCCACACTGGTGACTCTCCAACAAAACTGTGGTCACATGTGTGTGTGTGTGTCAAGTAATCTTTCCCCATTTTCTTCCAAAAATCCCCTTCAAATCATAGTTTTTAAAGATGTTTACAGGAGCATATGGACTTCCTTGATTTGCAAAATTACTTAAGAAGGGTTGTAAGTAAAAAAAATTAAAAATAAAGAATCTAAACTGAGGACTTTATTATGATTATTGATTTTTATTCCATGTAACACTCACCAGATTGTTATGTTTTGTAATGTATTTGAATATTTTGGAAACTTTATATACATCAACTTGATGTGTGAAATTCACAAATGAGATAAGTATTTCTTATTTTGGATGGAGTGCACAAAAAATCCCTGGCAGAACAAGTGTCTTGACAGTGAACTCTTCACTGTATTGTTAAAGATTTCATCTTTGGATAAATAGTGATTTTGGAATTTATTGCATTTGTCCAAAAAAAAATTCTATTTGAAATACAGTCATGTAGGAAGTTCAATTTTAAGATTCACATATCTTAAAAGTCAGTTTTAGGATAAAATGTTCTCAGTTCCATGGAGGTTAATTCCTCCTTGGAAGAACACAATTGTGACAAGCTACTGTAGATGCCTTCCTTTTGTACAGCTCTGGCACAGCAGACTCTTTTTAGCTGAGTTATTGCAGGTGGCCTTGGAAACCTTCAGAGATGTAGGAATAGTACAAATCTCTGAAAATATTGGGATGGGAGTTTGGAAGAAGGGAAGATGTTGATGACTGTTACAAAATCTCCAATGGAAAGGCTTCAGGGTTTGCAGTGGGGCTCTAGTGCCTTTCTTCGTTTTTTTTACAGAATTAGAGTGCACCATGCATCCCCTTCCTCACACGCATACAGACATGTGTGATCTACCCTAAACACATTTCTTGCTTGGGAAAGTCCCTTTGTATATCAAGTAAACTGACTGTGGCTTAGCCTTGAACATTCTCTTCAGCATTAAAATCACAGATTTTTGTGCACTGTAGGAGACTGTGTGAATAAAGAAGAGTGCTAACAGGATCTTACAAGTACAGAAAGGATCTTAGGTGACCATGAAACATTCAAAAGATTAGGGAGAGGCTGAAAGTTCCCTGTCTCTACTGTGTCAGCTAGCATCTATTCCCACTAATAGTATGAGGAAAAATAATCTCTCTTGTTGATTTTCTAACACTTATTCATCCTTGGATAAATAAGTACAAATTTTCAATCTTTTTACTTTGAGGTAATGGGAAATTCTTTCTGACCTTGCAGCTGCTTAGGTAGTTTCACACTGCAAATTCATGCTTCAGGGTGATCCTTTTGTTCAATAGTTCATCTGCTGCATTTCCATCGCTGTAGCTGGTGCTACCTCCCACCAGGATAGTCTAGTCAGGATACTTTTGGGCCACCATCAGAACAGGGAGTTGCCAAAGTAAATGTTTTCTATAAAGATTTCACACTCATGTGTAATGAAATAGACATTTTTCTAACTGTTGCTTTAGAGCTTAGATTTTCTTCGAGGTTTGTAATGAAAATATTTCATGACCTGTTGACATATTCATATAGTGATTTTCAAAAGAGATATTTCGTTTACAAAATGGTCTTGGCAACAAGCTGGAATATCTGGGAAGTTGAACAAGACTGTTGACAGGCAAAATTAGGACTGAATCATAACTGATACTAGGTTTGCTGAGCCATTTTTAAAAGTGACCAATAGGGTTCACACAAGTGTTTTTGAGAGTTCAAGAGTGAGATGGGTAATCGGCACATACTCACAGTAGTGACTGTGGTTCTGGAGATAGTTACTTGAACAGCAGGTTTTGACAGAATTGGCTAGCCTTAACTCCTCTGGATGTACACACTAGAAGAATGGCACAAAGAAAATGCTTGGCTTTTAATAAGTTACTCAGAGTGAGAAAACTTTTTCTTATTGCCAGTAAAGCAAAATAAAAACTTCGGGTTCCCCTATTTTTTTTGTTTATGTTTTTCTTTATAGCCTATATTTGTTTTCTTATCACAATGCAGCAATTCCAGCTTTTTTCTTATTGTCCAGATTCCCAAGTTCATCAGGAGTTGATGACTCATTTCTGCTGGTTCTAAAGCTTGCAAATACCCAAGTAATTCTTCATATTATATAAGAAATTAGCACAATGGCATATAATTTATTTTATGGTTTTATTTAGGTTTAATTGTGTTAGAGGACCATGTTTTTTCTGATGCAAAATACCTTAAAAATTCTGGAACTTTAATTGCACTTGCATTGAATTTCATGTCAATGCAGCCATTACCCTTTAGAGGCACTACAAGTTTAACAATGTTCTTTACAGTAGTGGAAACAACAGTTTAGCCTTTTAACAGTATCACTTATGGGGAAAAAAAATGCATATTCCATGCAAGTAACCTGCAAAGTGAAACTTGGGGATCAAATTATGGACATGATACCAATCACTGCAGGGATTATGGTTTTATATTAACATATTTCACAGAAATGTGATTAACTTAGAGTCTGCACTATGATGTAAACTGGAAAACACACATGACTTTTGGATTACAATTCAGGACAAAAATGTTGACCCAATACAATATATTTTTGTTTATATTAAAATTTAATATAGATTCTAAAGATTTTACTGAGTCAGTGAAAAATAGAGAGAATAGAGAGTCATAATTTTGGCAGATAGGGAATTTAAAAACTGTCTAATGTAACTGAGCAATTTCTAGGCCTAAAATCCAAGTATTTCCTTCAGATAATATAATGAAAATTTGATACCATTGTCAGGGTAATGAGGACTATGACTTTCCTTGATAGAAAGGATAGTGTTGATAGAAATCAATTGCATTTTTGTGTGTGAAATTCACATGCATACACATTCACAGAAATTATATGATACCTGTGTATTTTAATTTTCTCATGAAGTTTTAAATTTAAAAAATAAACAAGCAAATAAATAAAATAATAAAAAATAACATAAATCTACAAAAATAAACTTTACTAACTGAAAACATAGTACCATGCTGATAATAAAATAAAATGGATTTTGCCTCACTACATGTAGTACCAATAAAAAAAAATCAACAAAATTAATGTTAGGGTTTGCATATAATGAACACTAAGAGGAGAAAATATTTCAAGTGCAGCAAATGTAATAGTAGTGTATAGAAGAAATGCCAGTCACATTTTTCACCATCCATACTTTTTAAAAAATAGGCTATGTTTTTGTAAGGTCTGGACCACTCAAAACTTTTTTGGTAGCTGGAGAAACTAATATTTAATGTAGAACCTTGACTTTGCACAGATGTACAGCTTCACTGCTTAACATCTATTGCTCCATTTTACAGCTTTAGCACTTGCCCAAATCTCCTGAATCATAGCCTGTGATGCAAAAGTTTGTAATTAGATTTTCTAATTAAAAAAAAAAAGAGCTTGGTGAAATGAATTTAAAGAAAACCTCCACCGTAATAGTCAACTTTTCCTTCAAACACTGAGCACTAGTGGTAACATAACAATGGAAACTCCTGATTATTGGGAGTTTTTTGATAGTCCTAGGTTGAGCTATCAAGGTGAAATATAACTTTTAAGAACTAAAATATTTTTACAAATTTAGTTCTGCTTCTTACAGCCTTAGTACATTCACAATGATATCTTGATTCATGGCTCACAAGTTTAAAAGTGTTAATTTTTTGCTACATAAAGGAAGATTTTTCCTAAAAATAAATGCCACATAAAAAGTTGAGTGTACTTTTGGTTTTGCAAGATTTTGATTTTTGCTGAGAGGTAAAATTTAATAATTTTACAAAACATAGTAACAAATCTGGCAAAATGCTTTGTATGTAAGTTTAAATATTCCATTATTGCTGTATTTTTCTTTTTGCAAATATAAATGTGAGGGGGAAATTTATTTTCCATTCTTCCAAACATGTGGTTAGGGGAAAGGTCAATCTTGAGAATTTTTCTGAACTGATTTTTGTTTTTTTCAACTTCAGATTTAACATAGTTTTACAACTTCAAATTTTTCAGTATCACACTATTTTAAAACAATATCTATTTTTAGCTCTAGTTATTATGCAGGGATGAGACTGGGGGACTTTGCAGAATGGCTTGTATTACCTTTGAAGAACGGAGTCTCTTACAGCTGTTCAACATAGACTAATGGATTGATTTGGGTTGGAAGCGACCTTTAAGATCATCTAGTTCCAATATCCTGCCTTGAGCAGGGACACCTTACACCAAACCAGGTTACTCAGAGCTCCATCCAGCCTGATCTTGAACACTGCCAGGGATGGAGCATCCACAGCTTCTCTGGGCAGCCAATTCCATTGTCTCATCACCCTCACACTAAAGAATTTTTTCCTAATATCTAATCTAAACCCTTCGTCTTTGAGTATGAAGCCATTCCCCCTTCTTCTTCTCCATGAAATATACATATCCTTGTAAAAAGTGTCTTCTTGTAGGCTCTCTCCAGGTACAGAAAGAGCACAATGAGGTCTCCCCAGATGCTTCTCTTCTCCAGGCTAAACAGCCCCAACTCTTTTAAAGAGATCTAATAGTGATAATTTCAAGATCATTTAGTATCATTTATTTAACTTCATTTTAACACTGTTTTAGCATTGGCTTCTAAAAATAATTCAAAATGACAGTACTTATGACCTGCTTTTGCTGAACTTGGTAATAAAAACCCAGAAGTAAAGATGATCTGTTAATGAACAATTCTTCTGACTGTTCTTGCACTGTGATGCAGAAGACTATGACTTGTCCAAAGCAACAAAGCATCATGCTAAATAAAGGATGCAGTGCAGAACCAACCTCCCAAACTATGGTCTGAATCTTTTTATTGTTTAGTTTAAGTATAATAATATTTCTTGCACTCACAACTGTAATTTTTGACCAAGAATACTATGCTTTAGCCATTCCAATACCCTACAAAATAACTTCAAGGAGATATCTGATCTTCAATTAGTTCAATGTTTATGTTAACTTAAGCTAATAATTCTATGTTCTTTCTTTGCTAAGTTTTTGCTGTAATAAGCTGCAGTCTATCATTCTGATAGAAGAATTTAACGCATCAGTCAGAGAAATGCAAATTTGTCAAGAAAATTCTTTTTCTGTTTTTGAGAAATCTGCATTTAAAAAAAGGAGTTATTCAAATTCAGCCACACAGGATGCAATTATCTTAATTCTTTTTAATATGCTTATAATTTTCCTAGAAGAAGATCAATCTCTTTGTTGTAGTTTGCCTGCCACATAATGGATCAAAGACAGAAAACATTATCATCACATAAATTGTAAGCTGATGAAAATTTGAGATAATTAAAATATTTACATCATTCTAAATCAGTGACCAGACAGAAATTCCTTTACTGACTTTTGTATTTGGTGAAATAAGCCTGGACAAAATGACAAAAGCCATCCTTGAGCTCTCCAGGAAGAATGATGTGATAGTGATATCACCATGAATATTTTTGTTGATATGAAAATTAAAAACAGTGAGTACTGAATAAATTGGTCTTCTCTTAAAAAAACTCACCATGTAAACACCATGTAGGTGTTATCTGGTTTAAAAGACAAATGTCCTGTCAATGTGAAGAGTTTTCTTTTATAGTTTATTTTTAAGTTTCAGTCATTCTGTGAAGAAAAGATAGGTTACTGTATTCATCAAAAAACAGTTCACCAAAGACAGGTTATTGTATTCATCAAAAAATAGTTCACCAAAAAATAATTGCTTGGAACTCCGTAACACATCTTGCTCAGTTTAAAGGCATTAAATATTTTTGTCTTTTTCTTTTTTTTTTTTTTTTAATTCTACTGATGTTCTTGTTATTCATGAACTTTTATCTGATATCAGATTTTTGCATTATTTCTGTGGTATTTTAAACTGATGTTAAGGTGATGAAATATATACTAAATCTCATTTGGCTATGTTTTGGAGTCCTGAAAAGAATCCAACTATTTTCCTTTAGGCAGTCTCTTGGCATCAAAGCAATAATTCACTATACTGCTATAACATTAATATAGAATGAACTCAGAGAACATTATTTTTTCTCATATTTTACGAAACCCAATGTATTTTCAAATAATTTTTTTTAAGGCATATCATCAGTAAAGGGTGATGGAAAAGTGGAATTTTGATTACATGGGATTATCATGTAGCATATGTAAAGCAGGTTATTGGATTCAACCCGTTTCATAGCAAACAGGTGGATCTATTACGGAAACAACCTTCCTAGTTCTAATATTAATTGAAACTTATGTTTCTGTGTGTTCAAGAACAAATGCCAAGGATTAAGTTGGCAAGAAGCCTAAACTAACCTTTTCCTCTGTAATAGGCACGTACAGAAAGCTGCTCCAGTTTCACAAAACAGCAGAAATTATTCCTTATAATAATTCTTGGTGAAGTATTATATTTATGTGGACACAAAAAGCAAAATAAGAAGCCTAATAATTAATTCTCATTCTTTGCTGTAAACTCAAGTGTAGAACAAAAATGCAATTCAGGCTCAGAAGTGCTTCTTAAAATTTAAGTGTATATTGTTTTGGAAAACCATTTTCATTTCAGGCATGGAAAATTAACTTAGCAGCATTAGGTGATCCCAAAGTTTTTGTGTTGGCCCAAGAATACATACCTAAAGATTTTTTAAACAGATGTCTGTGGTATATAATTGGAATTAAATTTAATTGTCTAAGTTCAGTGTAGAGAAAGTATTCTTTGAGGTGACTGAAGCTTTCTCCCTGATAGAATAATAATAACAATAATAACAATAATAAAAATAATAACAATAACATTAACAATAATAATAATATATTAATTAAATAAAACTGAGAAAGAACAAAGCTGACAGAGGAACAATTAAATGGCAGCAATGAGATGTGAATTCAGTGAGAGCTTTGAAATGTATGGGCCTATATTTTTTCTGATGATGAATTCCCCACAATCTTTTTAAAATTAAAAATGCAATTAAAAGCATACCAAATAAATTCACCTTAATAAATGAACAAAATTACAACTTAGTACAAAATACTTTGGCAGAAACAAACTGATTTACTTTAGCAGTTTTTCTCAGTTATTTCAGTACTTACAGATCCTAATTTCTTGCACCCAGTTCAGTGGTAACAAACTCATTCTGGTTCTGAGGAAATGCTTCTTCCTACTACCTCAGAGACACCATGCCATCTCTCAATATTGCATTAATTCTGGCATGCTTACCCTCTCTCTATGCAAAAGAGAAATAATAATTTTTCTTCTGGTGAATCTTCCTTTTTTTTTTCTTTTCAGAATAATATAAACTTAGAAGGAGATTCTAGTGTGTGGATGCTGTCAGCTAGTGTAATGCCCAGCTAGCTCAGTCAGTGGAGCATGAGACCCTTAATCTCAGGGTTGTGGGTTTGAGCCCTACGTTGGGCGCCAACTGCAGTCTCTTCCTGCGGCCACTGGAGCTGACGGGTCTGGCTAGCTGCTCCCGGAGTGACCGGTGGGGACCACAAATCCCGCCATTCCCAGGTCCCCTGTGAGAACCCTGAGTAGTGGCTCCATCTGCAGCATGGTGACGCAGGCGAGAGCAGGACTGCGGAGCACTGAGGCAAAGGAAGGAAGGAGTGGACACGTGTTTGGATGCCAAGGCACTTTATTGACCCAGGCGGGCCCAGTGACGGTGTCAGAGAAAAACCGTTGGGGAGGCACTGATAAAGGGGAAGGGCGTGACATGAGGAGCCACAAGGGACCAATGAATGAAGCTCAGGGGAGGAGTGAGGGACACAATTGAACCAAAAGGAATGGCCTAGGGGAGGGAAAAGGCTCAGGGGACAAATCAAATGTTAGGTAAGGGAAGATTGACATAGAAATTTCTCGAAATGAAAGGAGATTGGTTACAATGAGGGACAGGTAACTGGCGGGAGGAGCAAACTATTATGAGGGAGAACATGGGGGGAACCGAGGGTCAAACCAAATCTTAACTTATAAAAAATAACCAACTTTACAATAAAACCCATATAAATGACACAATGATACACTACTGGACATCCACAGTACTCAGTGCCTTCTTTGCTCCAGTATTCTTCAACCTGGTCTGCCTGATCCACCTGATGTCGTCCTATGAGGGATAAAAAGATTGGATTAATGAGTAATTTGAGGACACTGGATATTATTTGCATTGTCTATAGCAAAGCTTTTGATATTGTCTGCTACAATATTTTTGTATCTGTTTTAGGACAATGAAGCTTGGGTTGATGAATGAATAAAACACTTTGGATGGTCATGTTGAGATAGTTGTACACTGCCTGGAGGCAAATAGAGTCTGCCCTGTTACCTCTTCTCTTTTACATCTCTCTCAGTAATTGAGAGGAGGACACAGAAGGCATGTTTGTCTGTTTTGTAGATGACTTCTGACTCTGGTGACTGCTTCTCCACCAAATATACCTGCTTTCCTAGGTTATTTCTCCTGATTTTTGAAAGACTTGTAAGTAAAGAATGCAAAATATTAATGTGTGTGAGCTCAAGACACCATAGCATTGGTTTCTTAAATGCTTCTGATTTAGGGATATAGGTCAGAGTATCAAAGGTGAAGATAAATTGATTATAAAAAAAAACACATTATGTTTAGCTTAATGTGTTTACCTTGGCTTCATCCATTCTGCTTGTGAACTTGTGAGCTATAGCTGTCAAAAGTGAAAATTCAGAAAATCAAGTTATCTGTCATTTTTGTCCTGATAGACCTTATGTGTAGTTTTTTTTCCCTTTCTCCTCCCCCTCCATCCTCCATCTCAAAACTCCTTTTGTCAGACTAGCATAAAACTACAGTCTGATTTTGCTTCATATATTGACTAACTCATTCCTTGAGAAACTTTCTTGCCTGCCTCTGAGGAGTGTTTTGAGTAGAATTTAATACTCATTAATTCTAAATGTGCTAGGATTAAGTTGATCTTTAAATTAATGGCCTTATTTTTTCTGGTAATTTGAGGAATCTTATAAATTTAAAAGTACTGGAAGTTTCTTTTGGTGTTGTAATGCTTCTATTTGCTATTCTTGTTGAAGCTGGAATGAAAGAGTAAGAGGGGTTATCAGAACAGTTAACATTATTGAGAAGAATAAAGACAGTACAAAATGATTAAAACACTCTTTGGAGATGTGTGTTGGAAATGTAGGACACAGTGTTAAATATATTTCTATTTTTGCTTAAGAATGTTTTAGCAATAAACAGTCTCTCATGCTAATAACTTTCCAAGGAGACTAGCCTAACATTAATCGACCTTGTTTTAACATTCAGCTAACAGACACATGGCAATTGGACAGGGTCCCGTTGTTAGGAACACCCCCACGTGAAATGCCCCTCATTACTCATGATCCAAGTGGTATGTATAAAAAGGCAAAGCAGCCAACTCTCAATCTGTGATTGCCTTTAATGGGGGTGAAGGGGAATACTCTGGAGCCACAGAAGTTAAAAACAAAGACAAACATAGAAACAGCGTGGTCAGGGGCTGTTTTAATCACATAATGGGGACATGATCATTTGATCCAGCTACATTCAACACTTAGCAATAGATGGGGCTTCTGAAAACTGAGTGTATTCCAAAGTGTAATAGTTTCAGGTTCAAATGAGCTGGACTGCTTTGAACTGAATAATCATATATCTTTCTCTCATTCATGTGTATTTATTACTCAGATAAAAAAGTTGAACAGCAAATTACCATGGTCTGCATTCTAACTATAGCGCAAACTATGCTAACAGGGAGAGCTGTAGAAGTTGGCATTACTGTATTTTTGGGAGAGAATCTGCATCCTCTGCACAGTGATAGATGGCATAGATTTAGCACTAGATGATCCACTGCCTTGCAAAGATAGGAGGAATAAATAGTCATTGTCTGCTGCTTAGCTACTGTTTTCAGAAAACAGAAATGAAATGCCTTCCAAAGAGTTGAACTCATTCTGCTCTTCTTTTTGTGGTAGCACTAGCGCAGTCATATTTGGAGAGAGTTATTTTTAAAAGAATTTGGTTTTTTTACCAGTGTCTTTTCTGGGGGTGAATGGCTCATAATTCCAATGTGAGATGATTACAAGCAATGTTCCTGGCACACTGATACCTGCTGTTATTAAAAGAATTACTAATATCTATTATTATTTTTTAGCTATTATTAGAGACGCAGATCTGAATTTCTGATATAATCACCATAAATTTTAAAGATATTAAATCTGTCATGGCTATAGGCATACATTTATGCTCTCCTATTAACAGTTTTAAGCAGAGAAAAGGATGCCTTTCTTACTTTTTTACCTTACTTCTACTCTTCCCTAAGTGGATGCTAATGACCACTGTTTAAGATTATCAACTGAGCCAGATAGAGCTTTGGCCTGATGTAATATAGTTGTTCTTATGTGTAAAGCATTGAACCTTTGGGATTTTATATACTGTGTTGTTACAGCTTTAATTGCTTTTCTTTGATTCATCTACTTCTAGCCAACCTGAAACTGAAATGAGATGGTTTGAGGCGCTACCACAGTAGCAGTGAGATTGGCCCAGGCACTTGCAAAGTTTCCACTGAGAAGTGGAACTGTTTTTCTGATGATGTAGGTTCTAACCATATACAAACATGAAAGGTCAGGGGAATATGTGTAGTTTTGCATAGTCTGAAGACGTAACTTTAAATTTAAGGTCTCCTTAGCTGGAAGGAAACTTCAGAATATGGAGTCTGTTTAGGAAGTCTGATTGCTTGTACATGGAGCCTTAAGAAGCATCATTAGGAACCTGGCAATTGTCCTGATTTCCTCTGATAACCTATGTACTGTGGTGTTTTGCCATATAATGTTGTTTCCCACATGATTGTTTTCAGTATACTAAAAACTTAAGGCTGGGGCTGAGGGCATTCAAGTATTGAGTTGAGATAGTGAAGAGAGTGTCACCATTCTTAAACTAACCTTAACCCTAGGGGTGTATGAAGACAGTTTCATGTGAAAGTAATTTTTTTTTCTTGCACTTGCCATTAATAGTATTTGAATAAACTGTTATTCTCAGGTACAGTTTTACCACTCTCATTTATTGTAAATTTAAGTTTGAAAGATGAGGAATGCTATATTTTGTACTGGTTTTCATCCCCGCTTTTATATCAGTACACGAGAGATTCTTAGCTTTGACTCACAGATTTCGAATGGATGTTTTGGTCTCTCTGTCCATCCTCATAGGAATTACAAGACAAAGACAGAGACAGTTCTGGTCTTAAAATAAATAAGCAAGCATATATAGGAAAAATGGAATGATGATTTTATAAAAGGCTAGTAAGTGAATATAGTAAGTTCCTGTTTGCTATTTACATTTACCTAGTGGGCTTTTTCTTTGTATTGTTTTTCATATGGAATAAGCTATGTGCATAAATCATCAGGTTTGGGCCTTCTTTAATACTTACCCAACATGCAGCTGATTTTTTATTTTTAAACAATGGAACTAGTAAGACTTACCTATGAGAGAAGGAGCTTGACAAAATATAGTGCAGGTATTTCAAAATGCTACCATGAGTGCTGAACAACATACACTGAAACTCTGAGCTGGGAACATGTAGCTTCAGTATACTGACACTTTCCAAGTACATACTCATACATACTCAGATATGTTTTTTAAAAGTGATTTTCCTGTAAAATCTGGGCCATTACCTCCTCTGTAGGATAATCAGAGCATGCATTAGTCTAGAAGCATATCCACTGACAGTGGCAGATGTCCTGGCTACACAGCTGTCAGCTGACAATGCTGTGGCTCAGCTAAGTTTCTGTTCAGCTTTTGCCTTAGTTGGCCTGTAGTACATACAGGATTTTAATCCAATAACATCCTGGTCTGAAAAAACAACAAAAATAATTTGAATGGAGGTTTAAAATTTAAACCTTAAACACCCCTATTTTAACACCATACTGGTACAAGTGAACTGAATTAGCAAGAAATAGTCTAAACTCTAGGCAAATGGTGTGTATAAAAATATTTGTCTTATTTGCTTGATTTCAATAACTGAGTAGTTAAAACTACATGAGTGGGTGTTGTGCTTTTAATTCACAAGTCTGGATTAGGGTGGGGGAGGAGTAGGATGGGGAGGGAGAACCTGAAGCCTTAATGCTTTGGAGGTTGTTCCAGCTGTGTTTTGCAAAGATGTTGGGAGTTCCCAAATAAAAAGGTGGTTTTATTGTTCACTAATACCTCTTTTGCTAGAAAGGGAGAGAGGGTTGGTTTCCCAAACTTGTCTGTCATCCTCGTAGAATGTGGGGAGTGGAGGCTTGAGGAACACAAAATGAAATTTCATCGTGTAACCAGGGACTCATTGTTAACACTGTCAAACATATGGCACAGCTGTGAAATTTTTGTGCCAGGTCTGGTGAGCTAGTGGGAAAGCTTACAAAGCCAAGCAAGCTGTTTGGACTGATGGTGTTGTTAGTAGGAAGAAGCAAATGATAAAACAATTTTATTTAAATGTTTAGAAAAATAGTCCTGTGATTTATTTTCTAAGCCACAGATGTACTGTACTACACTGTACTACATAATTGAGACAGCATTCTCTGATGTAATAGAGACATAAAATGTGTGTGGGTGTGCGGGGTGAGAAAGGAGTAGTGGAATTGAGGGCAAGTTGAATAAACTGCTGGAGATTTAGATTTGGCTTTTTTTTCTCTCATTGCAGAGTGTAAAATGTTAATATGCCTCATAACCAAAATGCTCTTAAAAATAACGGTGGGCTCAGAAGGGTTGATTTTTGCTCCAGATCAAATCCCTGGCAAGCCATTTCCTGTGTATGTAAAGATGGTTCAGATTTTGTCGTTGTTGTCAGCACTAGGAAGGTTAATGACCAAGGGATTGGGTGTGGAGAGGGGAGAGGTTCAAGCTACTTTGCCAGACTTCAGATCATTAGCAGGAAGCAGCCAGGAGGAAACGTGCTGTTTCTGGAGCCCTGTTCAGTGCTCCTAGAGCAACCAGAAACATGCAGGGGTTTGGGTAGCAAAAATGCCCATGCTGGATACAAAATTTGTATTTTGCTCTGATGGTTTCCTCAGACCAAAAGGATTTTATATTGCCTCCCAGCCAGAATTTGAGAAGCTCTCTATATTTGTATGTGAAAGGCATTTCCCAAGTGGTGGGGCTGCCAATATAGGTCAGCTTTAGAGAAAACAGGAAGGAAAGGGAGGTGGTCAGTGATGGGAGATACTTTTGAAACCTCCTTGGCATCATATTTGCACAAAAAGAAAAAAAAGCCTTTAAAGAACTCTGACAAAAATGATTTAGTTTGTAAAAGTGAATGAAAATCTGTGTGAGATAAGAGTTAAAAAAAAAAAAAAAAACAAAACCAGAACGTATCAGTACTGTATTAAATATGTTCTTTTTACAGCAGACTTCCAGGTTGTAAGGATGAAAGGAAAAGGAACGGTTGAGGAGAGAATCAATGTCTGTACATTTTCTGTGAATCTTAACCCAGACAAGTTTTTTTTAAAATCTAGTTTTCTGGGCATCATATATCTCTTTTAATAACAGAAGTAGCATTATGGAGGTGGACAGAATTTTTCATTTTCCAAGAAGATAAACTGTAAAGTTTCAGAAAAGATAGATGATCAGATGATTTATCAAAAAGGTAAAAGGAAAAGGAATAGAAAAAGAGACTGTTACATGGATTTTAATCCTATAGAACAAAATTTGTCATTGGCTTTCACTGTTCCAAAACCAGTGCAATTTTACTGTGCATGCTTGACGTAGAAACAGCAAAAAAGTTGTTATAAGAGCAATTAAGGAAGAGAAAAAATTAGGCCACTCAGCTCTGACACTAAGAAGTATAAGAAACTGTAAGATATCTGTGGGCAAATTTCTCAGAAAATTGTGCTTTTGACAGAATATAAGCAAAATTTCCAGAGGAGAAATTACTGTTTTTCTGGAAATTTTTATTTAACACAGATGCAGGCTTTATAATGACATGTTACATTTAAATATTTAATTCTAAAAAAAGGAACAGTTTGATAAAGCAAAATTTGCTGTTATTTGTTCCAGCACATTTATTCCATTGTTTGGGGCAAAAGCGTGTAAGTAAAAATTGTAGAACTGTCCATGAACTCAGATACAAATCTGTCTTAAAGAAGGGATAATGAAGTCTTTATCTGAGCAGCAAGGAGAAGACAAAAATAAATGTGTACATTTGAGTCTGGCGGTGACTGACTTATTGAAGAAGAATGGAAGCTATAAATTGTTTAGATTGTATAGCCTGTTTTCAGACATATAAAAATAAAAAAAATACTTTCAATTATATTTGTAACTGAAAATATCAAAGCGTATCAGAATTTTTCTTTTTGTTTCTTTCCTGCTACTTTGATTTTTGTGTGTGTGTGTGTTTTTAACATGAGACAAAAGGTAATACTGAAATTCCAATTTTCCAGTCAGGCCTAACAATAGTGAAAACCATTATAAAATATGTAGAATAAATTGGTATTGGCATTTTCTGGTATTTGCAAATTCAAAATTCTCATTAGTTTTATTTTCACTGAGTATAATTTAGCCCATTGTCACATGTGATTCTCTTTTTAACTTTGCAGGATAGTACATACCAGGTACAGAAAGTACACATACCATGAAAGAAGGACACTTATACTAGTGACTGATGTACTAATAACTTTATTCTATTAATACCACAAAAGAGTTTTGTAAAAGGAAATGTTAACAGGATTTACTCAAAAAGGTCTTTTCAAAAAGACAGATTGTTTTATTTATCCTCAGAGAAGCGTAGAATGGTTTTGGTCAGAAGGGACCTTATGGATCCTCTCGTTCCAGCCCCCCTGCCATGAGCAGGGACACCTTCCACTATAGACCCGATTGCTGATCCAACCCGGAACAGTTCCAGCGATGGGGCATCCACAGCTTCTCTGGGCAACCTGTTCCAATGTCCAGGAGATGAAAAGATAAGGAGAGAAAGACAGAAAAAATATACAAAACAACAAACGTAACTACCACTTCTTCTTCCAACACGGTTCATCTGACACAAATTCAGAGAGGAGGTAGGGTCAGGCCGCGTGCTTGCCGCAGGCTCTGGTTTAAATACCCTTTGGTTTAAATACCTTTTGGTTTAAATACCCTTTGGTTTAAATACCCTTTGGCCATCCTGGGCCCTTCCCCCAGGTGGGACCTGCGGTCACTCGGCCACTGCAGGGCCAGCCCGGGGCTCCAGGCTGGGTGTGGGCACGGCGTCCGGCGGGCCCGGCCTGGCGGCACCGCGGGGCCGGGACAGAGCCCCGGGGCTGGGCTGTGCGGGCAGGGCAGGGCCTCGCTCAGCAGGGCCGGGCCCTGCCTGCCCTGCCCTGCCCTGCCCTGCCCTGCCCTGCCCTGCCCTGCCCTGCCCTTCCCTGCCCTGCCCTGCCCTGCTCTGCCCTGCCCTGCCTGCACGCACACCGCGGGCTTCCGGACAGACGTTCTTAGAGTGCCTCACATTCACATACCAACAACTTTGCAGGAAAAGTTGTTGGTCAACAACTTACTGTTTTATCTTTTAATCTTTCTCTTTAAATGAATAAACATCTGAGCTTATTTTTCATTATTTCATTCCTGCTTACTAAAACTAGACCTCAGGTAGTTGTTGGGGTTTTTTTGAGGTTGGGTTTTGTTGTTGTTGTTGTTTTTGTTTGTTTGATTGATTTTTTCTGGTTTTTGATGAAATGCTTGTCATGCATTTTTCATGTTCTACTAGCTACAACAGCTACAAATTACTAAGCCTACCATTGTTAGCAGTCTTTTATTTTCCAAAGTAATTTTGGGGTATTAGTTTTCTATACAAAGCCCACAATCCTTGCCAGTTATTTCTTCTCCAATAATAAGAATGAGCTCTTTGCCTGTATCCAACTGGGACTGTAGTAGTGATTGGCAGACTTATTCTACAATCTCATTAGAGTCTTCTTTTTAGTAATTATTTCACAAAAAATAATTTTGCTCACAGATAATTTTTAAACACATAAAAGAATACCTGACAGTTTTATCTTCACTCTTCTTGAGCAATTCTTTCCCCACATTACCTGCATTCAGAAGTTTTTTGGTTTTTGTTTCATAATTAGATTTACATCTTATGCATGTCACTGTAGTCTGTTCAGGGTGTTAATGAGTCTTCTTACATAATTCTAAAAAAATGGCTTATTTCTTATGGACTTTTATAATTTTCTAAGCAAAGTTTGTATCTTTTTCACCTTCTGTAATTCCTACTTTATTTTTGTTATCCACTTATTGATGTTTTCTGTAATTTCACCAACTTTTCAGTGGAATTTCAAATTCTGTGGTATTTTGCCTAACTTTCTATCTTCTGTGATTCAGAGTTCTGAAAATAAGCCTTTATACTCTTTATGTTTAATGCTCTTCAGCTTCTTACTTGCTCTGACTAAAGATTTTGTTTTACACTTTTGGCCTACACAGATGAAGAGGCCTGTTTCCATTTCTTCCTTTTGACAGCTAAAGGTGGTCTACAGCACCAGTTCTTTATTTTTGTCCTTATGCAATTCAGTTCTTCTTATAAGCAAAAGAATTTGATTATAAGTCACCTGAATGTCTATTTGTGTGAAACTCCTTGCTGAACATAACAGATCTATAATTTATGTGAAAATATGCTTTTAAAAGGATGTCTTAGGTTGAAAATTGACAGTCTTCCATCAGTTATTTGGACTAGAGGATCATTGTTGGTCCCTTCCAACTGAAATATTCTGTTTTGTTCTGATTTTTTTTATTATTGTGTTGCATATAAAATATATATGTTTGTGAAGTGTATCTCTGTTCTCCAGAAGTTTCCTTGTTGTATTGCATCTGATTGTGGCTACAAATGTCAATTATCTCTTTCTTTAGCTAGTGCCTGGCTATTGCACAGATGCTCATAGGCAGAAAGTTTGTTTAATAAAAAGCCCATGGCTTTTTAATAAAAAGCCTATGGCATAGAATTGAAGTCTTGTTAATTCTTTCAGACAGGATGATCAACTATTGTCCAAATCATGATCTCAAGACTCCTTGTTGTCTTCATCCAGGACCAGGTGAAACTCTCTGAACCACTTTTTACACTTGAGTAAAGGATGGTGCTGTGTGGCCACTACTTCACATGCATAATCCTTCATTAATGGTTGGCTTGGATTACAGAGAAGCTAGCTTCTAAACATATTACCCATATACAAAGGACCATTGTACATGATGACCCTGTCTGCACTTGCAGAGTTCCTACTGACTATTTATAACTGCTATATTTCTGCACTTTTTAATCAGTTCTTCCACAGGCTTTTTTAGGGGATATCTGAAGGAAGATTGGGATGCTACACGCAGGATGCTAAACACCATATTGAAACATACAAACTGGTACATGCACTTTTACTGATTTTCAGGAAGCTTCTTCAAGACAATCCAGAATTTCCACACAGAACACTTCTGGAAGAAGTAATCAGAGATCTTGTTCTGAAAATAGCTAGAATTTAGTAAGTCCGCTCTGTCGTAGTCAACTCACTGTTCCACATAAATCAATTTTCTCACCAATGCCGGTGGCAGCCTGGGGAGATACTGGATTATGTAGGGATTTCATGACAGAAATTCACACAGGCACATCACTGATACTAGGCTAGACCATATTTATACCTATAGGACAAATATGAGGCTTTTTCCTTTAAAATCTAGTAGAATTTTTCTTAGTGGTTTTTTTTTTTTTGTTCTTGCAAAATTTCTCAGTTTGATTTTCACTGGAATGTCTACCAGGAAAAGGAGAGAAAAAGGGCACACATTGAAATGAGAACTCCACTAGCTTTCCTAAGAAATGAAGGGATCTAATCAGTAGCTTTCTCACACTATGTGTTCATTCCTTTCCACTTCTTTATGTTAGCTTGTTTTTCTGAATTATGAGCCCTTTCTTCTGAAGCAGTGATATTACCTGCTTTTGCAGGCTTTATGCTTCATTTTACAGTGTATCACTGCTCAGAAGGTGGATTGGTACCTGGGAAGCTTTGAACAGCATTTTCAAACGTTTTGCTTGTTTTAGCACTTATATTCCTTAAGCCTTCACCTGCACATCTTAATACTTTGTGATTACTTTGTTTAATGGCCCTTGTCTCATTGAGGCTGGATGTCAGCCATACCAGTGACCCACTGTGGTTCTCTCTAATCTCTTCCTTTCCTGCCTCTTTCTTTGGGAAAAATAGAAGTCAAAGCTACAGAATTGCTTTCAAGCATGTGGCCATCTTCTCCTGAGTAAAGGCTGTAGATTGCACAGCTGCAATTCCTCAGTGGAAGCAGATGAACCGTGACCTACTGCTGACAGCCACTTTGGGTTACATCATCCCACTAAGTCACCACCCATTGCTGTAGACAGCCAGCCTGAGAGACACAGAGAACAGGCTGCCTTTCATTGACACTTCATGAATTAACAGCTAGGGACTGCTCAGGAGGAGGACACTTGGCATCTCTTCCTCCTCAGAGACCCAGTGTTTGGGATCCCTGTGGCAGAAATTCAGGGAAAAGAGGATGGATTACAAAAAGCCTCTCCTTGCTGTTTTGGAATATGTTGTCCTTTTGGCAACAGTGATTTTTTTTTTGTTTGTTGTGGGTTTTCCTTCTCTGCTACTAGGCTAGTGTATTACCTAGAGAGATAGATTCTTCATGCACAATATTTGAGGGAAAGTGTTGAAGATGAATTCTCATTCTTATCACATGTCATCCTCTTGATTCTCATTAAAAGATGACTGCATGTCTCTGTATTTCATCATCCATGTTTTACATTTCAGCTCTTAAGAGGAGTGATGTGCATTGTGTTGAGCAAATGCTTCATTGTGTTCTTGCTGATTTCAGATCTGCTCCTATGATGTGATCTATCAAGCTGCCCTCAGAATGTGGTTTTTCTTTCTGATTGGAAAATTGAATGATGGATCAAACAAGAAGCAGCTAAACAGAGGCTTGCTGTTCAATGTCAGACCAGCAAACTTTACTTGTTATTCTTTGAAAATAAGGTAGTACTCAATATAGTACTCAATGTAGAGACAAACACTGTTGAAAAGTCAAGCCAGTTGTGAGTGACATTGATCCTCAATCCTGTTAATCTCATGTCATGACCTCTTAATGCAGAAGCAAAGAAATTCTTCAGGGCAAAAGATTTTTCAACCTGTAGCAGGGTCTCTCAAAATTCAGCATCAGCACTATCTAGAGTGAAGGGTAAAAAGATATTGTTGGAGAGGCAGTATAATTACAGATAATTAGTAGCCTGATCCTAGTTACTTGGTTTTGTATAAATTACTTTATACGGATGCTTTTTCACATCAGTAAAATTGTATTAAATATTTCAATCCAACTTTTCAATTTGCTATTCCACAGGGGTATTATTGCTGTGAAAAGAAAAGAGAGACTTTGAAAATTCAAATTTTAAGGTATCAAATCTGACATGTTCTTATTTGAAAGATGAGAATAGCTGCATCAATGTTATGCCTTTAAAAAATTATGCAAGTATATAATAGTCTGTGGTCGTTTCATTTGAAATATAGTAAACAAAGATTTATCCACCTACTTTACTTTTGAAAATAGCTACCAAACTGGACATTTTCAAGATTTTAGCTGATACTAACTACTTCCTGGATTCATTTTCCTTATTGTTTTTTAGAATTAAATTTCCAAATTAAATAGGAAGGGGAAATCTGTGGATCAGTAAAGATATTTTTTCAAAACTCAAACCTGCTATAACTGAAGCAAAATATGAAATGTGATTGCTTGAAATAAGTGCCTTTCATTTACATTGGTTTCAGTTTATTTTTGTCCTCATTCAAAGCAGTTTCTGTATGCTGATTAGACAGCAACTAACTAAAGCAGCCTATTTCTAAAAGAAAATTAAAGTAGCACTGAAGATGAAAGTAATGCAGTGTCTATATGAATTTTGTCTAGGAAGTTAATTTTACAAAGAGCTGAGTGTGGTCCTCACTCAATGAACCCTGTCTGGGCATGTTTATTCAGGTAAGGAGAAAATCCTGGAAGATAAGGATCCTCGATTTAGTTTGCCTAATTCCCTTAAGGATTTAGAATGTGCATACGAATCTGCAAAATTTAAGGAGGAATTGCTTGAAAATTTAATGTAAGACTGCTAGTATTTCCCGCTGTATCCTGATCTGGGATGACTGTAATTGCAGTTGGTTTGTCTTAATGGAGTTTTAGCACTTTCCTCTCTTGGGAGAAATGAAACTGATGGGAAAAACAAGAAATCAAATATTTGAGCAACTTCAAAACCATTTGTGGTTTTGGTTTTAGAAATGTAAAGCTTTTTGTGGGTTGAGTCACACATTTATTTTTCTGAAGCAATTTACAAGCTCATAAAAAGTGCATCAAACCAATCACCATTAGTTGCTCCCTTCTTAGCCACAGATAGTTGTGTTTAGATAATATAATTGCTACTGTAATATATATATAAATTAGTTGATTAAAACTGAAGTGATCCATTTTCTTGAGAAATAAATTTTATATAGTTGAACAACCTTTAGAAGTTTTCCTACTTCACATGAGTAAATATAGCAGCTCTGGAACTGGGTCACTGTCAGGCAAGAGAATTTGGAACAGTGCAACTGTTTAATGGAACAGTGCAACTGGGAACTCAGTTCTTATTGGAAAACACCTGTTTCTTGCATTATTTCAATAATATGAATGTACATAAGTGATCACATTTCCCATTTTGTAAAATTAAAGTTGTAGTGAGGGAGCCCTCTTTAGCCCTGCTAAATCCTGGAAGAGCACTCACAGATGTCTGAGATTGTGTAATAGCTGAGAAAATACAAACTGTAGAGAGGACTTACAATTGCCTAAGATGAGTCAAGTGATGATTTCCCTGGTTCGTGATGTCCTATAAATTCCTGCTATAATTTGGATAAAAATACTTCATAGAAATACATTTTAGGGATTACAAGGAGGTACCGTTAATATTCCTGTGCTGGATAAGATGTCTGCGCTGTGCCAATTTTTTTTCGTAATTATCCTTAAATAATCTTTTTCCATTCCTTGCCAAAATGTTTTCTAAGCTTAGTTCTTCAAATAAATAATAAAGGAAAGTAGTACATAATAAATTTGTGACTATTTGTATCTGATTGAAACTATTACCTGAAAAAGAAGAAGTATTGTCTGAAGCAAGGCAATTTCAAGGCCTCATGTCTAGTGAAAGAGAGAGTGTTTTGCCCTTTTTTTCACAAATAAGAGAGATTGCATGCTGAGGTACATTTATCAGAAGGGTATGTGCCCCAGAACAGATAGACTCAAGAGGCATTTCCGGGACCATTTAGTCCCACCACCACTGTTGTGCAACACCCTCATTTTCAATTTTTATAACCCCATCTGATATTAAAATAGCAGTGTGAAACATAACTTCATACATCAAGACAAGACTTATATTTTAAATTCCTTGATTTTCTGTTGGAATTAAATTAGTTTCTATCTTTAACACAACATATATTAAAATGATACAGAAGCATAGAACAAAAGGTTATATATTTTCTTGGACAAAATATGACAAATTTGAGAAGTAAAAAATATCCCCATATCTAATGTGTGTAATGGAAGGCAAAAATATATAGAAATAACATAGAAGGCAGCACTTGAAATCTAGTGTACATGTTAGTTTCAATATCATGTCTAGATTTCCTACTTGGCCTGATGTGGCTATTACTGAATGATGATTTACTACTTACTTCTACCTAAATTAATGTTGTAGAAGTTTTAGTGTGAAAGCCAAACTCCTTATAACCTGACATTCTAATAATAAAAGCAAAGTTAGCTTTATTTTATATTAGTTATAAATGAAAAATAATAATAAACATCTCTTTCATCTGTGATTCAGAGAATTATTTAAACACAAGGGTTGTCTCATGTAGTACTGCTCCATCTCTGGTCCCACTGCCCCTGTCTGAATCACCAGTGACTCAAATATGAAAGTAATTATTGTGATCACTAGCCCTGGTTTTATACAAATGGCACTGACACAAATACTTCATTTTCTACAGGCTGCTTCATAATATTTTAGAATCTGTCATTGCTTAGCCAGTTTTTGGGCAGCAAATGCTAAATCTGTTTAGTTGTTTGCTTGCAGATCATCCAAAAGCACATCTTTTCACAGAATGTCATCCAGCTTTTTTGTTGTTCCAAGTGTCACCACAGTCTCATGCTCAGTGACTTTATCCCTCAGCTTACTAATTTATTAAGGTGTTGAGGAACTTAATTAAGACTTAATTCAAGATTTTCCCAATATGTATTTAGAGTTTGTTGAAGATTGCTAAGAGCTGGTTAAAAATTAGTTGAAGTTACTTGGAAAAAGTAAGCAAAGGCTCATACATGGCCAATCTAAGAATCTTCTTAATTAACTTTAAACAACAATAAAGCAACACTGTGAATGCTGAACAGGATTGTAAGGATGGAAATCCAAACTGGAAAAAATTTATTGTAGGGAATATATTGTAATATATTAAAAATATGTGACGTATATTGTATTTTTTTCCATTCCAAATCTCTTAATTGTAACAATATCCTCTAAAAATAATATCTTTTCTTACTCTTACTGTCATCCTATTCTTCTGTTTCCTTATTATCACAATATGGGGAATCTGTGCCATAAGTAAAATACAGTGTTTATGAGTACTTGTGTTTGAAAGAATTCTAGAATGTACTGGCCATTTCATAAATTCTTTTTAGTAACTTAATTTGATTTGTGTTTTCTGACTTTTGGTTTGTTTGGATTGTGAGACCAGACAAGGAGTTAGTCAGTCTCTCAACTACAGTGTGAATTTTTTATCTATGTTTTCATCCATCATTTCAACTACCATTGTGTGAGAGTTCATTTTTCCTGCTTTCCTTGCTGCTGTGTATTACCAGAGTGCCAAGGAGATGAATGATGGTGGCATTAGACTAAGGAAGTAGTGAGAGCTCCTTGGCAGCTACTATGTGTAGTTTCTCGATTTGCTACTCTAAGATTTGGAGTATGTTCATGCTTACAAAATTTTTCATTGTCATTCATAAAATCAGCTGTCGCTTTCTAGAGTGTAGATGGAGAAGCATGAAACTTTTTGTCTCAAGAATTATTTACATGAAATGTAATGTCCTTCATCAAGATGTGCCTGTGAGTGCAATTGTGACAGGAAGTACTCCTGTGTCGACACAGGAAATGCCAATAATTATTTTCTCCTTAGGCCTGAAGATTATGAGGAAGGTGTAAAAAAACTGTCTTGTGGGAGCCAGAAAAGACAGTTCTGTTTTTATTCTTGAGATGTGAAACTGTAAAAATGTAAGTTTGCTACTGAAGGTATCAGGACAGGTGATACGTGATACCAACAGACTCTGAATTTAATTTTAAATAATTTAATTTTTTTTTTTTAGCAAAAAAGATATTCTTATATTGCTTCTTAAGGACCAAAACTGTCTTCCAGGATCATGATTCTTTTGTGTGATTAAATCTGGTGGTGTAAAGCATGTGACATTCAAAGATATTTTTGTTCTTTTTATCATGGTGATTGTTTTACATGTCAAAATAGCATGTCATTTTCCATTCTTTGAATATGCTGTGACTGAGTGCACTCAATTGGAGATCTGAGGGAGAGGGTCTTTCCTTCTACCCTTACAATGGCCTGCATCTGGTCTTCTGAACAGGAAGAAATGTCATGCCTTGTATACTGTTAGTTGTGTGTGATATTCTACTGCAAACTGGCACTGAATGTTTATATGCATCTACAACATTTGGGCTTTGATAGCTATTTTTGGGAGGTCTAAACTGAGTGTAAATAAGCAAACTTGGAAAAAAATTGACTCCATCTGATAATAGATCACATTCTTCCTGGTTAAAACTAAAATTTAAAAATTCACTTCCAGGTAGTGATGCAGTCTTCCATAGCTTCATGATGAAGATCCTGATTTTAGTTAATCATTGCATTCCTCAAAGATGATAGCATTTATAAAAATTTGTTTCTGAAAAAGATCAGTCTAGTTTCTGTTTCCTCGTTTCCTTGTTTAGCTAATGTAACTGTAAAATTACAGATTAATCCCTCCAAGTTTTATCTGCTCAATGTTCTGATTTTTTTTTACACTTTAATTTTTTTTTTATATTAGATTGGGGATTTTTGTTATTATATTACTGTTTTGCTCTTTCTGTTATTGTGTTACTATTTTGAGGTCTTTTATCTGTGGAATAAAAATCAAACCCTGGACAGACACAAATTTTCCTGTTTTATCTAGATGCCATGCCATTTCCGGTAACTTCATGCTGGGACTCAAATTCAAATTCCTTGAAGTCAAGCAGGCCCTCAGAGCAGCATCATAGCAGGCATTTGGGAGCATACTGAGAGTGTGCTTGGTTGTCTGCTCTGTGTCCCTCTGTGCAGACTCTCTTGGTTGCTGTGTTCTGTCTCTGTCTATATCTCAGCCTTAAATACAGGTAGTTATCTTCTAGCAGCTGCTACCAGCTGCTGGATGTTACAATTTGCTGGTACTTCTTTCACTTGTATATGCAATTATACAATTGCTTTTTTAAGGTAAGCTGGTCTTAACTCCACTAATTTAAGTGTTTTAAACAGAAAGATATGATAAAGAGCACTGAAAATTATTTTTGGAGAAATTCCAGTGTAATTACTCTAATAAACTTACACTAGTTACTTCATGCTTCCTAATCAAGTAATAAAATGCATTTTGAGATGGGGTGCTTCTTCTAAAAAACGTTTATTTTTTTTCCAAAAGTTATTTATGAGTAATGTGGAGAGCACTGATGGCTTAATGCAAGAATTTTATCTGAAACATATAGCCTGATAATGAATGTGGCCTCTGGCCTTCAGTTCTATGAAACTCTGAAAATGCTGAAAAATCACTTGGTGAGATTAAGAACAGCATCTAACACAAAACAAGTTTCAAGTAAGCCTGTCACAAAAGGCATATGACTCATGTTCTAGGAAATTCTTTCATTATTGACTGTATGAAAACAGCACGGTGTAAAAGGGGTGCTGTGTTTTATGCAGAGATAGGGAGACACCCTTGTAACACAAGGAGTGAAGGGGATGTTGGTTGTGCTTTGAAAAGGCACTACAGTTAAGTATGAGCTGGAAACAGTGTGAGGAAGATGTTAGCTGGCTGGATGCACCATCTTGTGGTGTTGGGCAGCTGCTGTGTCAATGGCCACTGCACACAGATGAAACGGCCTCAAAATATCTTTAAAAGTAAATTAGAAACAGAGTAACCTTCTCAGAGGTGTAGCCCAAAAAATGTATGTAGGAACACTGAATAAATAATTGGAAAATCCTGCTGTGATTAAAAAACCAAAATGTTCTTTGTTAAGCAGGTGTACTTCTTCAGCTGGTAAAAATCAATAGTTGAAATGAAATTGTGCTAATTTACTGCAGCTAGATATCTGGTCTGTTGCTTGCTAATTTTTTTCAAATGCCCAGCCCTGCTATCGTCACCTCCAGAATTATTCAGATCCTTATTTAGTATGTAAAGAACTGAGAGAAATTCTGCTTGCAAAAGCCCAACCCAACTGACTTCATTGATAACAGATGCAATAGTCATATCTTAAATATAAAGATATAAAAGAAAAAAACCTCCAATCCTATAAAGACACGTCTTTGTCATATTTCAGCCCCAAAGGAAAACAAAAAACCACAAAAACTCTCCTATATTCACAAACTATTCAGAATGGAAAGGACTCTAATGTTATTAAAACCTGTCTTACCGCTGGCAGAAAGCATCACAAATTTCATGAAGAGTATTTCTAAACTAAAATACAATTTGAAGAAAAAGATTCCTCAGAATCTATGATTAGATCTTCTAATAAAATAACAATCACAGTTAAAAGACGTACAAAAAAATCTCATTCCATGGAGCTAGTTATTCTCATAATTTTCCTACTGGAAGATGTAGTATCTCACAGGCATAAGAAATTCATGGCTTCTATTTCAGTATTTTGCAATCTGTCACAAAAACTTATGAGTCTGGTGATGAAGTACAAGCAAAACCATTAATTGGAAACAATTGGATAGAAACAGTGGTTGTTTGGCCACTCACCCACAAAAAAGCATACTTATCTGGAATAAATGGAGTATGTAGTCCTTTGTTGTAAAGACATTAAATCACTGAAACCTATCTAATTGAATGACAAGTTATAAAGATAGAATTTCTACTGTTTTCTACTACTGTGTTAGCTATTTGAAATATCTGCAGTATTGCTGTGAATACTGTAAGATTTGATTAGCAGAAAATACTGTATAGGTAATGACCAAGCAATCTGGTAGATCACTCCTAAAATTCTAATTCTTAACGAAGTAGAGGTGGTCAGAAGCACAACCATATGACAGTAATAAACAAACTTTGTTTTCTTAAATAATCCCACCTGAAGAATTATATTAAATTCCTTTTTTTTTTGCAATAATATGATTGAGATTAAAAAAAATATATCCAGGGCCTTCCATTGTAAGTAGTTGAACTCCATGTCAATAGGATTTGAGACAATGTCTATAATGTCAGTTTAGTGAATTTTCTACAGAGCTCCTTAGTCTCTAACATAAAAACATTTAACATTAAAAAGAAGAAGCCAAATGAGTAGTTCGATTTCTTTGTTTAAAAGTGATGCTTATCAGTCTGGGGTCACAAAAGCCCAAAATTCAAGTACTGAAGAAAATGTGAAGATTATAATTTTAAAGTTTTATTTTCATAAGGAAAATATTCAATGCTCAGAGTTCCCAGGAAGTTTGATGAAGTGATTCTGAAGAACTTGCCAGTTTCTTCTTCCAAAACAGAAAATTCAAGGAAGCTGAGAGGATTCCATAGATGAAATAAAAAAAAACTTCTGAGCAATGGGATTCAAAGAGGAAGAAAAAGAATTACTTCTTCAAAATATTCAGTCTCCATATTAAATTAGACTATCAATTCCATTATTTTCCTGAATGCATATTTGTAATTTCTTATCTTCTCACTTTGGGAAAGTTGCATTACTCTAATTTTTTCTAAAATGCTCAAAAATAACACAATAAATATATGGTGATAATTTAAGTGCAGCTAATTGTGATATATGTTGAAAAAAAATGGTAAGTCTTATTTTATGCTTACTTTCATGCCAATAATAATTTGAAATCCTTTACTGCTGATTAGATGACATTTGGGAATGACTGGTCTTGCTAATCTCAGATGATTATTTGTTCATGCAATTTGACATTGTTTTTGGTCTATTCTGGCCCTTAGGAAAATATTGCAGATCAGTGACAAAGTGCAATATTAACAATATTCATTGTTAAATGAACATACTGAAGCTTGTAGAATGATTTCTAAATACTGTTACTTGCTCCATATTCTTGCATGGCACATACTAATCTTGGCCATTTAAAAATTGATGCAGCTTCTAAATAATTACATTTGAGCATACTTGTTCATGGTCAACAAAGCAGGCAGCAAAAGAAACAGTAGAAAATCAATTCTTCAAACCTATATTTTGGTTTGGTTTAATTTTATATCATAGAAATTCATGTGTCTGATTTCAAGTATTTTGAACAACAGTATTTATTCGGCTTATTTAGAAAGTAAATCTGTTTAGGCCTTGGACACAGTCTTGCTCTAAGCACAGTAGAAATTTGGTGGTTTTTTTTTAATAATTTTCATGGAGATAAGAAGCCATACCCATCTAAATATGCCCTGTTTATCTAGTAAATTAGAAACTAGGTAATTCTGAAGTATAATTTCAGTTCTAGTTCATGAAGCTTTTTAACCTTGATGTATTTTGTGTTAACTATACCCAGAAAGAAGGTTCTAATCAACAGGATTTTAAAGGAATTCTATAGCTTTAGGGTTTTTGCTTCTATTGGACTTCATCTTTTTTATCCCCCAGTCTTTTTTTTTTTTTCTTTACTTGTTTTTTCTCTTGTTGTTTCTCCACTTTCCCCTCCCCCTCTCCTTTTTTTTTTTTTTTTCTTTTCCTATGGTTGCTTGGCAGCAGGATAATTGCTGTGTTTTTGTTCATTCTGTATTTTTGCCTCTCCATTTAATGGGGCCATTTTGGCTTTCTCTCTTGTTGGTAGACTGTGGGTCAAGTGTAGGCGTGTGCATGCTTTACAAATTTATCCCCATCATTGCTAATGTCTGTCCAAGATGTTGGTAGCTGGTGCTTTTGTCTGAGGGACACTTCAAGCTGTAATTCTTGAGTGCAAATCACTTTTTATTTCTTTTGTTCATTTATAATGAGAGACTGAAATGGAGCTTAAATAATTCCTTCAATGAAAACATTAACCAGACTCTGCTATTGTGGTTGTTTAAGAACTGAAAATAATTAGCACAAATTCACATTTCCTTCACAGAGCTTTAAAAGAAGTCAGGATATTACCATTAGGATAATAATGAATTCGTTCTGTGTGGAAAGGCAAGGAGGAAAGAAAAAAAGATTAAATATATTTCAAGAACAGCAAAAAAGATTTCTGGTGGGAACATTTCACTGTTGAATAAAAGATTCCCTTGGGAAATAGATTGCTATTTGTGTTCGTATTTTAAGGCACCATGTGAGTACCTTCAGAGAAGCCAAACAAGAACATCCTTCTCTCTTAAAAAATTCTAAACCTTCAAACCCACTACAAAAAGTAGCCAAATTCATAAGGCCCTGGCTGTTAATTCAGAAACTATAATTTTATCACTGTTTGGAAAGATTGGAATCAGAAAGCAGTATTTTTGATAATCCGGTCTCAGGAAAAGTTTCTTTTCCATGGGGGTAAAGACTTTTTATTTCCTTGTTTCTCTTATATATATATGTTGTTCTCTTATATATATATGTTTCTCTTATATATATTTCCTTGTTTCTCTTATATTTCCTGCTCATGACATGCTATTTTGAGCTATCAGAAGAAGATATTGCAGTAGTTAAGAATGTTGGCTTAGAGTTAATTTTGTTCATAAATCTAGACAACCCTTTGTTCCATTTAAAATACAGCAAGCTGAGAATCAAAGCCATAAAATCTAAGGGTTGTAAGGCAAGAACAAGCTATTATCTATCACAGCTATGAAAAGCTGTAAAACTAACCTCTAAAGGCTACCTTAAAGAAAAAAAATTCTGCATGAACAAAGTGAACTTCCCTTCAGATTTTACTTACAGGAAAGAAAGAAAAAATATGCTGACAGCAGTTAGCTTAGGCGTGGGACATTCTTCTACACCTTAAGCAGAGGTGCTGAATCTTTGCCAAGGGTAATAAACAATTGAAGGTGAAGAACTAACCCCAGTTTATCAGCTGAGAATCTGACTACTTCCTTATGTCCTCTCTATTCACTGTTGACTGCATGAGAGTTGTGTGTACAATCACCTGAGTTTTCTTCTGCCTTTCCACATGGTAATAAATATTTTCTGTATATTGACAGCACTCCAGCATACCAGTAATGGAGAGTGACTTTCCAGCATACCTGTAATGGAGAGGCTCATATGAAAACTAACTATACACACATGAGCACATTTGTCACAGGACTATGTACTGGGAATGTCACAGGACATTAGGCACTGGGAGCTTAATGCCATAACATCTGGATGATTTATTAAAAAAAACCTCAATTTTCTTTAACTTTACAACCGTGGCTTAGAAATGAAACATATCATACTGTCTAACTTCATAAAAATGAAAGAAAAATCAAAGATTTATTGTTTTTTTTCCCTTGTTGTTGCTTTGGCAATAAAATAATTTCACTGAACTAATAATAAAACCCCTAAATTTCATGGAAGGGACAGGATTTTCCATGGGGAGAACAGTCATTTTTCACAGCTCCAGGGTCCAATCTGCGAGACAGAAATGATGAAAGAGAAATAAAAAATTTTGATTGAGCTGCTTGCTCAATCTTGATTGCTACTTCTGTCTAAATATTAAATTTTTAGTTTGGATTCTACCTTATCTCTCATATGTATTCTTCTAGTCGTTGGTTTAAAGCATGGGTTGACTGCATGACAGCAAACACTTAAAATTTTTAAATCTTTTTACAAATTCATTGACAGTCTCTCTGTTCACTTGAATCTGCCTATTTCCCTATGGGGACTTAGAAAATTCATTGGGAAAATTTTAAACATTTCTGAAAGTATAATGAGGAAACATAGCACTTGAATGTCCTTAATTAAATGTCCTCAATTAAATGTCCTTAATTAAATAGGGTAGCATCTCTTTTAGGATATATTTACCTTAAAAACATAGTGTGCTCATATGCAAGAAATTCCCAGAAGATGACATGCAAAATAGATTTTAAATTGTGCAATACTTTCTGGGTCTCCATGGAGAAATGAAAAGTGTTCAGAATGATTAACAGTGGCAGAACTGGGCAGTAATGTTTCTGCATATTTTAAAATTTTACATGGACTTTGATAAAAACAAACAGCTTTCACAATTTAGATTTAGAGCCAGACTATAATTGCTTTTGATTTTGGTATTGGACTTGTACTCCCCTCTACCTACTCTCTTTTAGTTTGGAAAATAATGAAAAAGAAATTTTGGATCTCCATTGCAGCACAAAACTGTGGCAGATTAAAGCAAATAGTAATAATTTCTTATTTCAGAAATCCCTATGAGATTTTGTTAAACAATTTCTTGAGGCAACAGTGGTAGGAATCAGTTTATTTGACAGCTTGCAGCTGCTTATACACACCTTTGAGCCTTCTGGGATGCCTTTCCTTCTTGCATGATTGACAGGGCTGAAGGACGCAGTAAAGCCCTTGTCACCCATGTAAAAGTGCAGCACTCTTTCTCTTGGAAGTGTGGGCAGTAAAGTAGAACGTTGTTGTTAGGTTTTATGGAGAGTAATTCAGAATTGAAATACATGCACAAGTTGTTATGGTGTTTGGAGTGCGGTTTAGTCTAAAAAAAGGCAATGTACAATAACTTGGCTTGTTAAAAGCCTGCATTCCTCATCCCTCACTATCAATGTCACTGCTACCCTTTCTGATATTTAATATCCTGAATTTGGTCATGTTTCCTGTTTCGGTTTGTTTCTGTCAAGAAAGTCAAGAGATTCATAGTAACAGCTAGCAATGTAGTCCTCTTCTCATTGTCAAAACACTGTAGGCCTCTTTGTAAAAAAAAAAAAGAAAATTAAAGAATCTGTTTTTTAAAACAATTTTATCAGAAGTATTTTTAATAAACAGGGTTTTTTTGCCACTAGTTTTGATGTTAGTCAAAACATAATTTTCTGTGTGCTTTAGAATTTGAAAATTCAAAATACAAAAAGCTTTAACAGAGCAACTGTCACCTTGAAACTACTCGTGGAATGTGCCTAAGTGGTTAATTATAAATATTTGAGGCCACATTTGATATTTCTGCTTTCTGAGCGAGGTACTTGGAAACTCCTCATCTGTGCTGAGAAAGGTGATATCCAAGGTAGTATGATTATTTACATCAGATTCCAAGCCTGTGTTGTTAGTCTTGTGCCTTGTGAATTCAGCAAAATATTAGTATTACATCTTGCTAACAATAATTACCAGTAGCTTACTTTATTGCTGGTCACAGCAAAATTAATGGAGCTAGTTCCACACTGGGACAGTAATAAAGTGCAAGAAAACTTAGATTGTGTTGGCTGGGACACATCCTTTCATCTGCTGTTTTGTGTTGGGTCTTTTATTTTCTATTATGTATCTGTCAGCCTGATTCCTCAAAAATTTCCTCCGTATGGACTCACATCACTGGATCTTATGGAACAATTTATGTTTTGCATTGATTTAAGTGAGATAGAAACTGAAAAATAAGAAAAACATTATTGCTTAGGTATTTGCTGGAATTTTATCTCATAACAATTTCATAAAAGGCTCCTTTGCAAAGTTGGTTGAGCAAGTGAATACCCAGATATCTTCCTCATGCTGAGAAACTTCAGTTATATGTCTTTGATTTTCATGTGCACTAGTGAAACCTCATTTACAATGTTGTTTGCAAATTCATGGAAAGATACTTATTGATGCTTATGACTGCTGCTGATAAAGGTCAGATTTCTGTCAGGCCACTGTTCCTTTGCATGATTTCCTCACTGCTTAAAAAAGGCTGCTTTGGGGTATTTTTGGAGATATTTCCTAAGCTTGTCTGATCACAAACAGAATGAAGGTAGATGAGAAATATGATGGCTGTGTTATGATGAAAATAGGTTTCCTGAGAGAATGAAATGATGATGCATATGTAATCAGAACTTCAAAGAAAACTTGAAAAATAAAAAAACAGTCTTTCAGGACATTATTCCAATTTATTGACATTCATTATTAATGGCTGATCTTTAATGGATGGATCTTTGAATCCAGCTCTCTTAGTAAGGATGAAGATACTCTACATGAAGTACGTTGTATCAGATGATGTATAAGTTAAAGCTAACACAGAGTGAGCTACTACTCAAAGGAGGAAAGCATATTATATGAATCAGGCAAAGAATAACCTTCTTTAGATGGCCACATACTTTCAGTCCTCTTCATTTTTTCAAGACTTTTCATTCATATTTTTTCAAGACTTTACCATTCATATTTGATAAATTAAAAAAAAAATATTCTTTCTTTTCTTTCTTTACTTTCATTCTTTCATTACTGCACTTCTGGGTCTTTTATTTCTCATCTTTTCCTTCATTTTCAGGATCCCAGAGTCTTTTTTCTTTTGACTGCTTATCTTTGTCCCTTCCTTGGGAATACTGCCTATTTCCCACCTATGTAATTATAAGTAGTCAGAGCATTAATGTTGATATGGTAGACACTTAAGTTTTAAGGATTAGCAATAATTTATTGCAAATAATAATTTATTAATGTATATGCATTCTTTAGCAACAGATTTCATTTATTTTGAAAAACAGATGGGAGTTTTAATAACAGGAAGCTGATTCTTATAAGGAAAAGAATTTTCAGAATATGGGTATATTTTTATAGGAACAAAATAAGCAAAATAGGAAGGTGAATCATTGGTGATGAAGTGACCCTTTACATTGTAATTTGACTTCTAAAATTAATAACACAGGGATCTGGACAGGCTGGATTGATGGGAAAAGGTCAGTGGTATGATACTCAAAGAGACCTGGTGCCATGTCCTGCATTTGGATCACAACAACCCCAAGCAGCACCACAGGCTGGGGGCAGAGTGGCTGGAAAGCTGCCCAATAGGAAAAGGACCTGGTGACAGTGGCTGGACATGAGCCAGCTGTGCCCAGGGGGCCAGGAAGTCCAGTAGCATCCTGGTCCAAACCAGCAAAAGTGTGGCCAGCAGGACCAGGGCAGTGATTGTCCTCCTGTACTTGGCACTTGTGAAGCCACACCTCCAATCTTGTGTTCAGTTTTGGGTCCTTCGTGATAGGAAGGACATTGAGATACTGGAGCGTATCCAGAGACAGGCAGTGGAGATGGCGAAGGGTATGAAGCATAAGTCTCATGAGGAAAGGGTTGGGGTAGCTGAGGGTAATTTTCCTGGAGAAAAGGAGTTTCAGTCTTACCTCTTCTCCAGGTAACAAGCAATAGGATAAGAGGAGATGCCCTTGAATTTTGCCAGGCTAGGTTTAGATTAGATATTAGGAAAAATTCATCACAGAAAAAGTTGAGAAGCATTGGAACCAGCTGCCCAGGGACCTGGTTGAGTCACCATCCCTGAAGGTACTTAAAAGACATCTGGATGAGGCACTTAGGGATTTGGTTTTGTGGTGGACTTGGCAGTGCTGGATTAAAAGTTGGACTAGGTGATTTTATGTATATTTTCTAACTTAATTCTATAATTTTATAATTTTTATCATTAGATTTGCTGATCACAAGTGTTTAAAATCACAAGTAGATGCTATTATTTCAAAGTAAAATAAAAGAACAGATTTCCTTTCTTGAAATTACTTTAATTCTTTGGACAGTTTTTGCCAAGCTTGAGGTGAAGCATTTTTATGAAGTATGACCTATTCCAAGAAAATTTTTATTTGTAAGATAATGATTTGTCAAAAAAGAATACGTCTGTAACAGTGCTTCTTTTTCTTTGGGGCATATGCATGTTTCTTCCTCAGACACCCCTGAGGATTCTTCATTGTTATGACTCAATAATATAAAAATAAAATCAGTGGGTGTATCTCTCAATGTTATCCACAAGATGGGAAGCTAACTATAAATTTTAAAACCCTATTCCTCTAAAACTATTCCTTTTATGTGATGTTCATTTTCTTCTTGTATTCTTAAAAAAAAAATTAAAATTTACAGCAGAGGATCTCAAAGCAACCAGAAGACTTAGGTGCTCTCTATTTCACTACTACAAGCAAGAATTTTATATCAAAGAAAACATCTATTATGTTCCGGTGCATATGGTTTGGATTCAGGGATTCAATTCTTACCATTACCCAACATCACAGAAATTCCCATTTCCCTCTGTAAATTAATTAGATAATCTTCTTCTGGTCAGCCTATTATAATTGCCCTAGCCTTACAGAAGCTCTGATCTCAGTTCCTAGCTGGCAGGTAGTATTATCTCCTCCAAAAAAGCAATACCAACTCACTTGTTGGGAAAGGAAGGCAAATCTGTGCTTCTTTCTCCCCCTGGACGCTAAAATGTCACGTTACTCACTAGCCCTTTGAACTTCTCAATTAGAATAAGTAGAGCAGAACAATGGCACCTGTCTGTACAGAAAGATGAATAGAAGAAGTCATCATAAAAGCATGAGAACATGGACTTTTTTCTTAGTAAAAGGTAGTAATTGCAACTCTTGTGAGTAATAACAGTCCATTTAGAAGTACTGTGCCTGTCTTAGTGAGGAAACACTATATCCTCTGTTCCTCATTATAGTATATTATAGTATCTTATATAGTGTCCATCCAGATGTATAACATAAACAGATACTTTTTACTTTTCTGGAACAGAAATCAGAATCTCATATAAATCAATTATTTATGGTAGTTGCATTTGTCTAATTCACACTAGTGTGGTCACTGTTGTCAAATAATAAAGTGTCCTTACTTAGTCATTTTGATAAAGCATACTGTTCTTTTAAACTGAATGGCCTTCTAAATAAGTTGTGAAGTGCTGGTTATGGAAAAATCTACTAGATTTCCAGAGATAATACAGTCCCTATTCCTGGTTTTTAACAACCTTTATGGATATTTCACCTGTAGTGGAATTCTTTAGGGTTAGTCTAATGAAACAACAATGTTTTGACAGGTTCCAAAAATGTCCCTCATATTTCACTGGTTTCCAAAACTTTAAATTTATACCTTAAACAGTTCTTTGGCTTCAACAACCAAAGAAAAAAATGGATGTGAGAACTTGAAGAATGTGGATTTAGTTTCATTATTTATTTCTAAAATATATAAAAATGTTGTGATTGTACCTAGGACATTTTGATAGTAATTGCTTAGTTCAACCACTGATGAAACAACCTCTTTCTCAGTAGCTTATATATATATATTTCTAAAAAGAATATATACAACTTAGTTTAAATTATTTTCAATGCATGTGCATTTTGGAGTTTGCTAGTCAAAGTACTTAAAAATATTTTTTTCTGTCCCTTCAAAGTTTTAAGCTCTATCTTCTTATGATAGAGCCATCAAAATGCTGGACAAACATTATCTGTTTCATAAAGTAAAAATAATTTAAATATTAACTCATTTAACAAAAGAGTTTTTAAACATTACTGTCTTACAAATCATAGATGTAAATATTGATATAGAAACTTCTTCCACAGAAGAATTTCATGTAAATGGAAATTATTTATAACTGTAATGACACTCTTTAAATGCATGTCAGTGTTCTCATTAATGGCAAGGCCGTCTGGTTAGAACAAGTGTAGTACTGGAAGACAGAGGACCATTAACTGGCTTTTTTTATCTTCCAGTCATATTTTTCTGGATATTAGGATCATTTCTATGAAAGAATTAAAATTTTGCATTTGCTAATATTGTGGTTTACTTCTAGGTTTTTGGAGACCAAAATCAAGGAGCAGTTTTTCTACGTGAATTTACATTGATTCGGAGAGAAAGTCTTCACGATGATTTCCTATCTGATTTGCTGGATAACCACAAAACAGAAGACCCGGTAGGAATCTTCTATTATTCCAAAGCATTTTATAAGAAATTGTTGTAGGAATTGCTGTGGATAAGTCTTTCATTCTGCTTCTTTAATCTATGGAAAGTAATGAAATTAGATTTTTTAACATAAAAATGTTAGCCTTAAAATATTGTAAATTCCATTTAAAGTAAAGACTTCATAGGAAAGGTTCATGGGTGTCAATGCATATGAATTTTTATTATTTAAAGACAAACTTTTTCACACAGATTGATCTTTTGCTTTCTAATGGTAGTTTTTCTTATTCAAAATTTTGTCACTCTAAATTATTACCATTGTTTGCTTTGTACATGCAAAGGGAGATTATTTTTTATTCAATATGAATGAGTAAAGTTAAATGTATAGGTTATATAAAAAATGTAATGCTTTGAAAGGAATAATTTTATTAAATGTACCAAGAAATCTAATAAACAGGGAAAACACTTTTATGAAAAATATTTTTTCACTCTCTTCTGTATATGTTTGGCAAGGTATTTATTTCTGGTCTGAAAGATTCCATGTTGTCTAGCAGCTGATATTTTTGAAGAAAAGAATGCAGAAGTAAGTAACTTGGGATTCATGCTTAATCAGGTTTTAATATAAAATGAAACAAACCAGCTGATTTTAAACTGCAGCAAATATTCTCTGCCAAGATGATTAGGGACTAGAGAGACTATCTGTCTTACAAGGAAAGGCTGAGGGAGCTGAGTCTGTTCAGTCTTAAGAGGAGACAATGGAGAGGGCACCTCATTAATACATACAAGTATCTGAAGGGAGGGTGTCAGTGCATGGATTCAGGCTCTGCTTGGAGGTGCCAAGCAACAGCACAAGAGGCTGATGCACAAAAAGTTCCATCTGAACATGACAAGGAACTTCTTTACTGCACAGTGACCGACCACTGGAACAGATTGCCCAGAGAGGTTCCAGAGTTTTCCTTCTTGGAGATATTCAAGAGCCATCTGGAAACAATCTTGTGCAATGTGCTCTGGGATGACCTTGCTTGAGCAGGGAGGTTGGAGCAGATAACTCACTTTGACTTTCAGTCTCATGTCTTCTGTAATTTTGTAAACTTTTTGGTCTGATATTTTCAAGGGCTGATACATCTTGATGTCTGACAGATTATGGTTTAACAGAAGCAGTGGTGCATTAGCATCTGATGTAACCAGGAATTGGTGATGTATTTTAGGGATTAAATACTTTATAGGATTAAGTGTTTATTTACTGTGGAGGATAGAGTGAGTCTAGAAATTTCTGTTGGCACAGCCATGCTTAGCCCCTTTTTAATTAAGGTTTACCTATTTTAGGTTATCTTTCTTTGTGCATGAGGAAATGTTATCTAGTTATCACTAGTGGGAGTATGTAGAGCTAGGACTTCAGAAGAATGGAGTGGATATCTTTTGATAAGTCTTACTGCTCAGGTCAAAGAAACCAGTTAACAAAAGTAGTGAAGGTATTAAACAATCTACTGTGTTTTTGCTCACCCATCTGCTCTCAGACAAGTTGTCCTTTGTGCTTTACTACTGCTAAAAGGAATTTGTCAAAATCAACCTCTTATTCTACCATTTTGTGTAATTTTACAGCGGATCAGAATTTTATCAAGCAACTGCATTGCTGCTGGAATACCTGTAATTGTTCTTCTTTAAAACCATTTCTTTTCTGTGCTTCGGAGAAGAAAATGGCACTTTATTACAATTCTGTCGTACCAGTACTTGTGGCTTGTTATTTATTGCTTTTCTGAGTTGTGGCAGTTGTATGCATGTTTATAAGTGTTTCGTGTTCACGGAAGAGGAAAGTACTCTGCAAAATATTCATAGATTTCACTTCAAGGCAGTGTTTTTCTTTCATTACTTTCAGGGTTCCTGTGATCTTCTTTCTGTGCAGTTTTGAGTTCTTGAGAACACATCTACACTGAATAGTGCCCAGAAAATATGACTTTGCAATCTACACTTCCATATGAACTTAAAGAACTTTACCAACCTCATCCCTATGTGATACCATCTTCTACTACTGAAGCACATAAACATTTTCTCTGCATGACTGATTTGGTTGACAAAAGGTAGCATAACTTGAAATAACTTTTCAGTATTTTGCCTAAAATATTATGAATGTATGCAACTAGTTCATCGTAAGCTATGTAGTCTATTTCAAAGAGAGGCACTAGTTTCAACCAGGGCTTTTCTTGAGCACTTATTCCAATATTCTGCTTCATAAATACTAGTGAATTGGTTTTCCAAAATTTCTGTAGCATATATAGGGTCTTGTTCCTATTTTATGGGTGTAGATTCAAAGGTTCATAGATAGATATTAAGGTCAAACGCATCTACTTTTCTTGAGTGCTTGAGACACAACGATCCATTTTTTTTCAATTTACCTCTCATGACACAGGACTAAGGTGATGGGGGAGCTATTAACCTCAAATGCAGTTGTGACTGCTCAGCATCTTCATGTGTCAGGCTAAAGATTAGAGGTAAAGCATGTACAAATCAAAGTACGTGATTAAGGTATCCAACAAAATGCTACAAGTGACTCAACTGGAATGATACAAAAATTGTTATAGAAGCAGATATAGAGTATAATTTTCCAGAAAAGAAAGCACAAACTGTATTTCAGGATCAATCATTCCCAGTTCATAGGACCAATCCTTTCTTTCCTGTAATTTCAAGTGAGATAATGGTGTATCTAATGAGAAAACCAATGTAAAACTATTTTCCTAACAAATAAAACACAAACTACCTCTTTTATAATAGTACCCCAATAAATCTCCCACTCTGGTTCCTTTTAGAAGTCCTGTGACTTACATAACATAGGGTTTTCTATTTGCATCTTTTCAAAACGGTTCACACAGAGCTACAGTGTGAACACAGGGCTAGGGTGAGTGCTAGTGATACAGGAATTGTGAAATAATTATAATTTTAAAAGTTTTTAACCTTTTTATTTTCCCTTGATGAAGACATGAACTGACTTATACTTTCTGAGAAAATTCAGGCTGGTGATCTATATTTTTAAGATATTTTCTCAAGTATACATCTTCACTCATCTAAAAAAGACCAAGTTACCACTAGTTTTGTGGGTAGCTGAGAGCATCCAAAATGATTGATTCACTTCTGATGTTGAAAAGTAATATCCCTGTAACTCCACAACCTTTTGGGCAAAAATATATACTTCCAGAGGCACCAGGTAAGTCTTTGATAGTATGGCAGAATGGCCACATACATAGCTTTCTGTGCCTATGCATTAAAAGCTGTTGACAGGGATGCTATAGAAATAGCCTTACAATTCTCAGCAAAAGTTGGGGAGGTCAAAAAAAGCTCCTGTTTTCCAGTAACCAGTTACTAAAGTAAAACTGCTTAGCAAGGAGATACACTAACTGCTTGCAAGACAGTTTTAGGCAATTACTTGCAAGATTGTGTTAATAAGTACAGGTTAGCCAAAATATCTTGGATTATGATATTCAGTCCAATGGAAAATAGGCTTCCTATATAAAGGCTTTATCTTGGTCATTGAAATGACTCACAAAAATACTTTCCTCATCTTTCAGTTATATTTCCAGCCTTGGAGAAAATGTAGCCGTATTTTCTTACTTTCCCTTTCAATATAAAGGGAAAGGGATCTAATCTAATTGGTGTAGCATCATCATATTTTTCAGGGAGAAAATTACTAGAAGCGAGAAGAAGATTTATATTTTTATCTTTTTTGTCTTGTTCACAGTCAATAGCTGAGATTACACTAAAAAAATTATTCAAAGGAAGCCTCTGAGGTATATTTCACAATTCCTAACTTATAGCATTTTCCTGCTTCTTCTAGGAAAAATATTGAAAATAGTTTAAGAACCTGGGGGAAATAATTTAAAATATAATGGATTTAGACAGAAAACTTAAGGTTCAGGAAATTCCTAGTTTAAAGAATGTGTCAAGGATTATACTCCTACAATTTTGGGGAAGTTCCTATTTGTGTGTTCCTGCAATTCAGGGATGATGCTTTTGGGTACCCAGGTATTCTGAGTTAACTCTATAGAAAGTAAAATTTAGAATTTTATAATATATAATTGGTATATAATTGTGTAATATATAATTAGTATTACATATAATTGCTCTGATTTATTGAGCAATTATTTAAAACCTCAGATTAAGTCCAAAGTTTTCTGTGCTGAGGTCTGATTCTGAGATTAAGTGTAGAAATTCTCTACATCATTATGAAGTAAGAAGAAAAGCAAGCCCTGTAAAACATGAATAAAATCTAGATGTATATCAAAATTTCTTTCCCAATTGATCCTGATATTTAGAATTTATTGCTTGTGCATTTTAGATGGAAGGTTAATTTTCAGAATATAAATATCTTGAACATTTTATTTATTCTATTTTTGAGCCATAATTTTTTTTCTTTGTACTCCAAATTATTTATGTGTAAGAATGCATTGTACTCTAAATATATTATGTGTAATAGTAGAAGATCCTCAGCCTGTTGATTACGGAATTTCCAAGCTTCTCAGCTAAAAATCACATGTCTCTAAATGGGTATAAAATATGATGCTGCCGAATCCAGATTTGAGCTCTTCACAGATGGGAAATCACTAGACCACAGGAATTACAGGCACTTCCCCCTGCAGCTTCTGACGTGACAGATCAAGAGAAATCCTTGGATGATAGGAGTTCTCCTCTGACTAGCCTTACCTTGTATTTGCTATTTGTAGGTAAGAGATCTCTGGTGCAAGTTATGACAGACTTATATATGCTACTGCCGATCCAATTACTTGAAAATCATTATTTTGTCCTGGAAAAACTATAATATTGACCTAAATCAATAAGAAATGTTCACCTGCTTTTAAAAGGCTAAGTATTAATCATGTTCAGAGACTTATGGATGACCTAACACCAAAGATAGATTGGACCACTGGCATTTGCCCCTTTCCTTGTATCTAAAGGTCTACAAAGTACTCAGATACCAAAAGATCTGAATACACTCACCATCTTTCTGACTACCTCTTGATAATGATATTTACATCCATTTAAAAATAGAAACATGACCATTGAGTTTCTGGATTCCCAACTGTTCCTATATTTTTTTTTAGAAAGCCAATCAATTCAGCAGTACTCATTAAAAAAAAAACAAAATTACATTCCAAAGCTTGGAGTCCATACCCCACAGCTGCTAAAACTGTCCCATGACTGAATTGGGTGCTGGTGTTGAGACAGGAGAAAAGGAAGCCATTTTTAGAAAGACAGAGTTGTAAGCCTTGCCCCCTTTAGGAAGATGAGAAATTTTATAATAAAACTAAGCCATTGTTTGCATAATGATATAGAACACTGTTTGGTCTACCACAGTAATTAACAGAGTCAAATTTATGCATATCTGTTCCCGATAACTCTCTTCTATAACTGAAATTTTTCCTAGAATCTATCAGATTAAGTAGCTTTTCTATTTGCCTCATTGAAATACTTGAAGCTCTTTTTTTATTACACTGTTTCCACTCTATGGGAGCATAATTCAAAAAGCTAATAGCTGTTTTTGCACTAGTAAAATACGTGGATGCTCTCTATGTGTGGAAATCACACTTCTGTGCATTTTAATAGAAGTCTTTTGAAACATAGTGTAAATAGTTCAAGAAGAAAATTAGTTTAGGATAGTTACTAAAACCAAAATGGGCATAGGTCTTGCTTTTCAAAGCAAGCATTCAATGTCTTCTAAAATTTTGCTTCATCAAAATGAACAATTCCTCTTTTTTTACATCATTGGCAAAATTTATATAATAGATTCTATGAAATTTGTTAATTAAAAACAAGTGAAGGGTAAGCATCAAGTAGATGAAAGAGTAATACAAAAGCTCTCTAGCAAGAAAGACAGGATACTGACCTGAGATACTCCAAACTTCCTCTTCTACCTGAGATCATGAATTTCACCTTGAATTGTTCTACAGAAGGCAAAACATAAGTGTAAAGAGCTATAATCTTTTAAAAACTGATGATGATGATATGAGTGGTTTGTTTAAATGTTTTGTAGGAAAGTACTCCTTTTTGTTGGACTTAGACTACATCCTTTACTAAGAATACCTTTTTCTACAGCTGCGCAAATGTTTGTGATTTTTTGTATTGTAAATATTAACTGATCATGCTATTAAAAAATGTGATTTCATTGCTTTAGATATTTTCAAATTTACCATTCCTCATATTTTCATAATTCTGAATTAGGACTGATATATCTTTAATGTTCTTTTTGTTTTCTTTCTTTGTGAATACATAACATATGTATATGTATAAATATATGAATATGTTTATGTATATGTATATGTATGTATATGTACATAAATGGAGATGTTTCATGTGAACATGCCTATCTACATGCCATGTTTGCAGCACAAGTCTCAGCAGTCCAAATTAATGTAGACTTCTTAGCAAGTGCTCACTAATCAATTGTTTGAAACAGACTAAAGAACAACTTACAGATATTCTTTCAGATTTGCTTTTTCAGAAGTTACAAAGAGACTTATGTACTGCGGCCAGAGGTATCTTTAGGATCACAGGCTTTTTAAGAGTGCTTCTCTTGCTTTCAAGGTTTACAGAGCTTTCTTAGCTGCCCTGAATACAGACAGAGTTTGCGAACAATGCTGTATCTTGAAGTTCTAGAGATGCTGCCTGTTGAACTCCACCCCTGGTTAATGCCTCTCAGCATCACTATAAATGAAAGGACAGTGCTCATTCACTAGGGCCCAGGCTGCCTCCTGAGATTGATGAGTGGACAATTCAGCCTAGGGAGCTCCAGCTGTCTAAGAGAGTTAACAAACCAAGCAGATTAGAGAATGTTAGAAATGCTTAAGCTTCTTCCTTTTTGGGTCACACTAAATTATGCAAGATTTTATTCCTAGAAAAAGTTTACTACTGAAAAATCACTGTCTGGTTTCAGAGTCTAAATTTAGTTTTTGGACCTAAAAGGAAGTCTGTATCCCTGTGTATTTCCTAGCTGTCATGCAGGCCAGAGTCTGACCTGATTTATTAAGTTGCTTTTGGTCTAGGACACTTAAAAAAGGTTTTGGAACCTTCTGGCTCTGAACTGTGCAGTAATTACAGTGTCAGCAAAATGCACTGATGATTACAGAGTTTACACCAACAATCAGAAGGCTTGGTGCTTAGATTCTAACATTTTCATTGCCCAGTGCTAGAAAATATATTTTTCTTTCTCTAGGTCTCCTTTCCTTTTTTGTTTGCTTTGTTATTTAATTACTTAACTGTTTATTGAGGATATTAATGTAATTCTGTGATTCTCCTCTCATGGTTGCCATAAAGCTTACAGTGGTGATATTAAAGAACATATAGTTTTGTAAATGGCTTTGTAGAAGCATACCTATAGGCAAAGCACATATATTTCCATGTTTATGTAAATGGGTTTGCAGACCTGAATAAACCCAGGTCAGAATCAAGTGCTTACTTGCTGAACTGTATTGTCATGTTTACTCTGCTTCTAGTATCTAGATTTGGAATTTTAAATACTTGAATATCTAAGATTAAATAACCACAGAATCAGAATAAATCCCAAGTTGCTTTTCCTCTGTTGCAGTATCAATAAGCAAAACATGGTTTCAATAAAAAATTGCCACATGCTGCAATTTTTATATCTTAATGAATGCATTTAATTTCTTGGTATTTTTAATTAATATTGTATAATTTTTTTTACTAAATTCTTAGTTGAAACCTACAGTGAAGTCAGCTTCATTTTTGTTCTTCTGTGGTTTCCATGGCTTCTCTTCCATGTAACTTTCAGATTAGCAGTGCAGGCCTGAATCCAAATGGCTGTACTCCACTGGAACTTATAACAAGATGTTTGTCAGTCTGATCATACCACATTTTTGCAGACTTTCAGAGAAGCAAGATCATTGGTAGAGTCTGAACAGCAAGTTGATCAGAAAAAATCTGTTACAGGATATAGGACATAAAATATTCAACCTTGAAATAATAATCCCATGTGGCATTGTTTTTGCTACACAGAGGCTGTTATTGGAATGTGCTTTCAGAATAAATGAATTAATTTTTTTCCTAACTTTGTACAATCTTTTATGCTTACAACACCCAAAAAGTCCTCTTAATTTATCATTCTACAGAGAGATTTCTGTTTGAATGGGAAGTTTATTTCTGTTCCATGTAGGTTTTCACTCTGTGTCATCCTCACCTGACCTCCTTTAGTAGCAACATTTCTTCCCTCTTCCTCTGCTAGATTAGTGTGGGCTCTGAAACAATTTTATTTTCTGAATGTAAATGTACTGTGATAGGTAGTAATTATTATTCCTGTTTATGATGAAGATAGGAATGGATCTGCACTAGAATCAAAAGATAGTGAGGTTTGAACAAAAATGAAGGGTGAGGCATTATCCTTCAAGGAATCATATTTTTTCAGTGTAGTATCTACCCCTAAAAACTTGGGTTTTGTGCAGGGATGAGTTTTCCCTGTGCTGTCATGTATCACACAAAGGGATCTGCTGATCATTCTCCATGCACTGACTTTCAGGGTTTTCAGATGCTGTATACTGTTCCCGCTGTGCAGCTTCTGGGCTAGGACCTGGGCTAAGAATTTTATTGAGAATTCATGGGTAGCAAAAGATGGATTTAATGTGTACTCAGACTCAGTTCCTTCACTTGTTACTAGATGCAGTTTTCTACATGATGAGAATTTTTACTTCTTTACTGTCTTGTGGAAAAAAAAAATCTGTTGCATTTTTGTATGGCAAGAAATGTGTACTATTATTCCTGCATGCATTGCATCAATTCTCTATGATTTAAACTGGAATTGTGAAAAAATGGTTACAGATTGAATTATATATATGAGTCTAAACCAATCAAATATATTGTTTTTTAAATATATTAAGGAATGTGCCTAAGGACCTCTGAGGGATATTGGGCAATATACTCTTATTTAGAAATCACATGATTGCTGTATAGTTAAGTGGAATTCACAGTGTTTGGAATATGTGTGCATGATTTTTTCTCCTTTGGTTTTACCATACAGAAAAGAAAATATGGGAGTGATTGATTCTGGAACCAGTGAGTTTTCAGACCAAAACGACCTTCCAAAAAAATGACATTTTTATTGCTTGATTCTGTCCCCTTCCCCACACCATTCCCCTCCCCTGCCAAAAAAAGAAAAAAAAAGAAACAAAAAAAAGAAACAAATAAACAATCAAAAATAAGTCTATTTTATTCCTTTGTATTAAACTGGTGAATTTTTTTGGAAACCTGATATCTAAAATAGACCTCTGCAGTATTGTCAGTAATAGTGAGTGATTTTTTCAATTTCTAATTAAAAATCACTTCCGTGTAAAGGTTTAAAAATCCAACAAGATGAATTATCTTTAATGAAATTACTTAAAAAGGAGCAAGGAAGTGAAAGAAAAAGAACTGTAATGGGAATGCTGTGTTTTGGGCAGATATTTGTTCTTTTCTCTTGTTTCAGAAATTGTAGTCTGCTAAATTTTGTACATATCACAGGCTTTTTTGAACTTCAGAAAACACAACTGCATTTTAATTCGAATTGCTACTTATATTTTCAGTGACTTAACACACCTATTTTAATTGTGTTAAAAAATGTACTTGCAGCTGTATTTCATCACATCTACATTTTGACATAGTGCTGAGAATTCTCAATTTTATTATATACAGATGTAGCTCAGTAATTTAGTTTCTTTCAGTAGCTGTGTGTTTAAATGTCCATAAGAAACTGCAAAATAATAGCCAAATTATGTTTTTATTATAGCCTTTTTATCAGTCTTAGCATAAGAATGGAAGAAAAATCACTTCAGCATGCCTCACAGCCTCTCTTCACAGGGCAAAGGCTCCATCCCCACTACCTTGGTGCTTCTTCTCAGCTCCAGACAGCCTACAGATGTCTTCCCTGCATGCAGGGTGATATTCACAATGTGATCTGATGTACACAGTAGAGAGGGGCAAATCCCTTCTCAGGCTCTGGGGCTGTGCCCATGTGCCAAGACAATGCTGTGCCCCATTGCTGCCCATGTGCATGGCTGGCTACTCTGGGACCATCCCCTAGAGCCCCAGCCTGCACCCCACAGGGCTCTGCCTTCCTAGGAAAGACATTCCTGTTGCCAAATTTCTGTCATGGTCCTTTTGGTTAGCCGTCATGCCCTCAAGTATAAATACTATTCAACAAGAATTGTTTTGAATGTAAATTACAGTGTCCAAGATAGTCATGGGAAGAAAACTTTGCGGTCTACAGAAGGGACAGTAGGAACAAAAACTGTTCAAACAAAAGCAAAAATGAAAGTACAGGCAGGCATGAGAGATAATTAGCGATCTGGTTAGAAATTGCTTAAAATCACAAGATTGCATCAGGAATTTAGTTGGTCTTTCAGACTATCATGTAGGTGTTCACCAGTACCTAGAAACTGAAGGCTTCAATGTATTTGTTCTTCAGGACAGCTGCAATATGAGCAAAAGGAATCACCAGCGGTGATTTTGAACTAATTTACCTGCAATGGAAAATGACCTCACATATCAGAACAACCATCAGAACAATGAACAACCATTTTTTCCCTCATTAGGCAACTAAAAATCAGGAGATTGTCATTAACAATTATAGTTATGGAAATCTTTTTTTCCTTTGGTTGTAGTTTCAGTAGATGTAGTTAATCGGCTTAGTTAAGTGGATCTTTGATATTATTTTAACTAAAAAACATCGTTTATGATAACAAGAAATGCTTTTGAGACTGTCCTCAGTGGCCTTGAGACCTACAGTATAATACATTGTATGTTGTCTGATAGTGGTTACAGAGCACCATTAGTCTGACATCATTCCATTTAAGAGACATGTTTGGGGAAGAGCAATTTGTCCTTGACTTTTCCCTGAGTTCTGCAGAAAACAAAAGCTATGTTATTCAGTTGGGAAGTTCCATGTGAATGTATGATTGTGAACTTATTGTTTATAATCATTACATGAATAATACTACTAAAATATTGTAAATACACATAGAAATAATGTGTAATTTCTCTTTCTCTCTATATTTTATTTACATTTATATCAGTTAAAACCTGATTGAAAGTAATAAAAAATACAATCCCCCTCCCCAAATTTTATAAATATCCTCTCTAGCAATCATTTCTTCTTCCTCTTTCCTTCTCCCTCCCCACAATTCTTAAATCCTTCTTAAAAAATTTCAAAATATTGTATCCATTTTTTTTCATCTGGATATGCTTGAACTTTCTTTGTCTGCTATTTCTTTTCTTTTCCTTCTTAAGAGGTCATCTAGTTCTGTACAATAAAAAAAAGTGCGTTCTGTGTTAACCAGTTCTTGCCATTTTCCAATTCTGGTTTTTTTTTCAATTATTTCTGTCTTAAATTTTATTTTCTAAATGCAATACTACAGTTCATCTCTGAAAACTCTGTAGAAGACACAAGTAAAATTAAACACATTTGAGTACAATCTTCTATGAGGTATATACATGCCAAAATGCCATTTTCTTTTGAGCAAACTGTCTTCAAATTTAGTGCATGAAGATGGCAAAGAGGAAAAAATAGAAAGAAATAAAGTAACGGAACATACCTATGACTACTATGGCAGAAGACATCATTCTTTTATTCATGTTTTAAAATTCTCAGTACTCATCAAAATTCTATTTACGTTGTTTTCTCTCCTGCTTTAAGTGCAAGGTTATTCCAAAGCCTCATTGCTTTGATAGTTACAAACATTACTAGGTACCTTACTTATGTTATGTTTTGCATTTATCTTGCAGAAGTAATCTGCTAAGACTACCCCACTAAGCTTTTTTTAAAATGTATTTTAAACTTCTGGATGTTGTGGAATAGATGCATAACTTTCTGCCTTCTGACTTGAGTGTAACTTAAACTAGTGGCTGTCCTAGGTCTGATAGATGTTTTGTCCTGTGGTGAGGACTAAAATATAGACCAACACTATATATCAGTCCAGTACAAAAATTCTTTCTTTACAGTGGAAATATTTGACTTAATTGAAGGAGAAGAAATAAGAAAGCAGCAAAAATATGGAAGACTTATTTCAACCTCTAATGTCATATTACAATATTATGTTGATCCAGTTCTGAGTAACTGGGGTTGTTTTCCATATTTGTAATTTTTTAGGATAAACAAGTCAATAAAATGAACCTGTTTCAGGTTTTTCACAATCTTTATTACAATCAATTTTCAGTTTCACTCATTTTATTACAATAACTTTTAAGGTGATTTTATAATGAAAAGGATAAATGCAACCTTCACAATTGAAATATCAATGCTGGTGCATAATCTCTTAAACAATAACAGTAAATTCAATCTGAAATGTTCAATAGATTTTATCACCATGTACAAAACATGTCACAAGTTCAAAAACCAATTTCTGTTGTCAAAAAGACATTGCTCTACAGCTTTATCAATAGTCATATTTCTATAGAGAAGTGCTATGCATAAAAAGATTAAAGATTTTTAACTGTAAGAATTCAAAGGAAGAGCAAGTTGGAAGGTTGCAGACCTATGCTTGAAAAATATTCTGGGGTAATGTTTAATTTTTTTTTTCCCAAACTTTCAAAGCCGTAAAATGAAAATTCCGTTTAGTATCAAGTGTCCTTTAAAGAATATTTAATACTGGTTTTGTTTTCAAGTGTAATGTTATTATATTTGTTGGAGTCTTTTTTTCCTTTATTTGAAAAAATATACATTTGTGAATACAGTCTGTACAAAGAAGTCTGACTCACCTGATGAATTTACTGTGTGTTGGTTGCATATTCAGAAAGGGATTCAAATGAAAATCTCACTGCAAGAATCTTTTTCCCTTTCATTCTCTCTTGAGAAATGCAATGTCATAACTGACTGTGTGAAATGATATATGGTGTGAATTGCCCTCTGAGCTGCAGAGGAGCTGAGTGCTTTAGAGACATATAACCAGATAGTAATGGAGATTAATGAAGATAGATGCAGTAAAAAAAGACTGCTGTTAACGTGAAGTATTTTAAAAATGTGTCATCATACTGAGAAATTAATAGTCTAAATACTAAAAAAAAAAAAGAAGAAAAAAAATCAAGTGATGCTGAGAAGCAGCTGTCTTAATTAATCATCATTTTAGAGCCTTAATTATCAAGAAACTATGGATATTAGGCATGGAGAAGCTACATTAGTTTACCTTATCACTCCAATTCCACAGCAGGAAATTAAATTCTTTAGTACCTTTCTTCAGCATAATGCCAAATGTTTTACCCAGCTAGTTTTAAATGACTTAAAAAATGGCTATCAGAAACTCAGTGATAGTTTTCTGGCTGATTTATGTGGAACTTCAGCACAAATGATGAAATTCCAAAAGGTGGCCAATGACCTGATGGAATACCTGGAAAAGGTGCAGTGAATAAGATGTAAATGTGCCTGGAGGGAAGGCTGGTGATTAAGGAGTGAGAATATGCTAATGCATGACCATTCAAAAATGGAGTTACAGGCTGGTGGAGAAAAATATTACATTTGCAATCTGCAGTTACGATCTGATTATAAGATATGCCTTTGCCTGAATTAAGGTGCAAACAAGACCAAATGGCAAAGCCAACAGTACAGATCTTATCTAACAGTAAATGCGAGGTAGAGAGATAGAAGTAGGAAGTGGTGGCAAGGAGGAGAAGGAAAAGAGAGAGAGATTAAGTAAAGATATCACCACTGTATGGACTCCTGTGGCAGCCTTCTGGTCTTTCTTCAGCTTGGTCTTCCCAGAGGTGGGAGTGCCTGAGTCTTTCTTCTGGAGGTACCCCTTTTATACAGTCCAAGTCTCAGCTCTCCATGGATGTCACTCCCATAACTTGAGATGGCAAGTGCCTTAGCACTTGCTTCCTTGCCCACAGTTTACCACAGTGGGAATTTTTGTCTGGGTGATAACCAAACCTTAACATCCATTTCTCATTACCCTGACCTGATTTGATTGGTAATAAATGAAATTAATTTTGCCAAGTCAAGTGTGTTTTGCCTGTGATGGCAATCACTGGGTGATTTCTTCCTGTTCCTTATCTCAGACTCACGAGGCCTTCTTTGTATTTTCTGTCCCCTGTCTGGTTAAGGAAGGGGTGTGATGGAGTGCTCTGGTGTGTGCCTGGCATCCCATCAAGATCAACCACACTGATACATGACTCTGTATGGAATGACCATACCAAAAATGTTAACAGCAGTTGTCTTTGTGCTGTAACTCATTCTCTCAGAAATGGACAAGGGGGATCTCTCCCATCGTAGCTCCTTATTATTAGGGAATTTTCCATTTTCTGAGCCTGAGAGAACAGTGGTTTTGTTGGAGCCAGCAACAAAAAGATTAGCCCTACCATAAATATACAGGTCAACTGACTATACTATGATACATCATAGGGAAAGGTTTTCCAGAACAATTATTTGTAGATAACAGGAATGGATTAACTGAATTGAGATCTAGAGGTTCCTCTTATTTATCAGACCAAAGTAGCTTGTCCTGAAACCTTTACAATCGGGAATGTCTTTGTAATTCTTGAAAAACACCATTCAGACGTGCACAGAAACTATCTGCTTAACTCTTGTAAAATAATACAGTGCCAGAAAAGTGTCATAATACTTGGAATGGGACATGACTTACCTGCAGCAGAGGTTTTTTATGGATTTAGACTGGTTTTTTCCCCCCTGCTTCATTAAAGATAATCAGACAACTTTTTTCTTCATGCATTTGCCTTTGTGGTCTTTCCTTGAATGACTACTGTTGGACAAGCTGATTTGTGTTTAACTTGTACAAGGCAATCAAGAAAAGGTGGTATGAAGTGTCTTAAACATTTATCTTTTTTGCTGGTACATGCTTGTTAAGAGGGGTAGAAAGTAATTAAGAGCATAAACAGTTGGGTCTTAATCCAGAAGTATCATTGTATACCATAGCTGAGCATAGCTGCAAGATTTCTTCACAGGTTTTACGTCATGTTTCATCTAGAGTACTAGATGGTCATTGAACCTTTTTCTTCTACCATCTAAGTTCTTTCTCAAAAAATACCTTTTGCATTTTCTTCAGTTCACAGCATTGGAAAATAATTTTGCAACTTTGGATGACATCTAGAAATAGCATTTTGCTCGTAAGCATCTTTATCACCATTCTTCAAATTCTAATTATTTCTCCATAGTTGTTTTGACTATTATTTTTCCATTGTACTTCCAAAAGGTCAATTTGATTTAGCTTGATGGAATCAGCCAGAATCTACACAGTAAACAGAGGTAGTTTGAATATCATCCTCATTCCTTAAAGACACCATATAACAAATTTCTCAGAATCAAAATTAGAATGGATTGTAGCATCCATTGGTGCCATTGATTTAGATTGCTGATGTATAAGTAAATTTTGATTACTTAAGATTTTGCTTAGGAATAAAAACCCACACATTAAACAGATTAAGTAGTCTTACAGTTTCCTTATGACAATAAGTGCAAGAGTATGAAGCTGTGTTGGGGAAGGCTTAGGTTGGATATTATGAAAAGCTTCTTCACCCAGAGGGTGTTGGGCAGTGGAACAGGCTCTCCAGGGAAGTGGTCACAGCCTGACAGAGTTCAAGAAGTGTTTGGACAATGCTCTCAGGCACATGGTGTGACTCTTAGGGTGTCTTGCGTAGAGCGAAGACCTGGACTTTGATGATCCTTGTGGGTCCTTTCCCACTTGGGATAGTCTGTGATTCTCTAACAAATATTAGGTTTAATTGGTATGAACCATTTAAGGATTCTGCTTTGCAGCACTTGCAAGATACCTGATTTTAAATGGATCAAAGAGCACCTGCAAGAGCTATTCTTCCAAGTGTCTCTTACAGTGAAACTTAATGATATAGCAAAAAAAGGAATTCTGCATCTGACTGAAACAAAATAAAATCTCAGGTTGAGTGTAAAAAGTGTTTCACTCATATTTTTTTGCATTTGCTCAGACTCTAAATCTTGTTTTTCTATGTCTTCCAGTCATTAAAGTTCTGGGCATCTGAAGCATGCATTGCAGTTCATAAGGAACCCTCCATTCCTGCTTTTGTCCTTCTCATGAGTTTCTCGGAATTTCCCCACATATATACCTGAATACCTGGGCTGAGCTCAACTCTAAGTTATACTAGGTCAAGAAGCCTGATACTTCTTTGAAGACTTTGTATATGCAATGTGAAACAAAACAATTTTTTTCTAATTTTTATTCCATAAATTGACATAAGTTAAGGAATACCATATATATTAGTACAGGTATAAAATGGATCCTTCTCATTAGTCTAAGTAAAACTGTGTTCTTCTTGTATCAATACAATTTTTTAATAGCAATTTTTAATGTGGTTTTCTTAAAAAAACCTCACAAGAGGAATAATGGTGATTAGGCTTGTTTTGATTACTTAAGATTAGGAAGCATTATATACAACCAATATCATCAGCTGACTATGTCATTTGTAAATATCATAGCTGCTGCTAATTAATGAAAGATGTTTTCAAGCTAACTTGGTTTTCTTTTGTATCTGAATTTTCTCTTATGAATTTCAAACCATGTCCCTTTTCTGGGCTTTTGGGAAAAGTGTACTTAGCTTGACAAGCTGAGTGTGCCTCTGTAGTGAGCCCTCTGTGCCAAGATCCTTCAACACTAAGTAAAAGCTCCCTGAGGTTCTGGCATTTTCTCTTCTTGCTTTCAACCACAGATTTCTACTTCTATGCTTCCTCATAATATTCTTTGACTTATTCAATAGTGGTAATAGCAATATTGTTAGTAGCAAGATTAGTAAAAAATCTCTTAACTGACTTTAGGCCCCTAATTCTTTGATAATTGCATGTGGCATTAGACTTGCTTATGATACAGTTATACTTGGGTAGAAGCTGCCTTACCTTTGTGGTGAAAATTACTTACTTTGGAGAACCTTACTCTGTTCTTTCCTGCATTATTTATCATAATGAGAGAGCTTTTTCTTGCTTTTAAGGGGAATTCATGGAACAGGATTATTCTGACTTCAAAGAAGTCTTGAAATTTCTCTGAACAGCTGCTTTCCCCTCTCACTGCCCTTGTGAGAGACCCAGAGGTTCAGGGAAAAGGGAGTTTATTTGCCCCTGCCACTAGATTCAAATCTGAACAAAGTCTGAAAAGAAGGGGGGAAAATTGCAAAAGCAACAACATGATACTGATTCCACAGCACTGCCAAGTTAATTTTTCAAACAACCTTAATCTTTGAAGGCTTACCCTTTGTACTGTTCATGAAAAATGGCACTCCCATTGCAAGTAGCATTAGTGTTAGTCTTAGTTTTGAGACTATGCTTTGGAATAAACACACAGTTTTGAGACTGTGCTTTTATTACAAAGGCACAGGTGTAGCAACACTGAATCACAGACTGGGAATGCTCTCTTCCCATATTACAAGGTCCCTGGCTTCTAAAATTCCAGTGACAGACTGAGTGATAGGAAAAAAAGATGTGATAATTGTAAGGCCCTCTGTTGTTCTTTCTATTTAAGCCCTTATGATTAGAAAATACTTAGTACAGTATTTAATTCTCATTTTTAATCAAGGATGTCTTGAACACAATCAAGGACATATTGAAACAATTTCCAGACATTTCAACATAGACTATATGATTTGTGTTTGGCATTCCCACTTAGACACAATTCTGTAATGTTTACCTGAGACTGAACTTCTGCCTTGACAACTCTTCCACCAGACAATGTAGAATTTTTGAGATTTGTGTCCAGTTGCAGATAGCATTTGAATTTTTGGAGAAAGAAGAACAGTTATTAAACTATGTATATTTTCAGGGAGAATGCAAAAAGGGAGCCAGTAGTTTGCCCCTTTTAAATTTCTAATCAAGATTAGCTAGTGCACGAACAAAGTGGCCAACAATTACTGAAAATTAGGAGGACTTGCAATTTTGTGAAAGTAATGAGACCTTATTAGAAATTGAAATAAGTTCTTGGTTACACATGCACCTGTGAATACACAGCAAAACCCTGAATACTTCAGCTGAGCCTGAAACTTCTGCTGTTTACATGCACAGAAACCCCAGACAGTCCTTGCCTTGGAGAACTGACAATCCAAAGTATATCAGGCAGAGAAATGCTGATGCAGTGAGTTGGAAGACACTTCTGGGTCAGACAGAAATGGAACAGAATTTATATTTTCCAACTGCTTTCCTGAGCCCAATAGACTCAGAAGGAGCCAGAAACCTAACATGATCTATATAAGTTTCTAGAAATAATATATAAATGTAATGAAAACCATAAATACTTTAAAAGGCTTGCTGTACATTGTGGTTTTTCATCATTTATAGCACTATCATCCACCTACTGCTACCACTAGAAACAGTTTCAGGCTTGTGAAGAGAAAGCACATCTACTTTTTAATTGTATGGGGCCTTCAAATGCTCTCCCCATTACTTCCCGAATTATTACTCTACCATCCCTCAAAAAGTACACTTACTTCAGAGTTGTTAGGATTAATTTACTCAGATGCTCCTCTATTTGTATCATCTGACCTGTCTCATGCCAAAAATCTTAAGAACGTCTTTTCTCTAAATATAGGTCGCCAAGGTCAACTAGAATGCTTCAAGATAATACGAGATAAAGAAAGTGATAGTTCTGCTTTTCCCCTCTCTTTATGGACTTTTTAGCATTGTGTTCAAAAACATATATTAACAGCAATATTTAATTATTTTTTTAAATTCTGATACAAAACTTCCCAATTTTTCACTTTTAATTCTAAGCATAGATCGACTTCTGCTTCATTTTACAACAAATTAAAGTCTGTACATTGCAGTGTTCCTGACTGGCCGGATTTCAATTTGTGGTTTTTACACCTTGTTTCTTAAAAATCAATAGTGGCTACAACATGAAGACAATTCTTGGTTTCATCAATCCAGTTTAGAATTTCATTGTGGATTGAACTGAATTTAAGCAACCTGCTGAAATTAAAATAAAAAAAATATTCTCCAAGTCCCTTCTGAATTTTTTGCATAGGAAAAAGAACTTTTCAATTTTTCAGTGCCTTGTCCTTGTTTCACTCTGTAATTTAACCTCCCTTGGACTTCAAGAAAACACAGCTGAAATCTAACAGTAAAGCAAAATATGTTGTCTTAAAGGGATAATTAACTAGAAGGATTAACAGGGAACCATTATCCTGATAATTAACAAAAGCTAATGAAAGTTATGAAGTGATTACAAGAAAGATCATGCAGCATTTCCAAAAATTAGTGAGAAGATTTCTAGCCATGCTGTAAAGAGTACAAATCCATTTGGTAAATCATGGCATTTTGGCTCTGGTAGTCTCCTGTAGGGCTTAATTGTCTACATACATCTTGCTCTGAAAACCTTATCCACATTTGATCCCAACATTTATGAATACTGTGGATTATATAATGAGTCATCCTAACTTCTTAATTAGAACATACTCTGACTTTAAGCAGCTGTAGGGCAGTAGGTATTTCTGCTTATGCTTTGGTATGCTTTACCTGCAGGGAGTAAAAGTCAGATTAAAAATCATAGGACATGCAAACTAAAAATAACTAAAACTGATTACGAGTTGAAGAATGTGGAACAATTTTAGATGGATTATTCAGATAAAAAAACTTACTTACTCATTACTTTCCTACAAAATGTTATACCTTGATTCAGAATCTGGAACACGTTGAGACATACAAATGACTCTTGGGCCCTGAAGCCTCTCGTTTACTTTTTTTAATTTTTTTTTTTTATTATTCTTTTTCCCTGTAATTCTAGTTTAAGCACTTTACAAAATCTTTTAAAAACAAATGCATACAGGAATAGGAAAATGAGATGCTGGATGTTGAAGAATACATGCATATCTTCTTTTGTTAATTAAAGCTACAATTATAACTACCTACAAGTTGAAGCCTGGTATAGAATAGTATAAGATCATGTTATTTCTCTTTCACTTGTCTATTTCTGTATCTTGGTTAAACTTTTCATTCCCATGGGACTAGTGTACTCTTTGGAATTATTTTTGGTTTGAACTCCAGAAAACTGAGAGGCAATATTTCCTGAATATTAGATTTTTCTTGAAATATTGTCATCTGTCTGAAAAATAATACTTTAGAAAAAGAAAACTGGTACCTCTGTCCTTAGCCGCCAAATATGCCTATAGCTGATATTTTCACTGAAACTTTCTGTGTATCAGTTATTGAACAAGGACTCAGTCATTCAATATTTGCTTTTCTCCATTTCTTACTTTTTTAATATGAATAAAAAAATTAACATAAAACTTTTTCTGATTAGAAGATTCTTTAAATTTAAAATTAGTTTGGTGTCTGCTTTTAAACAGTATTTCTTATTTCTAGCTGAAAAGACTTAAAAATTTAAATAATTTCTACTGTTCAGGATTTTGAGCTTCTGTTTTCTGACTTTACCAAAGTGCACCATTTTTATTTTCAACTCTCTCCACACTTATATTTTTTACCCATATAACACAAAAATTTGTACAACGTATATGCATCCATGGATTTTGGGCAGCAAAATCATTAAGAAAGCAAACTAATCTCTTTTAGAGGGATAGCCCTGCTATGTCTGCCTTCAGAAGACAGTGGGAAAGAGTGACTCTTTCTTCAGCCTGAGCCTTTAAAACTTTTGAGGATTTGTCTGGACAAAAAAGATTTCATTGAGTAATATTATATATTTTATATTTTATATAAATATATAAGAGAAAAGAGTTTTGTTCTTTTTTTATCTGAATGTTTTTCCATCTCAGAGGGAGGAAGGAAACTCAGAAACCCCTTTGGTAAGTTTGGGTCAGATGTTCCAGTCATGTTCCCTCCCAGCCTCTGACTCTCACCCATTTCACTGGCCTTTGGGGAAGAAGGTGTTTAGAGGAAACCCTTGATGCTGCACAAGCATTGCTCAGCCACAGCAAAAACATTGGTGTGGTATCAACACTGCTTTATCCACAAAAGAAAAGCACAGAACCATGCAAGCTGCTGTGAAGAAAGTTAACTCCATCCCAGCCAGACTCAGTGCAATATGGAAATTGTTAAGCTGTTAATAAAATGTTGATGAATATTTTAGAGATGTACCTGCAGCATGAAAAGAAAAAGGTACAAGGGATCATGTCTTCTCAACTGGACTTAAATGAAATCTGAACTGTTTTCACTTATTTGGTTGAAGAGTTAGCCAAGTAAGAGTGATTATGTCCTGCTTACCCAAATTAGATCTCAGCTATGTAAAGCATTTATTTCTGCTTCCCGCCCCAGGCTCTTTCATTAAATTTCCATGTTGTATTAAGTGTGACCATGTGTCAGAGGAAATGTTTGGTATAGCAGGAAGTAGCTGTGTGTAGAAAATTAAATGACAGTATTCTGCCTAATTAAAAATTGTGCATCTGAAGGGAATTCTACAGTGCTTCATCTAATTAGACAGTTGTATTAATCCATTTAACCAGAAATGTTGATGCTAAGTATTAGATTGATGATCACCAATCAGGATTCCCAGCATATTCCAAATAAATAAACTTTTCCTTTTGGACTGTATGAACATGCTTCCCTAGGTCTTTTGAAAAGCATTATGTGTCTTCTATATGCCTACTATATTACAAATTTAGTCTGTAAAATGTGAATTTACCTGACTGGATTCTCTTTTATGACAATCTTTCTTCCCTGAAGAGAGACGTGTCAGTACAAAAAAAGCCATCCTTTTGCTGTTTCCCTTCTTTACTAGATTTTTCTAGTCTTCAGTAATACTAACTGAGACAACTTTGAATAATTACTGTGCCTGTGAAAAAAGCCCTTTTGCTGAGAATGGAGAAAAATATTTCTGTCCATAAGAACAAACACTTTTCAGGTTTTCAGCAAGCTCTGCAAGAATCATTCAGGTTTGGCTATCCCACTGTAACAAAAGTAGTCTGGAACAGATTTTATTTCTTTTTATCACAACCAAAGTGGACAAAACTCACAGAGTAGCTGCCAGCAGCATCTGACACTCACCCAACTTAACAAAACCTGCTAAAAGACACTAAAAAGTAGAGAGGCCAGCTCAAACCTTCACGTTTTTCCACAGCTAGCCAACCTCTGTGCTGAATGACAGAGCTAAAAGCTATTGGAACTATCTCTTTCAAGTCTGCAGGGCACTCAGTCTCTGAGACATCAAACAAACATTGGATACAAATGGAAAGCTCCTTTATTTTCCCTGAATCTACCTGCCTGGTATAGCTACATGTTCCTGCATTTCAGAAGACTGACTAATCAACAGGCTTTGCCATATCCCAGACTGAGTGTTTCACCACTTCTCCTAAACGAGTTTCACCATGAATAAAAAGTGTATGGTTGCAGTAGTTTCCAACCTAAACAATTCTAGGAGGAGCTTCAAAAGGAAGACACAGAGAGAGAATTTTCTCAAATGACTTCATGGGCTACAGTATCTTGTTGGGATAAGTCAACTAGAGTTCGCATTCTTACTGTTAACCAGAAAAAATGGAAATTCAATGGGCATCTAAAGTGACCTTCCCCAAAGCAGCCTCTTGCCATGCTTGTTCTCCTCTCACAAAAAAAAATCACCTTCTAGTAAAAAGTTTAGCCTTTGGAATGACACTATATTTAGTAGGGAGACCTTTGAATTCCACATTAATTAGATTTATTTTAACTAGTATATTTTGATAAAGTATTGGTTTAAAACACTGCCAATATTCTGGTAGTGAAAAACAGCTGAGAAATGAAGGGAGTAGTGAACCAGAGTATTCATAAATGTCAATATAGGTTTTAAATACATCAAGAATCTGCACATAACAATATGAGAAACCAGTGACTCACCTTGAGCTCAGCAGTGGGGTGGAAAACCAGATTTACTCAGCACCTGAGGCAGACAACTATCTTTTAATAACCTTTCATGTTATTTTACAGATAGAATAGAGGTTATTAAATTAAACTGAACCACAATTTAAAAATTTTTGGTTGTCAAATATCTACCTTTTCTAGAGTACATTCTATCAGTAGATTGCAAAGGCATAGAAAAGGAGTTGGAGTATATGTTTAACTATATGACTTCATTTTAATCCATTTGCAATTTAATTTTGGAAAATGTAATTGAGTCCTGGATCCAAAGATCTCCAAAGTCAACTTCAGCCCCAGCCACTGTGTCTGCACTTTGAAGCCTTTTGAAGTAACTTTGGATTGGACCAAAGCTGACAGATAAGTCAAAACTTGGCTGAGAGCAGAGGATTTTTTTCTTCTTCAAACCACTGGTTCCTCCCTTGAGTTGCTGAGGGCAGTGTAAGTCCAATCTGTAGATACTTCAAAGGCTTCAAAGGCAGACACTGTGGCTATGTCTGAGGCTGAAACAGATGGTTCAACAGAACCAAAAGATTTTGGGGCCTCCCAGTGCTTCTCACTGCATTTTAAAGAAGATTAAAATCACTATAAAAGGGAAAGAAATGTGTAGAAGTCTTTCTCCCTTTTCCTTTGCAAAAAATCTGGACTTTGCAAGAACATCTGTATACCTTCATGTCTAAGTGAAGCTCTTTCCAGTCTAAAGCATGAAAAACTCTTTAGACTATCAGCTTTACAAAGCCAAACATCCAGTTCCAGAGCTCACTTGGTTTCACCAGTTTAATTGGTTTACTATTCAAGTTTCTGGTGAAGGCAGTGTTTGGTTGAAGGATGAAAGATTTAAGCATAAACAAAAGGAACTGAAAAACACTCTGCACATGGAAAAATAAATATACAATAAAATAATTATATCTTATATTTAATAGCTTCCTCTCACAATAAATTAAAATATTGTAAAATTCTTTTTGATGCTTATTTCTGTTTCAGACATGGAATGAAGCTGATGACAGCTGGAAATTAAACTAGGTCTTGAAAACATTGTGAATTTTAGTTATTGAGATTTCCCTTCTAAGGATTTATTCAAAGCATTACTCCCTGCTTACATGTTATAGATAAGATATTCTGTTTACTTCCAGCTGTGTGGATTTGCCTACACTTTACTAATATATACTAAAAATTTATTTACATGTTAATGGACAAGTTGCATGTTTATCATTATATAAATTTGACTTTAAAATAACTAGGTGGATGTAAAAGTAAAATAAGAAAGATATGTAGATGATTTGCTAAAGAGTCTTCTGATTGAGCTGTTTTCATTAGATACTACAGCATCTTTCAAAGAGAGTAACTTTTCACCTCCATTAAACCAGTCTATAGTCATGTTGTTCAGCTATAGGTGAAATCCCAGCAACTCATTCTCAATATCACAAATTATTTAGTTATGTGGTATTAGTGTATTTAATTTGAAGACAAGGTTAAATTTTTGTTTCTTAAACCTGGTTTTGGCCTTTCTTAAAGTTACTCCTTCAGGCCAGGTTAAGTTGTTCATGCAGTGCCCGCAGGTGTACTTTACTCAAGCGCTCTGTCCAAAATGTTCCCACTAACACAGGACATGATGCAGAAATTTACCAGTAAGAACCACCTCTATTTAAATCAAAGTGTGCAGGATAAAAGTAGAGGAGTTTGTCACTTCAGTCCCTGAGAGTTTTCTGTCCGCATTCTTGAGCAATGACTTTCAGTCTAGGAAGACATGGAACTCTTGTCTCAGCTGAGCAAGAATCCAGATCTGTCCTCTATGAGAAGATACCTCCAAGAGGAAAACCTTCTATCCATAAAACAGGTGTCAATGCCACAGTGCCCATCTCAGAAGGAGCATAACAGCCTCTGGCTGGTGCTGATGTGAACTCAATTTTATTGACAGAAGGTATGACACAGAAGCTTATTGAGGACACCAGACAACAGCTGCAATGGTAGCCAGATCCCTCCATGTCTCATAGCAGGAATGGAGCTGAGGGAGCCCTTGGTCACCACCTGGGCAGCTTTACCTGCTTTACTGCTGTTCCAGTCGTGGCTCCTGCAAGCAGCACCAGCTGATATTGTTAGGTATGGCAAGGTGGCATTCTGCCCTCATACTCTGGAGTTCTGGAAGCAGCACAAATTTATGGGGGAAAAATGTGAAATAAATCCATTAACTAGATCTTCAGTGCATTGAATTATAGTATTGTGATACCTCAATAGCAAGGGAATTTGGAGTATTATTAATTGTGTGTATTTTTGGACAGGCATGATAATAGGCCAAGTACATTTGGAAGAATGAAAAGACAGAATTATTACATTCAACATAGAAGCTTAGATAAGGAATAATCTGATTCAGACATCTGCAAATGGTAATTTAGGTCTTTTACTGTTGATTTTTTTGTATGTTTGGTAGCAAATTTTTAGCTCTGCATAGTGATCTTAATGTTACAGTTTTGTTATAGTGAAGTCTTTTTGATTCTTGATAGTGAACAGCTTTTTGAAATGTTAACTATGTATGGCTTAGATGATAATGTAAAATTTGAACAATGAAAAAGTTTCCAGATGTATCTGGATGTCAGATGTACTGGCAAAGACTTTGCACTGGGGGGAAACGCATTGAAAGGTACGACCAGAGGCAAAAATTCCGCATAAAGAGCCTTCTATCTACACACTATATTCTCTCATTTGTCTCAGCTCCTGGATTGAATCAGCATTCACGAAAGAAGCATATTTTTGGGCAAGGGGAGGTTTTTCCTTTCATCTCAGAATAGATACAGGAAATAATTTCTTAATAGTTTGTCATGGCATGGATACTGGATATGCTTCACTGTTTGTTAAGATAGTTTTATTGCCAACCTGTAGACTTAAGCCATTTCAACTAGTTGTTGTTGCAAACAGGACTGGTCGGAGATGCTTGATACAAAGTTTGTGGTGAGTTTATTCTGCTTGTATGGATTCTAAGCTCAGTGGACGAACAAAAATGGAGAATGGGAGAGTCTTCAGCATAATTTTATGTTTGACAAAGGCAGATGTCCCTGGTGCAGATGTGGTTCCTCTGTACTGTGTTTTCTGAGGATGAAATAAATACATTTTTTCTTTTCTCACCAGTTCTTATTAATATTTTCCATACATAAAGCTATTAAGTGGATTATGAAAATTACATCACTCCAGCGGTTGGTGTGGAGAAAGTTTCAGTAAATGGAGAGGGTGGTGCAGAATTATGCAATGTAAAGACACAGAAATAAGGACACAGCAGCAATACTGCCCACTGTGTGAGTGACGAGAGATGAACTCTTCCACCAACTTATAGCAAAAAATATAAAACTTTTAAAAAGTAAAGAAAAGTAATCTTCTAGTACTTAAATGACTCTAGAAAAACAAATGAGGTTTTGTGTCTTTGTGTTGTACTGCATTCAAGTTCATTTCACAGCAAACCCTGTAGTGAGCAGTAAGAGAAAATTTTAGAAAACAGAAACAGACAAAATAATAACTGTTTAACCCAAGTGTTCTGAGTTTTCCTGTGTCCTAGGTTGGAATGTCACAGAAAAAGATCCAAATATTTTCCTTACTGAAGGAAACTCTACAGACTGGGCTAAAGTAATCAACTAAGAAATCACACAGGAAAATGCTACTATGAACTACCACTACAGCAGGAAGAGGGCTCTCATTCATTTCCAGGGAATTCACAAAGACATGAAAGGATACTAGAAACCAAGCTGCATTTGACTACAAATAGAATTAATAGGGTTATCCTCGGTCTTGAATTAAGATATCTGAATACAAGACCAGCATGTGTTTTGATAGTCTGTGGTATTTTAGAAAACTGAAGAAGGAGATAACAATGGGTTAGAACATACATAAAATATACTGGGCATTTTTTCTGGTATGGATGTGCACCATGCAGGTGCACATATGATGGCGCAGATGCACATATGATTGCAACTTTAAAAAGCACTTAACAAATTTAACAGTTCAGCATGGGTGATGTGTTGGTACATTAAAGAGAACTGACTGCAAATCTGCTCATCTCTGTCTATCTAGAAAAAGGACAAACCTTTTCTTTTCTTGTCCCAGTGCTGCCAGCTGGATGGGAAGCATCAGTCCTCTGCTGACACGGGAGACTGATTTTATCTTTCAAGGCCTTAGCCTCACTGAAACTGAAGTTTTAAAGACAGCAAAACATGATGTGGCGTTTCGTTGAAACTGCAATTCTCATCAGAATTAAGGTGAAAGTATATCTAAACCCTCCACTCAGGGACCTCAGTATTTACAGCTATCAGATTAGAAGAATATTTCATGGAGTGTTACAGATATGGCAGAGCTCCATCAATGACAGATGACTTCTCGGGTTAGTAAATAATGACTTCATTTGAACATGAATCTTAAACAACAGCAGTCAAATATTTGAGTCAGTTTGAGTTCCCTTATTTGGCCCTGTGGTTCTTTGCCTTCCTGACCAGACTGTCTGCTAGGCCTAATGCATGAGGTGTCTGTCTTTGCAGCAGACAGACATGCTACCAGCTGCATTTGTGGCTGATGTTTTATTTCTAGGCAGACATTCAGATGATTGGAACTTTCTGAATACCTGAGAGAGGAATCCTTCCCTTTCCACCACACAGTACTGCTCATGCTGCTCATCCATCCTGCCTTTCGATGTCCATCATCATCGCTGCTAGCAGTGGTTGCAGACCGTAATTCTCAGAGTTTGTCCATATTAGTATGGCTGCTGGCAGCGGCAGTAGGAGTGCTCCTTTGAAACGAGTACAATATTCCTTAGTCCACTGAGTCATACGCATCTGCTGGTGGGAGGAGGGTTGGAATCTATAAGAGAAATTAATTTTCAAGAGAAACCACTGATTACCATCAAGCACATTAGATATTTTCAGGCAACACAATTATCTTGATAAATCTTATACTACATTTTTGCAGTGTGATACTATGGGCCTTCTGAATACTGTTGTCACATCCTGACAACTAAATTACCTGAAGTACAATATTAATAGCAGTCATGACATTCTGTAAAAGCCACAAGTTGACAGTTCTTTCAGTTGTGCCTCAGTAATTTGCTACGTTAGAAATTAACAATCCGAGTATGCCTCGCTCCAGCCAGTAGCACAGTGCTTAACCCCACTTGTTTGACCTTGTTTTAGCTTCAGTACTTAGCACTACTGCTGTGGATTCTTGCATGGAGAAAGGAAATGCAGTTAACTCTTTTCTGACTTGAAATCATCCTGTATTTTATTTTTTGCCTTTATTTTATTCACAATTAAATAAGTTGTAAAGTCAGTATTGCTTTCTTTTTTCCCATTTACTGAGGAAATTTACTCTGTCCTGGCTGACAGCAGTAGGAATACTACCTGACCTCTTGGGCATGACCTCTGCCATGGAAGCACTGGGCTAAGCATAGGTTGCCGAAATCCTACTGTCCATTCCACCCTAGCAGCTGATGACCCATGCTGTCCCTGGCCAGCACAGGGCTATCCCAAGTCAAGGGTAAGTTTGATTCAGACAGCTGTTCTGGACAGATAGTTGTCTTGTCTGGGGTGTTTTTTCAGTATCATAAAAGTGCCAGCACCAGAAAAGAAGCATGCTCTCCTAAAATGTGGTAATTGAAGTTATTCATACTGCAGTGAAAATCCACTGGCTATTTTTTTTGAGAAGTTTGATAAGTAGGTAAGACTTTGCAAGTTGTATTACTACGGAGTTATCTTAGATTTGCCTTTAAAGGAAAAAAAGTTACAGATACTTAAACCTTAAGAGAAGGGAAAAATTATATTTTTAATATATTTTTCATCTATTTGTAATTATTTTTCATCTATTTTGTAATTATTTTTCATCTATTTGTTCATATAATAATTCCCATAGGTACTTTTTGCTGCCTTTTACCACATAGCTCTAGACAAATTTGCATAAAGTCATGGCAAAGATCTAATCAAGAAATAACAACCTATGTGCCTCTTTCATTATTCTGTTCTGGAGACTAATGCAATAGAAATTGGGATAATGTTATTGGGTAGTAGCAAGAAAATTTCTTGTTCTTTGAGCAGTGAAGAACAGTGTCATCACTTACTGCAATCTATCTGCAAGATTTTGTCAAGTGTAATTGCTTACACTTGCAGGGATTTCTTAATGACAAAAGAAAAAGAGCATAAAATGTAAAAGGATTTGACACAAATATGAGTGCAGCCAATATACCTTAGTTTGGTTGTTAGCTACATCAACAAATGCCTCTGACAAATCAGGCCCTACAGCTAGTAGAAAGAAATTCTGACATTCCTGCAGTTGCAGATTACATGTTTTATAATTAGTGCAGGCATATAACAGTTATAAGTTGGCTTCATCTTGTTTTGACACTATAAGATGTCATTAGGCATTACTTTTTCTAAAGTCTTTTTCACTTTTTTCCTTCTCTGTCCTTCTCCCCTATTTTTATGTCTTTTGACACTGCGTTATGTTGAGCAACTTCCAAAACATTTTTCCCTCTCTCTTCTCCCATAGATATTGTCATAGCCAGGAGTGAGATTTTGATTTTCTAATACACAGATTTTTCTCATGTCTGAGATTGTATATGTGCTCATAAGAAGTGCCCCAAATTGTATTCCCCATCTATCAACAGTTCCCTTGATTTGTGGTTGGATCACCATTTTAAGAAGAGCTGAAAATACTGGATATGTAGACATCCTGTGTCACAGTGATAATATACTGCAATGGGGAATGTAATTCATATGGTGTTGCACCATGCTTTATTATTAGGTTTCACTCCTAGTGTTACAGGCATTAATTTGAATATTCCTTATTGTTAATCAAGACTCCAAGCTAGCATTGGCCATTGGGTTCTGTATTTCTTTGATAGATTTTTCTACTGAGAGCAGCATGAATTACTGTTATTCCAAGAAGTAAGATTTGAACAGAGTTTGATGATTTTATTTCAGTGCTACAATATACACTGTGGCTGTTGAGTGCTAATGAAAATTTTATTTCCTATCACAGGTGGTGGGAACTGAAGTGTAGTCAGTGTGAGAACTGACTCCACTCTTCAATATGTGCATTTCTGTTAGATTTTTGGAGATGTGGGGGCATCCACCAATTTTTAGTAACAGTTCTCTCTAAGTAGACCTATAAACACTTACCTGCCTTGACTTTTCCACTTCTTGAATAACATTTTCAGTATACACTGCTATCTATTTGCAAAAGATATAAAAAGAGAGTGGAACATTTGTCAGCTACAGTTTTTTTACTTTTCTTAGTGTTTTAATGAGAAGTGTGTATTAAAATGCTACAGATGTCTTTTATTCTGGTCAGCACATCAGTAGGCTTTTGACCCCAGCTAGGACCAGGACTGGCATCAAAATTCCCTGTGTAAATTGTGTGGGTTTTCTTTAGTCATCGAAATAATTCCAGATTTAATTTACGTCAGCAAAAAGGGATTTAGAATAGAAACCTTCTGCCGCTGTTAAGCAATTGCCAGAATATGGTGTTGTTATAGCATGACTCTGCTCCTGTCTGTGTGCCTTTCACATGTGATTAGCAGAGTCCCTGTAGAATTTTTCAGATGTTTTCACTGAGCAGTCACACAAATGAGAAAGAATTAACATCTTACTGCTTATGTGTCCATTCTGTTAGCACACAGCTTTTACTATTCTCCATTGAAACTATTGCTTGGAAATGTATTTTTCTTTTGCTTTGCTTGATTAATTTCTGTCAGGATACCAGCTGGTCATTTGGAAAAATCTACACCATGAGATACCAAGAAGAGATTTAAGTATACCTTTATTTCCTTACCTGCCTGATATTTTTCAAAACCCTTGAATATCATAGGGGAAAATCAGCACTTGAAAAATACTGCAGGAAACGCCTCAAAATCCCTTCTGAATTCCCTGATGGTGGAAATGGGATTATTTGGATTGCCTTTCTGTTTAGGAGCAGGGCCTCACTATCACATCTGTAGATCACGTTTGTAGTTGGTGATTAGATAGTTCAGACCTCACTGAGACCTGTGTAGGTCACCTGCCAGGCAGTCTTTAATATGAGGTATGGTCCAGCTGCCTACAGCCATGTTCACAGAGTGATGAGTTCCCACAGTTTTCTCAGTTGATGCCTGTCTCTCCACATGTCGCTCACTCACTGTTTTTCTGTGCTACCTATGCACTGCAGATATCACAGAGCTACTTCATATATTCTTGTGTGACCAAGTGCAGAACTGCAGTATTTTCTTCTCAAGTAGCAGTGAAACTAAAGAGTCGGAAAAAATGTTGAAAAGTACTTCTTAGACAACTGTTTTTTGCTGGCAGAAAAAATATGAAAAAAAGATCTGTGGAAAAGTTACAAAATAACTCTTCTTGGAGAGAAGAGTCTCTCCAAGAGTCCTGCTCTGCTCCCCATAAACTTCCTTTTTTATCCTCTTGCTAATCTTTCCTTATTCTCTGCTTTATCTGTAAAACAGATGGGAATAGATTTTTCTTGACATGACTTCAAGATTCCCTGTCAGCTAACTGTCCTCCTGCATAGGCTATTCTGCACTCACTGCGATTATGAAACAAAATGAAATTGTGATTGTATTCAGACATGCACCAGCATTTGTCTGACTCAGTCAGCCACAAGCAACATAATTTTTTTCCATGTGAGAAAGTGGATTAATCGTACAGCTCTACATAATTTAATTGAAATTGTAAAATCCCCTCAATATAAAGGGTCCAGCTAGTTGTATTTGTGGCATGAGCCAAATGTGGTGTTTTCTGGGTCCATGGGAAAATACAAACATACAGAGACCCTTTTCTTTTAAGAGACTGCTGTTTGTCATCTCTTGTGTGTAATACTGGCGTGTTCATGATATGAACCCTCCTAGGATAGTAAAGTTTCCATCCTAGGAGAGTAAAATTAGTGGGATAGATATATATTACCCTGGGTGTCTTGTAACAGTATTAGGCAGGATGACTCAATCATAACAGTGTAGTAGCTAAAATAGCAAATATATTAAGAAAGCTGAAATTTATTCTTATTTGTTTTTTCAAAATAATATGCTTAGTGAAAGTAATCTAGTGGGAGTTCTGTGTCTCTATAAAGAAAATTTAAGCATATCTGACAAGACAAATTCATAAAAGAGGGAAATAAAAGTAATACACTAATTATACACCCTTGCTCTTCCCTATTTCTCAAGTGCTGTACTGAAAAAAAGGAATCATACAGACTTAAATGTACTCTTATTGAGTCAGGGAAACCACATCCAATGACTTAAAGGTGAGCTAAAAAGACCATTTTCTGTATCGCTTCAGTTCCATCTCGGACAAGTGTTTCAGTGAGTTTAATGAAAGCTTTGCTTTCAGTAGAGGTGCCTTACACTAGGCTTCTTTTTCTCCTTGTTTCACCACCACTTCTGCACACTTTTTTTATTGTCAGAGAGATGAGGAAAAAGTACTCCTGATGGGACACAGATTTGTTGGAATTGAGTATGTTGAGATTAGAGCAGAACAGTACAGTCAGAAATAAGCAGATATTGTATAGAAGACTTATGCTCTGCTCTGTGACTAGAAGAGAGCACCATCCCGAAAACAGTGGGTCTCAGGCTGGAGAACATATAAAGAAATTTGTTACTGCTCATCAGTGGAAATTATGTTTGACTGATGCTTACAGTGCCTTTAAGCAAGTCTCAGACTGTGCACTTGTAAGAACATAAAGGGAAGTATACATGACCTTCATATTGTGAGTAACTGTTGTAGAAACAGAGAACAGCTTTTAATCTGTGTCCATGAGACACAAATTGGTGTGTTTAACTAGAGCAACAAAGGCAGGCTACATATCAAGGAAAAGATTCATTCTAATGAGGACAGATAAGTAGTTGGTACATCTGTCAAGTCCGTGAAATCTGTATCACAAAATATTTTTATGAATATGTTAGATGAATTTTGGAACTTGATGTCCCTTCCAAGGCAAGCAGCTCTGTGATTCTGTTAAGGTCAGTCAAAAAGGTTAAATTTCCATTGGTTCCAAGTGAGAAAGCTGAAGACTGAAAAACACCCTATAGTATTTTCCAATTTTGTGATTCCATCATTTTGGCTAGAGTTTTACAGAGCTTGGTCAACTAGTGATTGTTTAAAATACAGAAAGACAGAGAGAGTCACCAGGTTCCATATGTGTGTCACTTTCTAAATGTTCACTGAAAAATTGCAGAGAAGACTGAGTGAAAGCAGTCATTTTGGTCACATTATACCTGAAGACATTTTCTGAACCAGAACTATGAATTTTTATATGTAAATGCTAAAGATCCAGATTTTTGCTATTAATTTTATTTAGGTTATAATACAAGTACCATAAAATCTTGGAAATATTGTGCAGGTACTTATTATTTTAATGAATTCTTACAGTACTGTAATTTTTCTTTAATATCCCATGTGTTTTCTATAGTGGTTTTTGCATCTGATGAAATATTATTATAGTAATCTAGATTCTCAGGGTGTTGGGTTTTTTTACAGTGGGTAATGCCTTTACAAAGAGGACTTTAAAGGAAAAAGCTCTGGCTTCTCTTCCAGTGATGCTTTAAGGAACTAACCTTTTAAAAACTGGTGAGCAAATGACACTTGTGCATCACTTGCTTTTACAATAATCTCAGTAGAGTCAGATTCTGGGAAACATACATTGTTAGTAATTTTCTCAAATATGAACAATCATTTCTTTACTGTGCTGTCATTAGTTGAATACTGATTAAATGGAAATTACTTAATTTTATGTATTTTTATTTGCTGTTTTTTTTGGCCTGATGATCAATATCTATCTAGGTTTTCCTGTAAATCTTGAATATTTTAATGAACAGGATAAATAGTATTTTTAATAAGGTCTTAGCAGCTTTCTCTATGTTTTGTTCTACTCAAAAAATTCATAGAAATATTTTCTTCTCAAATTAAATTAATTAGGCAATTAAAACATTTCTTTCAAATGTTTTACTCATTTGAAACTTTCAGAGAAGCAGAAATTTATAAGTTATGATCTGACTGGGAAAGCTGGAGGGTTTTTTTTTTTCCCCATTAATCCCACTAAACAATCACCTGCTGTGTCACCATCAGCTCTCACTCTTGACTGGACCTCAGAGCTCACTCTCTCACAGTTCCTCCAAAACCAGCTAATGACCTGTCTCATCCTGGTCCTGCAGCAGCTCTGTAAGGCCTGTGATGTATTCCTGGTCCTGACTTTCCACATCCTCTGTATGTCAGGCTGCATCTGCCCCTCCCGTATTGCAAGAAGTGCTAAGCCCAGCAGAAACACAGCTCCAAAATTCTCTCATTACTCGCTTCCAAATCAAAAGCTGAATTCATTCTAAAACCCCTGTTAAGTCCAAAAGCTTTTGTTAAGACTTGAGCCCTTAAGAGGCACAGCTTCATACAAGCTGAAAAAAAAGACATGAAGATTCAAAAAAACCTGCCTATAATAGTAAGGAAAATTGATTTTCTGGTTTTACACAAATAAGGAGACATTCTTGTTTAGTATAGCACATAATTCAGATTTAATTTATTTACTGGTGTGTAGCACTCAAGGAATAAGTCAAGAATCAAATCCTATAAATGTGATACTGTAAATGGTTATCCATTTAGTCCTACCTTGACTGAGATTAATTTTGATATTTTTTCATAGTCAAGGTACTAAATTTCAATACTATTTTCTGCCTTTTTTTCAGCCACTCTCTTAGTCCTGCTCACAGTATCAAATTTAAAAAGATAAAGGTATTTATCCAGAGTTTTAAAATAACTATTCCAGTTATATTTTCATGGAATGAAGATATTACCCATTATCCATTCTGATCAGATTATTGGCAGCCTGTTCCAGACAAATGTCACTATAGAGCCATCTGGTGCATTTTTCCTCCAACTTCACTGGAAAAGTACTGATGCTACTCAAAAATCAAGATTACATTACAGAATAAAAATAAAATAATTCTTCATAGCAGTGATGAGCATAGAAAATGGCTATTTAGTATTGTGGTTTGACAATGAAAGGTAAAAAAAAAGCTAGAATTATTTACTGCCTTTTATATTTAAAGAAACAGAGGTATTAAGAATTCTTGATCCAATTTGACCTGTGATTCTTCCCATATATTTCTCAGCTTTTGCACCTAGGGCTACTTTTAACTTCTAATTTGGCTAGTACTACACATTTGTGAGAATTCATGACACAGGGAGTGCATAAATTCAGGTGCTGATGGTTTTGATTTTTGGATTTGGTTTCTTTTGTAGTAGAGCACCTGGTGATGAGTGGGAGGGCTCATGTTCTGCAAAGGCTGGAGAAGACAATATGACTTTACAGATTAATACTAAGTAGTGGCATCAGTGTCAGCTATTCTTACTTCCTGTTTGTTTTTCTTCTGGATTATAATTTGTTGTAAATAGTCTGCAGACAGTGTCATTTGTGCTGCTTTCCTAATTCACAGAGAGAGCAACATCAGAAAAAACCTAACAAAAATATGTGCTAGAGAAGAAGGTCTGTCAGGGAGAAGCAGAAAGAAAGATTTTTATATCATTAATGATGGGGTTTATTTAAGGGCCTGGTTTCAACGGGAAATTAGGGAGAAAGTGTATTTCTTCTAATACTCTCAGATATCAGCTTGGGACAATTTTGTTACTGTAACAAAAAAAGGCATGTTTCTCTTTGGAGTCAGCTGCTGACATGCTCAGTTTTAGGAGGTTCATGCCATTCAGTATGAACCTCTTTTGCCATCTACTGAAAATACTAAAGATCAGTCATCTGCAGTTTATTTTTGGATAGGTCATGTTAGGCAAATGGGCTGATGCTTCTTGTGTGCCAAGGACTGAATATTATGCAAAAATAGAATGGGGGAATGGGAAGAGTATACCAAAATAACTCAGCCAACATTTTTTGAGCACTGAAACAGAACCAGAAACAGAACCATTTGGGCAATGCCTTGCACTAAGCTACTTCCCTGGCAGCTCTGTGGCAGCTAGCATCATATATCCGGATTTCCAGCTTTTGTGCATTTGTTCTGACATTGCCTGAAGGATGCACATGACTTCTGTGGAACAAAAGTGATGTTACTGTACTTGAACAGCATGGAATGGCAAATGATGTCACTTCATGCACCTTTTATTTTTAACAAAGGCTGGAAAGCTAATAATATGTTATTTTTTTCCACTTACAGGACTATTGTACATTTCTAGACTTTCAAAGGTGAATACAAACTCAGCTCAAGTTTATATTTCATAAAAATCTCAGGGAAAGGTGAAGAAATAGCAATTTGGCATCTGAAATGGTGGCTAGCACATTTACCTCTTAAAAATTCCTGGATTTTCAAAAATTTAAAACTATTTCCACATTAGTTTACCAAACACTCTCAGAGTTATGCTCTCAGTCTCAGAGCAGTCTGTATCTAAAATCCCAATTTAGAAGAATGAGAAAAATTACATGCCTACAATATAAATTTTCAAATGCCACTTTTCAGAGGAGGATCAATTATCCATATTGGTCAGCTCTTTTTGCATTGTATTTGAGTTGGGATGCTCAAAGTCACCAAATAACTGTTGGAAGACACAGAATTAGGGTTGGAAGACCTCTGGACTTCACCCAGACCAACTTTCTTGCCAAAGCAGGGTCCCCTAGAGAAGGTGATGCAGGAACATGTCTGAGTGGGTTTTGAGTGTCGCCAGAGAAGGAGACTGCCCAGCCTCCCCAGGCAGCTGTTCCAGTGCTCTGCCACCCTCAGTGTAAAGAAATTCTTCCTCTTGCTGAGGTGAAACTTCTTGTGTTTTAGTTCAGGGCTATTATTCCAAATTCTGGCTTTGGGCACCACTGAAAAGAGTCTGGCACCATCCTCCTGACACCCACCTTTGAGATATTTCTGTGTATTGGTGAGATCCCCTCTCAGTCTTCTCTTCTCCGGACCAAACAATCCCAGCTCCCAGAGTCTCTCCTCATGAGAGAGGAGCTCCAGACCCCTGATCATCCTTGTGGCTCTCCACTGGACCCTCTCCAGTAGCTCCTTGTCTCCCTTGTGCTGAGGAGCCCAGAACTGGACACAGCACTCCAGGAATGGCCTCGCCAGGGCTGAGTAGAGGGGGAGGATCACCTCCCTGACCTGCTGGCCACACTCTTGCCAATGCACCCCAGGATGACATTGGTCCTCCTGGCCACAGGGGCACTGGTGGCTCATGGACAGCTTGTGATGCACCAGGAGTCCCAGGTCCTTTTCCACAGAGCTGCTCTGTGGGAGGTCAGCCCCAGCCTGTGCTGGCACTTGGGGCTGTTCCTCCCCAGGTGCAGGACCTGGCACTTGCCCTTGTTGAGGCTCACCAGGTTTCTCTCTGCCCAACCCTCCAGCTGATCAAGGTCCCATTGAATGGCAGCAGAGCTTTCAGGTGGATCAGCCACTGCCCCCAGTTTGGAGTCACCAGCAAACCTGCTGAGGGTGCATTTGGTCCCTTCCTCCAGGTCACTGATAAATAAGGTTGATCCTAGTACTGATCCTTTGGGAATACCACTGACTGCAGGCCTCCTGCTGGATTCTGCTGCACTGATCATGACCCTCTGAGCTCTGCCTTCAGCCGGTTTGTGATCCACCTCACTGTCCATTTCTCTAACCCATAATTTTCTAAGCTTACCTATGAGGATTTTATGGGAGACAGTGTCAAAAGCCTTGCTGAAGCTCAGGTAGGCAACATCCATTTGTGGTGGACATCTCCCTTCATCAACCCATCCTACCATGCCATCATAGGTGTCTATGAAATTGGCCCAGGCCTTATTTCCCCTTGGTGAATCCATCCTGACTACTTTTGATGACCTTGTCCTTACGTTGGTCATGGCCTCCAGTGATCTGTGCCATCACCTTTGCAGGGATGGAGGCTGACAGTAGTTTCCTGGGTCCTCCTTGTTATCCTTTTTGAAGATAGGAGTAACACTGGCTTTTCTCTAGTCATCAGGCATTTCTTCTTTTCTCTGTGATTTTTCAAGGATAGTGGAGAGTGGCTTAGCAACAACATATGCCAGCTCCCTCAGCACCTGTGTATCCCATGAGAGCCCATGGATTTATGGATGTTATGTCTGCCTAACCAAAGGATCTTTAACCAAACCCTTGACAGCCAAGGGGAAGTCTTCCTTTCTCTAGCCTTCCTCTCTTCCTCAAAGGTTTGGGATTCCTGAAAGACGGCCTAAGCAGTATGGTCTGAGGCAAAGAAGGCATTCAGTAATTCTACCTTTTCCATGTCTTCCATCATCAGGATACCCATCTGATTCAACAGCAGCCCCATATTTTCCCTAATCTTCTTTTTGCTGCTGATGTACTTGATATCTCTTGCCAGACTCGATTCCAAGTGGACATTGGTTTTCCTTATCATATCCCTGCATACTCTCCTGATGTTCCTATAGTCCTCGCACGTGGCCTGTCCTTTTTGCTACATCCCATAAATTTCTTTCTTCTGTTCAAGATTTATTAGAATCTCCCTGTTAACCCATCCAGGTAGCCTGCCCCTTTCCCTGATTTCTTGATCATGGGGATACACTGGTCTTCAGTTACGAGAAAGTGATGCCTAAATATTGACCAGGTCTCATGGACCCTGTTCTCCTCTAGAGCCCTATCCCATGGGATTCCCCTAGTAGAGAAGAGGTCTAGGCTAGCTCTCTGAAATTTCAGGGATGTAGTCCTGCTTAGTGCTTTGCTTCCTCCATGCAGGATCACAGCTGACAAGGCTGCCACCAATATTCATGTTCAGTCCCACCTGGTTTGTCAGTACAAGGTCCAGTAACTCACCTTTCCTCTTTGGCTTCTACATCTCTTGCATTAAAAAGCTATCATCAGTAATCTGCAGGAACTTCCTGGACTGTGCGCTGAGCCATGTTGGGCCTCCCACAATTATCAGGATTGTTGAATTCTCAGAGGAAGACCAAGGCCTGTGATCTCAAGGCTACTTCCAGTTGCCCATAGAAAGTCTTATCAACTTCTTTGTCTGAATCAGGTGGCCCGTAGTAAACACCCACAACAGTGTCACCCATTTTAGGCTGTCCCTTAATTTTTACCCATATGCTCTCAACTCCTTGTCTGTCCCTGGGCAGAGCTTGATGCTCTTTCACATGAAGACCAGCTCCACCACCTCACCTCACTCACCTGTCCTTTCTAAAAAGTACACAGGAATCCATGACAACATTCCAGTGGTGAGCTATCCCACCATGTCTCTGAAATTGCAGTGAGAACACGACTCTGTGACCACACACAGACTGCCAGTTTTTCTTGTTTATTTTCTGTGCTATGTGCATTTGTGTACAGGCACTTCAGGGAGGCATTGAGCACCCAGGTTTCCTTGGAGGCATGTAAGAGGATTCCCCATAGCCATATACACCTTTGTTGTGGGTAGCTGTTGGAGTGGGTCTGGTTTAAATGGGCAGCTGAATAGCCCTATTGGCTTAATCAAAAAGCATTAACCTTAGGATGTGGGAAGCATCTTCTTAAGTTAGGGCTAGTAGCGTGGAATGAGCATGGAATGATGGGAATACTTATGCAAAGTAAGCCATTTCATATAAAGCATGTCCTGAATCCTACTCTCTGCTTGGTTTACTACAGTTTTCTTATTTAGTCTCATGTTTTATTCTCTACCCTGGTTGGATCCTGTCCCCTCAGCTCTGCCCTTCAGATAAAGTTATGTAAGGTTCTGTTCGCCCCATTGTGAGGTCTTTGGATCCTGCCCTTTGTACTGTGCATGGCTTTTCCACATCTGCTATTTTTGCACATTATTTGAAGTTCTTTTTTTTTCCAGGCAAATCCATTGTACCCATCCGTTTATTCATTGCCACAGTCTCAGCTGACCCAGAGTTGGGGTCGTGCACATGAGAGGACTGTGCGGGCACGACAGTTAGCCCTAAGACTCTCGTCTTGAGGCAGGCAAGCTTGCCCTGGTTGCCATGGCCCACTCCCCAGGAGAAATCAATGGCATGAGAATTGCCACTTTGGACCCCAGCCAAGTCATTCAGTTTAAAGCCCATCTCACCAAATTGGCCAGTCAATCATTGCTGTTGAAAATCCTGTTTGTTGTATAGAAAACTATCTTGAAGCATAGTAGCTTGAAATAATTAGAAGGCTCTAAGTAACCTGGGAACTTAATTCTTCAAAATTAGTCCAGACACTTTAGGTAGAAGAATTCACTACTGGAGCTAAAGGTCTGTGTGCAGCTGTGGGGTATAGCCCCTAAATTGCTTTTCCGAGTGGGGACTTGCATCCCTACGTCACCTACTTTTGAGTGGCTAACAGAGCTATAATAGTGGAGGTTTTGTTACTTCCAGCTTTTAATTTCTTGTAATATATAAGTGCCATGAATGTTGTTGTTGTCATGCCTCCTCAGTACCAGAGACATGGACTCCTGGAGTAGGATGAGCAGAGGGCTACAAAGATGATTAGGGATTGGAGCATTTCTCATATGAGGAAAGGCTGAGAGAACTGGATCTATCTAGCCTAGAGAAGGGAACACTGAAAGAGGACCTCATCAATATCTATAAGTATCTGAACAGAGAGTGTCAAAGAGGTGTTTCCAGGCTCTTTGTGGTGGTGCCCAGGAGAAGAACAATGGGGAGAAACTGATACACAGGAAGCTCCGCCTTAACATGTGAAAAACTTCTTTATGTGTGGATGACTGAGCAGACAGGAACAGATTGCCCTGTTCAAACAGAGAGTTTGAGAAGCCTCCCTCACTGGAAATATTTAAAAGCCATGTAGACACATTTCTGTGTACCTTGCCTTAAGGACCTTTCTTGAGCAGGGATGTTGGACTAGATGACAGTCGTTGGTCCCTTCCAACCTTACTCATTTTGTGATTCTGTGATTATTATTGCTGCTACTATTATTTTCTTGTTTTCCCATTTTTCCCTTTTGAAAATTTTTATATAGCTTAAAATCTCATTAATTAAAAGGCATTGCAGAACTCAGACCACAGATGAGGTTTTAGCAACACATGAGTAAGATTCATTGGCATTTATTTTTAAACAAGTTTCTTATTTGTGTCAAATTAGGAAACATAAAATATGAAGTAGTCTTATTATCCATGGAACTGACACAGTATGAACAGCAGCAGAGAAAGCAGCTTCACAGCTACTGCCAATGTCCCTCAGTGCTGGGCCCCTGCCAGGAGGGGAGCACAGGTGACCAATTAATTCATGATTGCTTGGGCCAATTCATTTATGATCACATGGGCCATTCATGTGAGCTGTAAAATCCCCTGCAATAGTGACATCTGACTGGCTACGTAATGTGTCAACTGTGGGATGCTATTCCTCATACCTAGTTCTCTTTTATTCATTGCCACTATTACTCTTACCTAGTTCTCTTTTATTCATTGTCACACCCTCAGCTGACCCAGTCTGGAGGTTGTGTGCACAAAGGGACCATGCTGAAATGTCAGTCAGTCCTAAGACTCTCATCTTGAGGCAGCCAAGCTTGCCCTGGATGGGGCATTCTGAAAAAGAGCAAGCAGATGAGTAGAGAAAATTCAGAGAAGGATAGTTAGGTCACCTACTCATCTTCATATAGGCATACATTTTGCAAATGCTTTATTCAGTCTTCACAAAGGACAGGAAGACCAGAGTAATACCAATAAATCATTTTGATATTGAGCATTGACAATTCTGTAACAATTTTGCTCATTGACATGAAATAATTTTGATCACTACCATGCTGGACTAAATTTTAATTATCAGCCTCCTGAAGAAAGGCTAACTAATCTTAAGGTGTATGCAAGAAAAGTGCTTATGTATATGGGCTTCCTTTCCCCCCCCCCCCTCTTTTAAGTGAGCTATTTGAGAGTTAAGAGAATGATTACATTTCTTGTTCTCATTGTGTTTGAAGCAGAAATGCAAAAATGCAAACTAGAGGCATGCTGTAGCTTTTTGTAGATTAATTGGGGAGAAGTAGTATAAGTACAGAAAGAGAGTTCAAGAAACGAAATACTGATGCTGAACTATCGAATTAGAAAAATTGTTCACACCTTGTTTAAGTAGAGACTTTAACTAATAAATTTGACTCATCTACTTGCCCATCCACAAGACTCTTGTCTATGTGGATTGGTAATGTAGCAGATAAAGTACCAACCTCCATGCTTTCAGATGGGAAATGAAGACCCTTGGAGTCACAGCATTGCTAAAAGAAAAAGCAGCATCTTCTTTCAGTGGAAAAAATCCAACCAAGCACCACAGTGAGAAGTACTGAAAGTTTTTTTATCATGACAATTCCTTGGCAATATCAGAGAAACTGTAAATTCTTCATATTTTATTTCTTCATCTTTCCTGATGAGGATTCATGTTGCTAGAATATATTACACACATTAATTAATTTTGGAGATTTGAACAAGTTTTTACACCTGTCAAAAAGCACCTGGAGTAGTAAAGACCTGATAGAAAAAGCGGAGAAGAGAAGGAGACCTTGTAGAAGACAAATACTACTTAATCTTTTTATCTTATTGAGGGAGTTGAAAGTATAGGATTAGAGAAAATCTTCATTTTTGCTGCAGGTTTATCATCCAGATGTATATATTCTGCAGCCTAGAGAGGGCACTGTATTGTTCTAAATTATAAAACAGGACAATTTCTGAAGGAAAGATTTCCAAGACATCTGAAGAAAAAACTGCTGCAGATAATGGACACACTGTAAAAGCAGTGATTATGTGAGACTGTAAAAACATTCAGGCACAAAAAGACAATTTCACATGTTCTCTATCCATCAAATGTCACTTCCAGCCTTTTGGCAACTCCACCGTCTTTCAATCTGTTTTTAATTTCCATAGTGAGACCTATTAGCAAAACAATGCCTTCTTTTTAGGATGTGGGAAACACTTAGTGAAGAATACATTTTAAAAAATCATTACGTTATCCTTTTGTAAAAACAGGAATGTGATCCAAGTCACACATTCTGTTGTGATGGTTTTCTACACATATTATATAAAGGACATGTTTTTTGAAATCATTGTGAAAAGAACATGTCACTCACTTCTTATCCCCTCAAACTATGCTCATGCTCATTCTCTTAAATCCCATCTAGACACTATTCCAAAATGCTGAGAGATCCAATAAGCTGAGGCACACACCACATGGTATTGATCCCCTGCACTTAAAGGAAGCTTGACTCTATCATCATCATCATCATATCTCTCATCAGATCTCAGTTTGGCAAGACCTATGAAGTAGATTTTGTGTCACCTAGTTATTAAGTACTTGCTTTCAACTTCAGGTGTTTATTCCCACTAAAAGTTGTGTGAACTTGCTAATGAGTCAGAAAGTGGTTTGCTGCAGGGTCTTATCTGCTTCCTCGAGTATTTTCCAGATTTCATTTATCAACAAGAAGATTTATATTATAGCAAATCCACCAAAACCAGTACTAAATTTATATTTGTTTTGAAAAAACGATTAATTTGTTTTAAATTCAGCTCTTTATGATCTTTTGTCATTAATTTGTGTTCTGAGAAATTTTGCCAAAAGAATTTTTACTGTCAAATTCTTAGCTATAATGCTGCATGCCACAAGGTCCTCCGTTAGAGGGCCCCATAACACTGACATAAGCAGAATAAGCTACCTTTGGAAAAATTGTTAAAAGTGCTAATTAAGTGCAAGTATCTCAGATGGACACTGGTATTTTGGTTGTAATATCTAAGAGCAGAAGTGAAGAAACACAGACACATTAGAAAACAATGTAGTGAAGTGACACAATACAGATCTAAGTTCAAAGTAGTCATGGATAATCATTAATTATGAAATCTTTCTCTTGTTTTAGAGTAGTTGTTTACTTCCTTTTAGCACAAGTTATCGTTTCAAGTCATGCTGGACATTGTTGACTTGTTATCACATCTTGATATTCATGTCATATCTTTATCTTTATCTTTTCTTTGAGTTTTATCATCTGTTCCACATGTATTTCAGGCCCTGGAAGACCCTTGCTCTCATTATGTAATAAAATCTCGAGATTTTGGAAACCAGCACTTTTTACGTACCAAGGAATCTTTCATTCTTTATAATTAATTTGTTGCCTTAGAGAATGCTAATGTGGTATTTCAGATTTTTTCTGCAAGTGACTTAAAACTTGACTCCATTTTAACAAACTAAGCACCAGAGAATTCATATAATGCCAGGTAATTTTATGTGTTATCGATACATTTTGAATTTGTGCCATGGTTTAACTAGACCATTGTCTAACTAGACCACTAACTAGTAGACCATTGTTAAGCAATTTGTAGTATTCAAATTAGTTCTTATCTTCTCTGTGTTTGAGAGAATTATGGTACTCACAAGAAGTTCAATACAAAATAATTGTTATTGTAACTTATATTGTAAGTGGATAATGATTTTACATAGTATTAGTAGAGAACAAAACACATTTCTAAGAGCTGCACTCTAATGACCGAAACGTCTGTGCTTAAGCAGGGAGAATTTCAATCACGAAAAATATTTTATCCATAAATATTCTTCAATGAAAACCTTTACCTGGAAGGTGCCTTAAAAGTAATATGAGGATTAGAAAATTAAATTTTCTTTTATGTTGATCCAAAGACTGATCTGAATAGGATTCTGCTAGCTCACTACAATAAGGTTTTTTCAACCCCTGAAATTAAGGTAGCATTAGATCACTTTTCCTGTGGAAAGGCAAAATTCCACTTAGAAGTACTTTTATGGTTTATAATGAAACCCTCAGACTTGTTTAATTTTCCTTATCTTTTATTATGCCATTGTAGCTGAAATTGATTATAAGAAAAAAGCAACTTTCTGGTTTGCTTTATGAACTTATTTCCTGTAAAGCATTTATAATTTGCTTGTCAAAACTTTCAGGAACTGGAGCGGGAAAGAGGATACTGTAAAGTCTGTGAGATTTAGAAATTTAATTTCTTGGGTGGAGGTGGGGGGAGGAGGAAATTATTACCTTTAACTTGGAATTTCGGTTGGTCAGTATACAGTATTCCTACAGGAAGACTTTTAGTGAAGTCTGAAGAGTGAGAAAATTGCTTCAGAATAAATAAGAACCCCAGCATTTTACACTAAATCTAATTTTCATGTAATAAAAACTTAGCAGCAAACCTTCAAAGCCTCAAAGCCTCAAATTCAGGGGTATAATTTCTCTCTGTTCAGATGAATTTGGTAAACTTTGTCTTTCTAGGAGTATATAATAGGACTGTATAACAGCTCTAATAGTATGTTTTTAATGAGAGTTCTTTAACCTGCCTAGAGGCCAGTTACAAGATTATCAATATTTAGGATGAACAAAAAACAGCTAAGTACAGTAGATAGTTGTTTTTAAAGCAGAGCAACTACATATATGTATATATATATATATATATATATCCACTGCTTGTGTATATCTTCTGGTTTTCAGTATCTCATTTCGATTTTGAGAGCAAATAATCTGGATTTTATATAGGCCAGGAAAAAAAAATCGCAGTTCATACAGTAAACTGTGCTTGTTACCTTACTTAGTCCTTGTAATTTATTCAGTTGCATCCTTTATATAATATTTTTATTTGTCAACTTTAAATTCATAAATAAATAAAACAAATGTTGATTTGTATAAGTGCAATATTGTTTATATTTTCTTTGAGCTTACATTTCAAGACATCCAGTTTAAAAATGGGAATGGTCACACGTACCACAAGGTGTACAGAAATACGAAAACTTGAACCTGACCACATTTCTTGTCAAAATTGAAATCTTTTATGTTAATTTGTCTGTGTATTTTGTTTTGCATTCTGAATCAGATCAACATTCTTAGGAAATGAAGACAATTATTAGGTTTTGTTCTACTTCCTTTATTTTATAAAGAAATACTTGAACCTTTTTGATAAATAAAGCCTTACAGAATTTGATGAAAAGGATTAGTGAAGTAGTTTAGCAAGCTCAGCAATTATATTTTGAGGGGTATTGAAATTATGAATTCTATATAGTTTTAGGTCATCTGAAATAAAGAAAGACTATTCCTAGCATCTTGGGATATGCACAGGCCTACTTGGTTGGTATTGCATTGACGTCCAAAGGCAGTGCACATTGCAGAACTGCATTGTGCTAGCTGGTGTTAAGCAAAAATTATGTTTTTCAGAAGTCACAGGTACTCATGACAAATAGTAGGGAGGAAATGCTAAGTGCAGTAAAAGAATGTAATTTACCTGGTCTTGATTTGGTACTTCTGAGATCATTAAAGGCAGTATTTTTAATGAAAAATAAAAACAAAACCCAAACATCCAAGCACAAGATCAAACCCAAAAACTAAACACAAGAAATATCAGCAAAGTCGGACTGTTTCTGTGTGGCTATTATCCATTTTAGATGAAATCTACAGTAGAATGAATGTTAGTTCTTAGAATTGGAAGCTTGTGAAACCATTTCCTACATAGCAAGGCACCAACTGTGCCTCCTGAACATAACCATATGGGGTAGTGTTTAATGGGCCGTTGTATTTTCTCCCTGACTTGTCCTTCTAGCCCACTGTTGGTCTGCATAGCTGATGCATTTTGTTCAGCTGGGACGAAGAGACAGCCGCTTTCCTGTGCATGTTTAGGCTGATATCATGCTTGGGTTACAACAGCTTGCTGCTCTTCAGACCAGGACCAATCTGTAGGTCCTGATGGAAAATTCTGAACTTCTTTTTCAGGTTCACAATACCTGTTCACTTCCCTTCATTTCCTCCTAGTTCTGTGTCTGTTTTCGACTGCATAAATTTTATCCTAAACTGCCTAAAGGTGCTGAAGAATTGAGTTTTATCATTTTAAGATTTAGACTAAGAGTTAATGGTAGTATATGTTTTTTTCATACATGTATATTGATGTTAGCCTAAATTATAAGAAAAGAACCCTCAGTATGATCTATATGTTTTCAGAATCTTTTAAAATTTTGTTTGATATTATACAACTATATTTTTTTAATATTTTATGGAGAATGACTGTTCTTTGTGTGTTACATCAGTCTTGTAGTATAGTTGCAACATTTGTGATTTTGTCTCATCATTCACTATTATTCACTATTTTTCCTCTAATTAGTTTTAAAGGAAAATTTATTTTAAGGGGTTTGAATCTGCTTATTTTTACATGTTTCTAGGTTTTTTAAATGGCTGTAACTTTTCAAATTGGACAGGAAGGGGTGCTGTTTCATTCTCTTTGCATGTACTTTGTCTCTTGTCTGCGCACACACATACACACACGCATGCTGCTGCTCTTACACTAGCTTATCACTTCTACAAGTTTATCACCAAGTTAAAAAAGACAACATGAAGTAAAACCATGTAAGCTTTTTTGATCTTATACATAGCACCAGATTAGCACAGAGTGAGGAAAATCATCATTGCTTTCATCTCTGCAACAGAGTCATGGTAGTGATGAAGATATATAGCATATTAAAAAAAAGGCAAAATAGCTGCCTTATAATATGGCTAAGGGGATGGACTGAAGGGGATGGGCTCACACTAGAAATCTAAAAATATAATGACACAGGAGATACTTGAAATGGGAATCACGAATCTAAATTCATCTTAAACAATTAAACAGGCCATGGAAGAAAGCTTTTATTGTCTACAACTAAAACCTATGCAGAATCAGGTCTGTGAAAATATGTGCCAGCTTCTGGGGGAAAAAGTGATTGGAGTAGTTGTAGCTGTCTGAAAAAAAAAAAACTAAAAAATATATTATCCCTCTTTTGTGTCGGTTAAATTGTGTGAGAAAAATACGTAGAAAAATATTTTCAAATTATTACAGCTATTTCTTGAAAAATAGCATGGCCAAGTTATTGTTTTGATTACTCAGGTGAGATAAACTACATTAAAGGACTATAGTATAAAACTTAGGTGTTGTATTCATTTTTCTGGAAACAGCACAAAATTTGTGTTTCCTATTTGTCTGCTGAAGCAGAAAAAGGCACATGTTTTCCCAATTTGTATGTTCCTCACTTTAATCATATTCTGTAACTATAAATCATGGAGTTTTGTCTTCATCTAGACTGAGTCAGAATTTTTTCTACAGAGCCATTCTTGGTGTTGAATGTACCACCTCTCTAAAAAGGGAATGGTGTACATATATGTAGGAATTATCATCACGTATTCTTACTGTCTCCTGCATTTCTACCGCTGCAGGAAGTCCTGGCCCTGACTCTAAAAGTGGTGATGAATCACACATAACATATAGCTTTTCCAGCTTGCATGCGACTTGGAATTCTCTAACTTAAATAAATATGTCTTGCCACTCTGAATTTAAGTAACCATTAACATGATTAACTCAGAATTTCAAACTGACATATGCATTCTATGCCAGTTTTAAAAAGGAAAAATTGTGCATTTGCACTAAGGAGTGATTTAGTAAGGTAGTGAAGTCTAATCTGATGAGCTCACAACTCCAACCTTCTTCTGTTCTTGTATTTTATCTCTCCTACAAAATTTTGCAGTGATGAGCATAGGACATCCACCCAAATGAAATTAAGTTTTTGAAGGCATTCCACATTGCAGGTATGCTTGTCCAATTGCCACATATGACAAGCTGGACAGTAAAGAAGTAGGCTTTATCAGGCAATAACTGTGCCCAAAGGGAAAAATGATTCACTGGCGGCTTTAGAAGTGACTACTGTCTGACTAGATATTCAGGTTTTGGTTTCTCAACTTTTTGTTTTGGTCTCATGTTTAGTTTTTTCCTCAAGGAGTCTGGATTTTCTATCTGAAAATTGAGTTTCTTCAAGGCATCTTAAGTAGTGAGATCAAAAAATTTGTGAAATTAGAAAATTTTATAAAAAAATTGTGCATTACAATTCTGTTCATCTTCTAAAGATAACAAAAGCTCCATCTTTGAAAAAATTAATGGGATATCTGAAAGACAAAAATGCCACTGTGAAAGATGAAATGGCAAAATCAATTAGTAACCATGTAATTTAGGATAAGGGTTGTTCACAATGATATCACATGGTTAAGGACTTGCCCAGTAAAGTAGAGACTGGAAATATGTATATATATATTACTGCTCCAGGGCAGGAATTAATAAACAGATTGTACCGCTTGCAGACTTCCTAGAGTTTATTTGCCTACCTGTGGAATACATTCTTTGCAGCCTTTTTTATTTCAGTTTTCTTTTAGAAAAGACTTTGAATGCTTTATTCTGCAGTCATAATCATGGGGCAACATGTCATATTCACCAGAAATTCATGCTTATTTAATGAAAGCTGAAAGCTACATTAAACCTCTGCCAACAGATCTATACCTGGATCCATTTAGATGACATATCATAGGGGTAAATGGTGTTAGTCAGAAAAGTGGGATCTAATAGCAAATATCTTTTGCACAGTGCTGTCATTCAGCATCACTCAGAAAAATTGTCAGTAGTATGTTTACTAATGAGTCTCCCCCCGTGTTCATGCAATGACAGAGCCACACAGAGGCTGAATCTGGCAGGCACTTCTGAAGGTCACCCAGATTGCATCTGCTCAAGCAGCTGGATCAGTATCTCTAAGGAGAGTTTGCTCACTGCTTCCCTGGGTAACCTGTGCCAGTTTAAGATCACCTTCATTGTAGAAATGTTTCGGGATTTTTTCCCCTTTATTTAAAAGGAATTTCCAGTATTTCCTTTTGTGTCCATTGCCCACTGTTCTGCAACTGGCCACCAGCAATAAGAATCTGCCAGGTGTTCTTTTCAAACACACCTGCATAGTATTAGCAAACACTTCTGAAGTCCCCCTGAGCCTGTCGTTCTTGGGGCCAAAGGCTCCTAGAAGTTTCACCCTCTCCTTTTATGACAGATGGTCCAAAACCCTTGTTATCTTCATGGCTCTTTGCCTTTTCCCAATTGTGCTATCCATCATCTTCATGTCTCTTCTGAACTGGGTAACCATCTGGAGTCAGATGGTCTCATCAGTGCTGAGTGGAGGCAAAGGATCACTTCCCCTGGCTTTCTGGCAACACACTGACTAATGCAGCCCAAGAGGCTCTTGGCATTCTTTTCCACTGGAGCACTTGGCTTGTTCATGAACAGTTTGAATGGCCAGAACATTTTCTGACAAGGTGCTTTCCAGACAGTCAGTCTCAAGCTTCTGCTGGTGCTTGAGCTTATTCTTCAAACAGGAGAATGGCTTGCCATTCCACCTTGTATTGAACTTCTAGAAGTTCCTATTGGCCAGTCACTCCAACATCTCAGGTCTCTCTAGATTGCAGCAAATCCATCTGGTCTATCAACCACTTTTCCCCAAGTTTGTATTACCTGCAAAGCTGCTGAGAGTGCACTCTGGCTCACCATCCAGGTCGATCAGGAAGATACCAAATACCATTGGCACCAGTATCCACACCTGGGGTACTACACTGCCTATTGGCCTCCAGCTGGACCGGGTGGTGCTGATCACAACTCTGTGTGCTCAACAATTTAGTAGTTTCCAGTTCACCTTACTGTCCACTTATCCAGGTCCTAGTTCATCATATTTTTTTAGGAGAACTTTCCAGGAAAACATGTAATTGAACTAAATGGAAGTTTCTTGTTGCTGGCAGTGATGTGTTTTACTTTAGGCTTAATAAGACTGTGCTATACATAATCTCTTACAACCATCTTCAGAAACACAGAGACTAGAACCAATTACTTTGTTATTTAAACTCACATCTGCTAATATACCAATCTCATTCCTTTACTATCCAAGAAATTGGCATTCCTACGTACTTCAGCGTAGAAAATATGCAAAAGAAGACCATTTAAGTTTGGATAAATTTTCAGTTTCCAACAAAGTTAAGGTATGGAAGCTCTTGGTTCTTATTAACTATTTTTTTCATCAGCAGTTGTTCATTAGCAAGCCAATAGGCAAGTAAGAAAACTCACAGTGAAACAGGGAAAGAAGTATTTTAAAACAGATGCTTTTAGAAGCCACTGTGTCTGTAGGTTTCAGAGATATCTGCAACAAAGAAATGTGGCCTACAGCACAGTTTATCACATGGCACAAGGGAAAATGCTTAAAATATGAGTTGTTTGGCAAACAATGAGATGAAAAGAGGATTTGATGTATGACAAAATAGCTTTCAGGATGCAGACTGAACAGACGTAAAAATCCATTATCTGTCTTACATTTCACATGCAACAATGTTTTGTACAGCTGTCTTAGTTTTCAATTAGCACTGTAAAAATATTATTTTCAAGATGTAGAAGTATGTGCAAACACTCTATCATGTTTATTATAATGGTGCTAGAGGAGGAGGTCATCCATGCTCAAAATACTTCCCTCTGTTATCTGATGTCTGCTTTACTTTATACCATCTGCTGGTTGCTGGGCCCATCTCTCCTGTGGACAGATGATCCATTTCAGATGCCTGCCTTCTCTTTGCCAAGGCCAAGCACTGGCATGGTCTAATTGCCTGTCTGGTTGCTTTCTTGTTGCCTTTGGAAGGCTGTGCTCTCACTGCGGCTTTTGTGGTTGTTTCCATCAGGCAGTGTGGTCCCTCTCAGAGGCACGAGCATGCCAGACAAACCTTTTTGAATCCATGCCAGTCCTCTTCCCTGGGAGGTGAAGCCAAATATCATATATTTAAAACTGTAATGTTTTACTTGTCCACCTAGCTCCTGTCTCCTGAAGTCATTACTTGTGGTTTTACTTCACTGTTAAAATACTCTTCAGTTTCCTTGCCTCTCAGCTCTACCTATTTTCAACTCTCTCCTTAGCAAACTCTTTTTTAGGTAAAATGGAGATATTCTGCTGTTCTACTTAACGCTGCTTTTTTTTTTTTTGTGTCATAAGGAAGCAGAATGTGTTTCTTATTAAATGTGAAATGCTGTTTGAATAATATTTAGGAGTTGTCGTAAATCGACTAAAGCCAAGCTACTTAAAATTATTTTTAACATTATGTGTCTAGCAAGTAAACTATACACTATAGTAGACAATGAAACCTAAATAGTGCTGTTATTAAAAAAAAATGGGATTTTTAATAAATACTAAATTAATGGTCCTTTCAAGATTTTGATGCTTATCTGCATAGAGTACTTCCCTAATAAGGTACTCATCTCACCAATGATTGATCACGTTTACGCAGCTTGCTTTATCAGGAGATACAATGACTCACTATTAAACATTAATCAGTTAAAAATCTGCTCAAGATTCACAGTCATTAAGTCTAAGTCATCTTCTCACAACAGATAAAAAATACTCAAGGTAAAAACAGAGTTGGTCAGCTTTCTTTTCAGGCTTTCTGCTTAGCTTGAAATAAATTGTCACTCAGGCTTCAGTAACACATTCCAGTTAAATTACATCAATCCACAACAGAGATATATTAATCTCATATAGATCACTTGATATTCAGCACAAATAACCTACTTTAGATAAATCTAAATATGCTTACCAAAATAATCTTGATTTTCCAGGTAGAGATATCCAAATCTCTACAACAAAAGGAATGTCTGCACTTACAATCAATCAACACTCTTTCTTGCGATATTATGAAACTATATTACTTCAGCAAGTCTGGTTGTAGGACAAGGAATGAAATCCCTTACAATGTTTTTAAATCTTCTGGTTATTATAGGAATTCAGCAAACAATTTAGCATATTTATATATGAATATTTATTAACCAGAATAATTTACTTCTGTTTCTTTTTTTTAAATGGCTGTTGGCTATTTTGGTTTGGTTTGTTATTTGGGTTTTGGGGTTTCTTTCTTACATATTCATGTGTTAAATAAAAGGGAATAGACTTTTCTCATGCTGTGCTAAATGTGACACGGGCAATTCCAGAGTGTCATGATATGCTATCTGACTTCGTTGGTCATAATGAACTCTGGCTGAAAAATCTGCATACCAGAAGTACTCTTACATATTTCCTAACGTTTGGGCCTGGTTTAATTTATTTCTATGTCATTAATGCCTTTCTTATTCTAACAACTTGAAAACATTCACCCACAGTATACTGTGTACTCTTGTAATACACTGCCATGATAAATGAAAACTTACCGAGACTTGCAGTAGATGCAGAAGCAAAAATTATTGAAGGGGTCAAGAAAAAGTTGTCATGGTGTGTTGATAAAAAATATTATCTGAGAAGTATGTTTTAGGATTGAAGGTTACACAGAGCTCAAATATCAAGATAGCTGGGTCACCAATCCTGCAGTTTTACCAGCAGTGAATATTTTAAAATAAGATAAATGGATGAAGATCAGACTGTGACTAGGAGTGCTGTCAAACTAGCAGTGAATGGAGAAGGCAAACAGGCAGCAAGAGGAGAGAGAGATACAGGGCTGGGATGCAATTTGCCTCTAACTCCTTACAACATGGCTAGGAAATGTGGTAATGCATATCCCTACTTCTTAGTAATTTTAGCCCACCTAATCTCTAGAGAGCAACCATTAAGAATTGTCTAAGTGAGCTGGAAATTATCATCAAATAATTTTAAATATATATATAAAGTCATTATTCATTTGACATTTCCTTTTGAGCAAGGCACTGGCTGTTTTGTTCTAAGCTAAATTCTTCTTCTGCACCTATGACCTAAGCCATGAAGCCTGTAAATTACATGGTTTAGGATTCATACTGCTGTTAATAGTAACAGCACTTTAAAAATATTAAGATAAAAAGTTAAGAATGTTGAGATCATAAAAAATTAATTATTCTATTGCAACATAGTGCTATTTTATTATGAAGAGTTAAAAATACAGGAGAAAGTGTATTTTGAACATAGAGGTCTCACTTTGATTCATGATGTCACATAACATTTGCTTATTCTCAAAGGAGAGAAAAGTGCCTTGAACTAACAGACAATAAGATAAAGGATTTACTGCTATATTAACTTTTAGTAAGAAAATTCTATTTCATAGAGCTAAAGTGCTTAGTTATATTGGTTGCATTCCTTTTGGAAGAAATTTATAGCATTTCTCTAGTCAGTCTTATACACTGTCTGTTTGACAAAATTGTTTGATTTACCAATTTACTTGTATTTTCCTATTTTCATACAGCTGAATTAGTGTTTTAAAAGAAAAAAATTCTTTTCAGTTTTACGTTCTGGAACAAAGCTAACATGAGTTTTTAACTTTATTAATTTTTTGCCCTCCTGACATCTGTCTTGAAGGCCTTACATGCATTGAACATTACATGCACTGTTGTCCCACTTTTTTCTTTCCCTCTTGGTATCAAAACTGTGTGTTACTGATTTTGTACATGAGGACAAAAAGAGAAGATAAGCGCATAGCTGTTTTACATAACTTTGAAAGCACTTTTTTTCTACTAGTATTTCCTGATTATCAACATCTGCACAGCATTAATAGCATATTATTGTTCATCTGTATTACTTTGTACTAAGCTTTTAATGTGGGACTGGAAAATAAGTGAAAGCTATAGTACATCACCATGCTTTGTTGATCAGGAGTACCTCTGAAAAGGCAAGGACTTTATTCTGTAACTCAATGCAGCCTAGTAACCAGCAGAGAAATTGTGCCCTTTGCAACATTAAGGAGTTCCCTTTGTTGTCTCACACTCTGAGAAACTGTATTTTGAGCACAGAATCCTCCATTTCAGGACACTTGTTTATACACAAAAAGTTGCATTACTTTATATACTTATTATAAGGCAGTTGTACACCTGTCTAACCCCTCTGGATGTTTATCATTTACATTGTGATATATGATTAAAAAATTTACTAAAGATTAGAAAATTACTTTGAAAATAAAAATAATATGTGGTGTATCAAAATCTATTGGGTTATGCTCTAATCAACTGGTTAGCATCTTTGTGGCTAAGATTTATTTTCCTGTGACTATTTACCCTCCTATTTTAACATGTTCTTCATTTTGTATATCCAAGTGGCAGCATTTTTTAATATACATTACTTTAAAGAATATTGATGTGAAATATGTTCTTCATTGAATTCCTGTTAAAGGGCGACTACAGGTCTGAGAGGTCAGACCATCTGAACAACTTGTTTTGCAATTCCCTGTATAGTCTTTCAAATGCAATTCAGACAGGAGAGATAAGATTCCAAGAAACAGAGGTACTGACATTGGGGAGTAGTGTTTCAGTGCTAATCAGGCATATTTAAGATTGTTGGACTATACAGGGTGTGGGAAGAAGATGGAAAACTACCAGAGGATGCTCATGCTTCCCTTAGGCCAGTGTGTGGATTATAGTGAAGACTGCGTTAAAACCAGAGTAAGAGTTCCAGTGTGTAACAGCAGAAGGATGTTGGAATACACGTGTGCTTTATTTATCAGATGATTCCTTGATCTTTGCAGTCCTCCAGTCTTTAGGGCCTGATAAGAACTTGCTTCATGGTCAATTGTATTAGAGAGAAATTTCTGCAGATTTTCAGATGTTTTATTTGTCAAATACAGTCTTTGTGCCCATTCATGCAGCCAGGGAGAAAAAAGGCAAATACAATTCTCTGTAATGAAGGCAAATAAATTCTCTGAAGGTTTTTGTTTGTAAAAAAATGACTTCTTGATGTCAGTAATCAATATCTTCCAAATTACCATAATTTTTTCATGGCAAGTATCATCCTCTGTATGATGAATAAAGGTACCTACCTATTTCCCAGTTTTTAGAAGCTCTCTAATTTTAGCCATCCTCCTCTCTCCTTCTTCAATTTCAGTTTCCTTCTGTAGTTTACATCTTCCTTTAAGTGACTGGAAGCTCTGTCCTCTGCCTTCCAAGATGGAAGGCATCTCTACATGCTTCTCTACAGGGTAGCTTCAAGGACGTAGGATAATGGGACCTGGATGAGTCTGCCCTTGACATATAGCAATTCGTCAATTATGTGTGTTTGCCTACTTAGTCTATGATGAGTGTTAATTAGACTCCGTGAGTGCCCTAATCATATTAAAATTTATTATGTTTTCTTATGAGAATGCTAAGGATGTCAGGTTCCCATGGTCAAAGGTGCTATAATATTTCAAAATAACCACAAAAATATTTTCCTCCTTTTTACCGCAATGTGGTAAATCTGAGATTTACCCTTGCAATTATAGTAATACATGGATTGAGTCAACCTAAATTACTTCTAGAATTTCAACATTTGCATATTAAAATAATAGTTAAAGGTATTTTTAAAAAGGCTTGAAATTCTTTTATTTCAAGTCTATTGAGTAACATACTAAACTTTCAATTAGACACAAAATAATATGCAGGATAATCTCACTCCTTTTTTTTAGATGCACTCTAAACTATGCCTGAATTATTTTCCTGTATAATATATATTGTTAAGAACAGATAGCAGCAGTGCATAAAGGTTTGATTGTTGCTTCTATGGGATCACCTACACAATCAGCTCATGATTTGACATTTGGGAGTTCTTGTGGACTTTGCCAAATCGTGCTGTGCCATCATGTGTCTCTCTGTAATATTTATTTTCAGTATGTTATACTCTTGCATAAGGAACCTGCCAAAGAAAATCTGACCCTCTGCTTTATGTGGTTGAGTAATTGCCATGAGTTATTGTCAATAGCTTCTCTAGGGAGAGCTATCTAACTCTGATGAACTTGAAACATTAGCTCAGAACGTGCTTCTGTTCTCATCCACTGTGAATTCATGATATCTGATGTCACAGCTGTTCCTCAGTCTCTTGCACGTTTTCCTCAGGTGAGCTGTAAGAATTTTGAGTTTGATGCAAGCCTTCCATCAGACATGTTTTCATCACCTTGGGGGTAATTCTAGGTCTGAAGGATTCCTGTAGGACTTTGTTTATGTTGTGCTGTAAACTGAGCACATCACTAAACAAAGTTTCAAGTGTGTCTTCTGGAAGGCAGGTCTTCACTATTGACCCTTAGAGCCCTCAAGTGCTAGGTCTGTAAGGTGAGTTAATAAAACTCATCCTGCTGTATTGCATATTAGTAGGAATACACATGCCATCATGAAAGCATGGACACATGAGGGGATTTTAATATCAAGGTTTATCCATGCCTAAGTGAATCACTTGCTAAATCTCAGTCTCTTTCATCCCAAAGAGGTTCCTGCTAAAAAAACCAAATTGCACTCCAACCCTAAAAACAAGTATTCAGGCTGAAAATGCTTTTCTTAAGGCATTTGAGTTCTCTAGCCCATCTGAATAAGTGTTTTGTTTAATTAAAAACCCAGTGGCAACTATACCAGTGCATTGGGGAAATAGTATTACATAGACAGCATTGTTTGAGTAGATGTAATAATCTACTTTTTTCTTTTTCAGAAGGCTTTTGAAAATTTTGGTGCATTTTTTCTGTCTTCTTTTTTTCTGCCTTAAAGATGAGGAGGACTGAGAGAGAGATGGACAGTTTTCTTTGAATAATGACAGCTCTTTGTTAATTTAGCATCTTTCACCCTGCCTGAGTGGCATAGATCATGTTTCCAGCTTTGGTGCTATGATCCACTCATGCTCCTGGGATGGCTGATCAGTGTTCTGACACCTTGTGTGTATTTCACAGGGCTGCTTGCCTGGGTAGGAGAGTGTAGTAAACACACTGTGTGTTTACTTGTCTATCCTAGTGCCTTGAAACATGCCCTGGTCTTTGAGCAGCAGTCTTCTAGGCAGTTCATGTGCAATGTGCCGAGCCAAGTCAAGAGCCAATCAGGGCACAAGGTGATTCTGCCTTTCTCCAACATTTTATCCTCTTTCCTTGGTAAAGCCTTTTCTTACCTAGGAAGGTTCATTCTTGCATCTAGGCCAGGGTCCTGTCATCTGCAGAGTCAGATCACTTGGAACAAGGTCACAGGGGCCTGTCAGCAGCAGCTACATGCCAGACAAGATATCATAACCAAAATCCTGTCCTGTAGGTGCAGATGACAGGAGCATAATTGTGTTTGACAAGCTACTAAAAGAGGAGGGAGGCAAGCTACAGAACTCTGCTTTCTCTTCTCTCAGTGCTTTATTCACATCCTCGCTGCTCCTAACGTGCTCTGTTAACTGATCATTTTAGGTTGCCAACATAATGGGAGCCCTAGGGAATTAGTCTGCACAAGATGTAAGAGGCCGCTTCTTGGTAATGTATTAGTCATCTCAAAACACTTTACGGAGGAAGCAGAAAAAAATGACAAGCTAATTCTCTGATATATTTCAGAGGTATTCAGGCCTCTGTAAGAACAATACCTCTATTCATGTCTTGGCACCATTGGAAATTAATTTTGCCTTTGTTTGAGAGAGTGGCCTGAGCAGAAGCAGAGAGAAAGGCAACGTGGTCTTCTGTAAGACAAGATTTCTGCAGTTATCAGGGTGAATTACTGCAGAATTCGTTGACTATATTAGGAGAGAGTCCAGGGATGCATTACCTTTACAGAGTATTATGTGTTCAATCTGTCCTCTGGAATTCTTCTTGCTGTGATGTAATATACACAGGTATCAGGCAAATCTTACAAGCTGTGTTCCTCTGAAACCTGCACTTTAATATGTAGAGCAGTAAGTTTATGAGGACTGTATAACATTTGATTTATTGGGAAAGTATGTGTAAAACAGGATCATCTAGCTGCCCATTCTATGTAGGAAATGGTAGTCAAACGAAACAAGCTAAATAATATCATAGCATACTATGGGGATAGGGGTTGGCTGTTTTCCCAGCACTGTGTTAGCTTGTTCAACTCTAATGGGTATGGGTAAAGGCAAACATTCCCCAATGGAACAGGGCATGACAAGCAGAACTGTGAGTACACTGGCATTAATTAAACAGAGTGGTAGCCAGTTTCAAAATTAGGAGTTGTGATTAAAATTGTGATTATATTATAGTTGCTGATAGAAAATTTCTGTAACTGTTACAGTACTTCAAATGGGCATAACTATTGAACAAACCTATTTCAGTGTAGAGCAAATCAGCTTCAAAGGGTAGTAAACTTTATAAATACCTTCTCAATGAGTGAGGTTAGAGACAAGGCTTTGAAGACTTGAGTTGGGCTTCTTTCAAAATTCATGCCATTTAAACCTTTCCCAGAAATTGAAATAAGCTGAATTTTAACCACAAACCAAAGTAGGAAACTGCACTGAGATAATTTAATCTTTTCCTTAGTCTTTCATTGTGCAATCTGACTATATATTTACCTCATTCTATTTTCACATGCTCTCTGTGACTCAGGGAACTCCTTTGCAAGTGGCAGAGACATGTCGTAGACTTAAGAAATTGTCTTAATTCTCACATTCTCTTCTGAATGGTACTTCTTGTCTTCGCAAACCAAGGAACTTAAGAGAGTTATTTAAAGCTATAGCTATGTCTTCTCCAGAATTTTGTCTAAGAAATTCAGCAAAGTATTTAAGCAGGTAACAGCAAAAATAAGCATTCAAATTGTAAATGTGGAAAAAAATAGCATGTTCCCCTTCCTGAACTGAAATTAATGCCTTAATACTCTTTCCTAAAGATTGATCTTACATCAGCGTACATGAATCGCCCAGGTCCTGATAGCCCATGAAATTTGAGGGCAAGGAATGTTTTCTCTCACTGGAGATAGATCAGGAGAGGCACTATATAAACAAACTGGACACCACCAGGTCCATTGGCCCTGATGGGATGCACCCATAAGTGCTGAGAAAGCTGGCCTATATAACTACTCCCAGTAAACTGTGAGTGGTTATAACAATTAAGATAGTAAATGCTATTTCCATCATGAAGAATGACAAGAAGGATGATCTAGAAACCTAGAGGCAGGTCAGAGAAAATAAAGGAGCACATAATCCTGGATTCGATTTCCTAACACATGAAGGATTAGAAGATGACTGGGAGTAGACACAGATTTACATCTGTGGGGGGAAGTCAAGACGCACCATATGATAGCCTTCTACAAGAAACCAGCTGATTCAGTAGATAAAGGGAGAACAAAAGATGCTGTTAGGTCAAATTTAGTAAGGTTTTACACACTGTCTCTCATTTACAACCTGATGAAAAACATCCCAGATAATTGATCGGTGAGGTGCACTGAGAACAGGTTCAGCCGCTCGGCACCACCAGGTCCAGCTGGAGGCCACTAGGCAGTGTAGTACCCCAGGTGTGGACACTGGTGCGAATGGTATTCAGTATCTTCCTAAATGACCTGGATGATACACCAGAGTGCACTCTCAGTAGCTTTGCAGGTGATTAGAAGTGGTTGACAAGCCAGATGGACTTGCTGCCATCCAGAGAATCTTAGGATAGAAAAATGGGCAACAGGAACTTCTAGAAGCCAAACAAAAGGTAAGCGGCAAGATTTTCTCCTGTTAAGGAATAAGCCCATGCAACAGCACAGTCTGGTGGTGGTCAGCTAGAGAGCAATATGTCAGAAAATCCCTCAGGGATCCTGGTGGATCCACTGTGTTGGCCATACACCAGTCTTGCGGCCTTGTGGCAAACAGTCTCCTGGGATGCATCAGACAGAATTTTTAACCTAGAGAAGGCTCAGAAGGATATCACCAGTGTATTTTGATATCATATGAGGGGAGGAGTGTGAAAATAAGACAAGGACAGGTTTTGGTCCATAGCGCCCAGCTTCAGAACAGCAGGGATTGGGCATAAATGGAAAGACTGGAAATTTCAGTTAAACATAAGGGGAAAAAAGTCAAACCCAAACACATCCACAGTGAATGTGACCAAACACTGGGACAGATTGCCTAGAGAAGTGTTGGAGTCCCCCTCCTTGGAGATACTGATGCCAGTGTGGTTATGGCCCTGAGCAACCTTCTACAGTTTGTATATCCCATTTCTAAAGACAAGTACCTATGGCATACATTTAAGAAGCTGAGAAAAGCCCAAGATTTTCTTTATGCTTTTGAAACTGGGAAATTTGACTGCCTGTCACCTGAATCAACATTACAAATACTGAAGTCACTTTCAATGACTTCTGTGCTTCAGTACAGAAAATGAGGATAAACCCCTTGGCACTAACTTAGCACAGAAGAAGACTGGGATCTTCCTTCAAGAAACAATTTGGTTTTTTTAATAAATACTCTATAATCTAAAAGTTGGAGTGTTTTGACTCCCTGAGATTCTTAGGCTCAAGGCTGTGATGCTTTTTGTTGCGCTTAGTGCCCATTTTTCCAGTAGGAATTTCTGTCCACACATTCAGTTGATTTCAGGTCTTGCTGATATCAATATGGTACTCATACAGAGTAAAAAAGCAGATACAATCATACTTCACTTCAGAAAATCTTCTTTTAACTGCACTAGCAGTTTGCCTTTTAAAGCAGGAGAAGTCACTGAGAACACGTAATTTTTATGGCTCCTGTCCCAACTTCAGTAACATTCATACCAAACCCCTTTTTTTTCAGGAGGGAAAAATGAAGGAGTAAGCAAGGTAAGGGAGGAGTAAGAGGGGACAGGAGATAATTTAAGATTATACGCCAATTTTAATTTAAAGGAAAGAAGCAAAATGTGGCACCATTTCAAAAAAGCGTTACTTTTAAAGGGCACCAAGGAGTTTAGCGCCTGTGCCTGAAGAGGTTAAATTCAGTTAATTTTGCCAGTTGCCTGATCTGTGCGTCAAGATTTCATTTTCAGTCTTGTTTGATGAATTTATTTCCAGTGGACAAACTTGTGAAGCACACAAATAAAAAGAAAATCTTGAGATATTTTCCCTCCCTCTCAACAGATATTTTTATTTAAAATACTGTCATGGAGTAGTTAAGAGTGCTTAAATCCTGAAGTTAATAAGTAATAATAACAAATTTCTTCAATTTTAATTACATCAGTGAGCAGATCCTTATAATGAACAAAAAATAAAATGCACCTCCTACTCAAAATATATTCTGAAGTAAGAATCAATGTACAGAAATAAGGTGCTAGTATGACTTTGCTCAGTTTACTATGAAGTAAACTGTCAAAAAAGTGATGTAAAATTAGTGCAAGAGAAGCCAAGGTCAGGTCTTGTCCAGTAGTGAGAGAAGCTAAGTGACTAGCAGAAATGGGGACTTTCCCTGTTTATGTGTATTGCTATTCCTTTCACATTACTACTAACAAACTCTGGAAAATGTATCTTAAAAATGGAAACTGGATTTTCATAAGCGGAATAATTTTGAAAAATGGAGCAAGATTAAAAGGAATTTCCAGGTTTTTTGCAGATAATTTCTGCCAGCCAGGACAGTTTCTGTAAATGATCTGTCCAAGATCTGCATAAAATATTGGAGGAAGATTTTTCAGCAGAGAAATTATATCATCAGGTAAAGTTATTGAGATAATTCTAATTCTTAAATTTCATGTGCAGTCAACATTTTTTGGTTTTTTGGAACAAAGAGACTTCTTATATGAAGTTTACTAGTGAAAATAAATGTTTCCCATCCCAAGACCAGTATTTGAAGAACTGTACTGATTTCTCTCAAAAATTGTTGCTTTCTCTTAGACCTGAACCATTGTATATGCTATACTACTATAGCATCACAGTGAAATGGTTACTTTTTTCATTTATGTATAACAGGAGTAATAGTAATTTTTCTGATATTACACAGAAATATTTTTAGATACAGGCAAGAAATGCTATGTTTGGACAAGAAAGTTAAATTTCTCTCTCTCCAGAGCATAAATAAATGTCTCTGTATTGTATATCACTGTGGTCCTGCAAACTTGTTAAATATTTCAGAAAACTTTAATGTAAATTCTGTGCTATGTATGAGTCAAATGGTTGCACAAAGGCCTTTCTTTTAGGAGGAAGTTTTCTCTGCATTGCATGGAACTGCATTTGTTTATTGCAAAGAGCATAATTTATCATCACATTGATTTTTTGGCCTTCCATTTTATATTCAATAATGAATAATTAAAATAGATTTTTATTTATAGTTAAACATAATACCCATTTGTATTTATGTGTATTTAGGGACTGCTTTTTGCACATTTCTCTGGGAGTTTATCAGTCACTATCTACCCACAGGAAGAAAAATTGAAGTTTTATCTTAATGGAAGATGGTCTCTGAAGAACTTTTAAACAGACTTTACAAAAATGAAAAAAGGAAAGCCCATAAACACTATTATCCTGAGACTATTAGTATCTTAACATTATTCTAGGGAATAATGTCATCTAGGGATGTTGTAATTTAAAGACAGATAAAATATCTGTTTCTAAATAGTAGAAGAATACTGAAAGGCAAATTGGCTTGATTAGGCCTATAAATTATGAAAGACTTTTTAAACACTAAAGGAAGAGGTTAATTCAATAAACTATCTCTAGGATAATGGGATGTGCAAAATAAAAATAGCAATTTCATCATCTTATTTAGTTTTTATGAGATATTCTGCTGCTCATAATCACAAGAAAGGTGTATTTGCATACTGATGATCAAATTTCTCCAAGTGAGAAATGTGGGAGAAAACAGCATTCTGAATATTTCATAATTCTCTCTGTATTCACGTGTCATTAATGTTTCCTAACAGCTATGCATTTGATAAACCAATTGAGTTTAAATTTCTTCCTTTGACTTTCTTATTGGAACATCTGGGGAGATGTATAGCACAGATGTTGGGCAGAATCCAGATAGTACATCAGCAATGCTGTGTGCTTTTCTGCGTTTGCCCAAAGGCTTTCAGTGAATTACTAACCTCTGATCACCAGAAAGTCAGAATGAGCAACATTTTATTTCCTTGGCAGTTGCAAAGTTAACTGAGAGATAGGTTAAAAGGCATCAAAATATTTTCTTTCCAGTAGCTTTGTCTATAGAGAGCTATGTTACATGTACACTTACTCTGTGAACTACTGAACTCTGCTCCTGCTGAACTGTGAATATAGAAAGCAAGTAGTGTTTGTTAAGTAGGCAAAATTCTAATTAAAATTCTTCTGTTATTTAGGGAAAGTGGTTCAATTTCAAGGGCCGTGTGCTGTCAATTATTATGCAAGGTTCTGCATGACCATATAATTTTATTTGAAAATATTTATTTCCTGATAATGACTCAATGGCAAGACAAGAAGTAAAGCAAATTTTTAAAATAATCTTGATAAATTTTTCCAATTCAGCATTCTGTCTGAATTCAGAAATTAACAACATTGAGTAGTGATATGACTCAACACTGTGGAAAAGCTCGGATTATAAATAAATAGATGCATCTCAAAAACCATACTTTTGTTTGTTTTCATTATGCTGTTTATTTATAAACATGCCTGCAGAGCCATCTGTCTCTGTCAACTGCTCACAATGAGGTCTTCTTCTCAAAACCCCTGCATTTGTTAATGCCACAAATGTCTGTATTAAATCAGATTGTATGAGGGATTTCGGTTTTCCTTTTGAAGCTTTTGGAAGTTAGTTCTAAGGTCTTTTTAAAGGAGAACAGAATGTTCTCATTAGAAAATGCAAATCATAATTCAAAATAAGATTTGGGGCTGCTTTGTTTTGTTTTATTAGGTTTCAGATGTTAACTTGAGTATGCAGTCTTTTTATGTGTTTTGATTCAAATAATTGTAATGTCCAATCAGATACTGTCTTTCTGGGTTTTTTAAACTAATCCTGAATATTACTGTTGTACAATTTGCCCAAATGCTTCATAAAAGTTTTCTTCACTGACATTTCTATAGTATTGGCTGACAAAGGATTTGATACTTTGCAGTGCCCTGATCAAGAAAGAGTTCTGTGGTACTCTGTAAAGTGCTGTTGGCTTTACATTAAGGTGAATACTGAGACAAAGTGAAATGAGTGATTTACCAAAGGTTGCATGCAGATGAAGAGGGAAGAGAATTCCAAAGTGAGGCTTCTCAGCTCTGTCCTTTCAGAAAATATACACCCATGCTACTCCTATAAATAATCTATGCCTAATGTACTGATATGGAATCCTCTGTTCTTCCACCTAGCTGAAGGAGAAAAGATGTGAATCTACCTGAAAACAGAGGCTGGTGGTGTCAAGAATTTGAAAAATGTAATTATTTTTCAATTAGGGTGGTGAGAAATGATCAGTTCTTTTCCAAGTAAGACTATATAAAATATAGGAAGGATATCCTCCTGTTTATGCCATCTTCTTAAACCAGAGGGTTTTTTTTAAATATTTTTATGTTATTCTTCAAAGTTGAATGTGCATTTGGTTATCAACAGTCTTCCCCACCGTAATGTTCATACATTTGTTTCTTTGCTCTTTGTCATCTTAAGAAACTAAAAGGCTTTTAGAACAACTTTTAGATGTTAACAGCCTCAAAGGTTATGGCAATTTACCACAGAATAGTATAAATAAGTGTCCTTTTGAAAACTTGGGAGTCAAGAACAGCTAAGTGACAATATAATACAAGTTTGTGATCTATTCCTTCCATGAAGCAGTCAATGCTGAATTTTGTGTAAATAAAATAGTATAAATATGGCTTCATATCTCAAACTGGTGTGGCAATAAGAGATCTAACACCATGTACAAAAACTCTACAAGCCTTTGCATCCTTTTTATTTAGGAATTTAATTTTGGAGTAAGCTATTCTCAAAACCCCTGTAAATTGCAATTCAGCCTAAATTAGCATATTTAATTAGAATGGTAATTTGTGTCTGAGACTTAGAAACCTAAACTGAGGCTCAAGTACTCGAATCTTAAGCCTTACAATAATGGGCTCTTACTCAGCTAGGTGTTTTGTAAAATGGGACTGACACCCATATCAAGTAAGAAATCAAGAAAAAATTGTACAATTTATACATCAAGACATCTCAGTAAGCGGGCAGCTAGGAGTTACTGTGGAGTTAATGATTAAAAGGAAACAATTGCACACTAATGCAACTGGAGTTTTTGAAATTTTTTTTGTTTGTTCTAAGCCTAAAGCAGTAATCTCTGGCTAGACACCTATGTTATGTTTGTTATGTGAGGGTATTATTGCATGAGAAGTAATTGCTTGCTCATGCTGTGAGGCACTTTTTGGTGAAGTACCCCCTACTATTACAGAAGAGTTGAGATGAATAGAGTATATGTTTAATTTTATGCTTATTCATAATGGCATAGCCTGTGCATTTTATTCATGATACTCATTTTGCCATTAAATTTTATGGCACCCTTAAATTTCCTAACCCCATATTTTTATAGCCAAGTTCAACACAACCATACAGTATAATGTGCTAAAAATGTTTCACAACATCAGTGAAGGAAGGAATCCAAGATGTCTTAACTCAGTTTTTCCTTTTGTGTATTTTTCTCTTATATTGTAAGTTATAGGGTAAGACCAATGGCCTGACCATTTGTCTTGATTTTGCTCACCTTCTTTCCCTTATTTTGTGTTTTACCATTCCCTGGGTAACTGAGAAAAGGGTGAGCTGTAATACTGAAAGCATGAAGGAGAAGAGAGAATGGGAAATTCTTGCTCCTGTAGGTATGTAGTAAATTTAGGGCTACTGTTATTATGAAAATTTAGAAGGGAAATATGATCTGGACAAACTCTTTGGAAAATAGCGCTGTATCTTTGAGTAAAGTCTCTTCCTCCTGAACCTCCAAAGTTTTGCTTTCTCTCCTTTTACAATTGTTCTTAATTTCTAACCCCTGGCCCCTTCCTGAGAAATCCCCAGAGCAGCCCAATATGCTTCCCTCACACTTCTGCTGTTCTAAACCACTTACTGGCCATCATAGAGTATTTGAATGCCTGACAGAGTTACAGGCTTCATTAATTATTGCCATCATCAAAATAGTTTCCTTTCCACACTTCGTCTGTTCAGTGTTTCCTCATCTTGTAGAGGCTACACTCAGGGGAAAGACTTGCTTTCCAACAGCTCCTCAGCTGTTTTGGATGGCTGAGCAGGCCTCAAGAACTTTGCAATAAATTTTTACAAAGTCAAGTAGCATCAAATACACAGTAAATTAAAAAGGAAACTTTGCTAAACAGTTTATGTCTGTCATTTTCTGTAATTATTTCCATCTTTTCATCTTAAATTTGCATGATTATCAGTAATTGTACTCCAGAACACTGCAATTTCTATGATAAATGTACATCTTTCTTGCCTCCAAATTCACTAAGGTCTTTCACTTCTTCATCATAAAAATCATAAGCTTTCACTTATTACCTACAAATTGGAGCTATCTGCCACTTTGCAAACAAAATATGATCTTGTTTTTTCTTAAATATTATGATTTTTTTCTCTATTGAGTCAATGTCACTATGCTGAATATATGGCATGGGACTGCTTTTTCTGAGGTCAGCCCTGAAGGAAAAATGGTTGACTAGAAGGAAATAGGAGATTTCTAGCATTTTCTGCCAGTGGAGAAAGCAATATAAACACATATAAGCACGGTAGAAAGTGGGAGGTTTAAGAAAATTTATTTCCTCATATGCTCCCTCCTTGCTTTTCATCTAGTTGCCATATGGGAAGGACAGGTATAAAACCAGATGACACATGTCATACAGAGAGCTATTAATATTTAAATCTGAATAGATTCTGAGCTTGAATTATCATGAAGAGCACAAACATAGATTAAGGATGAGAAATTAGACTAAAATGTCCTTGTTCAATAGGCATGGTTTGAAGATTCTTTATAAGACTCCAGTTTGACCCTTCTTAGCATTTTTAACCCCTGGTTAGAGTTTGGCTTCAAGAGAGAATTTGAGAATGGAGTGTTCATTCTCAGCTGACAACAACAATACAGGGCTGTCAGGGTAGTGGTGGTATTGGGTGAAAAAATGAAAAATGGCACAGTAAAGGCAATTTCATGCTCAAACTGTCAATTATGTTTTACTCTCCATTGCCAGGTTTATTACACAGTTTAATTTGGTTTCTGGAACTCAGGAGGGCTTTGTAACTGTGAAACTGGAAAAGTATCCTTTTTATCCATTTAATATGGGCGCTGGAAGACCTAAAAATCTTCTAATGCAAGCATGACTATAATCAGCTTTAGATGTGAAGCAATAAAAGTTGTGTGTTTGACGTCAACACAGATGTCTTCTAACATAAGTGAAATAATAGGACAGTAACTGTAGGGTAGTTGTGGACTGATGTCTGATATCCAGCCCTGGCAGCAAATTAGTGAGACATCTCAGCCATAGCAATGGAAACATAGTGCTACTGACATCTTTTCTCTCTTTATTGTGTTTTAAGAAACATGGAGATGTGTACATTTGCAAGTATTTAACACTGATACCAGGGAGGGAAATAGGGAAATATACTTTAGAGAGTACTTCAAGACTAATATTAATGTAATTGTTTTGACTATCTGCTTCATGCCTGCAAAGAAAGTCTCTGAAAAATACTGTAGGCTTTTTTGACTATTAGAATTATGATTCTTGATGGTATTGGCAGCTAAAAGAAAGTTTTTTCATTTATCTTAGAACAAGATATTTTGTCACTAGCCTTGAAGTAACCATGGGACATGCTTTCAGCTGTATTTCTCTGTAGTTCGTATTTCATACACCCCATACCCCTTCAGCTGTTAGAATTGGATCTTTACACAGGGTTACATAGGAAACAATTTTGCCAGTGCTATAGTGGGACAAAAACTATAGTTAAATTACAGTAGCAGCTCTGTGTGTTCTTAAATTGCAGCTATTAATAGGGGTAGTTAATAAGAATTGGACTATCTATGTATCTCATAGTAAAAGTCGATAGGCTACCAAAATGTATCAAGTGCTAATACCCTTTCTATGTACATAATCTAGAAAATAACAAGCAGGAGGAGCACAATGTATCTATTCTTGTATGAGGTTCATGCAATGCTACAGGCTTGTTGGCAGAGTGCCTGGAAACAGCCTGATGGGAAAGGGCCTGGGGCTGATGGCTAGCGCAGCTGAACATGTGCCCAGCTGGCCAAGAAGGCCAATGGCATCCTGGCCTGTGCCAGCAACAGTGTGGCCAGCAGGGCCAGATAAGGGATTGTCCCCCTGTACTCTGCACTGGTGAGGTCACACCTCCAGTGCTGGGTCCAGTGCTGGGCCTCTCACTGCATTGAGTTGCTGAAGCGTGTCCAGAAAAGGGCAGTGGGGCTGGGGAAGGGTCTGGAGCACAAGACATTATCAGTCTCTAAAACTACCTGACAGGAGGTTGTAGTGAAGTGGAGGTCAGTCTCTTCTCCCATTTAACAAGAGACAGGACAAGAGAAAATGGCTTCAAGAAGTGCCAGGGAGGTTTAGACTGGATATTAGGAAAAATTTCTTCACTGAGAGGGTTGTGAAGCATTGGAACAGGCTGCCCAAGAAAGTTGTTGAGTCACTGTACTGAAGATATTTGGAAGTCATGTAGATGGCATGGCTGGGACATGGTTTAGTGGTGGATTTGGCAGTGCTACATTAATGGTTGGACTCAATCATCTTAAGGGTCTTCTCCAGCCTAAATGAGTCAATGATTACTATGAGGAAGGTCTAAGAGAGCCAAGACTGTTCAGCCTGGAGGAAAATGGGCTCAGGGGGATTTTATCAGTATATATAAATACCTGAAGAGAGAATACCAAGAGTTTGACAGAGCCACACTCTTTCCAGTGGTGCCAACTGACAGGACCAGAGGCAGTGACACAAGCTGAAATAAAGGAGTCTCTGTCTGAGCACCAGGAAATACTTTTTCATCATGAGAATGACTGAGCACTGGCAGAGGTTGCTTAGGGAGGGCATGGCATCTCCATCCTCGGGGGAACCAGCTCTAGGTGACCCTATTTGAACAGGAACATTGGAGAAGATGACTTCCAGAGGTCTCTTGCAACAGTAATCATGCTGTGGAATTGTTCATTATCAATTACAGATTTAATGGGAAATAGAATTAAAATCTTATTACAGGCACATCACTACAGGGCCTTGCAACAAAAATAGATGGAGGAATAAGGAAATGCAAAGGCAAAATTAACCACAGAGCCTCTGTATCTGTCCTGCTTAACATGTTTGTGACTAAGACAGCTTCCTTTAAATGACATTTCATTTCAGTAGCTGTATAAAATATGCTGCTAAATAGTCATAAACCATATGGCTTTGTACTAAAGCAGCTGAGTGTCAGTAGCCCAAGTATCAACCCGAGCCTTCAGCTCTTCACCAGTTGAACTAAAATTAAAATAATATTAAATATTTCATATCTTATAACACTTTTATTATAGTTGCCTGGACAGAAGGAGAGTGTATGGTAGCATCAAATTGCAATAGTCTCGCCTCTAATTATATTTTTTATTAGAAATTGGCAAGCAGCCAAAAAAAATATTGATGTGAAGTCTGATTTGCCAGTATTGTGGAATTTATTCTGTGTTGGAATACAGCTGGGAGGTTTGAAAGTGTTAGGCAGCTGCTGTAAATTCAGGAGCTGAGGCAAGTAACCCAGAAGTTAATATATTATATCCTTACACAAACTATGCTATCTTCTGCATATGTATGCATGTTTGACCACTGTCTGTTCCTCACTGATTCAGACACACAATAATTTAATTTCATATAAAGTCAATAAAATGAATGCCTTAAGTAAAAAATTTCACCTTTGTTAGTTTTTAATGAGACTTTGCAGTGAGACCACTTAATACTCTAAAATAAAATCACCCAGTAAGAAAAAAAATGGTATTCCCAAATCCCATTATACACTACTTCATCAAAAGAAGTGCTTGACTTTTAATCTTAAAGCAAGATTTACCATGCCTTGTAGTCACTTGCAGCTTAAGTCTCTAGCAAATCACTGGAAGATATAGCTAACAAAGTACGGAATGTATCTCTGCCAATAGGCTCCTTTTTAGTAAAAGGAACAATTGATGTGGATTGATGGCAATCCACAGCTGATGTGGGTCATCTGATCTCAGTTGTGTTATGTGGGAGAATGACTTCTGAGGCAAAAAGTACAATCTCTGAAGTTGTAAAACTTGTATCCTGACTGGAGACAGTGCTTAACCTTCAGAAGTGTATAGGGTGGAATCTGCAAAAGTCACTCCATGAGACACAAGTTGCAAGAGCATTTATTTAAAAGGACCATAAAGAAAAGATTTTACACTGAAGAATCACAGAATCATCAAGGCTGGAACAGTCCTTTAAGATCATCAAGTCCAACCATCAACACAGCATCACCATAATTACCCTTAAATCATATCTTCATATGTCACATCTAGGCACTTCTTGAACACTTCAAGAGAGAGTGAGTGACCTCCCTGGGCAACTTATCCCAATGCCTAACCACTCTTTCTGTGAAAAAAATTCTAATATCTGATTTCACCCTCTTCCAGTGCAATTTAAGGCCATTTCCTCTCGTCTTTTCAGTTGAAACATGGCAGAAAATATTGACATCCTTTTGGGTAGTTCTAGAGAGTTGTAGAGAGTAATAGGGTCCCTCCTGAGCCTCCTCTTCGTTGATTCAAGCATTTGGTCCGGGGTGATGAGCTGCCTGTTTGGAGTGATCACAGAGTAAAATCACAGTGATTTTACTCTCAAAGAAACTTGCTCCACAAGTTGGCAAAGTTAGCAAATACAGAAATGCAGGAAAGTTGTAACTGCTGCTAGGGCATGAGATTTTCACTGTTTGCTTTCAGCTTTGTGCACAAGTGTAATGTCCAGTATTGAATTGCTCTGCCAACCCTAAAAATTTGGTCTGAGATTAAACTGCCCTTGACTAAATATGTCGATCAGTCCATAATAACAGCAGCTGTAGAAAAGAAATCTTAGTTTGCCGCTGAAAGGAACATTATAAGTCTGTTTATTTTTGTTGCACTTCTGGGATTGATTGACTGTTTTAAATTTGATTAAAGCTTTATATTTCAGAAATGTCACCAATAATTTTTCAGAAAAAACATCCAGCATCCAGAAACTAAATTTAGATAAAAGTATCTCCACAGGCTTCAATCTGACTGCTAAACCCATCAAAAAACCTAACAACCTAGCTTAGTCTTTTTCTGACTGATTTCAAAGCTTCAGGGAAGAGAAGCTTTTGGTTTTACCAGGATGACCAAGTAATAAAATTTAAGACTACTTTTATTTTGAGAAGTAATTTAATGCTATGGTAAGAGAGTTCTGTGGTTTTTTCTACATGTTTAATCAAGCTGTGCACTCTTGGAACAGTAAAGACCAACAGCATTCTGGTCAGCATAAAGTGGAATGTTGCCAGCAGGGCAATGGAGATGATACTTGTACTCTGCTCTGGTGAGACACATCAGTGTGCTGGATCTGTTTCTGGAGTCATCAGTGCAAAAAAGATATGTAACTACTTTGTTGGATCCAGTCCAAAAAAGGGCAGGAGGGTAGCACTTGGGCATAAACTGATAAACATGAAACTTCATCTGAACAGAGAAAAACATTTCTTTCCCATGAGGGCAGTTGAACACTGGCACAGTCTGCCTAGACAGGCTGTGAAGTCTCTATCCATGGAGAATATCAAACCCAACTAGTCATGATCCTGGTAAACCTGCTGTTGACCCTGCTTGCTCAGAGGTTGCAAGGCTCCACTAAATCATCTCAGGGAGTCACTCCCAACTTCAACCATTCTTTAATTTTGCTTCTGTTGGTACTCCCTTGTGATGAATAGACTATAAATGTTTTGTTATTTGGTTTAGCTTAATTAAGCAGACAAATTCTCAGATATCTATCTCCAAAGTGTTATCCAAGCCATCAACTCTCTTTTCATTAAACCAGTATGTGATGGCAGCTATACTTTTCACAGACTTTCACCTGGCACTACATGTAGCACCAGAGCATTTTCAGGAGTCTAGTAGAGTTTAAACATATTCCTAGTATCTGTCTGGACAGTCTGCACAGCAATGCTTCAAATTCTGTCTCATACAAATGTCAGCATATTTTGCTGTGGCAGAGGGATGTCACTTTTTCCATAGCTGTTCTGTAATATCAGGGGGATTTGGCTCTAACTGTAAACAAAATTAGGAACTGCAGAAGAGTGTCAAAGTAATGAAACATGAACCAAGTGTTTAGCATTTTTGAAAACATTTGTTCGGCTTGATCTTTGAACAAAGTATTTCGGAATTATTTCCCTTTTACCCAAGGTCGTTTGTGAATGGTAAAGGATGTTTCATAAGAAAGCACGAGAGCTTTCTATGTATCTAGCACAGCTAATTGTGTAGGAATATTTGTTTGTGTCATCTTTAGTTTCTTAAGGTAAGCATCTTATAGCTCAGCTTGGTAATTTCATGCACCACAGCCCAAAGCAAAAAGGATTAAGCTTAAATATTATGTAGATTTTATCATGAATCAGGAATGAGCCAAAATTTTCCATACATCTCTCACTTTAGCTACATCTTTTAATGTTTGTGCTACCTACATTCAAGTCCTGTAGCTAAGGTTATGGTGCTTATCACATAAGATAACACATAGCAAAGAACTGAATTACAGAGTCAATTGTTACTCGATAGGTGTAAGAGCACAGAAACTGTCCATGGTTCCCTGTTCTGTGGGATAGCCCATGTACAGGCAATTCAGTCACTCATGGGGGAATATAAATCTGTGTTTTGCATTTCTTCTCACATCAAATGGGGCAGGGTTTTTCTCTTTTCCAATTAACAACAATTTTAATTGCATTATTTTACGAACTTAGAAACATGAATATGTGTAGAGAAAATCAGTACTACTAATGAGTAAATGTATCCATGATTTTTAAATGTACAAATAGATTTGAATCTATCTGTAAACTGAATTTTCTTTTTTTACTACTAAGATAAAATTTGCATTGTACATTACAAAAATTGTTCAGTACTCATTCATTTTCATATCTAATTGCTATATTGACTTTAATGACATGAATATAACTTCTACTAATGCTTGTAGTCAAGTATTTTCATCTAGGATCTGATCATAATAAGAATCTTTTAAATTCTTTTTCCATTTTTTATTCAGTTTTGATTGTTTTGAAGTATTTCACGGGATTGCTTCTATCATTATATTTCTCACTGTGTCTGAGAATTGAAGAAAAACTCTAGAAATATGAAAGAGACCCCGATATTTTTAATAAATATGGTAATCCTTAATTGTCAAGATTTTCAAGATTTTCAAACAAGGAGTGAAATAAAAGCAAAGTTGAGCATGATCTTAAAAAATAAAAAAAAAAAGAAACAAAAACCCATGAAAAAACCTTAAAAACCTCTTGCTAAATCTACAGGAATTCCTACTCATACTGGAAGCTATTTGAGCAGGTTAATCAAGATGAGGAAATAGTAATATTAAAGGAATTTGAGCCTTCATGACATAGTGATAATCTCAGAGTTTAGTGATGAAGGTATCTCAATGGATAACTACTGACACAACGCACTGTAGAATGTTAAGGGTTGGAAGGGACTTTGAATCATCTAGATCCAATCCCACTCTTCCATGGGCAGGGAAACCTCCCACCAGAGTAGGTTGCTCAAGGCCTTACCCAGCCTGAACTTGAATGCTGCCAGGGATGGGTCATCCACAGTCTCCCTGGGCAAACTCTTCCAGCATCTCACGTTAAAGATTGTGAATGACTTAGGCACGGACTCAGACCAGCAGGGAATCTGAATTGTTTATTTAAAGAAACAATCTGATTTTCCCATATCTTCCCACAACTCCCTCTTTTTTATTTTATACAAATGAGAATCATGAAACAAAACACTTCCCATGAATGGAGACAGTGATTAAACAGATAAAACCTTGAGAAACAACTTAAAATTGTCTAAAACCTTTACTAACACCCAGAGTCTGCAGTTGCTGGGGAGTCCCATTTCACAGGGAACACTTGGAGAGCCTTTCCCAGGAAAGGAGGTCCAAGATTTTGTAAGATTAGATCAGCAAGTCAAAGTGACTTGATTACACTTTTAGCGCAGAAATACTAGGGTCTGATGGCATAGTCCCCAGTCCGCCAGGGCTCAGGCTTGGCCAAAGAGACAAGCCTTGATTGAGAGTTTCCCTAAATTACCTACCAAATTGTATAAAAACTTTATTAATATCAATTAGGAACATGACTTCATAAGAGTTTGTCTTCCCTACAAGTTGATTATGAAGCTGGAGTATCCAAGGCTGGTTGGGTTGCTCTTGCAGGTACCCATCGTGGACTGGAATCTATGGAAACACAAGCATATCTTCCCCCCCAGGTTGTCAATGGAAAGGGGCCTTCCCATTTTCCACTTTCAAGATTCCTAACAAGTACCTTAACTCTTTCTAAGTGAGCCTGTGATTCACTAAATTGTTGTTGGATGGGGGTTTGGTTTTTCTGAATGCGATTTTAAAAATTAAGAACATATAGGGCTTTCTGCAGTTTTTCATGGGGGCTATATGCCATTTCTGCACTCCCTCTTTTTTGGTTTAACAACATGAACTTGAGAGTGCTATGGGCCCATTCAACAATGGCTTGACCTTTAGGGGAATGTGGAATACCTGTGACATGGTGCACTCCCACGTGCAAATGAAAAAAGTTGGCCATCCATTTGGATGTATAGACCAGCCCATTATCAGTCTTTATGGATACAGGTACTCTGAGCCCTGCAAAAACTGACAAAAAACTACGCTGGTGATATTTTGCACATTCACATCTATGTGCAGAGGGAAAAAGGCATGTCAAAAATGTATAAATCGTAACATGAACGTATTTCAACTTACCAAGCCTAGGAATATGTGTAACATCAGTCTGCCAGATTTTTAGGGCTTAAAGTTCCCAGGAATTAACTCTGAGAGCAGGCAAGGGTGCTACGTGTTGACAATCGGCACAGGCTTGCACAATTTGCCGTGCTTGCTCATGTCTAAGCTAAACTGTTTTCAAAGAGCTGCTGCACAGCGGTGAAAAAACCCATGTGACAGACGTGCCTGAGAAAAAACACATCCAGCATAAAAACAGCCCCAGCTAACTTGATCATATTGAAATTTTTCAGAAGCCCTAACCACACCTGCTAATTCTAGCAGTTGAGAATAGCCATTAACTACTTTCATATCTGTCACAGACCTACCAGTTTTTCCAGAGCCATACATAAACACCATGCAGGCATTGGCAATTGGAATTGGGGAACAGTAAGAGCTTTCAAAAAAATTAAGATAAAAATTAACAGGAAAACCATTAACTTTTCTACAAGCCTGTCGAGCACTTAACACCTGTGTGATCTGTTCTAATGTTTCTGTTGCTCTGGGTGTCAGGGAGCAAGGGGAAGTAAGTTCAGGGTTCTCTTTCAATAGCTGGTAAAGGGGGTAGAGTCGTTCAATTGTAACATCCAATAAAAGGCATACCCAATTAATTGTACCCAAGAGCTTTTGCAAATCATTGAGCGTGGACACTTGAGATAATGGAAGGCGCAGAAAATGCAGATCAAGGGCCATTGTATTCACGAAGTAGTACAGTAAAAAAAAGCAATCTTTTAAATCAATAACTATGAGGGTCCAGAATTCCCATAGGCACAAAAATATTATTGACTTTTTTTAAAGATCTTGTAGCAATCACCATGTTCCACTCTTTTTCTGAATATTAAAAACAGGATAATTCCATGGGCTAATTGTGGGAACGATATGGCCAGATTGCAGCTCCTCTTGTACCAGCTGGTGTAACTGTTGCAGCTTTTCCTGAGAAAAGGGCCAATCTGTCATCTGAGGGCTGGGACATGCTGCTCAGCAGTGACCCCTGTGGTAAATTAGTTTTCAACATGACACCCCATCAGCTAAGGCAGTCTCATCCCCACAAAGTAACAGAGAATGGTAGTACATGAGGTTTCCCAGTGGCAGTGTGACCTTCAGAGCCCTCTATTGTGACAAAATTTATGCTGTGCTTCAGTACAGAGAGGTCTCCAACCCTTTAGCAACTTGAGTCAGGGGCCAATGGCTGGGCCATACTAGGTAAGCTGTAAAAGTATAATCAGCACCCCTATCAAGTATAGCAGCAATGTGTAGCTTCTCATTTTGATGCCAAAGAGCACATTTGAGAGTGGGTCTATGACTGGAAAGTGTGCCCAGAAGATCTGCGACTGCCCAGTGAAATCAAAGCCACTGTTACATCTAACTCGTGGAAAACTACCAAGGGCTCTGGAAATAAACAAGTTTGTGCCTCTTCAGAAATTTGACATGGGGGTACAGGGGGCCAAACCATTATCTGAATCTCCCCAGTAAATATGAGTCTAGGCAGAACAAAAAAACCCTGCTTTGTGGTCAAGGCTTGACCAATCACATGTGCACTGCAGCCCCAGCCCAGCAGTCCCCAGACATCTGAAGGCAAACAGTACACATCGCTGTCCTGAAGAGTCACAGGGATGACGGAGGCTTCCATGCCAGTGTAGCCTCTGGTCCAGCTGGCAAGGCTTTTGTGGGGATGAGTGCAGTGGGTCTTGTTTTGCTCCTACACAAGGCTCCCCCATGCTCTGCTGGCGGTTTCCTGTAGGGGCCCATAGATGTATCTGGGACCAGCCCTCCTTCTCTATTAAATCAGCCTTGTTTTACATGGGGCTGATCCTTCTGACAATGTGCACATGCACCTGAATCCCTGGAATCTCTTTTGTTGTGAGGGCATTGATGTCTCATGTGATCTGGCTTCCTGCATGAAAAAGGAATACTCAGTCTGGAATGAATGCTAATTGAGCGAGAACCTCCAACAGCGAAGTGACAAGCAGTGCTGATTCCCTGACAAGCCTTAAGCATTTCTACGACAGTGAGGGCTCGCAGGGGCTGTAAAACCTTTTGACGGATGGGGTTTGCGTTTTCCACTGCTAACTGCTTCAGTTAAATTTCTCATGTGGTAAGGTTGTCTATTTGCTTATCTAGGGTGGCTTTTAACTTATCTAAAACTTAAAAGGGCCATCAACTCCCCGTCATATATTAACAAATGAGGTCGTAGTGAGACCACCGTCCCGCGCTTTACGAAAAGCCTGCAGAGTGAGCTCTTTTGACTGCCAAAGAGCTTTTGCTGGCAGCCCAGACTGTACCACAGCCGCTGCATTTTGCCCTCCCCCCGCCAAGAGTTTCGGCACTGGTAGGTCACAAAGCGTGCCCCAAGGGTTGCCATAAATTGTCCATAGCTTAAACAGTGCACATCTCTCTCCACTCCAACATCCCAACAGTGAAGTGTATACTCATCAGCATAATGCGTGCTATTTTCTTAAAGTCTTGCAGTGCCAAGTTTTATGAGTTCACCAGAGTTTCCAAAAGGTTATAGTGAAAAAGGTGCTCATGCCATTGTCTGTGGCTGAGCGATGCAGCTCTTTTATGATGCCACAGGGCAAGATTTCTCATCTAGATGGTTGGTGGGGGTGGTAGATACCTGGAAAAGCATGTAATAAATCCACATCTCCTTCCACAGCAGCCCATTTTCTCACCACTGCCCACCAGTCAGGGGAGAAAATACTGGGCTCCCTTCCCCATGCAAATAGATTGGGGAGCCAGGGGCCACCCTCCAGTTCTCCTCCCACAGCCCCAAGACACATATGCTCATAGTCTTGTGTCTTGTGCAGTGGTGGTGCAGCAGGAGCAGGCAGGGCAGGAGCGGGCGTGTGAAGAGCCGATGCGGGATGACAGGTTATCAAAGAATTCCTTTGGAAGAAGTCCTGAGGAAGCACAACATGATCTGAAGATCATGCTGCTAAATAGGAAACCAAATGTTAAGTCAAAGACAGAAATGAATATGTTAATATTATATTATACTTTGAATTTTGGTAGTTAGTTGTGGGGTGAGGGTCCATAGTGACGTAGATTTCCCAGACAAGTGGAAAGGAGCCCCTTTATTGCAAATCTCAGCCTTTTTAAGCAATTAGTTATCAGCTACATAGTTTTAAAGCACAACAAATATAATTCAACCAACCACCATACACCACAATGTGAACACATGATGGCTATATAACATGTTTTTCTGCCCCTAATTCAGCTGAGTGTCTTCCCCATAGTCCTTTTCCACTTATCTGAAGTAACAGGCCCAAGCCATCATTTTACAAGGCCTCTTTTTTATAAAGCTTTACTTATCAGTAACAGTTAGAAAACTTCATTGTTTCCAGTATTTCATCTTAACACTGGAAGGGTTAATCTGAAACTGAAATTATAAATTTGTTTTATTAAAAAATGAGTAACAGTCATGAATAACCTCCTGATTGTTTTCCCCAAATTTAAAAATTATCTTGGTTGATGAAGACAAGCATACAAGCAAGATGATTTTGTTTAGTTGGGGAGTAAATCATAAAGTGGTGTAAGATAGGAATAAGCAGAGGGACAAAACTAATATTCAAATTAGAGGATACAAAACAAAGACTGTAGTTTGAAGTTCCTCAAATAGTCTTTCAGTTTGGCATACTGAGCAAGCAACATGTTGAAACTACAAACTGCTCTAGAGGGCTTAGGGCCATCTTAATATCCAGCATGAATGCATCTTTCCGAGTCTTATTCGACTCCAATTCTCTTTTGTTACATTTAAGAACCATTCTTCTCTCACTATTCTTAATTTGCTCTGTCCCCCACCCAATTACATTTCTTGAAATGATAATTCCTTTTCCTAGATGCTTGCCCAAGAAGTGATAAATGAAGTGAACATGAACTGAGGGTTGTAGCTCAACAGGAGCCAGTTTGGCTTCAAGTCAACCTCCCTTGGCAAACCAGAGAAATATATAATGCTGACTGATTACTCCCAGGGAATATTTTTGCCATTTTCAGGGCATATATTTGAAATTCAGCTGTTCATTTTCCCCTAAGGTTTTCTCTCTTAACATTACAAAAGGGAGGGGGAAAAGAGCTACAGATGAAAGCTTGGACTGTAGATGTGCAGCAGTAGGAAAATACTATCCAGGCTGTGGATAAAGATGAGCCTAGATTTTATTTTTTGTGGAATAATAGGATGTGATGAATGTTATATGGCAACTCGGCTCAAAGTATTTATGCTTTCTATGTACCAGTTGCTTTGTTCTTTGGGAAGATGCTAACATTTACTAAACAACCAATGAGAAGATGCTTCAGGTGTTGACAAGACTAGTGCTCATCAGGATTACTGTTCTCTCAGCCAGGAAGAGTGAATTCTGATTTTGAAAATCCTTGCATATAAATTCTGTTACTTAACACAATACAGCAATTATATTTCTATGATATTTTATATAATCCTATATATTAATATAATTCTGTGTATAAAACTCACTAAGATACATTGATATGAGATAATATAATTAATAATACAATAAAAGATAATATGATAACTAATAATTAGTATATTTCTATCTAAAAGGCCAGAGTCTGCCACAGTGCAAGCACATCTCAAGCAAGAGTGGTGCCACTAGCCATACAAGACTTTAGCCCTTGAACTTGACATAATGATGATGAGATCAGGTCTTTGGATCAGGTATTTAGATCTCAACATCATTGTGATCATTGTGATCACAATGATCACAGTGATATTTAGATCTCAACATCATTGTGACCTTGCAGAGTTCAGGTGTAGCCAGTCCCTGTGCAACTTTGAAGTGTTGTTAATCAGCATTTGTGCTGGTCCCACAATTAGAAGTTAGAAAACACAGAGCACGATGGTAAGCAGAATTGGTCTGTGTGTCTTCATGAAATTGAGAAACACCTGCGCCTAGCTGCTTCCAAATACGGGTGAACATTAATGAAATTATGCAGAGAAAGATTAATGCATAACTCTAGAAGTGTTGTTGCCTTTGTATTCTTTTCCACAAAATCTTACTTATCTGTTTTGTCACTAGAGGACTTGATGAAATCTTTCAAGATCTGGATATTTTCCTTAAGAAAAATTGTGTTTTCTTATAGACTTTCTTTTTCTTTTACACAGTTCTATGAAAAAATGCTTTAGAAAAATAAATACTACAAAACTGAGAATTAAGTTGATAAATCAGTTTTTTAAAAATGAGCAAAAATATAGAAATATTTACAAATATTGTTGACTTATGTGAGAAGAAAGAAGCAAAGAATACAGGAGTACTCTAGAATGCCCTTTCTTTAAAATGAAGGTCACTTTTTTGCCATTGTCCTGTGCAATAGGAATCTTATGCAGGAGCCAAGTTGCAATCATTAGTCTGTCCTGAGGTTAATAACATACTTCGAAAGTCTTCCACAGTTCTTGTCAATATGGAAGGGTTGACAAGAGTTAATCATTCAGGTATTTTGTAAGTTCTATCAAAAAGCCCATAGGACTGACTAGCAAATTAATCGTCATTTGAAAATTTCTTATGCTACGACCTATGTCTAAAAGCCAGGAAAAAAAGGCAAACCAAATATTATTTTCTTTCTTTTTTCATTTTTCTCTCTTATTTAGTCATAATAACTGAATTAATGAGATACTTGACAAATCAATGCTTTCTGACATTCTAAATAAAGATATTTTGGCCATTTGATTCACTGTAGTCTGTTAAGGGCTTTAATTTGAGGGGGAAAAAAGAAAAAATATGCATTAAAATCTAGAAAAAATACTTTGTACTTCTGACTGTGAATTGCAGTTTAAATAAGAAAATAATTTTTTATTTTTATTGAAAACATACTTTTAGGAGAATGTGTGCTTGAAATTGTACCATGGTAATCTGTTGTCACAGAATGTTTTGAGTATTTTATATGCACCTTTCTTTAATGTCTTTGGGGAGTTTTCCGTATGTTTTTTGCTTTCTGTGTGTTTCTTTGACAACAGACATTTCAGGAATTCCATTTCCACTTTGTTTTGTTTTGTTTTATTTTGATTTGTTTTATTTTACTTTGTTTTGCTTTGCTTTGTTTTGTTTTGTTTGTTTGCCAAGACTACTCCATGTGGTTTTATTTAGCAGTCATATTACCCATCCATATAACTGAACATGGCGTCTTCTCTCTGCTGATGGGCATGTGAGCTTCAGACTGTCAATTAATTTTCCTTATTGAAAGGGAAAACTGTTTGCTGCATTAAAAATTTAATTCCTAACCCTATTGCTGAAGTAACAGTACTGTTCTCTTTCTGGTGGGTCCTGGGTAAAAGGCTTTCTCTGCTTCCACCCTTCTCTTAATGGGCAAAAAGGTTTGGTGGAGAGCAGCTTATGCCATCTGTATTCACATTATGTTCAGCTACCTAATTAAGTCATCTTGCAGGCAAAACCCAGAGCTGCTGGTGACAGAATGACTTTCTGTGTGAAAAAGATGTGCATTATCACTGTATCATGTGACTGTAGCAAGTGAGAGATTTATCTGTCTTCAGTGGAGTAATGATTCAATCAGCTTTAATTCCCACCCCGTTTCTTCTTTTTTTTGTATAGAGAAATTATGCATTTCATAATGCTTTGGAAAAAGAGTCACAAGGTGTGCTGACAGCCTCCTAAATGTGTGCATTGTTGGACTTCACAGTCCTGCTGTAAAGAGAACCCTGAACAGTTCTTAGTGCTTTGAGCATAGCTCTTAAAAGAAAATACTTCTATTCAGCTGTGGATGGACTTCCCTGGGAACTTCTACAGGGTTCCACTGGCATTCCTGTCACATGATGTTACCTGCAGACATTTTCATCTTGGGGTTAACATTAATTGTAAAATTGAGGAAGTTTATAGAACATAGAGGAACACTTCCTATGTTCTCACTGAGCAATAGACTCAGGAGCAAAACTCTGGCCTGCTGGAAGTTCCTGGGAAAATTCTTAGTTCATTGCATTGTCAATGTATAGATTTTATCCACTGAGAGCTGTGGTAGCTTTGCATGACTGGGTTGATTTTTGCCTTCCCAACTTAGCAGAAAGCTCAGGTAACATTATAAAGTATTTTCCTTCTGTAGATCACAAAGCACTTTCCCCTATGAGTAATTATTTAGGCATCAACCAGTAAAATGATTACTCCATGTTCACAAATCAGGCAACCCAAAAAATAAAGAAAATGTATTTGATTAACATTGCTCTATTCAAAAAACCAAACCAAACCAAATGGCATCAAAATACCCCATTCCAAGAAACTCAAACTTCCTGACTGAACCTCTGTTTCTGCTGACTCATACCATCAGTTCTTATGCTTTATAGTTGCCAAATTTTCTTCATTCTTCACTCTTATTAAGTAGGCTTGAGAGGATGGAGGGACAAAATGAAAAGACATATTAAAAAAACCATGAAATTAAGGACCTAGATCAGCATTGGAATTCTTAATTGTAATATATTTACAGGCTACCCAGAGAAGTGGTCACAGCAGCAGCCTGACAGAGTTGAAGAAGCATTTGAACAATACTCTCAGGCACATGGTGTGACCCCTGGGAATGGTTCTGTGAAGGGCTAGAAGCTGGACTTGATGACCATTGTGAGTGCCTTCCAACTCAACATATTCTGTGATTCTGTGATATCTGGCATGACTGTAATGCTCTGGATATTGTTATAGAGTTCACAAGTTACTTCTGACTAAAAACAGTTTTGCTGCAGAAAACATAGTCATTGATATATCACTATTTGTACTCATCTCATATACTCCTTGGACTTCAAGACAGATGCGTTATAGAAATAAGGTGCTCAATGACACTGTTTTTGGAATCAGTACCTGAAGTGACTTAACAACAAGGTTTGCCAGTATCTTCTTTAAGGGTTACCAAGGGGATGGTAGGTGGACAGAAGGTAAGCAAACTTCCCAGCTTTCACTGTCATCAGGATGATTCTCTACTTTCCTATATAAAAGAATCCTGTCTTTTTCCTTCTGTGTTTGCAATTTTCAGTTGATGGTATTTGTAATTTTTAGTTGTTTTTGCTGCTGAATAGGCTTGAGGGGAAAGCCCAGGAAGTCAGCATAGAAGTTCATATAAATATGTAATTATGAATTGTCTCTATAAATTCCACAGTAAACCCTGCAAACATATATATTATTCAAGGTGTTAACAGGTTACACTGAAGTTGCATGTATGGTTTCTGAAATGATTTTTTAAATTGTGTTCTGCATTTTGTCTCCTTTAATTCCTTTAATTCACAAGAAGAACATCTTCATCAAATCTGCAGTCTGTCGAAATGTTCTGGTTTGTATTTTAAAAATCATAATCTTTCTTTTCCTTATTTTGGTTTTGTTTTGCAGTTTTAGGTTTTCACCAGCCAGGTCCTGGTTCACTTACAGGCTATTTCCAGGTGATAACTTGCTGTCATTACCAATTCTCAGTGTGTCTCAGAGTGTGAGTGCTTGTTAAAATCAGACACCTGTGTACTGCTCTCTGCAAAGTAAACTTTGCATTCAGATTTAGTCTTTTCTACACTAAGAAGTATCAGCCATCTTCTTGTTTTCTTTAAAAATAAGAACTAGATTATGAAGATGGATAGTGTTTGAAGTTCCATATTTCATCTTCACAATTGGGAAAAAAAAGATGTGTTAGGACGAAAGGTTAACAGAGCTGCTTCTGACTTAGTATCCCTGCTATTCCTATCCCTAACGTGGACAAAGAATGCCATGAAATGCGCCAGAGTTTATACAATTTAAGGTCCAGTTTTAGAGTTTGATTTAAGTGCTATGCTGAGGCAATCTGCGAGTGGGGGCTTTGTGCCCTTGCCAAGTGAAGAAAGGCATGGGCCTTGTGCAAGAAGTGGGTAGAATGCTGAGCAGGCACTCTCCAAGTGAGATTTAGAAAGCATTGCTGTTTTTCTCCCAGGGCTAAGGTACAAAGTGTTTGCCTGCATTCCACAGAGCCTCGGGTCTGTCTCATTCCTAATGTTAGGAATGAGCTCCAGTTTCCATGCTTCTGTCATCTGAAGTGGCATGGTCTGTGCTGTTTTCTGGGGCAAATGGAGAGAGAAGGAAACAGCTGGTGCCTGGGCAGAGAGGGAGCCCTTTTACTTGGCTTTGCCATCAGACCACAGGTGTCGGACCTGGCACTGAAACATGAGTCCATAGCAACGTAGCACAAATTCTTCCAGTAGCTAGAGTAAGACTCAGGACGTCTGAGGAAATTCTATTTTCCATGTCTGCACCAGTGGTAACCCTCCTCCTAATGTGTCATCATTGCTCAGTCCCTCGAGTAGAGGATGTGTTAGTCCTTTTTTACGTAGATTGATATTTCCATAAAAGATCTGACTAACATTTTCTCACCCTTGCTGTCTTTTTCAAAGCCTCACGCTGTTTGTGATACTTGGTAATTTCTTTTCCACGATATCAATAAGAGCTAGGCACCCCTAGATAATCTGGTTGTTGTATCAAACAGCTTCCCAGAAACTTACTAACACTGCTAGTGTTCCAGAATGCAAATGTGACACTGTATGACAGAGAGTAAAAAGTAGTAGTTAACTGTATAGACTTGGGCAACTGCCCCAGAAAACAAAGGAGACAAAGAGAAACATTCCATCAGAAGGCCAAATGGGTAATGACAAATAACACTGTATCTATGAATGACCTTTAATTTGATGCCTTGCTGTTCAGGACCTTTTTGCTTTTCTGCCAGTAACAGAACACTACAGGATTATTTGTTGAATAATCCTGTAGTTCTGTATTCTATTATATAGTTTTCATCATAAGTAAAGCAAAAATAAAATGAGAATTAAAAGTAAGGTTGAAAAAATTTTACAGGATTCTTTCCTATTAAAAATTTTATCAGTTATCTAAGTAATCACTACCATTGTCATGAAGATAATGGGAAAAAGATTATATATAGTATAATCACAGTATTATACAGTATTATAGTTATTATTAAATAATAGGTTATTTTGGTTTTCTTTCTTCTTCCAAACAATTTTAGAGACCCGTAACAGTTAACATTAGCTAGATAGGTGATCATGTGATTCCACAGCACATTACAAAGACTTCTCCCACTGACTGTCCCAAATGCAAGGGACAAAGCAAGAAGCATAAAACTGATTCCATTTGCCATGTGGAAGGTTCTGGTTTGGTATTCAAATATTTAGAAAGTGAAAAAAAAAAAGAAAAAAAGGCTCCAAAACATTTGTAGTTTTGCAAGAAAAGTACTGAACAAAAGCCAACATAAATTGGTGGTTTCAGCTGAGTTTTGAGCAGACTCTAGCCTTCACTGCAAATTCATCAGGAACAATTATATGTAATTTGGTACAATTGCCTGCTCATACTAGGAGGCCCTTTATACTGAGCCAGAGAAGAGACTGTATTACTTCTCATATGTAATGGGTGCATTAATCCTGGCTCAAGGGCATATGGATTCAGGCACTGCTGTAAAACCCTCACTGAGCAAATACCAGCCCTCATGGTGAACTTTGAGGAGAAATTCTGTGCTAATATTCAAGAATCAGAGTAGGTTCCTTTCAGCAGGCATATTTTCTTGACTTTGATGTCTGACTGTAATGTAGTTCTAAGAGCTTGTGTTTAAGATGTATGCATATATGTATATTGTCCTACAAAACTTTGCAATTTTCAGGGGAGTAAAGGGCAATTAGGTATTAAAACGTAATGAAAATCCATTAGTGTCATAGCCTTAATGTATAAAACTACCTATGTAGCAGCCACATAAAATGAGGTTAAAGTTGAGATTGGTTGGCATTCCCCAGGAAGACCAGGATTTGAACTTACAGGCTTTGGAAAGACACAAGTATATAATCTGTGTGATATTATCTCAGGAACTTGGATGTACTCAATAGAAATAGAAATTCAGCTTTTTTGATTATTAAATTTTTATTTTAAGAATAGAAGGCGTCTTATGTATTCTGTTCTTTGAGGTCTTTTAGTGCCATTTAAGTGTAACAAGCTTTAAGAGATAACACAATGGACCGAGTTCCTGAATGAAAAAGGTTCACTGAATTTTGAATAAACCTTTTAGAGAAGCTGGATTACAATTCCATGGAGATTCACTGCATGGAATAGCCACATTTACATGTCCCCAAACAAATATAGTAAACTTGCAATCAGATCTTCAAGCTCCTGCATGTTTAAAGAAGTAGCAGTGTGATGTAGATATGCAAAACATGAAAATAAATATTGACAAGTTCCTTGATAAATAAATATTGACAAATTCCAATGTATGTAGATGTGAGAAAAATGTTATGGACCAGGAATACATTTATTAACTTACAAAATCACTAAAAAAAATCTTCACACTTTGAGAGGCAGATTGCCTTAGTCATCCTGTTTCAACTTGGCTTTTTTTATTGCAACTTCTCTACAGATGGAAAAGATGAGAGACACAAAATGCATCTTTAAGGTGCCCCGAGCTGACAATGCTGTTAACCCAAACATGCTATCACATCCTAGGTTCAAAGAAGAACAAAGCTCTTCTACAAGATCTCCACATATCTTTCTTTGTGCCAATAAAAATGTCTTCATGTGATGAAATAACAGGGCAGATACTGCAAAAAGGTTTCCTTTATATCCTGCCTATTTCTTTTCTGAGGCTTTAAGTTACTGTCTGCCTCTATCCTAAAGGAATCTGTTGAGTTGTTGTGTCCTATTAGATGTGGTCATCAAAAGAACTGTGAATTCCTATGTCACAAAACATCAGTATCGTAGACTGATACATAGAGTCTATGGAATGACTAAAGATCATCTAGTTCCAGCTCTCATGCTGTGGGCAGGGACACCTTCCTGTCCCTGCCCACAGCATGATCAGGTTGCTCAGAGCCCCATCCAGCCTGGCTTTAAATGCTGCCAGGGATGGGGCATCCCCAACTTATCTGGGCAGACTGTGCCAGTGCCTCACCACACTCACAGTGAAGACTTTCTTCCTAATATCTAATTGAAGCTTACTCTCCTCCAGTTTGAAGCCATTCCTCCTCATCCTGTCACTATAGGCTCTTATAAATAGTGTGTCTCCACGCTCCTGTAATCTCCTTTCAGATATTGGAAGGCCCCAATTAGGTCATTCTGAAGCCTTCTCTTTTTCAGGATGAACAATCCCAGTTGTCTCAGCCTCCCCTCACAGCAGAGCTGCTCTATCCATCTTATCATGTTGGTGGCCCTCCTATGGACTCTCTCCATGTCATTCCTGAGCTGGGACCCCAGAGCTGGATGCAGCCCTGCAGGTGGGGTCTCAGCAGAGCAGAGCAGAGGGGCAGAACCTCTCCCTTCCAGTGGCCAAGCTGCTTTGGACGCAGCCCAGAACACCACTGGTTGTCTGGGCTCCAAGCACAAATTGCTGGGTCATGTCCAGGATCTTCTCCACCAGCACCCACAAGTCCTTCTCAGCAGGGCTGCTCTCAGTTTCATTTCATGCCCCAGGCTGTGATGATACCAGGAGAAGCCCTGACCCAGGTGCAGCACTTCGCACTTGGTCTTGGTAACCCTCACAATATACCCCATGCACTCTCTTAAATAGGTCCCTCTGGAAGGATTTGTCAGAATTTTATGTTTTCCTGTCCCTGAATGGGCATTTTGCTTTTTCATTCTTGTGAAGTTTCTTTGTTGTCACCCTGTGCTCTCACTTGACCTGTATTTCGCTACCTTCTGTCTGTACAGTTCCATGCATTTCTTTCCCTTGGATACATTAGGTCTGCTTTTACATTAGGTCTAGTATTTAGAAAGAGTAATGCTCTGCCCTGCAGATTTAGAAGGTCTGAAAGGAGATAAATATAAGACCATCAGAAACACATGATGATAAATCACAGAAAAATAGCCAGACTTTATAATTAGAATGAAGAAAATTTTAATGTTTATTAGCAGAAAAATTACAGAGGAAGGGCAAAAAGGCTGTAAAGTATCCGCCACAGAAACATGCTGCAGATTTTACATTGGGTTAACTTACTGTTAGTTATTAGATTTCCCAAAACAAACTTAATTGTAAATTTGTTGCAATGCTCTAATAAATGCTTCTTTTCCATGCTGTGTAATTAACTACACAAGTGTACTGTGCTGAGACATAAATATGCATTGACGCTGTCAGAAAACAGCAAGCAATATTCCTTTGAGGGAATCTGTGCTGGGAGCTGATGGTGACTCCAACACAGACCTTGCCTGCCATGACAGGCACAGTTCTTCAGGGCTGGACCACAGTAGGCAGCTAGATACTGATGACAGGGTCTATCAACAGCCCAGGCATGGCAAGGGGATGAATCAAGGCCCGAGTACAATCAGGGGCTCCTAGATGTAGCACAGCACAAATGTTACATAGCAGCTTTGATCTTGCCATACTGCCAACTTCAACTCCTGACAGGTAGTAAGACCTTGTGATAGCTTGTGATAGATTTACAAGTTGGTAGATGAGGGACTTATCATGTGCGTATTTCTGAGGCCTGTAAAGATGAATGTAGCACATCTACACTGTAGTCTCTTCTGCTTTGCCATTTTTAGTTGGAACACAAGCACACTCATTTCATTGTTCCACTCAGGGTCCCTAAAGCTTGTTGTCATATCAGATGTAAAAGTTGAGCCACTGTAACAATCTGTATGGAGGGACTATGAGAAAATATTTGTTGGATTAATACAGCCCACAATATGCCTGATCTAGGAGAAGACAGGTTACAGAAGCTTCAAATATCAAGTCAACAAAATGCAAGAGGCACCGTGCATCAGCTTGTGGTGCAGCTTGTGGTGCAGCTTGTGGTGAGATGACCTCAAGAACAGCCAAAAGAAACAATGTGGCAAAAGGCCAGAGGACTCTGGTGGGTAAAGCCCCAGTCTTCTAGCACTCCAGTAGCTTGCAGAGAAGCTACAAAATTGTAATTGATCAGTTGGAAATATGATAGTATTTTCAGGTTAGTACAGGGGTTTGGCAATATCCTCCTGCAGCTCCATTGCTGTGAAGCATCGACACTGGTTTCTAGAGTGTGACTGATGTCTGCATGTGTATACAAAGTGGTGGTGCTATCATTTGTACATGCTTAATGTTAATTTTCCATTCTCATCACAAATTAAAATTTCCCAATAGAAGAAGAATTGTATTCCAACAGTGAATGTGCCCACTTTTGTGCAACAAAAACCAGTGACTGCTGACTAAACATGCCTCTACCATCCTCCTCCTCTGAGCCAAAATTGGATATTTAAGCCAGAACCACCAAGGCAAGTTATAAGAGAGAGCTAAACTAAGCCTCTGTCAATTGGTTTCATGTAACTAATACTGCAGATCATTGCAAACAATTATCTCTACATTTGTAGGCCCTGTTTAGATTTTATTTAAAATCACTGTGGTAATTATTTAATAAAAGATTAATTAAATAAAGTTTTAAAATGTACATTTAATATTATATCTAGCAAATTCTTTCTATCTTTCCATTCATTCACTTTACAGCCTTTTGTTACTATGTGGATTTAATATTCTTTTCTATAGATAGAGGATGTGCTTTTAATCTAAACTTAGAATTAATTGCCCATTACTTGCAAAAGCCAAGATTAGCCAGGTACAGCAAATCTGCCTGACAAGCCTTCTAGTACAATCTCTGAGAAATGTGGTCTGCAATGAGATGAAGTCTCTCCTTTTAATACATAAAGAACATTAAAAGCTGGATGAGAATTGACAGGCCATCCATGATAAGGAAACTTGAGTTGTACAAATAAAAACCCCAAATTTCAGTCATAAGAGATGGTACAAAGAGACAGACAAAATTTATGACAATAGCCTTTACTTCAGATTTGTTAAAGCCAGGGAGTTTGAATAATCATGGGGTAACAGAAATTTGTGCAATAACCAGCAAGATGAATGTGAGCAAATATTTTGTGAGTTTATTTGCTGCTTATTGTTCCATTAGCTCAGCTGTAAAGACACACTTTGGCCAAGTGCTCAGTTTTTTGGATGCACCACAACACACCAGTATCTTATAGAAAGAAATTGCCTTTTCAGATAATTTTCTAGGTTTTTTTCTTTTCTTCTAATTTTGAGTATGCAGTTACTACTGTGCTATGCACAGCTTTTCTGTTCTCTCTTGCTTTCTACAGAACATTAGGCATAGAGCCAAGACTCTCAAAAGCTTCAAACAGGTTCCAATGCGACTTCTAAACTACTGAGTCAGATCCTTAGATTCTGGGATTTTTTTACTTTGATATTCATGTTGTATTTATCTTCATGGCTCAGGCTTATATGATTGCCTAGTAAGGAAAGATGTGGGATCTGGTGTTGAAGTGCCAGAGCCAATGCCATGTCCCCATAGAATCTTGTTATTAGTTGTTTCTGCAGCCATTATGATTTGAGTTGATGCTCTTCTGTCAATGGAAGGTCTCTCCTGAACTACTGAAACACGGAACTCTTGGCCCAGTGTCAGGGAAGTAAGGATGAATTTCACAGTTTTATGCTTATTGATTCTGGATCAAGTGTGGAGAGACAAAAACTTTGTTAGCTATGTGTACCCTGCAGTCTGTCTCCCAGCATGATCTCTAATAATTTATGTGGTACACTCCTTGTGAAGAAATCCATGAAAAACAATGACAAACAATGAAAAACTGGTAGATTAAACCAGTTAAACCATGTTTAAACCCAGGAGTAATCTATCCTGAGTAATCTATCCTGACCAAACAAAGAGCTTTTAGATGCCTTTTATCTGACTTTATTTTATGTGAAAAACTGGTAAAAGAGAAGACTTCACAAATACAGTAAAACTGTATTGTAATCAGCACATTGAACATCATTATTTCCCGTTTGGGAATTGCAAGCTTCCATAGCAGCACTGGTCTCTGCTTCTTGCATATTTCATGGCATTGTGGTTTGTGACTGCTTGGCAATCTGAGCTCATATTTTTGTGGTATATCCAGCTCAGGGAAAAAAGGTAGCGTTTCTGCTTTATTATGTTATTTGTATACTAAAAGCAATTTTAATTTATTTTTATTATTCAGGTAAGTTTTGATTTGACCCATGAACTGAGGACCTACCTTAATAAAAACATATTGATGTATAAAAATAAGCTCTGTGTTCATGTAGTATGGTTTGTTGTTGACTTTGGCATATTTTAGGAGGTGTTTGCATTTTGGGGAAAAGTACTATTATTTCTTTGATCCATAACCTGGATTCGGGTATAGCTAGCTTAAGCCATCATGTGAAACTGCTTTGCTTTCCCTCTCTGATGCATTTTAGAGAGAAAAAAAAAAATTGTGTAATTAATTTTCCTCCATTTAAATTTTGGAGCCAGAGTTAATGTTGACTTCAAAATTTAAATTAAACCTTTGTTGTTTTCTAAAGCAGGAGCTGTTTAGATTTGAAGGCACAGCAGTTTGAAAGTGAAGAGAAAAACACTGCATATCAAGTAAGGCCAAGGGGTTAAAAAAAAACCCCAAAACATATCTTTAAAACTTCACTTACATTTTGCATCAGATTTGTCTCAGTGAAGATTCTCTCTTGATGTCCTGGTTACTCAATGGGAAATTCAGTCTGAATGGACTGAGCTATGGAAACTGCCAGACACTGGTAATTACAGGAGGGGATGCAATGGGAGAGGGAACCAGAAGAGGGGAGAAATTTCTGGAGAGCAGATGAGTGGTTATCTGTCTTCATCACACATTTCATTTTTACTGATGCTTAAGGAGTGTGATACCCATGTCTTGTTTTCTCCTGATAGTCTCCTATCAGCTTAAGGTCCACTGCACATTTTCCTTATTTGCTGAGCAGTTGCTGATGGCTTCACATATAAAGATTTTTAGATCTACCATGCCTGAGCTTATACATGGATAATATATTTTAGAATATCACCTTTGCATTTCATTTTGTACAGGAAATTCCAAGCATCTAAAGCATTATCTTTTTCGTGTAAGCTTAGGCTGAAAAAGTTGTAAAATTTCAGATGGCAATTTAATGTTCAACCAACTTCCCAAGCCAGAAATATAATGAAAGTTTATTTTAGTCAAAACATGTGCAACCTCCCATGCATGGAATTACCCTAAGTACAATTGTGTTCTACCAGGGGCTGCACAGCAGAAATTACAATTCTTATAGTATTTATTATTCAACTGGTGCTTTTCGGGGTAGGTTTGCTTGAGAAATAAGCTCTAGGTCTCTTCCTGGTTTGTCCTTTGCTCCACAGAAGAAGGAAAAGTAACTGAAACCAAGTGAAACATCAAATCAGTTATAAGAAGTATGTGATAGCCAGGTGCAGTGAGAATTAAAAATTATTTCTTACCCAAGGTTTGTGTGTCTGTAGTCAAAGACAATCCTCTCCATGCTGCTGAAAGATGTATAAAAATTTCTTATTTTAACTAGCTCTTAATGCATTGGTAAATTCTGCTGTGTCATCCTTTGTGATTAATGGAAATTGCCTGATCAGATTTTTACTGGAGTGGGGATTGATCTGTAGAAAATTGTATCTTATGTGATACAGCAGTGAAGACAGAACAGAATATGTACAATTTTTCTAATATCAGTTGATTATCAACTACATTTATTATTTTCCATGTATTTTAAAGCCAACAATTTGTTGAAGATCCTAAATGATAAATGTATAAGCAAAAACCTACATGGGGCACTTGCTAGAGAGCATTTTTAGTTTTAAATATTTGTATTTTGGGAATAAATCAGAACATCCTTCTGAGCTAATAACTCAATCTTTTTCTCTCAACTTTGACATTACTACTTTGCTGTAAAGACACCAATGGTGTTTATGAACACCGTTTATTTATTTATTATTGCTTTTCATTGGTCTTTTGTAGAATACAATGTGCTAGAATCACATTGTGTGTGCAGCCTAAGCATTTGTCATCTACGTGTGATTGAGGTCTGAGTTCCTCGGGGTTGTTAGGTTAACTGCCCCAGAGAAGACTCATGAATTTATTTTCATAGGAGTTTGCAACAGAGACAGAATGGGTGGAGTCTCAACAGAGGGAAAGAACTGTAGAGATTTTTCTCTTCACTTCTATAAATTTGGTAGTGTTTGAAATAGAGCAAAGGTTTTGCCTCACTCTAACAAGTGGAAGTATTCTTCCATCCTATGAAGCATATTTGCTTTTCAAACCAATAAACAAATAAGATTTCTGGCTGATTTCAATTCACAGTTTTCTCTTTGGATCTGAGAGTCTCTCAGCTTCTCAACAACTGTACAATGCCATTGAAAATCAAAAAGCTGCTATCATTGAGTGTAACCTATTAGTTATATGCTATATTGCTAACTTGTTATTTTTGGTAGCATGTGCACTTCCTTTCTCCACGCTTCTCTTTTCTTTAAATCCTTTTGTGGGTAATTGCTGAAAGCAATGAGCTTCCTGTTTCCACTGCTGGCAGGTGTTAATTCTTCACTATGGGAGCAAGCAGACATTATTGAAAAGTCCAGAATTTAGAAATTCTCTGTCTGCTGCCAGAATTCAAGAGGTGATAAATGTTATTAAAAGCACAGGATCTGTTGTGGCTATGCGAACATTTTCTTAGTTATTGTGGGCATAAAGAAGGGACAGTGACTTAGAGGCATTTGAGTGCATAAAGGATGAGTAAAGGAAACTATTTCCTTGATCTGTGAGGTATTAACATCCTGTTTTCCAAACCCATTGCTACACAGAGCATAGAACACATGTTGACTAGTTTACCCTTCCCCCGCCCCAATTATTTTCAAGACTAGTATTCGTAAATCTAAATTCCAGTGTGGGATGAATCTGGAATGAGATTTGCCCCCAAAATTCACACCCAAGATAATTCTAAACTATTCTATATTCTCTTACCTATGGACACATACAGCTCCACTGTTCTTCAATATGCATCTAATTGTACTTTATTTCAAAAAGTCAACACAAAAAATTAGACAGGTGGGTCTGCATTTTTGTTGGGGTTTTTTTTCTGCAGGAAGAGAAAACGCATTTCTAACTGTAAATCTGACTCATTCCACTCACTCAGAAAAAAAAAAAATCAGAATATGTATCAAATTAAGAGAGAATCTAGCACACATGTGGAGCCTTTGCAGTACTGTAATAAATGACAACTGTTCCGCTGATTTGAATGGATAAAAAATGAATTCCCAGGGCAAATGATCCTTCATTTATGTCAGAGCACATAAAAGAGAACTTTTTTTTTACTTACCTTTTTGTTTTGGCATGGATAACAGTATCTCTTAAAAAAACCAGTGTCTGACAATGCCTTAGCAGTAGTGTTTGGAAAGGAGTATTTGAACCAATACTCAGGAGAAAGGACATTATAGTGTCACACAGCTTAAAGTGTTCTGTGGTTCTTATAATGCAAGAACAGTATCATGTTTCAGGCAAAGGCATAATTTCTTTGATTGAATAGGATTATTTAAAGTGATTTTTTAATAAATACCATAGAAATTTGTTTTCATGTTTGGATTGCAATTTCAATTTGTGTTTTGAAGTGGCATTTTGAGTAACTTTCATGCTGACCTTTATTTGTAAAGCATAGTACCTTTCTGCATCTACTCAATGTCTTTGTAATTTTTATAATTATATCACATGCTTTTCAAGGCCCAATATTGTTTTGAATTTAGACACTATTTTTTTACCATCTACATTTTTCATAATGTATTTCATGCATACTATACCAGGTTATAAAGATTGCAGAAAATAGCAGATGCAATTCTTAGAGGTATTTAGGCTTAGTTGAAGAGTTTGACTTTGTATTACATGAAGAAGATGAAGTTTCCTCTGATAAAGCTTTAACGTCATGAAGTCATTCAGTTATCTAACCCCAAAATCAGACTCCTAATTGCCTTAACAAAATTAATGGTGTTACACAAGCCATATCAAAAAAGTAAGTCTCTTAGAGTGGCAGGAGCAGTTTTGCCTGAGTTTTAAAAGCCAGAAAATTATCTCTTATATACTTCACTTCATTTTTCTTATCATAAGAAAGAAACATAATACCATTCTGCGTATGTAACAGCTTCTTTACTGAAGAATCTCAGAGTACCTCAGAAACTAAAATGAATTGCTAAGAAATTATTGCAATGAGAATTGATCCATGACTGTCAGTCCTTTTAAAGAAGTGTAACTTCTTTAATCACTGGCTGCAATTCTTGGAGTAAGCAGAAAACTATTAATTGCATTTAAAACAAACAACAAAAACCCACCAGTTACCAGCTTCTAAGAATGCCATTTTCATTTTTGTTTTGACTTTACCACTAAGCAGAACTTGGCTGACATTCTGCTTTTTCTAATGCTTGCCACAGTCAGAGCTGCTAACTAGCAACACACGGCATAAAAGCGAAGCCCTAGGAAAACAGCAGCAGGGTTTTTGCCTTAATGATTTGGGAATGTCTGCCACTTCGCATACTTTTGACCTTAACATTTTCTGTTAGTTGTCCCACATCTCTCTCCCCCCCCACAAGCATGCACACCCCCATGCTGAAATACATGCACTTGTGTGCTCAGATGAGTTGCCTATCATGTACTGGCATAAAATAGCAGAGCACTAATATAGTGCCCAATTCTTAATGAGGTAAGCAGCTTGCTTACTAGTCCAGAGGAGAACTGATCCTCCTATGAAGCCCAGCTTCATATGGACATAGGGAACTTAAAAGAACCTGACTGCAGTGCAAACAGAATTAACCCAGAATGAAGGAGTGCAATATCAGCCTGAAGATCACTAATCCTATCCTAAAGATTTGGATATTTTGTATGTGTTTTTGCTTGGGAAAGAAAAAAAAAAGATATTATAATTTCAGTGCTTCTGCCACCTCCTTGGTGTTATTTCAGTCTCTCCTAAGTTTCAAAAGGACATACTGGAATTTATACCATAGAGCTTTTCCTGGATATCATTTTTTCACAGGTGTGCTGAAGGCACAACACAGAACTTTGGGATAACTAAATGTTAGACAGATGAGTGTGTAATTAGTGTGGTGCTTTAACTACAAAAAGCATCCACCAAGTTCCTGTCCTCCAGACTCCTTTAGAAAAAGTAAATGTATTTCTCAAGTATGTCAGTCTTTCAGTGCGTATGAAAAAAACCCCAACATTGCAGCAAATCTTCTAAAGGGGTCTACTGTATATGTCTTAGAAACATGTTGAACTGCAGTTGTACCCAGGAGCCTTGTTGAGGTGATAGTATCAGTTAAGTCAGAACAGCTGACCCTACTGCGTCTGAGTTATAAAATTGCATTTTCTTTTTAAGATGCTACATGTTTTCTTAGGCATGGGCTTAATTCCTCTAGAGTTGGCTGCTACTAAATATTAGTTCCTTTTACTACAATTTGGAAGCAAAGAAATCACTTGAAGGGATCAAAATATATAATATAAAATATATTAATTACTCCTACTTACTTAATCCATTTTTAAAAACAGACACTGAGTCAGATAAGCCATGAGAAAGAAGCACACCAGCTCACTTTTTAGTTATGTTCTCAACAGCATTAATGGTTCTAAAACCTTTTTCCCTCTTGATTTGTTTACACTAAGTTGGTGTTGTTGGATTATAATACAAAATATTGTAGTAAAAAGTCTTTAGTTACAAGTCCACATTCTCCAAATTAGAATACATTATGCCCTATTTAAAAGTTGACATGGTAGAAGTTAAGGGAAAACAGCACCTGCATACTAGTTATATAACTTTGCCTTTATGATCAAACTGATCTTCACTTCTGCCACTCAGAAGTTAACCACTCTGTCTATATTCTTGGATTCCAAAACCAGGAAAATCCTGTAATAAGTTGGTTCAGTAAATGTGCAGATTACATGGAAGTAAGAAAACAACTGAGTCTTGCAGGACTTCCAGAGTTAGTTAAATCAATCAGAGAAGGGGAGGTCAGTAAATACTACTTCGCATGAGATGCTGCAGTGCACTGCATTGTATTGTGTGTTAGGGCAGAATTTTTAGTATTTTTTGTAATACAGGATGAGGAAGAGGCAAGAAAACCCATTGACGGGGGGGATGTGTGCATGTGTATGCTTGCTATGTGATAAGTGCAGATGGTGGTAATGGAACAAAGAAACATTTCTGATTTACTTGTGTATTCACCACTCTCATTTCTGCCAGCAATTTACTATGCTATTGTGAATTAATATAGAAAACTGACAAAATCATCTCCCCACATAATTCAAGTTAATGAGAGGTTCTATTTGGCCAGGAGAAAAGAAGGAGTTGAAGTTAAGTGGGAATATGAGAAGGAAGACTTCCCAAAAAGGACAAAACGTGGATGATTTCTAGTCTGAACCAAGTTTCAATTAAATAGTTTTATTCTTTTTAGTAGTAAAAGGTTCTGAAGTTTGGGTAAACCTGAAATTGAGCACCTGCTACTTCTGTTCTAAAGTGAGATTGTTCTTTTAGCTTGAACAGTCAGGAACCTTTTTTCAGTGGTCAGTAAAAATATAGGGGCATGTTCAAAATGCTATGCTGTTCCCAGTGTTAGAATGTGGAATATGGAGAGTTTTGGCCTGTCTGTTTTCTTCACCTTGGTATTAATGAGCATTCCTGGAGGAATAAATAGTGGCCTAAGCTCATTCACTTCACAGTTCTCAATTGCTGGGCTGATGCCAACGTACAGTCTTTTTGTGGTTTTATTCTGTAAATACAGCTACCTTGCTGTAATAAAGCTAAGGCATAAACCCTTTTTACACAGGCTCAGAAATCCCCTCTTGTTTGTCCAGTGCCCAAGTTTAAATGTTGCTGAGCCAATGTCTCTGTCTGTTTTGTTTGACATCAAGGCACAGACTCTTTACAAAGTTTTGGCTAAGTAATTACTAACTGGGATGATGTCACAACCCTTTTCACTCACTGGATCATCAGATCCTCTTTTTTAAGTAGCTTGATGTCAAGGGACATGTGATTTAAACATGGGAACTGTTTTGCATTGGTAAGCTGGTTTGCTGTCGACAGCCAGACTTCTATACAGATTCCCATCTCAAAAAAAAATGGAGCTGCTACCAGAGCATTTCTGTATTTTTTGTGTTACTGGCTCAGTATTTCCCACATGTCACTTTGATTTCTATGGTTAGGCTTCTCCTTGTAGGATTACTGGCTCAGTAACCTAATTTTATTCAGCTAGTGTCAAGATCTAATGAAAAAGAAAACTCAGTTTCCCCCAATATGACGGAGCTGGCCTCAAGGCACAGGTTTCACAGTACATTTTTTGATGTGCTATGTTAGCACACTTGGAGACAGACATCTTCAGCTGCACAGGACAAGAGTTCTTCAACTATTCTATAGTTCACATTTTACAGAGATCTTTATCAGATCCTGAGGCTGATTAGACCCCTGCTTTTACAATTTCATATCACCACTAACCATCCAACTCTATTGCCACACTCTGACACTCACTTTATTGATTCGAAATAAATCTAATAGTTGCCGTTTCAATACTAACAGATGGATCCTGTACCTAGAGATAGATCTTTCTTCTGTATTTTTATGATTTTTTCCAACTCAGCAACATAAAGTTCATTTTTCAAAAGGACCTACATGCTCTAACACTAGCTGTTCCCATAGTGCATCAAATGAGGATGAGTATATGCATCACATATGAAATTTGATCTGCAGAAGCAGACATAGGTTTTAAAAGAAATCTTAAAGCAGTGTGATTACTGTGGCAGTTGTGTGTGGAAAACAACAGAAGATGGAAGAAGAAAGCAGGTAAGATGTTTGGCTCTTACAGTATTAGTGAGCAAAAAGCTTACCTCAGTGTTTTGTAATTACATTATTCCCTTTGATTCAGTACAGGTTGTACATGTACAAACAAAAGAGCTGACAGAATTCCATTTGGTCAGAAAAGGAACAGGGGCCCTGTTTGAAGAAACCATTTTTTGCATCATGTTATTAAATGGAACACTTAATCAGCTTGTCTGCCAGAAGAAAGCTTCCCGTTATTATATATAAACTGTGTTAGAAGAAAAACATTGAAGAAAACTGAAGTGCTGTAATACTGAATATAATGTCCATGGTTCATCCATATGCTAGTCTAAGGTACAAAGAGCAGACTGAAACTTAAGTTTAGGGCTATGTCTTCTGGTAGGTTTGAGTTTCAGCTTTTGTAAATAACTCAAGATATTTACAAAACCATTCCCTGTAAATAACTCAAATTATTTACAAACCATTCCCTGAATGGTTTTGTCAGTCAGATTTCTCCCCTGCACTTTTTCTGAGTTTCTTCCAGGTTTAGTATTATTTTATCCAAAACAAATTACATCATGGAAAAAAGGAAGTACTGTCCCATGAAGCTGGTTTCGAAATATAGTCCACAGTAAGTTAGTATGAAATTACAAAAGATTGATATAAATCTGTTCAAGATCTTACCATCTAAGTCTGTTTGGATCTTTGCTTTGCTCAAAGGAGGCAGAAAGACTGGGAAAATTGTACGTCCATCTACTTAGAGCCAACTAAACTCTGGTTTGCCTTCAGAGACATACAAAAAACGAAGTATTACATGCTATCCTTTGTTTTACCCAAAAGCATTTCTATGGTAGTATTATTTTTATATACTTATTCTAAGCAGAACATCTATTTGATTTTCTATGTCAATCAAATGATACTAAGGCAGATCTTCAGCAATATTAATTAACTTTTTGATAAGTTAATAGAACTTACTATTGATTTACCCTAGCCAAGAATCTGACCTTTGCCATCTTGCTACACCAAAGAGAAAACATTCAATCTGTGAGAAGTTGGGACCAAGGTACCTCAAAACCAAATGGCTAATGCTGTGAAGACTGAATTTCTGACTTCTGTGGCATGCATCTCTTTGCATAGTCTCTCTCTGTTGTCTAAATCATTTCTGAGAGGAGAACCATCTCCCTAACAACAAATCTATGAAGTTTGCTCTAGGAGTAGAAATGCGCAAGAATTTTGATTGAATTTGCTAAAATAATCAATATTTCTAAATAGATAAATAGATCATAATGCTCATAATAGAGTGGTAGTAGATATAACAGAGGTGAAAGGAACCATAAATACACACTTTGAAATTGCTAAAGAAAATGGTTTTGCTAAGGCAGTGTAGCATATCCTTTGGGTATAAAGAAAGTATAGTTGTAGTATTTATGTTTAACCTTTAAAACAAATGCATTATTTTAGTGTTCTAAAATTTTCAGTCGCTACCTTTTAGTCATTACATAAGCACAGGTTATTAGCATCTGGTGCCAAAGGAAACAGTACAGCAATCGCTTACATGTGTAAAATACCATCTTCCCCTCCCTTTCCCATAGGAAACAGGCCATTCCTCACACAGGCAAGCTATATATTATAGTGTATTTATTCATGCAAGCTGTATATAATACTAGTATATTTATGAGTACCCTGTGGGCATACCTTTGCCAACACAAAAATCAATCCCACTGCTGTCACATTTGGGAGATAAAGTTTTTGTCATTTCAGGGGGTGTGTGGTAGGCCTGCTGGAAGTTCAGAACATTTTGGTGTTTAGCATATGATAGGATTGTTCAGTTTGACTGTGGAGAAAGGAACAGACCAAGCAGAAAAGTAAGCATCTTGCATTTAAAAAGAGCAATTACATTTTATGCCTATTAAGAAAGATATTTTGATGTAGAAGGAAAAGGACATTTGCCAAAGAACAGAAAACACTTCTTCAGCAGTAGCTTGCTAAAAACTGCATAGTGTGCATAGATTTGCATGTAAAGGTGCTGTTAAAAGTACCTAAATTCACATACCCATGCAGAACATACCCACACATCAACCTTTCTGTAGTTTGGAAAGCTCTTAAAGGAACCCAGTCATAATGGGACTTTGTTCACATGTTTCAAATAAACGCAATCACACTTAAAATCAAATACTCATGGGCATGTAAAGAAATACTCCTTTCACTGTTGTTGAAACAGGTAACAACAAAGGTTTCTTTTATTTCCTGATTATTCATTTTCCTACAGCAAGTAAGCAACATATGAACATTTTAAATGAGTATACATAAAAAAGGGAAGTCAGGAATAATTGAAACTTGTAAGCAAGGCAGTATCTGCTAGAGATACTAGCAGATATCTAGCAGATACTGTCTGATTCAACAGAAATAATTTTTCCAGTTCTTACATTATATGTTATGGTTGAATGCTTTCCTGAAGGTAAGGTAGTGTGCATTCTGACTATTTTTTTTTTTTTTCTGATTTTGAATATTCAAAACATAGAGTTAGCACACATTTGGAAGCAGGGTCTAGAAAAATCACTTGATTTGTCAATCTCATCCTATGGAATTTTTGGCAACAGAACAGAACATATTTAATGAAAAAAGATCCACAGAATAATCATGTGCTAGAAGATATCAGGTGGAAGCACCCTCCCAACAGGTAGTGTCAGCTTCATTGCCTCTGCCCTTACTTCTTTTGATCCCAAATCTAATTTTGATCCTAATTACACATTTAGTTCTTTACAGGTATACCATTTCACCCTGCCCCATGATATTCTTTTTATAGATTCTTTGTGTTCTGTATGAGAATTCAACCTCCTCTGTTCCTCGGGAATCTTGAATTGATAGACAAATATTTTAATTTCTTTCAAAAGAGGATGCGAAATTTATTACTGTTTTTAAAAGAAAAAAATGGAGATTATTTGATGGAAAGATTATATGTTTTGATGTAATACATCATTTGAAAAATAAGAAATGCTACCCCATTCTTCAGAATAGAGGCTTAGTGCCTTTCTCATATTGTACAGTCAGTGTGTTATATTTTATGTAATATTAAACTTGGCATAGGTTTTGGTTGATCCTCTTGGAAAAAACCTTTTCATATTTGGAGAAAAGTCAAAGAACATAACAAAGCAAACAAGACTATTCCTGTCCTCTGTTTCTGAGATTTTAGTGGATGATTATGTGTTCAAGATTGTTTTGTTTGGGATTAAGAAGACTTGATCCATTCTCTCTTCAAGCAAAAGCTATACGGCAGAGAATATATTTGTGCCACAGTTAGTTTGGGGCCTTTTTTGTTCCTTGTTCAGTAATACTAAATTATCCTTCAAAATTAGGACAAACACTCTGTAACATACTGATTTCAAGAGACAAGCAATGATACTTTAGGAATAGCAATGATACTTGAAGAATAGCAAATCTCACTATTGGGAAGTATGTTTGCTAATGAATTTTTAATTGATAAAAAGCCTAGCAGAAACCCTCCCAGCTTCTATCTAGTTTTGAAACATGTTAATACTCATTTTCTAACCACTGTTTCATGCTTGGAAAACGCAATTTGTACTTGAAAATATAAGAATCTCTTCACCTGCTGCTTGCCCTCTGAATTTTGAAGGTGACTTTTGGTGTTTATTCTCAGCATATCATTCAGTACTCATATGCACATCTCAAGATACTAATCCTCAAGGGTTTCATTGGTTTCATTGGTAGGTAGGATTCATTGCTCACCTGCAATATTGAAGCACATTGTCATACAAAAGCAGAAAAGGAGTCCAGAAAAGGGAGCATGAGGTAGCTGCCGCTCTAAATTGAGCAATCGAACTGCATACCCTAGGCTGCCCAAAAGTGTACCCCACTCAGAGCTGGTGGACATCAGTTTTCAAAGAAAGATTCATCTGTTGGGGTAAGGTGGATTTAATGTTAGTATGGTGTAATTTGGTTAAGCTAAACTCCTTGCTTCTTGCTTTTACTCTGTAATGATGTGTTCAATTCAGTGTAATCAAAGACCAGTTAAGAGTCACAGAATGACAGAATCATAGAATAAACTGAGTTAGAGGGGACACAGAAAAATCAAGTCCAATTCCTGGCCCTGCACAGGATGCCCAAAGAGTCACACCAAGTGCCTGAGAACACTGTCCAAATTCTTCTTGAATCTAGACAGACTGGTACTGTGACCACTTCCCTGGGCAGCATGCTCCAGTGCCCAAACAGCCTCTAGGTGAAGAACCTTTTCCTATTATCTGACATAAACCTCTTTTGATTAATGAGAATGCTATGCTTTGTCTCCTAACAAGCCTGCTTCACAGGTAGCATTGTTTTTTTCATTTGGAGCAGGCAGTAATTAAGGATCAGGAACAAGATCCACTGTTCAGCTGATGCAATCTTGTATATATGTGTAGACTGATAGTTTGATAGTTTGGTCTTGAGGTTTGTTTTTTTTCTTCTAAAACTTTTTTTTATTTGATAGTTTGGTCTTGAAGTTTTCTTTTACAGTTATGTTCTTTGAGACTTAGGCCACTTAAAACCCAATCTATTCATTTTCCCCTAAAACTTAGGTAAAACTCAGCCCTTATACAGGTTTGAAGAATTCATTTAATAACTGCTTCCCCTTATGCGTAATGATATACAGTGAGTGGAAGATTTCAACTCTTTGCTTTATGCTGAGAAACAAGATCTGCAGTTCTTTCATAAACCATATCCATAGGAACTACATTAAAATGAAACACTGTCAAGGATCTAATGTCTAATACAAACTGTATAACTAATATATTATTACGTTTTGTTTTTATTTCAAATTTGGTATTTGTAAATTATTATTGGCATCTGCAGGCATTTTGAGTTTGCAGGCTTCTTGGTTTTAATATGAAGGAATATATTAAAAATGTATAAAGAAGCAGAGAGCAGAATATCATATGAAAAATATCAAGAATCACCGATTTGCAACCAAAATAAATTAGTCAGTAATGTGCATACTAGATATGTTCAAACTGGAAAATACTCTGTTTTCTGTTGTCTCTTCAAAAAGTCAGAAATTTGAGTTATTAACAATGCTCTGTGTCAGTTTTTTAGCTCAGATACGGTCTGTAAAAAACACAGCTTGAATACATTTTTATTGTGTTTTAATTTTGTGTTGATGAGGAAAACAAGGAAAGTTTACATTATAATGAAAAATTAAGAGATTCATAATCTGTATTGATTATGAGTACTAATTATATTTGTGGAATGCTTGGGTAAGGAACACATACATGTACAATTCCATTTGTTCCTGTATTTATCTTCTCTTCTAGACAGCCACTACTGGCTCTTTTTGGAAGCAGGATAGTGAAGAAGACATTTGTTTTGGCCCAGAAAATTTTTAATGCACTCCTACAGGAACAAATCTGCTAAGAAAGTACTGTATGTCTTGGTAGACTTTAAAAAAAATTGATAATCATATTATGAAGGTAAAGATAGGCAAAAAAATGCACATGCATGTGTGTGCATTACTGTATTGCAAATGGACTGATGACTGGATTAAATGTACATTCAGAAAAAATACCCCTGTGAGGGTGTAAAGTTTTAGAAGAAAAATGTGACTTATAAACAGCAGCTTATAATTTGTAACTACCATTTTCATTTCTAAGATCCTGTAAGTGGTGTTTTCTTATTGTAGCCAAACCAAGGCAAAGTACTTAAAATTGCATTCATGTAGGTTTTTTTATTCAATGCTTGGATCTGTTCGTTTTTTGATTTTAAAATTATCTTAAATTAGTCACATTTGAAAACAAATTTTTAAACAGTTGTTAGTGAGTAACTAAAAGAGCACAATAGTTTCCTGATATTAAAAAGGAAAAAAAAGTTTTCCCCAAAACTAATTACTGTAAAGTAAAGGGAACATCAACTATGATACGTGTAACATGTACCCATGGCTAGTGGGTATCACACTTCACAAAAAGGAAAACATGGCTGGCAGATAAATAAATATTCTGTAAACTTTTGCCCTTCTCTACTGAAAGGAAATGCTCCTGTAACTTGATATTTTTCCCATAATTATTGATTTGCCTTCTCAAATATAGCTTCTAATCTCTTTACTCAGTGCATTCTCATATTTCAGTATGTAGACTATTCCTTACTTAAAATAAACCATTATAGGAAATTAATAATATTATCATATAGGATTTTTGTAGATAAAATGTACATATAAGCCCCAATGTTTGAAATAAGTGGCTTGATTTTTTTTTTATTTAATTTTTTTCAATTGTTAATAAAGTAATGTTAATGTTTCCTTTGAAAAAAGACAGGAAGTATTTAATGGGGAGAAAGCCATCTTGCAGGTAAGTACCAGCTGTCTGTTACTGGTTATGCTACTGCTTGCATGGTATAAGGGTTAATGAACCAATTAGCAATTTAGCACCAGCATTCAGCATCTCATACCTGTATGTACCATATAAGTGAGCTCTGTCTCTCTTATTTCACGGTGGCTAGCTGTATCAGCTTCCCAGCTCTCCCTGAAACCCACTTTTACCAATTTCTCCCAGGTGTTTCTATTACGTCTTGAAGGTATTTGGTGTTGTAGAAAAAAAATCTGGCTACATGCCCAATTCTCATGTTGTTTTTATTGCCTCATAGAGATAAATTGCTTTCTGTTTAATTTAAACAGGAATCCACATTTCTGCTTTGATTCTGGAGGCACAAGATAATATCAAAGAAAAAAATTTTTAAAATAACAACTGCGGTGAACTCAGTGATATCTTTTTCTGGTCTTATCCTCCTTTTTAGTCTGATCCTTTTCTTTAGCAAGAAAGTCCCCAAATCTGGAGATGTTTTTCCTGTCCTTTGGAGAAGGGCAATCAGGATGTCAAGGCAAGACTATAGGTGATATCAAAAGACAAAAGATTTTTTGTTTTGTACTGTCTTGACCCTTTTGAGGTAATTTTGGTTCTTCTTTCTTCACATGGTGATCTGTCATTTGATGAGCTGTGTTGGTGAGACATCAGAAAAACACAGGGCTTTCCTTCCTTTTCTCAATGCTCTCTCCCTCTGTCACGCTTTTTCTGTCCACCTCTATTATCAGATCTTCTTTTACCTGCCTCTCTGAATAACCAGTAATTTTTCCAGTAAAATGTGGATTTTAGTCTCCCTATATAACCAGTGTCCTCTTAATGGGTCCGTGTTAGTGTCAAGAGCCCTGTATTTCCACTTCCTGCCTAATGTCAGTAATAATCCACAACTGAAGAGTTTTCTTAAAATATCATATATTAAAAGCAGAAAGCAGTTACAAAAGGAGTCACATCAAAAGACCAAACATGCTAATGAACAAAACACTAAAAAAAGGTAGTGCTATGTTTGCATGGCTGACTTCCAGGAGAAAACTACTCTCTTCACAAAGCAGCCTGAATACAGTTTCAGAAGATCTTTAGGCACAGTAAAGGTGACCTGGTGATGGGAATGTGCTATGGACCTCCTGGCTGGGGTAAGGAAGTCAGCAAAATGTTTTTTAATTAACCTGGACACTGGTTACAGACTGTAAGCAAGGTGAAGCTGTCAGGGTGACAAGAATTTGATGCCAAGCAACACAGCTAAAAAGGTGCAAGTATGTGGTAGGGCTTTGGTCGCAGTAGACATGAAGAAGTAGATCCCACTATGGGTGAGGGAAAGAAATAGCAACACATGGATCCTTTACTCAAAGGGAGCAAATCTGGTCATACTTTGGAAGCAAGTTGGATCATAGATTAGTTAAAACTTTGTAATTTTGCTAAAACCTGTGGATCCCCTGGCTGACAAGGTCTAATCCTTTTTGCCCTGTATTATTAATTTTCCCTTACACTACGTGTAACACTTTAGTCTCCTCTGAGTGCATAATGGGTTTTTTTAGCTTTTTCTTCAAGAATTGGGAAGAAATATGGGGTAACAAGAAGTCTACATCAGCCTAGCTGTTTCAGAAATGTTGGGCACAGTTCAGAAATTTTCAGAAGCATCATGTTTAACTGACGACAAGTGAAGTTCAGAATCACACAATACTTCTCTGTGAGTTGCTTTTTAGGATTTGGGGCTGTGGAAACTCTATGCCTTTATAATATGTGAGCAAAAACCTACTGTGCTTCTGCGGTATAGTATGCTCAGTTTAAAATTGTTTTTCCTATGCAGCTGAGTTGTATTTAAATACACAGTGAATGAACTTATCTTATAAAAAAGTGTTTGGGTACATAGCACTGACATTTTAAAACAAACATTTTAACTGCTGCAGAACTGGGTAGTGTTTATGACTTCAGGGAACAAAAAAAGATGAAAGAAATGTTAACATTTCAATGCAGAGAAATTATGTGAATTTAATTTCTTCAAAAAGAAATGGAAAACATTCTTTTGCCAGCACAGTATTTGCTGCTTTTTCTCGTGTAGGTAAATTATTAGATACATGATACCAAGCTCTAATGCGGTTTCTGAATACCCTGCATCTCAACTATTTTTGATATTATTATCAGTGGAGCTTGATGTCAGGATAGACGACAATCACAAAAGTAGAGGCAACTAGTCTGGAGGAAAGCACATCAAATCTATCATAGTGTTTTCAAGAAAAAACATTATCTCAATAATGACCAAACTAACAAAAATGTGGAGAAAATAACCTGAATTAACCTGAGCATATGTGTGTATAAGACACTGTTGTTTGCCTTTTCAAATATATAGGTTGAAGGAGAGGAGCAAACATAAAACACTGCCTGTGGAAGAATTATCTGGATTTGTGACACTCCTTAGAGAACTTTAGTCCTGTGAATTTGAATGGATTACCTGGAGAAATAGATATAATATTTCCCTATGTGATAGATATAAGTTGGTCATAATATGTCAGAGAAAAACATGTTTATCTTCCTCAAAAGGCAAACACTTCTATATCTCAAGTGATAAAAGACACTTCAAAGAAGACGTAAACTAAGAAATATTCATGACTCTTTATCTGTCATAATCTTTTAAGGTTGTATGTGAGAGCAGAGTGGGTGCTGTTTTATATTTGTGATTTACAGCACCATGTGTGGGCAAAAAATGTAGGATTTTACTTATTCAAAGTAATAGATGAATTTCCCAAATGTTACTGCACATCTTGCACATAACTTTCATATTTAGAGATGATGTGTCACAATGAAGTATGTGGCATCCACAAAATAGTAAATCAATAGAGAACAATTTGCCAAAATTACCCCCCTGAGTTCGCTGCTGTTCAGAATTACATGGTGAGGTAAACAGAACATGCTCAGGAAACTCTAAACCTTTTTATCCTATCTTTTTTGCTACCTTGGTCTGCTAGGGTTTCTGACAGAAACCTGTGTGTCACTCTTGGGCAAGTGAGAAGTCCCCATTCGAGGCCAGTGATGTGGTGGGACTGTCTGGAGTCAGGCTTTACCAAACCTACAATCTTCAGTGTTCCCATGTGGGTGGCAGAAATTTCCCTAAGGCAATATTTTTGCAGTCCAAGCTGCTGAGTGGTCTGTGGGATAAGATAGCAGGACCAAACCAGCTGGCCGTTACTGGTACATGACTGCATACAACATTTCTGGTGAAGAAGTTTTTAGTTGATATATTCCCGTAATGTCTTACTGATAAATTTCTAGATATCAGTATATATGCAGTGTATGCATTTCTCCCTGCCCCAACATTGTAGTGGTGTTTATAAAAGGATGTTTTTTATGTTACGTTTTGCTGAATTATATTTAGATTTGTTTGCTTGGGCTTAGTAGTTGCATGTAATATGTGAAACATATTATGATAATATATGAAACATATCATAGTGCCTGCTGTTAGTCCTCCAAACACAACTGAAAACATTAGTTCAAAGAATTCATCATTCAGATACTGTTTTTCTGTTCTAGCTCTGGAATATGGCTTTCTTTGAGCCTTAAAACTCTGTCAAAATAAATCAGAGGCACTATATTGAATTTAGGGGTTGGCCAATATTTTTTCCTTAGTATATGTTGCACATCAAGTTCTAATCTCATAAAATTGTAAAGAAGTTTAGTGGAAGAATTTTTTTCATTTTCCCATAAGTAGATAAATTTTGTGTCCATTGCTGCTAGAGTGCCGGAACAATTTTGGGCGATATTACACAACTGTGCTTTGAATTCACAAGTTTACTTTCTAAATTTGACCTAATGGGTTTTACAGTTTCCACCACATATTAAATTACTCTTTGCACAAACTTTGTTTTCCTTACGTAATAAATGACCACATTGTGCTATAATAGAAATCTCTACCATCTTCAAAAAAGCAGTCCCTTTGGAGGAATTTTTATGTGGCATGGGTAGGAAAATGGGATGTTGAATTGGGTAAGGGGGGAGGAGGGGTGGGGCACAGGTGATGAATTTAAATTAAATGACATTTCTGGATACCTAGTTCTCTGGCCACTATTTCGATTAAAGTTGAATCACACTTACAGAAGCTTTCAGGATAGCTGTCTCTTCTGTGAAGTAAGCTAAATACTTCAGATTTCACAGGAAAAAAAAATTGCTGCTTTTACATGCCCTTTTGGATTTGCTTGTGTAAGCCTTTCATATACTGAACTCCAGCTGATGTGGATGGAAATTCCACATATGGAGGGACTGGAGAGTCAAACCCCTTGCTTTTCACATATTTTTCCCTCTCTTTCAAATATGCAGGAATGCAAGCATTGTACTGGTGTTTTATAAATTTTATGACTATTTCCAGAGCTAGCTCCAGACTCTCAGCAGAAAACGCAAAACCCTATCTTCCCATCCCCCCCATCCCTCAGGGTTAAAGGCAGAATGACTTTTTTCTCAGTCTTAGGTCAGAAAAATTTGACTGTCTCATGAGAGATAATCAGCTGGGTGGTTTCTGGAAGAGGCAAGGGGAGACAGAGAACCAGGCTGGGTCACTTAGGAGGCAAAGGGCAGTGAAAGGTCAGTGGGTCTATGCCTTACTGTCTCCCTGTTTTTTTCTCTTCTTCACATTCTCCCTCAGCTGCCACTCTGTTGCCTTCTCAAACCCCTGAACTCTACTGTATCTGTAAAAAAATTTTTATGAACTCTCTACAACTTGAGACACCACAAAAGGTGTAAGGACAGTAGCCATAATAAAAACCATCTAATTATAAAACATACATTTTAAATTTTTTATTATTTTTTCCTTTTCTTTTTAAAGGCCAGTGGCAGAATCGGTGGAAATGTGTCAAAAGGAAAAATAATACAGAGTCTAGTTTTGGGCAATTTTTTGAACAATAATAAGAGGGTAAACCTGTAGGCATTGAGAAAGGATGTTCACCTTAAAATCTGTATTCAAAAAAACAACATTGAACTTCTGCCTTATAGTGCTGTATGTAGCAGTCATAAATCAATACAATTGATGACTTGCACATCACTGAAGACAGGGACATTCTTTAATTTTAAAATTTTTGTCTGGATTATATTTTCATTTTTTTTTCTCATACTGTTTAATGTCAAATTGTTTAGACAATCAGTATCTATGCCCCCTGTTTGTTTTTATTAAGAAAAATGTTTTGCAATAATGCCTTTGGTAACTGACATTTTGAGAAATTTCAAACAAAACCCGACCAGTATAATTTTTGTGTGCAGTTAATGCCTGCAATCTATAAACTTGCAGTCTGTATGGCAGTGCCAGCAAAGAATAAAAAGTGCTCTCTGCTCCAGAGAGCATCTGATAGGCAGTGCCTCAGCTCTCAAGTGAATTGCAGTATGTAAGCCATCAGAGCTGACAAAATGTTTCTGAGAAAGGCTTTTCCTGATTCTACAAACATTTTCAAACTCTTTGGTCTTCCACAGAGAAGGGTGTGTAAGCAGGAAAATTGCTTCTCTGGTGTTCATGCAGGTCTTGTCCTGCTGGGGGACTTCAACCACACCAATGATGTCTGCTGGAAAACCAGCACAGCAATCTCTAGGCAATCCAGAAGACTCCTGGAATGCATGGGGATAACTTCCTAAGCCAAGTGATAGGAAATCCTATCAGAGGAAATGCAGTGCTAGATACGATAGTCACCAACATAGGTGAGCTAATCATGGATGTCAATACTGGAGGTAACCTGGGCTGAAGTGATCACACTCTGATGGAGTCTTGAGGAATATAGGTCAAGTAAGGACTCAAAGCTGGGCCCTGAATTTTAGGAAGGCAGATTCCAACTCTTCGGGGAGACTGTCATTGGGATCCCCTGGAAAATGGCTCTTAGGAACAAGGGAGCAGAACAGAGCTGGTATATCTTTAGGGAAGTCTTCCATAGAGCACAACAGCTGGCAATCCTCAGGAGCAAGAAGATGGGCAAGGAAAGCAAGATACAGTGAGTGACAGAGTAGGGAACTGCTGGTCAAACTAAAGGAAGAGAAGCAAATGCAGACAGTGGAAAAAAGGACAGCCTGGGGAAGGTGTAGACATGAACCACAATTATATAAGGAGGGGGAGAGGAAGGCAAAAGCAAAACTGGAATTGGACATGACAAGGGACACAAAGAATCACAAGGGCTTCTACAAGTATGTCAATCAGAAAAGGAAGTTCAAAAAGAAGGTGTACTGCCTCTGATAACTAACACTGTGAACAAGTAACACCTGATCAGGAGAAGGCTGAGGTACTCACAAACTTTTTGCCTGTTTTCAGTGGCAGCTCCTTCCTCTTAAGGGGATGGATAGCAGGATGGGGACTGGGGTGTCGAAGTGGCCCCAATTATAAGTAAATATTGGGTTCTTGACCACCTGAGGAACTTGAATTTGCACAAGTCTATGGGACCTGATGAGCTGCACCCTAAAGGTCTGGGGAAATACATTGATGCTGTTTCCAAGCCACTCTTCATGATATTTGAAAAGTCATGGCAGTCAGGCAAAATCTCAGGGGACTGGAAAAAGGGAAACGTACCCATCTTTACAAAGGGAAGAAAGGAAGATCCTGGGAACTACAGCCCTGTCATCCTCTGTGCCTGAGGAGATCATGGAACAGAAGCTGTGCTAAGGCACATGGAGGACAGGGAGGTGATTCAAGCCAGCATGGCTTCAGTAAGGGCAGGTCCTGCCTGACCGACCAATTGACTTTCTGTGATGGAGTGACTACATCAGTGGGCAAGAGAAGAACTACAGATGCCATTTATCTGGACTTCTGTAAAACTTTTGACACAGTCGTTCACAGCATCATTCTCTCTAAATTGGAGAGCAATGGATTCATCAAATCAGTAGATTAGGAATTGGTTGGACAATTGCATCCAGAGGGCAGTGATAATGTCTCAGAGTCCCAATGGGCATTAGTGACAAGTGGTGTCCTGGGGTCCATATTTGGACCAATGTTATTTAATGTCTTCATTAATGACACAGACAGAGGGATTGAGTATGAATTTGAACCCTCAGCAAATTTGCAGATAACACCAAGCTGAGTGGTGCACCTGATACACCTGAAGGACAGGATGCCATCCAGGGGGACCTGGACAAGCTCAAGAAGTGGGCCCATGGGAATCTCAGGAGGCTTACTAAGACCAGGTGCAAGGTGCTGCACCTGGGTCAGGGCAAGCCCCAGCACCAACACAGGCTGGGAATGAACATCTCAGCCCTGCTGAGAAGGATTTGAGGGTGCTGGGGGATGAGAGGCTGGACATGACCCAGCCATGGGCACTCACAGCCCAGAAAGTCAAATGTATCCTGGGCTGCATCCAAAGCAGCATGGGCAGCAGGGCCAGGGAGGGGATTCTGCCCCTCTGCTCTGCTCTGCTGAGACCCCACCTGCAGGGCTGCATCCAGCTCAGGAAGGACATGGACCTGCTGGAATGAGTCCACAGGATGCCACCAAGTTGATCAGAGGGAAGAGAGCACCTCTCCTGTGAGGGAAGTAATTTTCCCATTATTGGAGCTGATAGAACTGGAATTCCTCAGATTGTAAAAGAGAAGGTTTTGGAGAGAACTAATTGTGACAATCTAGTACCTGAGGAGAATTTACAGGGAAAACGAGGGAAGACTACTGACAAGGACAAGGAGGAATGGGTTGAAATTGAAAGAGAGTCGGTTTAGGTTAGATACTAGGAAGGAAGTCTTAACTGTGAAGGTGTGGTGAGGTGCTGGAACAGATTGCCCAGTGAACAGTTGTGAATGTCCCATCCCCAGAGCTGTTCAAGGTCAGGTTGGATGGGACTCTGAGCAGACAGGTCTAGTTCCAATTCCCTACAGCAAGAGGATTGGAACTAGAACCTTTTGATCTTCAAGGTCCCCTCCCAACCCAAACCAGTCTATGATTCTATAACTATCCATCTGCGTTGAAGCCAAATCTCTGTGTTGTGTGCCTTTTCCTCTTGACTTCATTTAGGTTCATTTGAAGGCAAAATCTAGCCTGTTGAGTATTACAGAATTATCATGATTTTGCTGAATAATAGGACTTTTAGTATCTGTCCTGCACTTACTTTGAGTAAGTTTGAAGAACATCTAGGGAAGCTCTTTCACTTCTATTAGTATGACTTCATGTGAGCACCTTGCTTATTTATTTTTTAAAAAGCAAACTGAATTCAAGTACCACCCAGTAAAAGACATGTAATTAATAGTGCTATACTGAGAATCTGACACAGTTATTTTTTCCCTGGCTACTGAGAAGTTTCATGAACAAAAGCGAATAGCTTATGATGAAAGGTTGGTAAAGTGGCATATAGTATTGTTCTTCTCATTGTTATTCTCAGAAGCAATCTTTTAATTAGAAACACAGCTATTGAACTAACAATGCAATGAGAAGTATGTTAATAAATACCAGAGGACCATGTGACATTTGTGTTGCATAGTGCTTCTTAGAAAGCAGCATCCATGTGAAACACAGGCTACTCTGAGCACTGAAAATTGCCACTGAAAATTGCATGCCTTCAGTGTTATTTTTGCTATTCTCTCAGAGAAGTGGACATACATCATTTTTTAGGGTGCTTCACCACCTCCTCTGGATTCTTGAATTCTTTGAGAAAGGGCAAGGATGGGAGAAGAGAGCTCATTAAGGAGCCCATTATAGCTGTTTTACCATCCATTTTGTAACTTGAACACCTTTGCTATTTTCACCTGGGGAAACAAACGTTCTGCCCTTATAGAGAAAGCCACCCAGGCTGACACAGCCACTTCCTACTAATTTCAAACAGCTGGGAGTAGATATCCCAGTTGAGTGAAATTAAATTAATATAGCTAATTTCACATTCCTCTGGTGGGGATACCTTCTTCTACAGCTGGTTGCTTTTCAGCTCTCTAATCTAGAGAAGATCTCATTTTCACTCTATGACAACCCTGGCCCTTCCTGGGTTGCCAAGGGGGCATTTCGGGCGGGTGGTGGACCTTGACTGCCAACATAACCGAGAGTGCTCCTTTTTGCAGGGGTGAGTTTTTCTTTTTGTACGATAGAATTTTGAGGTTTCATTCTTGGCTGGTCTGTTTGTTTTTCTTCCTTACATCCACTCTGAGTTGTTTCTAATACTGCTGCTATGCCTTGTCTTGAACTTTTAGGCATAGCCTAAATGGGGCTGCTGCACTACTGGCCTCTCTGCCGCAGTCAGCTGCTAAGCTGAGTACTAAGCCAGGCTATCACCATCATCAAATTCTTGCACTTTCCTCTGGCATACACTTCATGGAACTGCACTTGTATGCCTGCATGCAGAGGTGCAGGATTAATCCCTGACTGGCTTCTAGTGGACTGTCTTGAGACCATTTTGGGAATGAATGAATATAGGACAAACTGCAATGACTTTATCATTCAAAATTTATACAAATAAACTACTCCTTAAAAACCAGTGATCATGCCTGAAACTGTGAGCAATGTTTATGACAGAGAGCATACAATAACATTTCAGGGAGTTAGTTTCAACAGTAATTTCTACACAAAAAATACTGTAAAAACTATAAAAGCAATCACCATAATGACTCCTTGCCACAACTCTGCCCCATTCTCTGGGCTCCTCACTGTCAATGAGGAATGTGGTTTCTTATAGGCATTCATTAAATATTCTGTCTGAGTTTAAACTGTTCTACCCACAAAGTTTAATATGCAGGCTTGATGGCACTAAAAGTACTGATGATTTGGTTTGCAGATTACTAGTTGTTGTGGTTGTAAATATGTTGTCATGCAAATGCCTACGAGATGCTGTTCATGAAGGCAGCTACTTTTTAATTTTATCTGGGGCTGTATTTCAAAGATAAGACATTCTTCCCAAAGATGCTTATAACTGGAAATACTTAGCAGTACAGAAAGCATATAAAGTCTGATCTTAATGCTGTTCAGTGGGTTTTCAGAAGAGCTCAGTTATCTCCTACAGAAGGCTTTTGGGCAAACAGGTCAGGTCAAAAGAACAAATTGTGCAAACACAGGCCATCACCCCTTGACAAACCCAGTTTTTGCAAAAGTGCTCCAATGAACACCTATTTTCAAATCCTCTGGGTCAGAAAAAACATATGTTATGTTACTGACTACTTATGTGCCTTATATCTTTTGCTTAGGATCTTTGGAGAAATATGACTCAAGACCTTTTTGGGAAATATATCTTACTACGCTCCATGAAACAGTATTAGTTGCTCCAGTCATGATACAGGAAGGATCAGGATAAATCACAGCCAGTGATGACACACACACATATTGAGGGAGCATGTATTCATGGGTTTTCAAAAAACACCATGAGAAGTTTTTAGTTACACAAGGAACTTCAAAAATCTTGTGATGTAGAAGCCAGTAACTGTGTGTCTAGTGCTGGAAAATCTGGCACGATTTATTCCAAGATGCATTTTTTTCTGGTTGCCAGCTACACACAACTGAATTCTCTCTGTACTGCTCTACCTCTTGTGTTGTCTTCATGACACCAGTGAGATCAAAAACACATCAGTCAAAATCACCCAAATTGCTGTTTTTAGTTGATTATTCTTGACATCATCTTATGTCTTGTTCTTACTTAGGATCAAAAAATAACTCTCTGATATGCAATCAACCATCCATGTTCCTGAACCACAGATTCATTTAGAACCACTGCTTGAAAAATGCTCATTGTAATGGAAACAAAAATAAATTATTAGGAGGTGGAAAACAAAAGTATTTAAACTTTGTACAAAATATTATTAAGAATCCAAATATCTACTGTTTACTTAAAATCATCATTATTTCTCCCCTAATGAATCTTCACTTAAATTGCCAATAGCCTCCACAACGTGTAAGATTTTTTGATGTGGAGTGCATTAGTATATAAACTGCAGTAATGGCAAGCTGTCTGCTGTGTAGTGCAGCCCAGTATTTTGTGGAACAGTGGCAGTACAGGCCACATGTTACATAGGGATGCCATAGTAAAATATTCATACTCAGTGTTCCCCAGAAGAATAAAAGAAAACATAAAATGAACAGAAGAAAAACATAGCTGTAAAAGGATGTCTTTTTCCTCAAGTACTGAAACTCAGCTGCAGAGTTTGACTCTGCCCTTAACACCCACTCCATTCTTACTGGAATCACTAGTTTGATGGTCAGGCCAGACCTTTTTTTTATTATGTGGAAGAGTTCCTTTTAAACTCTCTTTAAAAAATTAAAATGCATAAGGGAGCCTGAAATCAGCCCTGTCTCTCACAATTGAAGTGGTGGAGCTACTTCTATATTCATAATTCAGGAGAGGGATATAAAAAGCCAAAGATGAGAAAATTCAAACCAGTAATGTAATGAGTGTTTTATAAAATGCTATCCTTGGATTTCCTAAAGGAAGCTCTGGGTGCCTCTTAACAAGATGGGGGAAGAGGGCACAAAATTATATCTTCATGTTACACACACATAAAATTAACTAGTTTTGGTTTATCCCTCCACATCCAGTTACTATAGAGGATGGGATATAGATTTTACCTTCTTGGGCATCAAGTGATAGGTAATCAATGTTGTTTAATTAAAGTAGCCATGAGTAGCATTTCTTCAAACATAAAGCTCATGACATGTGGGCATATGCTTAGAAGAATTTTCTTTATTTACCACTGAGCTAGTTAGGCAGAGAGTGGTATGGTGATCATTGGCTAGGATTTCAATAAACTAGAGAATTTTCATGTAATTGTCTATACCATGCACCTCATTTTTCTGTATCTCATATCCTCACATCTGAATATGGAAAATAAAAGATGCTTTTGAATCATGTTGTGGTAACTATGCTACTGGATAGACGTAAATTGCAAAACCTCTGTTTACTGTCACTTACACGGAAGAAACTGGCTAATTTTGTAGTTAGTTAGACACATGGCACAGCGGTCCTGACATGCACTATTATTTCCTCTATACAAATGAGGCATGCCTCATTCGTATGTGGCAACTTTGTCACAGGGGTGGATGTCTCAGGGAGGGCTGAGCTCCCTACTGGGAGCATTAGCGGGATTACAGTAGGATTAATGGCACACAGCTTGCTCCCTACCTGCGTTTTGAAGACTCCAAGCAAAGACTGCCTCTCAGTCAGTGGGAAGAGGCCTCTATGAACAGAAAGGCCTTAGAAATGTAAAGCCTAATGATTATAGACAGCATTGAAGGACATGTATCCATGACATGACATCCATGACATTACAGCCTCTCCTGCTATGTGATACTACAAAAGCACAAATCACTAACCTTACCCACTGCTGTTGTGTAGCATTTCTGAGCAGTTTTACTCTGCTTTTTAATTACCTTTAATTAGTTTTAATTAGTTTAATTAGTTTTAATTAGCATATATATTTCCACCTACATATAGATTTTAGAAAACTGAGCCTTTGATGAAAACTGAGCCTTTCTTTATCTTCATATAGATAAAGAAATCTATATTATACTAAACTTTATTAAGCATAAAGTGTATAGCTCAGCCAGTATGAAAGCTCTAGCTTCTTCCATTTTACCTACATTAGTTTTTGAATTGTTGATGGCATCATAGGAAATTACTGACAAGCTGACAGTATTCTACAATGCAGTGAATGCCATTTTATTTCTCCATGTAATGAAGATCTGCTTATACATGTTAAAACATTACAACAAAAAAAAACAAACTGGTGTCTCAGTTCACAAAGATACAATGCAGACCTACATGCATGCTGGTTTTGCTTTATCTTTTACTCTGAACTTTGACAGAAGAACAAGACAATATATTTGGTCAAAGCCAGGAGGGAAGTGAGGAGAAGAAGAAGTAATATGTAGCAGGGAAATGTAAATCTTAGCACATAAATAATAATCTAAAACCACAGTAAGTAATTAGGAATGATTAGGTAATCTCATCCATAGTTTTTCATTTTTAGATACAGTTCTTTCTTATTATATCACAAACTTCTTTTCCAGAACAAAGGCTTCCAACCAGTAGCCCTCTTATGCTTTCAATTCACAAAGACACAGTACAGCACAAAGATATTTCATATCATCTTCAGTGATGTTGTGCAGGCAAATAGACAAACCTAAGCGGTCAGAACAACTGCTTATGTCAAAGATATATAAAAGCAGATTTTACAAATCAGGATTCAAATAAGAGAAAGAAGGTTAACACAAAACTGCATTAAGATAGCCCCATGAAAGTCTTTATAGGTTGAATATAGGAAAAATTATTCAATCACAAAGGACCAGCTTTTGAAAATAAGTATGCATGAAATAAAATATCCATTTCAGTGGATAAAGTGCTTAAATAAAAAAAAAATGGCATCTGGTTACAGACAAATATAATGATTGTTGCGAGAGGTTTTTTTAAAAGATATATATGAGGATATCTTTGTTATAGATACAACTTCAAGCAAGATAGAAGATGTTGCAAAATAAAGGCCAGTCTCTCATGGACTGTCAAGTGAAGTAGCTAAAAAGACACTGCAACAAGATCTCAGAGAATTTGTGACCTACAAAGATTACAGGACTTTAAGCTTCTCTTGTGCAGATAGAGGAAGTCCTTTCATTGTCTTACATTTCTCATAATTATTGTGATTAAAATGTGCATGATGCAATAAAATACCTGAAAAGAGTAGATCCTCATGAGAATTCATCTGGTAAATAACTTTTGTGGTTAAAGCTCTGAATTGCAGATGGTAATTCAGAACTCAATTTTGTCTGCTTTTCCGATGTAAAAATGTTAGCACAGTAGGCTTTGACACACTCACTGTGTAAATAAATGATGGTTCTAAATAATCTAGTCTGAAATTCCATTAGACATCAATTGTTCCCTGATATGCTGGCAAAGTTAATATAAATCAAAGTGCTACAGAACTAGAGCATTTGACTTCTGACTTTGAGGAACCTCAGCCACAAAAGTCCTGTTTGCTCATCCATGCAGCATTATCTGCTGTCCTCTCAGCATGTCCTTAAATACATTTTGATAATATATATTGATCAGTTTGATGAAAACTGACAGATAGGAAGTTCTTGTATGACTGAAGGGTTTAGTTTTCCATGTCTAAAACTAGTAATGTTTATCTGTAAATTCTCCTTCAATTGCTCAGAAATTTGCAAATTCTCCTTCAATTGCAGCAGTTAATTTGACTGGAATATCACATCTTTCTCAAAGGTAAGGTTTAATTTTCTTAGTCTAGACAGTTTTCTTCAGTTCCTTGGTATTTTCATACTTAGTGCCATGATTATCTTTATCTTCAACCACTACATGAAAGGCTTTTATTTTTTAAATTCAGATTCTATGAGCACACATTACATGATAAAACAAACTATAATGCAGACTAAATATCATAAAAATTAGGATTTTACTTCAATTTTCACCTGTTTTGTTTTTTTCAAAGACCCTACTGAGTTCCTTTCCATTACAGCTGATTTCTTCCTTGAATAAGAGAAATATTGAGGCCCTTAAGGTTCTATCATCTACTCACATGCCTGACTCAGTACAAGCCAGTCAGATAAATCTACCAGAGACAATCATTCTTCAAATGTTTTTTAGAAGTGTTTCTGTGATGATTCAGTCCACATATGGATTTGAATTTTGAGTTGCCAACTGTCATGAATTCAAACTAGAAGGTCACCACATCCTGCCAATTGTAAACCCAAAAGATAAAAATTATTTCATCTTTTCACCTGTTTCTCTGATAGTGAGAATATTTTCTGCCTCGCTTGAAAGGAAAATACTATCTGTCTTTTTTCACTGCTTCCTGTATTTCTACCATTTTGCAACTGTTTAATCCATCAAGTAGAAACTGCTGCTCTTTGCATAGTGAGCTGCAGTGCTGAGAAATTTAATATGGAACACAATAACCTCCTAGTTATTAACATTATAATCTCTTCCAGCATTTTACTGGTTGCTTAAAAATACATTTTTGTTACAACATAATAGTGCATTCATGGTCACAAATGTATACAGGTAGAAGTTGTTCTCTTTTCTCAAATATTTGCAAGAAACATAAACAAAAAACATGTGTTTCAAATATTCCACTGAATACCTTTTTCCACTCCTATGTGTATGTTGCAGCAATTTGAGTACTCTGCTGTTTCAAAATCCTACCATTTAGTCTCATATTTTATAACATATACTTTATCTTTCTATATTTTAAAATGTGTTTTGTCCCCTAACCTGAAGATTTCTCTTCCTCAACATGGACCTTCATATTTGCTCGATCTCTGTAATTGTCACAAGAACAATTCCAACTTTCAAATATGTCATTAGGTGTCTTTGTGCTAATAATCTTTGCTGTTTTTCTGCATTGCTAATCTTTATTAACTTGGCCAACTTGGGGGTAAGCAGTCTGTGCCTTTTGCTTAGAAAAACACATTGTGACTGAGTGGGTGTTCCAACCATGGAGCATCTTCACTATTGTTTTGATATTCAAAACCCTCTCACTAAGAAAGATTTCTCCAATGCTTAAATATCTTGCTGGCTCAACATTTCAAAGTATGCTTTGTGCTGTCCTGGCATTTTCATTGATTGCTAGCATAAGAGATGGGCCAAAACCCAAATACTCTGTATCCAACCCCTCTCCTTCCTCCACACCTTCTCTTGTGGAAACTTTGGAAAGCTGAATACAGACACAGAGCTGAGTATTGCAAATTGGCCAAACACAAATCCCACCTCCACCTTAAGGGTTTTCCGAATCGTGATCCAAAATGTACTTCCTAGTCTTATTTTTTGTCTCATTTCTTCGTAAGATTATTAAAACTTGCAAATTCTTCACTTCATTATATTTTGGCAGTTTCACATGGTTTAGGTTCACTCATGATGGTGTGTGCCTGCTATAGAATCTCAGTTTTGAAAAGAAGAAAATGGAAATGTAATTGAATCCCATTTGCAATGCAAAAGGCCATAGAAATAATTTCCTATGCTTTACTTCCACAGAAGGAAAAACGAGGGAAGACAAAAGCCTTCTAAATTAGATGTTGAAAACCCTATGAGGTTTTTTTGTTTGATTTGGGTTTGGTTTTATCAATAAAGAAATTTATAACTCAACTGACTTGCAGATACAAAAATATAAGCTCTGTTTCTGCAGTATTCAAAAGCAGTATCATCTGCCCCAAGTGCTGCTGTGTAATCTCTCTAAAATCAGAGGCTTGATGGTTTGAAAAATTAGACTTCTCATTAATTACATGTTTGTATCCTCTGTCAGTATCTGTTTTCTGGTTAATTTTTGCAAACAGCATGCCTAGAAACTTTCATGAAGAACAAAATTCACATATTGACTTGATATCTGAAGTCAGGCCTATGATTTAAAAACACAACAATGACTGTTCATTGATTTTCAAGTTATTGACATACAACAAGTCTCTTACTTGCGTGCAGTTTATTGCAAGATCTGGATGTTTTGTAAGGCAAAGGAAATACTCTGCAATTAATGTCACTTTGCCATACATATTTAAGTGAGATTTACTTTCATGTGATTTCTCATGGAACTTAAGCCCCATATGGGTCCATATAGCTAAGGCTGCTAGTTTGCAACTTCAGAAATGCTGTACAATTCTGTCCTCTGTTAGTGCCTTCATGTAAAATTATGGGTAAATTACTTAATCTCACTTAATCTTACTGTACTTACGGTGCCCTGTTTTTACAACAGAAACTGATTATTTTCTGTGTTTTGTGGGCTGCTTGAAAAGCAAGGCAAGTTTTAGAGCGAGTTAATTTTGAGATACAGCACTGGCTGGGAGGCAAAAGGCATGGAAAGAGTGGAAATAAGTAAGGCTTCTTGAAAAAGCTTCTGAAAGTAGATTTCAAAAGGAGCATACAGCAGCACAACAATACAGGAAACTGTCTTGTGTGAAGAAATAAGCCTGAGAATGACATTATGTTGGAAGAATGATATATAAGTGGTTGCCTTTTTCACCTGGAATTCTCTGTCAAAACAGGAGGAGGAAGTAATTTTCCACCTCCTGTTGCAGAATTTCCCTATTTTGTTGTTGTAACTTAGGTTCTCTCAAGCATGTCAGTTCAAGATGTTTGGCTCATCCACTAAACTGCCACACCCTTACAATGAAAAAATTGAACATGAAGTTAAATTGTTGTGGAAAAAACCCTTCACGAGTCTATAATTGTTTAGACATTTTAGTGAAATTTTGGTTTAGATTTTACTGCTGCCAAAGGTCTGGGTCTATTACTGAAATACAACAGATCATTAGTAAGTATGATATGGTAACAAACTAGCAAGGAAGGGGGGAGTTCTCTGTAGCTCGTTACTTCAATAAGTACAGTTAAATTTCAAGAAAGAAGCAGCCTCCATATAGGAATTCACTCCAACTTTTTCCATCATTCCCATGGAGGAAGCAACTGTTCAGCTTCAATATTTAAAGCTTAAAATGTTTCATGTGGAAGCATCTCATAGGTCTGATTTCTGTTCAGCAAAACAAAATGGATAAAGCAATGTTACATATCATCCCTTTCTTGAGACCTCACCTCACATTAGATGTGAGTGTTGAACACAGAGAGATCACAGCACACCTGTTCCTAAGTGGCACCATTTCACTCCAGGGCTCATGGCAACCAGTCTCCTGTAAAGGGCAAAGACCTGGTGAATCTGGAGGCTGAACTATGTATCTACTTCTCTGCTAGGTATGAATAAAGAATTTCTTATTGCTCAGAGCTGTATTGTTCCTCCTATCATACTTCTGAGTCTTATCTCAAGTTGGATGTCTAGGTAAAGGTTTGTATGCATCAGCACCTTAACCTTTGGGGAAAAGGGCTTTCATAATCTTACATCATGTATATCTAAATGAGCTGTACCTGGACACTCCAGAATATTACAGTCCTTATAACTTTAATTCTAGTTTCTTTCACAGCCTTCAAAGGCATGCAGGAACACACACACACACATATAAATGCAAATCCTGTCTATATCTCCTTCCAAAGCACTGGTTCCCTCCCACTTCTCACTTTCCATATTTGCACAAGCTTCCAGGTTCCCAGAAATCAATCCGGGTTTACAATAGAAAAAAAAAATCTAAGAAAAACTGCTAATGAAAAAGTAGAAAAAAATAAAAAATTCCGTTTGCTACAGACTGTATGGCAAAAAAGAGGTCCAGCTACCAGGAAGAGACAGGTGTCTTCTGAGTGACAACGGTACGATATTCTCACCAGGGAGATCAGCTCCAAAGCTGAGTTCACTCTTTTCTGCTAGCAAGTATATTGATGTTAACAGGTTTTTTCTGCCTGCATGTGTGTTTGTCAAATTAAGTATTGTTAAATCTGTAGAGCTTAAAATACTGCTTCAGACACCCACCTTGGCTTCTACTTCCATCTCATATAATTTGTAATAGGTAGAGTGCAATGTTGATTATGAATTCTGTTTCCTTCAAACAGATGCAAACGGATTTAATTTAACACCTTTCAGAGGTGAAGGAAAACTGGAATGAATAACCACTTCAGAAAGTGGAAGGTGCAATTTTCAGAACACAGTGTAGCAAGTATTTGTGCAATCTCCCTTGAGATGGTGAATGACATCTATTTGTAAGGTCAGGGTTTGGAGGTGACATATTTGCATATATACACTCAGAAAGTGATGCTGAATGCAATCCTAGATTCACCAATCCCCAGTATCAGTTTTTGCAAATGATTTTGAGTGTCTCAGGACTTCATCTGTAGCATTAAGATTTTGCTAAAAACAACCTCAGTCTTACTGGGGAAACAACAGTGCTGGGAACATTAGGCACCATCCACCCTGGCTAACATATCCCTTAAAGCTTCAGCTATTACTTCTGCTGCAGATAGCAGTCTTTTATTGCTCTGAATTCTTGTATTCCCTTGGGGTATATGACAGGGAAAATCTGGACATGAACCAGGCCTGAGTTTTTGCACTCTTCAGGCAATGTTACTTTGTTTAGAGCATCTTTTCCTTTGTAGTGTAGGCTTTACTTTATAAATATATATATGTGCATCCAAAGAAGAAATACCACACTCCATACTCCCAAACTAGTGTTCCATATATAGAATATTGAATATGTCTTTCAGCAAGACAAATAAATTAACCCCATATAAATGCATATATGCAGTATAATAATGTCCTGGACCTAAACAGCAGGACATGGAGATGGGCTCTAGAACCCTTTCAGGCACTTGATGCCTTAATGTAATTTTTCAGTAAATCTACACTACTTTTCTTTTTGTTGTTGGGTTTTTGTGTTGTTTTTTTTTCATTTTGTCCCGTTATGAATAATTCAAATGAGCCTTTAGATAGATCCAATATAGCTCTGTAGAAATTGGCAGATATTGGACATAACTGCTCATTAAAGCTATAGGCAAGAATTTGAGTAGACCTTTCCCTTGGACTTGATTCATGTGTTTCCATTCCCTGAATTTCACTTTGATTTTTAAGTTCAACTATGTGCAGAAAACTGAAAGCCAAACTGTTGAAAGAATGTGGGTTTTTATTTATAGTGGTTTTTATTAAGAATATTTATGTAGTTTCATGAAAAAAATTACACAGTTTGCATGAGTTCGTTGTGAAAACAAAATTCAAGTTGCATTTTAGATTCTGGTCTAAATTTTAAATGTGCAACCAGAGTATCAATCATGGTGAATTCATGCATATTGTAATGCTATTATGAATACCATGCTGCTGTGCTAGTGATTAAACACATATCTTAAATAAAGAATGCTCTTTAAAGTCACCTTTTTGACATGTCTGAACATTGCAGACTACATAATTTTGTAGCATTACTGTAAGACATTCAACTCACTACAAGAAAGAAATTGAAGTTCTGGAGCACATCCAAAAAAGAGCAAGGGAGCTGGTGAAAAGCACAAGTCCTGTGAGGAGCAGCTGAGGGAGCTGGGGGTGTTTAGCCTGGAGAAAAGGAAACTGAGGGGAGACCTTAACACTCTCTACAACTTTGAGTTAGTGGTCAGTCACTTCTCCAAAGAAACAAGGAGAAGAAGAAACAACCTCAAGCATATGTTTAGATGGAATATTGGGAACTGAGGTGGTGTCAGGCTGTTCTGGGAAGCGGTTGAGTCACCATCCCTGGAGGTATTCAAAAGATATGTGGACATGGTGCCTAGGGGCATGGTTTATTGGTGGACTTGGCAGTGTTAAAGTAACATTTGGACTTGGTGATCTTAAAGGTTTTATCCAACCTAATGATTCTATGATTCTATTACATAATACACTCCTGTCTCCCACCATCATTCTTCATGCAACATTCCCATCAGCTGTGATGGAGGTTCCATGATCAGAAAACTGGCAGAATACATTGACTATAAATATAATTCCAAAAATATTAGTCCACCTTAGATGATACAGTTGTCTATTGAGCCTTCTCTACTGATAAGAAGAATATCCTATACTTCATTTTAAAAAAGCCACATTTTCCAAAGTTGAACAAGAAATGCAAAATGAGGCATTCAGAAATGGCATTCATTATACAATGTTAGTGCAAAATCTCCAGTTTAAGGTCAGACTAAAAAAAAGAAAAATAAACAAAATAAACCACACAAATAAACCCAAACACATGGTTATGAAAGCATCTTTGTCAGTTGTTCCATCCATTGTAAGTCATGCAATCATAATTGCAGCAGTTTTTTTCTTAAAAATAAAGCAGTCAAGATTCATCTATTCAATATTACAAATCTTACTGTTTGCATTTAAAAGTTTGTCTAGAGAATTTCATTTACAGGAATTCCAGGAACTACTGTAAGTACTTCTCCAATGACATTAGTCTTGTAGAAAAGGAAAAGAGTAAGGTGGATAACATGCAACAATAGCTAGGAGATGTATGGATAAAATCTTTTTGTGCAGCTCTCAGTATATGTGTTGACTCTGCTGGTGAAGAAAAAGATATGAGGGCTTTACTTTGGGGGCATAATGGTGTTATTTGTAAAAGGTACACTGGATTTTTAGTAGATTTGTATGTTGAGTTTCCTGAGTTTTAAAGGGCAATAGGAAAAGTCATAATTTCTCCGTTGATGTCATCCTATGGTTGCTTCCTCACTTCTGATGGTGCAAAGTGGTCCATCTCTCTCCTTTGCTCCCTGAAGAAGTAACTGAAGTTGCTGTAGACATAGATAAGGATGTACTAGAGAATACTGGAACCTGTTTCAAACCTTTTCTCATCCCTGCTATGTTCAGTCCAGCTACTACATTTTCCATCATAGCGCCTTCCTACTGAGCCTTTTCAGTCTTTCAGGCCCTGGTTCCTCGCCTGCCAATTCCAAAGGTACCCAACCAAATGACTGCTGCGCAGTGAAGGCTGAAATCTATTTCTTCCACTGTTCCTAATTACTTTTATTTCTTTTTTGAAATTTCTTCTTCATCCTGATTTCCTAAGGCCCATCTCCATCTAGTTGATATCTTTTCTATTTTGGCCTTCAGACGTCCTCAGTGTTTATGTTTCTGTTCCTGTTGTACAAAGCCAGACACTTCTCCTATCTGACTTCTCAACATCTGTGACTCTTTTTCATTTTTCCACTCAGTTCTTTTTCTTTTACGAAGTCTGTATCACTCTCCATCTGTTCATCCAGCTTTTCCCCCAGGCTGGTTTTAATTTCTACTGATGTGAAGTTCTCTTAAACAGTCTGTGGTCTACCCTTGCTCCTTTTTCCTTTCTGTCCCCAGTCCTGGCCCTTGGCAGAGTTTCCTTTTCCTTTGCTAGCTTCTGACTTCAGTCCCTTTTAAGACTCATGGCTAGCATACTATTGTCCACCCCTAACACACATGTACCTTACTCTTCTCCATTGTCTGAGCTTGCTGATGTACCAGAATCACGACTTTGCTGGGCTTTCTATATGCCCATCTGGATGTGATGTGCCCTGCAGCACCAAAATATTGCAACTGCAAGGCATCCAGCTCAGCCCAATGTGCGAGAATGCCCAGTGCCTTTAGAAAATTCTTGGATCCAGTCTGCAATTTCTCCTTCAGAAAATAAACAGACAGTAAAAAAAAAAAAAAAAAAAAAAAGAATGCTGGAGAATTCAGGCAATGCAGAATCATAGGCAGGCAAGCTAAATGAACTCTGAACAGACTGAGAGCAGTTGTTTGAAATTCCTGTCTGTCAAATTAATACTTAAAAGGCAGAGTTCCCACCTTTCCTGAGGTGTGTGAGTCTGCCTTTCTGTGCAAAATTCTTCCTGCAGTAATCCCACTTTCCTTCCAATAGCTTAGGTTTTAAATTTCCCCAAAAGAATAAAAATGTAGTTGTGGAAAGAGTGTCACCCGGCCTGTTGGAGACATTTTTGCTTCATAATTTTAAAGTGGAGTCAGACCTCTTTATTGCTGAGCAAACGGTCTAAAAGAGAGCACTTTTCTGTAAAGAATCGAGGCTTTAGCAAACTGTGCGTTCTCCCTGGAGGATGTCAGCATTTTCCTATTGGTGCTTTTTATGGCATACGTTATGTATTGACACAGATTAAGTTTCCCTCCTGTCTGGAACAATGCACGCTCGGGAGAGCTACTGACCGAGCAGTAAGCTTGAGCAGCTCATGGCAAGTGGTGGAGCGGAGCTCCAGGAGCTGCAGGCAGAGCGCTCCGTTCAGCTCTGCCATTCTGCCTCTCTCCTCCTACTACTCCTCCTCTCCCGCTCTCTTTTTCCTTCCCCTCTGTAGCTGCTACGCTTTCCCCAGACCTCTTGGCTTTGTTGCGCTGTACGTCTGAGTAGCAGGAGGGGGATTGGCTAAACGCCGGCTCGGGGAGCGCTTCCCCGCAGCTCGGGCCAACCTACCTACTACCCACGGCAGGGTCGGGAAAGCGAGCGGGGCCGATGGAGGCGGAGAGGCGGCATGAAGGCAGGCTGGCAGCACGCTGAAGGCAGGCTGGCAATACGCTGAAGGCAGGCTGGCAATACGCTGAAGGCAGGCTGGCAGCACGCTGAAGGCAGGCTGGCAGCACGCTGAAGGCAGGCTGGCAATACGCTGAAGGCAGGCTGGCAGCACGCTGAAGGCAGGCTGGCAATACGCTGAAGGCAGGCTGGCAGCACGCTGAAGGCAGGCTGGCAATAGGCTGAAGGCAGGCTTGCAGCGAGCGGCGCTGGAGGTGACAGCCGCCGGCCGAGCGCCTCGCAGCTTGCGCGCGTCTGAGCGCAGGTCCGGCACCCGCCCCACGATGGAGTGCTGCCGCTGGACAGCCGCTGGCACCCTGCTTCTGGCTGCCCTCCTCCTGGTAAATGCCGTTTCTTTGCTAAAATACCTACCGCCTGTAGCTGATTCTGTATCTGTGTGCATATATGCGGGTGGGCATGTTTTTAATCTCTTAAAATTGAAATTGGAGAGAGTTTGTTTTGAACAAGTCGTGTAAGTTTTATCCTGTCTACAGCACTGCAGACTTGGAGCCTTGATATTGTGGGTTGATGCAAGTAGAACCAAGAAGCTGATGTTGGCATCAGCTTTCTAAACTTCTAAATGACCTGTAAAAGGTGATTTAACTGCTTGGGATTCAGAGAGGAGCTGTTTCTCTGCTCTTTAAATCAAACTATATCGTGCTGTAATGTTCCTGGCATTTTCTTCCTTAAAAAAAAAAAAAGTTTTTTTCTGCACATGCCGAGAAAACAGGTACAGCATGTACTGAACTTTTTCCTGAAACCAGCTTAAATGAGCTCTCCTTATTTCTGTACCTCATTACAGAGTCAAGTTTATACCAAACTTTGAAAGATACATACTGTGATATCTGGTATACTTCAGAGCAGAAGACTTGATTATTTTCGTGCATACTTCCCCTGATTATCCTGATAGGATGCTTACAGCTGAAAGATGTACGTGTGCTGTTTGATTGACATAAGATGTTCCATTTTGACTCATACCTAATTTTATGAGTGGTGAGTTGGCAATCAGAACATCTGCAGAAAGGATATTAATATACGCACACTTTTGATACCAGAGTCGTCTTGGCGTAGGTATATTGCCATTTTCCTAGAATTTGATTGAATGTAGTAGTTCAACCAGCAAAGCATCATTAAGAAATACATTTAATTTTATAGCAGATTCCATCTTATTTATCAGTGTCAACCAATCTACAATAATCATTGTAAACTAATCTCAAGACAATTTTTAGTAAACCGCATGGAGAGCTAAACATTAGGATTACCCTGTTCAAAATACTTCTTTTAAATAATTGTATTATTAAAAAAAAAGGAACGGCTTTTTGGATATAGAGTCACTAAATACTATTGAGCACTAGAAATAAGAATGCTATTTGTACTGATATAAAAGTCTTACTTTGTTTGAAAGTCTGTTTTCCATTTATAATACTGAATTCACACAAAATGGCATAAAGTCAGCATAGATTCTCTTTCACGTATGAAAATGAGATGTTTATTACCTGATGACTGTAATAAGTCAGTAATGACTGAGACAGTCCTGCAGAACTAATTAAAGGAAGATCAACAGGAGATATTACTCCACAAGACTGTGGGATTGGGCCCCATGTTAAGCTCATACTCATAATATTTGTATATCACTCTGCTGCTTGTGAATTAAGTTCTCAGTCCCTGATTCATGAAAATAAATAATGCATTCTGGTGCCAACTATTATGCATTTTATTCCACATTTTACCAGTACCAGTTTTTATTTGTATGACTTACACTGCTTCGAGATTTCCCCCCCGCCTCCCGCCAAATCTCTTTGTACCTTAAGAATAGGGATGTGAAGCAAGCTTAACTTTCTTTTTTGAATCAGACCATTCTTTTGCTCCTTCCATAGTTGGGAAAATCTCTCACTTGCTTTCAGCAGGAGATTAGGTAAACATTCCATATTTGATTTACAGCTTGGCTAGAGATAGGGATAAGTTGTAGGATGCCTTGGTATACCTGTTCCTACTGTAGTTTATTGCTGCTTGGGTTCACCAAAGGCATGGTAGAAAGCTCATAGATATTTCTTGAGAGAAAAACAAGAAGTCATTAAATCAGTCTGTGACCTGGCTGTCAGCATCCTAGATGTTAGCCTTTAGCCAAGTAGACAGAATGAGTTTGAAATCCATGACAATCAGTGTTTGGATTTTTGTGTATCACCTTGTATCTCTTCTAAAGGCCCTGTCTTTCCCACAATAACCAGCAGCAGCAGCTTCTTGTCATGTGGCACTTCAGTAACTTCAGCAAAAGTTCACAGTTGTAAGCACTAAGGTTACTCAATAAATGCTTACACTATTGGTCTTAGAATAATTTATCAGTTGTTCCTAAATTTTCAGTACGACACCGTAGAAGTAGCACCTAAATTCTTCACTCAGCATCATTGCCTCAGGAAGGAGGTTGCACAGCCCAGGCACATGTACAGCTATGTGCATGTGATGCTAAGGCAATTGAGCCTTAGCAGCCTCACAGGCTGTGACAAGTCCACAGGCAGCAACAGCAATAGCTCCTCCTCTTTCTCTCACTATCAGCTGCCTGGAGTGATGTAGTAGTGAGCGCAGCTCACTACTCCATTGGGGTTCTTAGCCTTCTTCAGAAGAAATTGTATTCATTTTCAGTTGAGTGGTGCTTGAGTAAGGTCACTGGGGGTCCCTAGTGTATTTTGTTAAATGTCCTAAAACTTGCTCCATACTCAGAGAGCCAGTTTCTCTAGCATTTATGTGGACTAAGTATTTTCATGGCTACTCTTAAGAATCTGAGCCATAACACTAAGGTGCTTGTCTTGAAAAAGATGAAAAGTTTCTCTTTCCAGAGAAAGACCAGATAGTTGTAAAATTTTGCTTATTGTGCCATGAACTTTTCAGGCTAAGGAAATACTACTTTTAAGAGTAACAAAAGAAAGAGCAGGCATTTTGTTCCAGAGATTTTCCTTTCTGTTAGTTTAAAAATAAAAGCCTAGCACAAGAAATCACAGTTGTCTAACTCAAAGGAATGTGTCCAAACCAAAACCAGCCATGAGCTCAGACAAACTAGAAGTCAAATCATGTCACGTCAGAGGGACATTTAAGCATTTTTGCATTTGTTATTTGCATCTTTTCAGCAGCATTTTTTAGCTCTTTGTTACTGTTGTGATACTTGCAGAAGTAACACTAGGGGCTATAATAAAGTACATGTGTTTTTCTGCAGGATTTCTTTCTTTTGCTGTGCTAATTTGTACATGGAAAATAGTCAAATAGAATAGTCCATTCCTTCCAGGCTCTTTGGCATTACACTCCCCTATTATCTAACTGGGTCTGTCTTGGATGACCACAAGCGCAATTAGGCAGTGAAATGAATATGTTTCTTGTTTACATCTGAATGTATAAAGCTTGACGGTTTTTCCTTTCATGTGTAGATAGGTCTACCTACTGCTGTGTCAGCTCGTCTGTCTCAAAAATTGTAGGTATATTGAAAGGGGTTTTTTTCCAGTATGAGGTCCAAAGAGCACAAATGGATTTTCATGCAGGATCATGTATACATACTGACTAGCATTTGCTCAGATTGGTTGGGTGAGGATGAACTGAAATGCAGAGTTCAGCTACACAAAGCTGAGATTTATTCATGTTACAAAATGAAAATATCTCACCAATGTGGTTTGTGACCCATGCTGCTGTACTTCAGATGTGTCATGTCTATAAAACGAAACCGTTTCTTATAGGAAGGACTAGATGCTACTATGTATAATTTCTTCCTATATTACTCTAGAACTCTGTATTAGGACATATTTTACTAACCTCTTCCTTCAGATTCTTGTAGTATATTTTTTTTTCTTTTTTCTACCAAATGCAGAAGCTTGCATGAGCTAAACTAAGGTTGTGTGATGAAAGTTTTTTTGGTTTTGGACTTCAGTGAAAAGAAGTCAGCACTTGATGTAGGCTGTTGAGCTACTGGTCTGCTTCACCAGTGCCATTAAAGTTTAATGTGTTCTTTCAATGACTTTGCTAGATTCATAGGGCTCCAAAAGAATAATAAAAGAAGGTGTGACATGACACTGTGGATTGTCTGAATGTGGTCACCTGTAATCATAGATCTGTCAGCTGGACAACCTTCAATGTTCAGAAGGTTCATGAGTCAATGTAAAGTCTGAGAAGGCCACATGACCAGACAAAAAATTCATCAGAAGAGAAGTATCAATCTCTGCATGACTAAATTTTCACTGAAGCAAATAAAACCTTAATCCCTTATAAGGTGTCATAAGGTGTCCAAATAAAACCTCATGGTTTCTGTTGTATTATCAAATCTGCAGACAGCAGTGTTGGTTCTATTTGCTTTTCTATAGCTATTTTCTTAACTTTGTAAGAGAACTCAGAATTGTATGGGAGACAATTACATGGGGGAAAACTCGGAAATTGCAGTCTGAGGAAGAAAAAAGAATGGTAAGATCATTCTTATGGAAACAATTAAAAAGCTAAAGGTATTGGAAGAAAAAAGGGAAAACATACCAACTACCAGGTCCTATAATAACATGATGGGGAGCAGGAAAAATAAAAATAAATTATTTGTCTCAGCACAAGCCAAGGACAGTTCTGAAATAAGTCTTCTTATCTGGTGGACAACAACTAATCCAAAAATTGGCATGAAGTGTTTGTTTCATCAGAATATTGTACTGGGGTTTGAACCAAAACTTCTTCCTAACTCTTGAAAAGGAATGGCAAATTTTTGCTGTGGACTTCTCCAGCTTTTTGCATCACCTTATGGACAGCAGGCTTGTCTTAACAGATGGCTGACCAGTTTTGCATACTCAAGGTGCTACAACATGTTCTAACTCTTAGAAGTCTGTAGAGGCAAAATGGGGGAAGTCAGCAAAGGACACATATTTCATGGAATGAGATCTTCTCTTAGGTCTGTTAACCCGGTGTAGTGTTGAAAACAGACCAATAAAAGTCAAAGCTTAGTAAATCTGACCACTTAGACATCCTTCTATCTCAGGGAATGTAAATAATTTCATCATAAGTCTGAGATTTTCATCTATCATCTACCTTTTAAGTATCATCTTTAGAATTTAATTCCACGTATGACCACCTTTTTTCTTTTTCTGTAATAACTGAGCTTTTCCAAACTTCTTATAAAAGTAGCTGAAGTGGGTCAAATTGGAAGGGGAGGGAAAGCAGTGTATGTTTGTGAAATTTTGTTTTCTTACAAGGCCAGCATATGTAGAAGTCTTAATAGTTTAGCCACCTGTGGATTTTTTGGTCACTGCTTACAGGGGCAGTCCTTCTAGCTGTGCAGAGAAATTAGTGGTATGTTCATTGATTCTACTGTACATTAATTTTCACATTGCTTCCACTTTAGTCTTCACTGCCTTTATGAAATATCTTCCAAAGCTTCAAACTTTAAAATTTCTGCTTGTTAGAGACTTCTCATAGAGGAGGTTCAGCAGAGAGGGTGTCAGGGTAGAGGGGAAGGGTTGTATGATAATGTAAGACATCCTGAAGTAAACTCCAAGAGTCCTCAAGAAATGAGACAGGATATTATATGCAACTAATAATAAATTCAAACTGTCACATAAAATAAATATATTTGGTTTGTTTCCGTATGAATATACTGTGTGGGTGTTGAACTTCCCCTTCTAGCTTTGTTGGATGTAATCTCAGTCCCTGTTTGAAGTTTGCCAGTATGTTGTTCACATTGTGTGCTATATCAACAGAGCCAGATATGAAAGGAAATAAAGGAAGTAATAAGGTCTCCTACTGTTTTGATGCTGGCATCAGATGAGTGAATTAATTATTTATTTACTTACTTACTAGTTTACTGAAATCCTGTATTTCTTTCAGTCCGAATTGTTAAAAGCATGAGTTGCTCAGGGCCCTTAACAAGTCCAAGGCTGTCTTACTGTAAATGTCTTTTGGATATGACATTTTCATACTTCCTGTAACTTTTTAAAAGAGAGAGGATTTTCAGGATTTTCATTCCTATGGTCTGTCCAATATGTCTCTTAAAGGTCCAGCCATGTTTTAAAAATGGGAGATCTGAGTTAGCTGAAGGGGAGAGGGAAGTATTGTGACAGAAATATGTGAAACAAAAAATTTGAGTTTCTGTGGCTTTTATTCTAAAATTCTGCCACTCCAGACTTCAGCAGTCTTGTCATTCTCCAATGGGCTCATCCACCCATCAGTGCTGGTAAGCACCAGGTCAAGAGTGAGTGTCTTATCGCCTATGTTTGACAGCCTTGTGATAAGCTGAAGACATAGAGAGAAATGCATATCCTTTTTGTAGCAAACTGGTTCAAAATGTGGATGTGTCACTTCTGTTTTTTGAGTACAGCAAGGGAAAAAATTCTCATCACATGGGATTAGAGGGCAGCATGAGAGGAGTTCAATGTAAATTCATGGGAAAAAATATTCAAACAAATCTGGTCCTTCTTTCCTGCCTTCCTTCCTGTCTTCCTGCCTGCCTTCCCACCTCCCTGCCTTTCTTCCTGCCTTCTGCCTATGTGCTTTCCTGACTCCATCCCCACTATTTTTTATGCAAATATTTCCCTTTTGGTTTTCATGCCTCCACCAAGGCTTAATGTTTCAACAACTTGTCATTAAAATTAAGCACATAGACATCTCCATGACGTAACTGAGGGAGATGGCAGACTATCAGAAGAACAGGAAGCTTAATTTGTTTTGAATAAAGCTCATAACTGTGGATGTTGTCTGAAATTGCACAAGTCTTTGGAATGTTCTCTTCCTTTGTCTGAAATGCCTCCTGACCAGTGTCATCTGCCTGTTGCAACCTATGTCACCTTGCCTTAGTGCTGTGATCTGCTCCAGAGACTGGGATGTCCTAGGTCTGAGTAAAAGCTGTGCTGATCAAAATCTGTGCTAATGCAACAATGTCTTCAAGCTCAGACTGTGAGAACCAGGGTTTCTAAACCCAGACAAAATGGTATTTTGTGAGGGGACTCAGTGTGGAACGTTGTGAGCTCTACCAAAGGTTAGGTTGGGAGGGTGAATATATGAAGATTAAGGTCAGTTTACTAAAAAGGAAAATGTCCAATATAAATTTCTTCAATGTAAATGTCTTCTTCTTTGGAGACATGGTGGAGCTTTAAGTGTCAGGTGTGTATTGGCTGTTTTTTCTTGAAGCTGTTGAGCACAGCACAGCCAGCACACACTTTGATTTCTCACCACTGAGAAAACACTTGGCATGCAGTAGGCCTCACCACAGGTTACAATTTTACTTTTCTCTCATGTCCTTGCTGTGCGCCTTGTTTGCTTTTTCCCTGCCCACAGTTCTTGCAATGTGGAAGACAAAACCGAAGTCCTGGAGTGCAAGATGCACTTTTGAACCCGTGCTTTTGGGTGGGTTCCGAATTTTGAAAAGTGATTTCACCTATCCTGCATCTGAACCAGTCCTAGCCTTAAAAACCCTGAGTCAATAAGGCGACAAGTCTGAGGCTGAGCCAGCTTGGACTTGCTCTGTATTGGATCACCCATGCCTGGTGTTTACACCAGCACGGCAGGATTTAAATGCAACAGAATGTTATAACTTCTGTCCATGAGAGCAAGACAAAAAACTTTTGCATTCACATTGGTCTCCTGATACGTATTTTCATTTGGGTAAGAGGGGTGAGAGATAGGACTGATCTGAGGTTTATAAGGCACTGTTATAAAATATTACACAGAACACAGCGTGCACACGTTGAAGTGATATGGTGTCAGCTCCATCCTCTGCCAGCAACCCCCTTCCCCGCCCCTCCAACTGGCTGCTGCCCTTCTATGAGAAGAAATGAGCTCACATTTGGCACATTTCTCCTGGGATACAACTTCCAGTCCAGGTTTAGGAATGGCTGTTTAGCTCTTAATGTCCGGAGATGGCTGTTAATCAATTCCCTGCTCTGTTGTTGCACATTGGAGGCTGTGTCCTCTCATATACACAGCGCAGCTATATGGCTTGCTTCAGGGCTTTGGGAATCCCTTGTGACCATAAGGACAGAAGTGGCAATGTTCTTATCTTTCTGAGATGAACTGATGTGTGGAGATACTGATGTAAGAGGGTACAGCTGTGTACAACACTGAGACTACAGACACAGTGTTTTCAGGAGCTCAGTGTGACACTTCATCGCATTACTTGTGCAATAGCCATATCAAGTCATGGTTAGGAAGGGATGTGAGGTTAGTGCCCTCTCAATAAACCTCTGCTTTCCTGTGCAAAAGGAAAACATACTGTATTTATCAATTTCTGTCCCCTTAGTAATGAGTCTGTCTTGCTGTTAAGAATAAAAGAGGACAAAAAGAACCACAGCACTGAAAAGGACTAACACAGCAAATTTTTACCACTGTCCCTGAACTGAGCTAGCTCTCTGTGTGTATCAGGTGTTTTCCTTTAGGGTAAAGAGAAATCCACCTATTATTCTTTCCTTTTGTTCACAGGAGCAGAATAAGCACTGGGAAACTGCAAGAGTATCTTGGTGAGATTTCCTCTTCAGTCCTCATCAAGGTGTCTTCCCCTGTTTCTTTTAAGCAATGGATGCTTTGGGGCAAGAAGAAAGAGTAAATTTAAAACTATCCAGAAAGAGATTTGGATTTTTTTCTTTATTTCTTTTTCAGAGACTGAAATAATAAATCCTGGCCCATTTATCTGCACTAGAAAAATGTGAGCATAATTACCCAAAGTTCAGAATACATGCTCACATGCCTGTGCTTCTGTGCCAGTGCCTTCCTTGGAGTTTGGAGACACTCAGATCAAGGGTTTCCTGTGCCAGGGGTTTTCCATAGGAAATACTCTCTTGATCCTCTCAGAGGCCTTTTGCTTTGACTTGCAAGTAGAAAGGAGGCAAAAATTCCTAAGTTAATTTACAAGACTGTGAGGCCTGGGGCAAGTGGGATGCTACTGTTCAGCTCATAGTTGCATTCCCAGTAGAAGGGAGCCACTAGCCTCTAGGGAACTGAGGGGACAGTGTTCAAGGAATAGTCACTTTCACATCAAGATGTCTGATGCTCACTACAGCTACTTTTCTTTCCAGGTTGTTCACCAGGAAATATAGTGTTGTAGGAGTATTTTGAACCTTTCCATAGGCATCCTTTTGATCTGGCCATATGGAACTGCATGCAGTTGTTCATGGCAGCAATGGCACTTGCAGTCACTTGGCACTGCATCTCAGGTGCAGTAAACAACTCAGGCAGATTGGGTAAAAGAGCTCTTCTCTTTTCATTTTTTAACTTCTGTGAGAGCAGAACTTCCATTACTTTGGTAAGCATGTCAGGTAGGCAGGATTTTTTGGTTTGTGTGGTCCTTCTGGAAGCTGGCTGGGTTGCAGGTCTGGTGGCAGAAGTCCTTTTTTTGCTTTCACATGGGATACACACAAGACGATGGGAAGACAAGCTATTTACCATACCAGCTAAACAGTGTTCATCTGTCCTGACCCTAAATCTGATCTTTGGGAAAAGAAAATAGGTTAAAGTCATGGTTTGCTAAGGCTGACTTGGGGACCTCTGGTTTCATGAGGCATGTGAAATGGAAAGATACCTACTTGGAACTGAAGAACTATTGTCATGGGAAATCCTAGTGCTTCCAGGGAATCATGCTCCTCAGAAGGATGAGGCTTACTTTCCTAAGTCCTTTTATCAGTATGGTACAGTTATTCTGGAAGAGTAGATGAGCTTTGGTCATACAGTACCATTTAAAGTGATGTGCAACATTTTGCCTAGATAAATTAAACATTTTCTTTTTGTGCATTGCAAACTTGATATGTCAGAATATTTTACCTATGAAATTTTCAAGTTACTTGCTTTGAAAAGTTGCAAAAGTTAGTCAGAAATGTCTTCATGTTAACATTCTTTCTGATGGCAATTACCAATATCAATTCAACTGGCTATGAATTTGTTCTGCCTTGTCTTTTTTCAAAAGCCAGAAATTTCCAAACAGTTTCCCGCATGGGCTTCCATCCAGTTGTTAACTTGGATGGAATGCAATAAAGATACATAACATTGCGCAAATGAAATCTTATAAACCGTACATTTACATTGGTTGAAGTTTTTTGAAGTTTTGAAATACATGGTTTTTATAAGGAGTTGAGGTCACTGGCCTTGTCCCCTGCTGTTACTCACCTAGGGAAGTGCTGATAGCAGTTTCTTCCTGGTTTGCTGCAGACAGCATTTCAGTACTGTGAAATATATATTTAATCTCAGTGACAAACTCACATCAAAGGATGCTCAAGGATTACTCAAAGAAGAATCTGTGGCTTGGCAAGAATTCATATAGGGATGCATTTAAACTTATCTGAAAAGTCTGGGCAGAAAGACCATTACAGAAGAAAAAATACTAGTTTTCTGTCCCTAGCATGATTTTTACAGTAGCTAAAGGCAAGTTTAGGCAGTGGCCTCAGAGGAGCCTTGCATATTGTCACTGACACTTCATCATACCCTGAAACAGTGAGGATATGATAAGAACCAGATGATATAAATTTATTAAGCAAACCAGTGGTTCATATTATCTGGGAAATAACTGGACTAAATTCTGTATCAATGCTGTAGTCCAACAAGAGTTTAATTGCATTTTTCACTGTCTGTATTGCTGTTTAATCTAAGAAACACACTGGGTGCTTGAAAAAAGGACTCCAGCAGCCTTTTACTGAAAGAGGAGGAAAACTGGATGCCTCAGAACCAGAGGAGAAAGTAAACCATGTGATCTGTGTTTATACACACAGTCTTCTGTGTGGCACTGACAAATAGCTGGATTCTGTAGGGATAGCACTGTTCCAAACAAAATTTTAAATTCCAATATGTGACTAAGATTTATTTTCTTAAGGTTGAACTTCTTTTGTAGACTTCAGGACATGAACAGGTCTTGCTGCTCTTCATTTTTCTCCCTCTATGCACCTACACGCATGTGCACACTTACACTTTTAAAAGAAACCTGGTTCTTATCAGGCATTCAGCTCCTAGATGTCCAGGTAGCTGTTGTGATTTAAGGATGTGTGACACTTGTATTCCAGAATAGTCTAAATGAATTCTGTGTACTGTAGGCAGAAAGGGTAGGAAGCACCACTGAATATAACATGAATGCCTGACAACTCTTTAGTAAATTCAGAAATTACTATTAAACACTGAAGCTGGATTTTTTGAAGAATCAGGTTGGAGATCTATCTCTATTAGTCTTATCTGATTATGTCAGATTCATTTTGTTTGTATTATGAAAATTCCTTTGTTTGACTTGTAATTTAAAACTTTATTTTTTTTACTTCTGTAAGCGTCTTCACCTGAGTATTCTATCTACTGAGAGTGATTTCATTTTTTACACAGGATCCTTTTTGCTTTCTAGTCCAATAGCACAAGCTGTTCTTCGTATTTCTCATTAGACAGCTCTTTGGGAGTGGGGTGGTAGATGCAGAATCACCATCCGATTAAGATGTGTATACTAAGATAGTAAGGGATTAAGGAAGATCTGGTTTTGATTAGTGCTAGCAGATTTATTTGTTTATATAGGTCATCAATAAGCAAATTGCTTAAGGGTGGCATTTCTGACTTGATACTTTTGATGTCAGGGCATCCTGAGTTTCGTCTCAACAAAGAAATGGATTTTTTCTGGGAAGCTCAGGCTGACATCCACCTAGAATTGACAGAAGGGATAAGGAAGGTCTGGTACCAGCAACGGGGCATAATGAGCCTTGATGACTGCATTTTCCTTCTTTGACATACTCTGGCATTTTGAGAACCACCAATCTGGAGTACCTCTAGCAGAGTAGAAGACTTTTCCTGTGATGGAACTGTTACTAAAAGAAAGATTCAGGTGGTGCCAGCTTTACTCCTTTCAACTTTAAGGACATATATTCCCCCCCCCCCTTTTTTTTTTTTTCCTTGTCTTTACTATTTATGACAGGAACTTCAGGGCTTTAAAGAAGTTTTGTAGGAGTTCTTCCATTGCAGTACTCTTGACTGCTACTTTAAAGTAAGATCTTTAGTTAATTTTGACAAAAGTGGGTAGCAATTATTAACTACCTGTAGAAACTACTTTCAAAAAATCTATGCTAGACAACGAATTCTTAGCTAGTAATTGTGTATATTTCCTTCAAAGCTGGAATAAATCTGTAATGGACAGTTGTTTTCTGATTTGAAACGACTTTTTGGGTATTGCCAGAACTTCAAGCTCAATTTTTACTCACAGGAAGGAAAACACTCTACTTTCTTTAACATTAAACATGGGTGGTGTTGAGATGAATTATGTTTATTCCACTTGTTAAAAGAAAACTTGAAGCCTGTTCCAGGTTGAGATCACATGGTTTCTGGGAATATATAGGTCTTAAAGCAAATTTTGGAATGCAAGTAATAGGCTCACAGATCTCCTTTGGGTGGGATCACAATTTATGTCGAAGAACTTGGACCCACAGAATGTCTGTCTAGCTGTGCTGATGGCTATCGTATATGGTGGAGTAAGAGTACTTGGTTCACATGAGTTTACCTTGTAACCCTCTCAAATTATGTCTTTGAGCTTTCAGCCAAGGGTGAATGATCAGGTCATGCACTCATCTGCAGTTTGAAAGTATTTTTTTTTGCTATAAACTGGAAGCACCAACATGTATTTTTATTTTAAGAGAATAAAACTGTAAATATTCGTTTTTACTTCATAAAAATTACTCTTCAAAAAGCAGTCAGGTGAAATAACCTCAGTAAGTTGTCACGTCTTCTGTCTCCAATGTAAATCTAGAGACTGAGTCACATATAGTCAGAATCTGATTGCTTATGAAACTTTAAGTTTTATATTTACCCTTGCAATTGCTGTGGGGTTTTTTGGTTGGTTTTTTTTTTAATAAAGCTAAGATAAAATGAGTGTGTCAAATAATTGTTACACACTCATTAGACAGGGCCCAGATTATCTCTCACAGACTGAATTAATCTTCTTTTTTACTCATGAATAAAATTATTCAGGGCTGATATATTTCACCATATTTCATTACTACTACTCAGCTTTACTTAAAGTGAAATTATTTCAGTGTTGAGTTATCTCTGTGTCTCAAATAATCCCTTAACGTTGCCAACAAACAGGAGGTTCTGGCTGATGGCACAGCATTGTCAGCTGGGCAAGGGAGGGGATTTTCCTGCTCTGCTCTGAGCTGGAGTGGTCTCACCTTGAGTGCTGAGGGCAGTTTTTGGGTGCCACAATATGAGAAAGACATTAAACTGTTAGAGAGCTCCAAAAGAGTACAACAAAGACAGTGAAGGGCCTTGAAGAGAAGCCATGTGAGGAGCAGCTGAGGTCACTTGGTCTGTTCAGCCTGGAGAAGAGGGAACTGAGGGGAGACCTCACTGCAGTTACAACTTCCTTGTGAGGGGCAGGGGAAGGGCAGGCACTGAGCTCTTCTCTGTGGTGACAGTGACAGCACGTGAGGGAATGGCTTGAGGCTGTGAGGAGGAGGAGGAGATTTGGACTGGATATCCGGAAGAGGTTTTCACTGAGAGGATAATTGAACACACTAAGAGGTTTCCTAGGGAAGTGGTCCCAGCACCAGCCTGACAGAGTTCAAGAGGTGTTTGAACAATGCTCTCAGGCACATGGTGTGACTCTTGGGATGGCCAGTGCAGGGCCAGGAGTTGGGATTGATGATTCTGATGGGTGTTTTCCAACACAGTATCTTCTGTGATGCTATGAAAGCTAAAGCTGACTGCTGTAACATGGGCCATGTTTTTCTGTTAAAGTGTACCTTTAAAGTCTCACTCATGTCCTTGTTTTTCTCTCTCATTAATTTCAAGTGCAGTTAGAACTGCTATTCACCAGGCGCTGGCTCATAGCACAAGTAAAGTTTTGAAGGAGAACACTGCCTATCTCCATCAGACACAGGCATTTTTGGTGCAACTTTGCTAGATTAGTCAGTTTTTCCAGCAAAACCACATTACCCACTAAGGACAATATCTATCTATATGGTTAAATTATTTGTGTCCTTATGAATCTATGTTTCTGCGGTGCATTTGCATGAACGAAAATGAAATGCTGAATATAGGTATGACTGCTTTATTTGAGACATATACTGCTATATGTTTATGACACATATGCTTATGACCAACATTCTGATGTTGGTAACTTCTGCTTTTCAGGGAATGTGCATTTTATTCTTTAAACTAGGAAACAGTCGGGATGAAACAGTTAGGGAAACTTTGTCCAGCAAGTTTCATAGACCTTTATACAGAGACGTGATGATAGTTCAATTTCCCTATGGTAAGTGCATGAAAGTTATTATATAGAATGCCTTTTTAGCACATTGATTCACTATGTTGTGTTTCACTTTTTCCTTAGGATCATTTTGGAAGGTTCCTTTCAATATGCCTTTTCA